>NC_080693.1:11185752-12385752 GCF_030445035.2 Dasypus novemcinctus
TAACTGAGAGGTAGCTTAGATCCCATGGGGCAGATGGATGGAACTATCTTGCTTGCAATTGCAGGCACTCTCTGTTACTTGTAATGAGTGTTCTCAATCATCATCTCCCTGTTAGTCGTCCTGGGCTCATCCAAAGAACTGGAGTGTAGGCATAGGAACTCTGCTGAAATTCAGGGCTCAAATGGCCCATGGATGGACCAATGATTTAAGTCTCTGGGACATATATTTAACAAGTATAGTGCTAATTAGAGGATCAAATGAAAGGGGCAGGATAGCCCAATGAATGAGTATAACTATGTTACATTGTGGAGCATATATACCAAAATAAGGCAGGGAATGGAATTCCTGAGCTGTCTGCCCTCCTTATAGTGTCTAGATGTCTCCAGAGCCCTCAGAAGCCCCACTATTTGAGGCACTGTTTACTGTGGCAGTCAAAAGAGACCCTGGTAATAGTTGCAAAAACATAACCACAGGAATGGCCTCCCAACTCACTTTGAAATTTCTTAGTATAAAAACTCGTTTGTATTTAATATTTCCCCCTTTTGGTCAAGCTGTTTTTCTAGATGCATTGCGAGTTGGTGCTTGGTAACAATCCCCTGGTGCCAGGAAGGCTCATCCCTGTGAGTCATGCCCCATGGAGAGGGGTGGTAGTGTATTTATATCCTGAGTTTGGCTTAGGGAGAAGACACATTTAAACAAGAAGGAGGCTTTCAGGAGGTAACACTTAGGCAATATATAATACTAGAATAAGTTTCAATTTCACAAGGAAAGGCTCATAAGTACAGTCACCAATATCAAGGGTCTGCCTTAATATTCTGCCTTTCTTCAATAGGCACTGCAGCACTCTGGGATTCTTGCTGTTCTATTAGAGAATGTAGCAGAACTCCCCAGAATGGGAGTTCAATATCCTTTTCATTATTGTGTGATTTGTGAATGGAACTGGCCCTTCCGTAGACAATATATTGCATGAGTCCTTGGTCTGTTTCCTTCTATCCTGGATGGTGCTCACTGTCTGTTCTCTGCTGCTGTCCTCTCTGCTAATAATGGGTGAAGCCCTTCTCTTTTGTGAGACTGTGATGGTTTAAAACGTATCACATGGTGTGGTCTTTGGTTGCAATCTGGCTGACCTAAATATATAGTTATTGGTGGGATTCCTTGAGGGAAATAGGTGTTCACTGAGTATGGGCATGTAATTCTCCCACTTCACAGACGGACAAAATTCCCCATATGTCTTGTTGGGACTCTCAGGGAAGGACAAAATCAATCTCTAGGAAAAGGACTGGCTGTCTCCCTTGGGGTTTAGGGATCAGGCTGCAAGCAGGCTGGAGTTATCAACAGGATGTGGAGGACTGTGAAAGAACAAATTATTCACAGAGTCTCTTTATTCAGTGTACAATAAATCATAGGATCTGTAGTGAGTTCCTGAACTGAAAAAGGGTGTGGAAAGGCATTTAATATCTCTTGTGATCAGTAAAATTGATATGGACTGCCAGATTTCAGAGCAATAGCTTCCTGAGTCGACTCGATTTGGTGAGAAAGGGCCCAAGCAGGAAAGATACATACTCAGTGCTTGTGTATTCACTACCCACTCTCAGTCTAGACTCCTCAGGAAGGTGTGCAGATGGTAGTCAGGGAGATAATTGGGGCCTGCAGACTTTATACATAATACCAACAATCCCCAATGCAGCAGGTGACTTTTGCAGTGGATGATCATCAACTGGTCATCTAAGGTTGGTCAATGGAAGGTGAATCTAATCCTTTGATGATCTGTTACATGGTAGTTGGTCTGGAATGCCTGCAGTTTAGAGACAGCTTGTGAGCCATGCAGACTACTAGTCATTCAAGATAGTCACTTGACTCCCAGAAGGTCTCACAGCAGGAAAGAGAAGCACTGATGATGCAGGGAAGGAAGGCCACAAGTTTGGAGTTTATCTACACCATCAGTGGACTTCATGTAAGGGAAATAACACTGTCATTTAGGTCAAGGTTTGTAATGTAGTATCAGGAGGTTGGGTCAGGATTTGGGCCCTCTTGTGGCTCAGGAATATCCTCAGGGGCTTTGATTCTCACCCCCAGTTACTTTGTGGCAGGAATGTTTTTTAAAGGGAGGGTCCTAATATGCCACGGCTCATCTGGCAAACCAACAAGTCAAAAAATATGCAGAAAAGCAATTAGGAAATATTTTGAGATGAATGACAACAAATGCACTACAACCAAACTTTTGGGATGTAGCAAAGGCAGTACTGAGAGGGAAATTTATACCCCTAAATGATTATATTACAAAAGAAGAGGAAAAATAAAAGACCTAACTGCACACCAGGAGGAACTAGGAGAAGAACAGCGGACTAAATCCAAAACTAGCAGAAGGAAATTACAAACATTAGATAATAAATAATGAGATAGAGAATAAAATGCAAAAACAATAGAGAAGTATTGAGAAAACCAGATGTTGGTTCTTTGGAAAGATCAATAAAGTTGACAAACCTTTAGCTAGACAGACAAAGGAAGAAAGGGAGAGGATGCTAATAAATAACTTCAGAAATGAGCAGGGAACATTACCACTGATCCCACAGGAGTAAAAAAGATCTTGTTCTTCTTTGTCAAAGATAGCCAATGCAGTGTACCAAAAGTGCATCAGCTTTTTCTAAAGAGAATTTCTTAGGGTAAAAGCTTACAGTTCTGAGGCTGCAAAAATGTCCAGACTGAGGTGCCATCAGATATGCTTTCTCATCAAAGTTGGCTGCTAGCAGACCCTGTAGCCCTGCCACATAGCAAGGCAAACTGGTGGCCTGTGTGTGCCCTCTCCTCCAGGCTGCATTCCCCTTGAGCTAGCTGTGGGCAATGAAGCATATGGCAGGGCTGGTCTCTTCATCTTGGAGCTACATTCTGTGCTTAGCCTGTTGGGTATCACATTTCTTCAGCTATGGCAGCTAAAGATCCTCAGGTCTCTCTCACATGGCAGCTTAAAAATGACACCTGCCTTTGTGTTTTGATTCACTTCTCACTATATAGTATAAAAGACACCAGCAAGAGGGTGGGGGCCCAATCCGTGTTACCCCTCACTGATACAGTCCAATCAAAGGATCACACACTCACAGGCATGTATTAGTTTAAGTACTTGATCTTCTGGGATTCACAAAAAACTTTAAACTGTTACAGATCTTAAGAGCACACTAGGAACAACTGTATGCCAACAAGGTAGACTCCTAGATGAAATAGAAACATTCCTAGAAACTCTCAAGCAACCTTTGTGACTGTAGAAAAGATAGAAAATCTCAACAGAGCAGTTAAATGTAAAGGGATGAAATCAACATCAAAAACCTCCAAACAATCAGAGAAAGACTTGAAAAGATGACTCTCCAAAGAAGATATACATAGGACCAGAAGGACCTTGAAAAGATGCTGAACGCCTTTAGGAAAATGCAAATTGAAACCACAATGAGGAAAGAGGATTTGGCTCAACTGATAGAGCACCTGCCTACTATATAGGATGTTCAGGGTTCAAACCCAGGGCCTCCTGACCTGTGTGGTGAGTTGGCCCACGCAGAGTGCTGACACGCTCAAGGAGTGCTGTGCCACACAGGGTTGTCCCCCACATAGGGGAACCCCAAGTACAAGGTGTGCATCCCAAGAGGAGAGCTGCACCATGCGAAAAAAGCACAGCCTGCCCAGGAGTGGAACCACACACACAGAGAGCTGACACAGCAAGATGATGCAACAAAAAGACCCAGATCCCTGTGCCGCTGACAAGAATGCGAGCAGACTCAGAAGAACACAAAGTGAATGGACGCAGAGAACAGACAGTGGGGAGGGGGGAGGGGATGTGGAGAGGAATAAATAAAAAATAAACCTTAAAAGAAAAGGAAACCATAATGAGATACCTTTTCACATCCACTAAAACGGTTGCTATTAAAAACAGAAAATAACATGGGCTTCAAAATGGGCAGAAGTGTTGAATCATAGGCTATAAATTTCTATCATTTATAGATGAACTATTTCACATTAATTTAGATTGTCTTTAGCTACAAAGCCAAGGACTCTGTTTCTGTTTGCTTTCCTGTTCCTCAACTTAGTCTTTCTTCTGCCAAGGAAGGCCAAATAGTGCGAGTCTACGCTCGCTAACCAACCAGCTCCATACATTGGAGCCTGTTGACTTAATAAAGCAAATGCCCCTGAATAATGCATGAGCTGCTCCCCCAATGTATTAGTTGTTATTCTATATCCCACTAGAGCTCCTGGAAGACATGGTGGAGGAGGCTCCTAGTGACGTGGCAGGTGAGGAGGCCCCATCTAATGCTGAGGTAGTCACGTTTTCCTTTAAGATAGAAATGTTCCTTTCTCAGATTTATGCTTTTTCAACTAAGCATAGATCTTAATATATGATGATGTACATTACAGATAATGGGTGCTGTTTGGGGGAAGGAATATTTGCAGAGGGATTTCTACTAATAGATCACTGATAAAAGAAGGCATTAAAAATGGCAACACCAGGTCATAACCCATAGAGTTGGAGGCTTTTGCCTCAGCACCACTTTCCTTACTTGGATTAAGACTTCTGTAATTCCTGCCAAAATGGACTTGAGAGACAAAGCCCCCAGTTAAAGTTTGAGCCTTTCCCATAGGAGCCTACCATATGTATTCATGGGGTCTTTGATTTTATCACTGTGTCCCATTTGTTTTTATAAAATCACAGAGATCTGAGAAAAAAAACAATACTGCGTAGTCTGATTCTCATTACTCACTTTCTGCAATTGCAGGTGAACTCAAGAGACAACAAAAATGGTAGTTATTCTGGTTCATGCAACTGTTGTGGGAGAAATCAAAATAAAATAGGGAGTTTCCTCCAAGCTTTAGCCTGTGGACCCAGCCTGATCCTAGTTTCATTGGGAAATGAGGGTTGGGGTGTGATGAAAGGCTTTCATTAGGGTGTTCTGTCCTTGTTTCTACAGTTCCAAGTAGCAGCTGTGTTCTCTTGAGGTGGTAGAGATTTTAGTGTACAGGGGCTAATGGGAGTCCACATGTGAGTCTCTGGGGTCTGATTTTGAGTCTGTGTGCATTTAACCGGGTGATATGTACCATTTACAAAGGAAAATTGCTAGGGCCAACTTTCTCAACTTTCTCAAATAAACCCTATCACCACTGAACATTTTATGCACATTCACTTCATCCAGCTGCACCTAGGGTGTGCTTTTTATCCCCACAACACAGGTGGAGAAACTGAGTTGCAGAAATGAACAACAGCCTGAGCTGTCTGCTCCCGAGGGGAAGGGCCTCAATGTGAACCTAGGCTTTTGGCCCCAATGCTGACGCTCTAAGCTACAGACCTGCGCTTTATACTCAGCCATGGGAGTTTCACAGGATTGGGGGTATGATGAAAGGGTTTTTGTTAAGGTATTCTGTCCTTGTTTCTAAAGTCCCCAGTAGAAACTGTGTTCCCTTTAGGTAACTATAGGATTATCATGTGCAATTCCCCGAGGTGTTATGTCCCACTTATGCAGAGAATTGCCAGTGTCAACTTTCTCAAACACATTGCATGATTTAGCCATTGGATCAGTAGACATCAGACAAAGGAGTTCTAGCATCTCCCTATGTCTTGGAATTACCTGAGTCGACAGAGAAACCAAACTGCCCACCATTTTAAGATAGCCTCAGTAGTCACACAGCCTAGGGCAGCAGGTTGTGCAGATTTTCACAGACTTTGATATAGTTATTAGTGTCAAAAACACATAGAAAGCCCACATGCTTCTGATCACCCCAAAATCCTCTGTTGTGATGCTGACTTGGTCAACCCTGCCAGAGTTGAGGTGTCAGCTCAGCAGGTCGCTCAAAGCAGATAGACATTGGAAGACAATTTAGTGCATTTGATATCATCACCATAATGGACCCTATAGATGCTCAAGTTCTATGAGTCCTTGATAAAATAGAACCCAAAGACACTGGGCTTTCAATACATTCTTAACCTGGTGTTCAACACCCTTGTTGAAATGCTCTTGGAGATCTGGCTTAGAGGGAGTCAACACTAAATCCATGTGTCCCTCCATAATGACTGTCACAGTGCTGAAACGGCAATGAGGGAGAGCCACTCATGCAATGAATACACACACGTGGCACAGCAAAGGAAGACTGGAAGGAAAACTGTATGATAAATAAGTAATGATTATCAAATTATCTCAGTATATTCAAATCTACAATTACCTTTACAACAAAGCACTAGTGAATAGATGCAATAGAATGACTTGCCCAGGATTCAATGTAGTCCACCGAAAGGTTGCTTCTAATCAAGTGGAAATTCCTAAGAACATATAGTAAATGCCTTGTCAGTATATGTATATCCATGGAGGTTGGATTTGTCTGGAGATGTCCCATGATCCTGGCAACTTAGGCTAAATATGGAATAATCAGGAGGCATTTGGGGACTATCAATGAATAATTATATATATATATATATGTATGTATATATGTATATATGTATATATATATTTAGTATTATTTATAGGCTACGGTCAGTTGTTATAGATTGCCAATAGCTACAAAGCTAAGGATTTTGATTCCTGCTTCTTCCCTGCTACACTCCTGGCCAACCTGCTTTCAGTACAGAAGATAGCCCCTACAGCAGGTCATACTAGGCTTCTTACACTACAAACTCTACACCCTTTAGTATCTTGCCCAAGACTAGAATCCTCCCTGAGAAATTTACATGTAACACACCAATATACTGAGAATTACTCTGTATCCTCCTGGCTCCCCAGGAACAACTGAAGGTGGTGCTTCCAAGGACCGAGAGGATGAGGAAGCCTCACCCAATGCCAAGGTGAGGATGCTATTCCTTGTCTAAGGGAGAGGGGTTGCTTTTTGTATTCTATCTTTTGCAACTGATTTCAGGTAAGGATGCCTAATAGTATGCATTATAGATGGTATATACAGTTTTTTAGGAATGCAGAGTGTTTCATGGGAGCATGTTCCAACTGATCCATGATTCAACAGGGTATCTAGAAATGGCAGGAATAGATTATAAACTATGTGGTAAAGGTCCTTTTCCTCAGCTGCAATTTTTATTTTATTGCTTGGAGTAAGAATGTGTAATCACATACCAAAATGGACCTGCGAGACTTTCTAGGAAAAGCTTGTGCCTTAATAGATGTGTCCTGCTGTACTTTCTTATGGGGCTTTGCCTTCACCACTGTTTCCTATCTGCTTTTCTAATGGTATCAAGCAAGCAAAAGTCCTGTTCAAACAGGGTATAGCATGATGTAATACTCATAGATTTTTCTCTAATTGCAGGTGGCTCTAGGAATAAGTGAAATGGTATGTATCTAGAATTACTGATATCTGGAAAAACATGGAAGATAAGATACCAGTGTGTCATTAGTGGATTTGTCTGCAGTGATAGTGGTTCTAGTTATTGGGAGGAATGAGGATTGGGGAAGCATTATGGGGCATGCTCTAAAGTCCTGAAAGCAGCTGTGTTCCCTTTAGGTGGCACAGATTTGTGTGTACAGGGGTTAGTGAGTGAGCCTATGTGGCGTGATTGTGAATGGGTGACTGTGGGATGTTAGTGTTTGCTTTCCCAAGAGATGTGCCCAACTCACCCTGTACATTTGCCATTGCAAACTTTCTCAAAAACCAAACCATTAATATCGCACATGTAGCATATATTCACTCATAAAATCTTTACCACAAAATTCTGGTTATGTTTACTCTCCCCACCTCTTACACGCAGACTGAGGGTCACAGATTAATAACCTAAGATCTCGAGTTCCTAAGAGGTAGAGTGAAAATGAGAACACAGGCATGAGCCCATATGCTCATACTCTGAATAACCCACTCTCACTTAGCTCACAGACATGGTTCATTAGTGGCCATGCAAAGGATTCCCATCATCCATGTATAGGCATTTGCCTAAAGGGCTCCTAAACACTGATCTTATATATTAGGAAGCCTGAGGGTCACATAACCCAGGCTACCATTAGGGGCATTTTACTAGATACTTAGACATAGCTGTTTGTGTCAAAAGCAACAGAAGTCCTCATGTTTCTGTCAAGCTCACAGATTCTCAGAATTGGGAGGCATCTGAGGACAAGCCTGACAATCTTTGCCAGTGCTGGGTCACTGCTAAGTACCTGGCCCAACAAGATAATAATCAGGGACTTGTTTTCATCTCTTTGATAACTTTATCACCCTGAGCCCTTCAAATGATCAAATCTAAGCTACACACTCAAGGGACAATAACCAATAAGATCGTAAAGTCCCACGTAGTCATTAGCCTACTTTCCATTGCCCTTCTTGCAACTCTCTTGTAGAGTTGGTATAGAGCCTCCGTGCTCAACCTGTGCCTCCCTCCTCATGAACTGGCCCACTATGGCTGGTTAGTGTGAGCACGGAGTGTCACAGCACTCAACAAATGTGCATAAGTGATAAAGAAAAGGAAGATGGAGGGAAAATATTATGTCACAATTGCTTATTTTTAAATGGTAGGGTATCAGTATTATCAAAAACCACTGTAATTATCTTTATAAGGACTAATGATTTAATACAATAGAATGCTTTGCCTAGAATTAAATCCAGTCCACCAATAAAAGTTTGCTTATTATAAAGAGAAAAATACTTCATAAGAGATGAGAATTCTAGCAGCAACACTTTGAATGTGTGGAATTTGAAATGATCTTGGAAAGTTCAACAGGACAGTGACAAAATGGTCAGGAGGAGTGATGGGACTCTGTCAATGAATCATAGTGTCCGTTTTAGTACCATTTATAGATCATTTCATGTTACAATGGGATGCCTTTACATACACAACCAAAGAAACTTATTTCTCATTTGTTTTCTGCTCCTCCTCTTTACAATCCTTCCACCCAGGAGGTTGGTCCAGCAACTGATCATTCCAGGCTTACTATCCATCTACCCCCTTGCTCTCTTGCCTGTTACCACATCATGTGCAGCTCCCTTAGTAACCCATGAGGAACATCCCAATGTACTGACAGTTACTCTATCCTTCTAGCTCTCCCTAAGGACCTGGTGGAGGAGATTCCTAGTGATAGGAAGGAGGAGGAGGTCCCATCTAATTCCAAGGTAATGTTGCCTTTCTTTGTCTGAGCTAAAATTGTCACTTTATTATTTTTCAAATGAGTTCAGACATGAAAATCTGACCATGTAATTATAGATGATATAGGATTCCTTTGTTTGGGGGAGGGTTCAATGAGAACCTATAATTAACTGACCCTGGATTCAAGAGGGTGGCAGCAACCAAGTGTTCAGTACAGTGACTTTTCCTCACAGGCAGTTTTTCCTCCTAGGATTAAAAATATTTCAACACCCAACCTAAATTCTCAACCTAAGTATACTTGAGAGAAGCATCGTTCAGGAAAAGCTTGTGCCATTGCACACATCTGCTGCAATTATTTATGGAGACTGACTTGACCTGATTCCCATTTGCTTTTCTAAAGGTACTCAGAGAACAAAAGCCGGTGCAAACACTATACGGCATGGTCGGCATGGTCGAGCCCTCAGAGTTCTGTGGGTTTTTTGCTTGTCTTTTGCCTAATTGTAGGTGACCTCGGGAACAAGAAAAAACGGTATATATTGTGGAACCACTCATTTATTGAGAATGAAGCTATGATTAAAACCCAGCTTTTGTGCTTCCTGTAGTGTGGGAACCCTAAAACCACTTTCCAGATGGGAATGAGTTATGGGCACTGTTTATGTTCTAGGTAAAGGAAAATGGCTATGTTCTACAGTCCTTGTAAACAGCTGCGTTCCCTTTAGGTGGCGTGGTTTTGCATATGGCAGTTGAGTGGGAACCGCATTTAAGAATAGTTTGTGATTGTGAAGGTTAGGTGAGGGTGAGTGTGTTTCCCTATGAGGTATTTCCCAACTACGCAGGACAATTATTGTCAACTTTCTCAAATTTATCCCTTCCTGACTACACACTTTACATATATTTATTCAATCAGTCCACAGAACTACAGCACTAGGGCTTTGTTTAATATTTCCACACCTTGGGTGGAAAAACTGTGGTGCAGAGATGAACAGCCTAGGATTTCAAGCTCCTACATATAGGAGCCTCTTTGTGAAATCAGGCATGCAGCCCCAATGCTCATGCCCCAAGCCACTATCTTCATTCACTGCTCAGCCACGGGGTCAGTGTACACCATGCAAGGGAGGCTGAACCTCCATTTGTATTCCTGGAAGTATCCAAACTGCGGAGACCCCAATCCCTATTCCTCATTGTAAGTAGTCTCAGTGGTGTCATGAGACAAAGAGGTGACAGATGCCTGTACCCACTATGGCCTCACCACAATACCGCACAGAGAAAGCCCCCATTCTTGTGGTCAGTTCAGAGATTCTGAGAGGGGGAAACGGACTTTGGCCCAGTGGTTAGGGCGTCCGTCTACCATATGGGAGGTCCGCGGTTCAAACCCCGGGCCTCCTCGACCCGTGTGGAGCTGGCCATGTGCAGTGCTGATGCACGCAAGGAGTGCCGTGCCACGCAAGGGTGTCCCCCGCGTGGGGGAGCCCCCACGCGCAAGGAGTGCGCCCGTGAGGAAAGCCACCCAGCGTGAAAAGAAAGTGCAGCCTGCCCAGGAATGGCGCCGCCCACACTTCCTGTGCCGCTGACGACAACAGAAGCGGACAAAGAAACAAAAGCAGACAAAGAAACAAGATGCAACAAATAGACACCAAGAACAGACAACTAGGGGAGGGGGGGAAATTAAATAAATAAATAAATCTTTAAAAAAAAAAAAAAAAAGAGATTCTGAGAGGGGTTTACTGTAGTAAATCCTCCAACCTGGCCCCAACCAGATAAGTATCAGGGATATGTTTTAGTGTATTTGATAATACCATCAACATGAGCTTTAGAAATGTTCAAATCCTGTAGCTCCACAACCAAGGGACAGTGACCATAAGAACTCAAGTTACCACTTCATGACCAGCCTGGTGCCCACAGTCCTTATTTCAAGTTTTACAGCTGAGTTAGAGTCTAAATGCTAACCCCACACTTCCCCTTAGCCATGGGGAGTGTAAACATGGACAACAAACCCAGTCAATGAACACACACACGGGGTATAGAAAAGGAAGACTGGAAGAAAAACTATTACATGATATATAACTGTCCATTTTAAATGGTAGTATTTTAGTAGTTTCCAGCCTTGTTTAATTGATTATATTTCTGATGAATGATTAGTGAATAAACACAATAGTATGTAGAATTGAATCCAGTCCCACAACAAAAGGTTATGAATAAAAATGTCTTTAAAGCAATTATTCTATTGTTACATTTTGGGAAGAAAATACTTTGTTGGCAGTCAATCAAGTGCAAAATCCTATACAACAGCTAATAAATGCAGTGTAGTAGAGGTGGAACCATGGAGGCGAAAATGTTTTTTGAATATGTCAAGAAGATAGTGGCATTTGAGTTTGGCTTCAAAATGTCAGGAGGATTTGGATTGCACAAGACATGGGGCAGTTTAATAGTGAACCCTGTGGTGGATGGTGGATTTTTGTTAACAGTACAAATATGAGGACATTCTTTATGTGAATTATAGCAAATGTATAATACAAATACATGGTGCTGATAATAGAGTGTTTTATGGGGAAATTTTTCTCCATAAACTATACCTAATGCAAGCTTTAGACCATACTTAGTAGTAATATTTAGATGTTATTTTATCAATTACAACGAACATTCCACAACAATGCAGGATGCTTGTGGTAGGATAGTATTACCCAAAGGGGTGCTGATGCAAAGTACCAGAAATATTCTGGTTTTTGTAAAGGGTATTTATTTGGGGTATAAATTGGGCTTATAGTTACACGGCCCTAAAGAGTCCTACTCAAGGTACCCTAAGTGGTAGTGGTATTTTCTCACCAAATATCTGTTACTACATGTTGAACAAGATGGCTGCTGATCTCTTCAGAGTTCAGCCTTCCTCTTTCCTCTTAAGACTCCATGGGTCTAGCTTCTTCTGATCTTAGCATAGGCTGGCATAAGACTCATCTCTCTTCAGGGCTCATTTCTTTCCAGGCTCAGTTCTAGTCTCTTCACAAGGTCAGCTGTTTACTATCAGGGGAACAGCTCTTCTCTCTTCCCAGGGCCTCTGCCATGTCTATGGAGCTGTCTCTCTCCCTCTGTGTATATTCTCTGTGTGCCTGCCTTTGTCTGAGAGTCTGTTTTATCAGCCCCCCAAGGGAGTGGGGAACTCAACCCTGCACACCCTAATGATGTAGTCGAATCAAAGTCCTAATCTTGATTTAATCAAGTAAATGCAAAGTCTTTGAATTTAAGTCAGTCAAAGGGTATCACGTCCAGAGGAAAAGGCCAGTTTACAAACATAATCAGTATCCCTTTCTGGAATTTATAAATAATATCAAACTGCCCCAGGTGTTGTATGGGAATTCTGTACGTTACACATGATTCTCTCGTAAACTCCCAACTTCTTTAAAAAAATACAAATGAGAGAAACTATATTATCAATTATTAACTACTTTCTATTATTGTTTTAGTATTAATCTTTTGTTAAAGATGGTGACGAGCTAATAAATGCCACACTAAACAAATTTTCTTGTGCCTTAAATATATTTGTTTTAATGATCCAGATATTCTTTTGTTTCTGGTACTTTATCATCACAATAAATAATGAAGCTTTTTTGTTATTGCTACTTTACATTATAATCAGTAATGAAGCTGTCATTTAGTAGAGCTTACTAAAAGAGGCAGTAGAGCATTATGACTCAGATTCCATACTCTGGAACTAAACCACATAAACTGAATTCCCACCTCTGCCAATTAATAAGTTGCATGACCTTGGGCAACATACTTAACCCTCTCATCAGTGAATTAAGAACCAATGTTATTTCCCATTTATCTTACTCATTGGCTCCTTTGCAGTTGTTTTAGCATCTGGCCTTTATATGCTTGCTTACTCCAGAAAGGGATGCCATAGTCAAAAGAGAAAAAAAGGACCAAAACAGTGCTTTTGAATTTCAGAACAGGTTTTTAAAGCAAATGACAGAATAGTATTGAAAGAAAAGGGCTTTGAGTTAACACAGGCTGCTCATTTTATGTTTTGCTTTGTTTAAAAGTCTAAGCTCTAAAGGTCTCAGGGCTTAAAGAATTTTCTTCCCTTTGAACAAGATATTGAGAATAGAAAAGAGGCAGGCTGGCACACTCCCAGACTTGATGGAGTACCCATGATTGTTTATGTGGAGGGAGAAAGAGAGAAAGAAGACAATTTGGGCAATATGTCCTATGTACCAGCCACTTGCATCCCAGGATAAGGGCTGGTAGGAGAGACAGAATGTCCAGTTACTGAAAACTCAGAGCCCTATGCTTGTCTTAGGAGGAAGAATCATGCTTTTCTTGGCATCCAGCATGGTGTTTGAGCATCAGGAAACATGTGACTTGTGCAGTCACACGGGACTCTGTGCATGGTTTAATGCCTGTTGCCATCCTGAGATTCTTAACACATTTTAAACAAGGGACCTCACATTTTCATATTGAACCAGGCCCCACAAATTACGCATCTGATCCTGTCTATGCAAAGGGGCCTGAAACAATTCTGAGTACCCAGCATATAATAGGAGACTAAAATATTATGATGATTTCCTCTACCCAGCAATGAGAGGAGTGAAGTGGTTGACAGACATCTGACAGACCTGATGAATCTTTATACTGGGACAAGGATGCAGAACTCGCCTACACAGACTGAAAAGTAAAGATCAAGTGAAACAGGCAGATGCTCCAGCCTGATGCTTTGATATCGTGTAAGTCTCCTGGAACTCCTGGCCCCCGGGGAAACACAGAAGGAGACCTGCAGGAGCCTGAGACTGTGTTTCCCATATGCTACCAAAAGGGGGCTCAAAATAGAAATAGAAATATTTTTAAATTATGACATCTTTGCATGCATGAGGTATGAGCTGTGGTTTTACCCTACAAATCCATAAATAAAAGTTTGACTTATTTTTTAAAAGGCAGAAGTGATAAGAATTCATCAATGAACAATAGCACGTATTTTCCTACCCTTTGTAAATTGACTATGTCATGTTGCTTTGGAATGTCTTTAATGACAAAGCCAAGGACTGCTTCCTTTTATTCTCCTGCTCCTCCATTTTGCTTCTTCCACTCCTGAGCAGCTCACTCCATACTAGTTGAAAACTGCCTCCATAATACTCTAATCCCTTCCCCAAGATAAACAAAGCACCATTAGTAATCCAGGAGAAACAGCCCCGAGCTACTGACTGTTACTCTCTGTCCTCCTAGTTCCCTGGGGGCATGTTGGAGGAGCTTCTGAATGTCAGAGCAGTAGAGTAAACTCCATCTGATTCCAAGGTGAGGTCACCTTTCTTTGTCTGAGATCAAGCTGTTGCTTTCTTGGTTTCCGTCTTTTTCAATCCAATTTGGATAATCTGACCATGTACATTATTATAGGTGATATGCACAAAATTATTGGGGAATGTCTTCAATGGGAGTCTATTACTAGCTGATTCCTGTTTCAAGAGTAAAATCACAAAGGCAGCATCAATTTATTAACTATATGGTATTAGGCCCACCCTAAAGAGCAATACTTTTACCTTGGATTAAGAATTTTGGGGAAACGGACTTTGGCCCAGTGGTTAGGGCGTCCGTCTACCATATGGGAGGTCCGCGGTACACCGGACCTCCTTGACCCATGTGGAGCTGGCCATGCGCAGTGCTGATGCGCGCAAGGAGTGCCGTGCCACGCAGGGGTGTCCCCCGCATGGGGGAGCCCCACGCGCAAGGAGTGCGCCCGTGAGGAAAGCAGCCCAGTGTGAAAAGAAAGAGCAACCTGCCCAGGAATGGCGCCGCCCACACTTTCCGTGCCGCTGACGACAACAGAAGCGGACAAAGAAACAAGACGCAGCAAATAGACACCAAGAACAGACAACCAGGGGAGGGGGGGGGAATTAAATAAGTAAATAAATCTTTTTTTTAAAAAAAAAAAAGAATTTTGTAACTGGCAACCAAAATGGATTTGAGAGATGCATCAATGAGGAAAAACTCATTCCTTTTCCACAGGTGTCCCCTCACCGGTTTTGGCTTTCCTTCGTTTGACCATTCTTTCCTATCTGATATTCTAAAGTCACCAAGAGGACAAAATCCTTCTGTTAGATTACATAATAATTTATAATTCTTACAATGTATTCTTGTCTGTAATTGCAGCTGGCCTGAAAAGAAAGTGTCAATGGTAGGTGGGCTGAGGGAAAAAATCTACATGATAATGTGGGTCTTTCTTGCTGGCTTCAGTCAAGAGCCCCCTGATTAAAATTCCCAGGTAGGAACAAGGATTTGGGTATGGGGAAGTAAATGGGTATTTCAGGCAAGAACTAGAGTGATGTTTCTTGAATAGTTGGTTTCTGTGTAGATGGCATGGGTTTGTGTTCATGTGAGTGTTGTGTGTGTCTATGAGTATGTGCTGTGATTCTCAGTGTAATGAATGTGATTGCCAATGTGCATGTGTGAGGTCCTATGTCTGCTCTGTGCCTTCCTAGATTTCTCTCCTGTAACCAGCACAATTACCTGTGCATTTCCATAATAATTTCCTCAAGGACATATACATATGTCCATATTATCAAATTATATACTTCAAATAATATAGTTCATTATAAGTCAAGTATGCCTCAATAAACCTGGAAAGTATCCCATAACAATCCAGGAAAATGTTCAAAGGACTCCAAGTGAAAATATTATGTTACAAAATCACTGTCATTAGGATTTAATGAGAAGAATTCATTTAATACGGAATAGTATAGCCTGTGTAGAGCACTTTACTTACCCTAATGGCACTTTCATTGACGATGATGAAAGAAAAGCAGCCCTATCTGTCCTTTTGAACATAGGAGAAAAGAGGCTTAGAATCCAAATTAATTTTGCAGAAATGCAAAGTACCAAACAGGAAACTAGGCACTGAGATATTAGGTGGTTTGATACCAAAGCACAATTTCATCATGCCTCTTCTGCCTGGCAATCTCTAATCTTCTACTATGAATTTGGCAACATTTGTCATTTTTAATTCTTGTTACTGAGCACCACACCACCAGGGCACCTGCAGCACAAGTCCATGTCATCCATTTGTCAAAAGCCCAATTGCCACGTGTGTTAGTAACTATGATACAGACGATGCAGAATGAACATATTCATCCTCACAAAACATCTCCTGGGAGGCTGCTCAGAGTCTGCCGCTGAACTCATCTAACCCATTGGGCTCTTCTAACATAGACCACATCCACAAGAGTCCAACTTTCAGGGTGATAAGCTTGGAGGCTTGTGCTGTAACAGTCCAGCAAAATGGGAAAGTGAGAGGTTGAGAAAGATCTCCATCCCCACTTCTCTTTCATTTGCATACTGTGTCCAATGTCCTGTGGAAGGTCTCTGACTCCACAGAGCTCAGGGAAGGTCTGAGAACCCGGGGTAAAGAGTTGAGGTGATCTTGGGTGGCCAGCCTGGTCTCAACTGGAAAAGGAAGGGTCTGGTGTGCCATTCTCTCAATTAAAGTTCTTGGTGATATCTGTGTTCCTAAACAATACCTCCAATTGGCTTGTGGATTGGAGGTATGACTCTACCAGCAGTGATGACGGTAACAATCCAAGTAGGTAACAATGCTCACGGAAGTATCCAATGAGAGAGAGAGTTCCTGGGAGCAGATGCATTACCCCTTCTGCATTGGAGATGGAGGAGAGGGGTGTGAAATCAGAAAGTAAAGGAAATATTTATTGAGATCTGCTTTGTTCTTTTCATATTTCAGTAAGATGATAGTAGGAGATCCTATAATGTCATGGTCAGGAAGACATGGACAAAGTGATTGCCTTCTTAGAGGGAAAAGGTGGACAGTCTTCCCTACATTTAGAGTAGGTGAGGACTGGAAAAGGAATTGTGGAGATCTTAGACCAAACTTAGATGGTAAAGGTGAAGCAATCAAGGCCCAAGGAATGCAATGTTGTGATAAGGACAAAATTACGTGCTGGGACAAGTTCATAACCAGGCATGAACAATAGTTCAAGCTCTCCCCTCAACCCTAACATTTTCCTTTCCTTTTACAAGGATGCCCCATCATGGTTACTGCCATGGTACATTCAGTAGCATTCTTCAAGTCAGATGATTCAGCCACAGGGATGACAATCTGCATGTAATACATGTCTTCTGTCTTTTATCATCTATTCCTGCTCATAAACTTCTCTTTGAACCTCTCCCATCTTCTCTTTTTATGATATTCATCTTGAAGGATTTGATCTCATCTAGGAAGTTGAGGTCATGGGTTTGAGAAGGTTTTTAACAACTTTCTACATCCTTCTCAACAGCTGCTTTAGCATTTCCATCATTTCCAAACCTACTATGCAGCATGCACAATCTCAAGTAAACCAGAATGTAACAGGACGGGAGCTGGGCTGGGAGTCAGGTGCCTTGGGCCACTCTTTCGGAGGGCACTTATGAACTTGGTTCTGGGCTGCGCTCTCCCCTCACAGGTATGTTCCTGCAAATGGTATCTCTGGACAAGCAAGTTTTTTCTGTTCCTTACAGCTTACTACACTGTTTGAGGTGAAGGAGGAGTCTCTTTTCATAATTTCTCTTTTCCTGGAATACCCAGAAGGCATCGAAGAAATGAAAAGAGAAGAAGAAGAGGAAAAGGAAATGTGAATGTGGAGGGAATAGGATGAAAAAGGAAGGGAATTAAGTTACACACATTACATTTCTTTCCTAATTTTCTCTTTGGCACTTCAGGAAAATCAGTAAAACTAAGGAGAACATTGGCGTTGCAACAAATGAGGGTGAACATGGAGGTGGAGACAAGAACTGCCTGGTAAAAAAATAAGCACAAGCAAGTAGAATATATCCTCATAACCTCTTCTCAGGGAACAAAACCTCATTCCATACAAGCCACAGCCTCCAAAGGCTCCTTAATTTGCAGGAGAGGGCACTAGTCCCTTTTAAGCCTTATGTGCACTCACACTGCATTCTTTATGAAGATCGCCCCTGGATTAGTTCAACACCTCAGCCCTGCTGAAGTGAAGTTTGCACTAATAATCCATTTACAGTCAACAAAAGCCTCTCCTGGTTATTAATGAGTCTGGGGAACAAGGTGGAGTGAACTTAATGACACCAATTCAGGTCCCTGGCAAAAGGGTGAATTAGGCTGTCTTAGTTTGCCAGGGCTGCTTTAATCAATACTCGTAACCAGCTAGCTCAAACAGAGGGAGAGTTTGGGAGATTAGAAGCCCAAAATCATGGTTTGGGCTGCACTGTGCTTTCTCTGAAGTTGATGGCAGTTTGCCAGCAATCCATAACTGAACCTCTGCCTCCATCTCTTGGTCATCTGCCTCCTATCTCCTGTGCCTGAATGTGCCTAATTTTCTCCTTATAAGGTCTCCAGTCATATTAGATTAAGGCCCCCCTGATTACAGTTGGACTCACATTCATTAGTATGACATTTGACGTTCTTAGAAATGAGTTCACGTTTGTAAGAGCGGAGGTTAGGACAAAAACATGACTTTATGGGCGGATCTGATTCAATCCATCATAAGGACCATGGCACTCTGGGGTCCCTCACAGGCAGGTAGGGTAGGTATTCTAGGCCAGTTTCCATTTTAGGGGGAAACTTAAGTCCTGACTGGCAGTTGCCCAAGCCCTGAGGGTTCTCACCCTCTGTAGGGGCCTGTTCAGATCCCTGGTCAGCTCACGCCACCTTTCCTCAAGCTGTGGTTCTTGAGAAGGTTTTTATGTATGTATAATTCAAAGACACCTGAAAGAATGGTCAATGAAGAGTTCACTTGGGATGAGTGAAATGGGTAGAATTGCAAGTTATTTATGTTCCTTTTATTTTTTACTTTCATAAGTAACTAAAGATAAACATAATGCTTACAGCATTTTGTTAAAAGGAGTGTCTTCTGTAATGTTTTCATGTTGGAATATACTAGTGTAAGAAAACTTATGTTTTTAGTACTAGAGCCTAGCTGTTTTTTAACTGGAAAGCACAGGTAAGTTTTGGGGTGTTTTAAAATGAAACTAGTTTTTAGAGAGAAAAAGGAACCTGTCCAACAGTAATGTGAAGATGCAGTCATGACTTGGACTGTGTAGGGGGCAGGGGTTGGGGAAGCAGGGTTATCACTTCCACACCTATCCTTCAGATGTCCTGCTTCTCACTGGTCTGATATATAGGACTCTGCCTTTTCTTCCTGGAGTCCTACAGTCAGACTTACTTTCAGGGAAGTCACTTCAAGGGTGCCCATCCAAGCAACCAGACTAAATCCCTTCAGTTGGACATTTACAGACACTGAGACACAGATGGTACCTTAAGCCGAGAGTAGCAAAAGGAATTCAGTGCCATGTGGATCTGGTTCCTAGGTATTGGGAGCCAACTTTGCTTCTCCAGGGTCTATTGCACCTTCTGAGTCCCACAACCTTCATCAGCAAAACCCCTCCTCCATCCGTCTCTGTGTATCTGGTGATTCTATACCCTGTGCTTTTATTGCAGATCCCAACATTGATAGCTACAAAGGCCTTACGCTGGAGGCCCCAGCCTGAGCTTAGAAGAGCTGTAGATCATATGGTGTTTAGAGATGCCTTTGTGCTTATCCTCTTCTACCCATACCCAAATAAATCAATTTCGTGACAATTTAGAATTTGGTTAGATAAATTTAGATTGAGTTTTAGAGAAACATTTTACATTTAATGTTAGATATTACTATATTAATCAATATTTTATCCTATTTGTGTTTCTTAATTTATCAAAAAAAATTAAACACATATTTAGATCAGCATGTTAAACAAAGTTACAGCCAAATTAATTATAAAATTTGGTCTCCCTCCTGGCTCCCACCAAGGTCACTACTCTCTCATAGAATACTCAATGTTTGATAGTTGAACAAGTAACTGAAAATTTAGTGCTTAACTCTGTCCTCAGGACAATGTCTTCCAGACATTTCATTTACTAAAATCTGTTTACTCACCTGGAAGGGATTATGGCAATAACATCACCCTTGTTCTAGGAGGATAACTTCAAATTCCCTGTCTTTTTCACTTTCTTTTCAGTCTTGCTGGAGATAAAACCATGATTCACATTTCCTTCCACAAAGATATTACCCCATTTTCACATAGCACAAAATATTGTTCTCAAAAATGTTGAAGAGATTCTAATATTCTTTCCATAATGGCACATGCTTTCCTCTAATAAATGGTTTTATGTTTTCTTTAAACCATAGTAATTTCACTAAAATTTGCCTTATCTTTAGACCTTCTGTATCAATGCTCAGTGTGTAATTTTAATATGGAGCTTCAAATAATTCTTTCCAGAAAAAATGGAGTAATAATTTTAAATCATTGCTACAAGTATTTGCTTTTAATTTCTCATTCAAACACTGCAGTATTCATATATTGCCCTTTCTATGCTGATCTTAAACTTTTCACATTTTTTTCACAAATCTTTTACATTGTATTAAATTTCTTTTAAGTAATTTCTTCTTTTTAACTTCCCTTTCTATTTAGGTATCACCTTTTCACTGTTTCTTCTAGTTTATATGTAAATCACGAAATGACTTTTTCCCCATTTTTTCTTATTCTTTGCTGATTTCTGTTCCTTCATATTTGAGTTTTTTTCCTATCTCACTGATGATATTCTCTCATATACTGTTTCCTTTCATCAATGCTTTTACCTTCTTTTTGAGATAGTACATTTCACTACATATGTACATAAAAATGAAGAGCATTCACTCATGCGGTAGTGTTACTCTGCCTTTGTATCTGTATTGGAAATAACATCAATATTTTTTCTGTTGGTATTTCATATGATTTTTTAAAAATTTGTAGATAGAAACAAGATTCAAAATAGCTTTCCCAACAACACAGATCTGTCTCTTTCCAAATTTTGTTTGAAATTAAAAATATATATAACAGCTTTCTTCCTGATATTTCTGGGTTCTGTACTTCTACCACTCTTAAATATGGGTCTTCACTATCATTACCTCTATTGCACCTGTTATTGTCTGTTTGTTTCTGCATCTTACTAGTGAATATCTCCTTTGAATGTATGCTCCTGTCTTGATGTGGAACAGCTAAAACCACTTTGCCAAAATCTAGTCATTCCCTAAGAGATAAAGGTCTATATATTTCCAGAATCAATTATCTTTAAGGGTATTTTTAATTGTATGTTTTGAAATGTATTTTCATTTCTGAATCACTTTGTTCGTATATATTTATATGCATTTTATTTCCACAATTATTAGATTTTGGTTTCTTATACTTATTTTACATTGAATTTTCTTTGTTCTGTATACATTATAGTTGTCATTAATTTCAGTATTATTTTCTTTTTACTTAGTTTTAAATTAATCTATTTTTCAAACATATTTGGCTTTAGCAATGGCAATTCATTTTTAAATAATATTTTAATTTATAGTGTTTTGATTCATAATCACATAAGAAAAATGCTATGTATATCTGGACTACATATATAGCACCAAGTAGCTTTATAACTATCCTCAGGCACATACACCAACAACCCCCAAAGCAATCTATATATTTTCCATGGTCCCCAAAGATTGTCCTTAATACCTGTCCTTGCTACATTAAAAGCACTATTTTAGAAATAAACTCTACAAACAAAAAAAGTCATTTAAAATGGTTTACAGAATATTAAAATTTAGGACCATGTAAAAATATTCAGCTATATCATATCATGATCTCATTATGAACACCTGAATACATACACATTAACAAGAAAGATGCCATTCACAATGATTAGAATGTTGGCCTCCTCAAATTAGCTAAAATTCCAGGACTTCAGAAACGCATTCCCAGACTTCCTGTACCCTGGGGATGTTCTACTGCTCACTGAGTGGATGGTCATTAGTGGAAGTCATTCAACTCCATTAGCAGCTGCACTGCATCTACATAAATTGTAGCTACATGTCTTTCCCTGAGATCAGGAACAAGATAAGGTAGTGAACTTTCATCACTGCTATTCGACATTGTACTGGAGTTCTTTTTAGAGCAATAAGGCAAGAAAAAGAAATGAAAGGCATCCAAACTGAAAAGGAAGAAGTAAAGCTATTTCTATAAACAAAGATGACCTAAACCTTTACAAACAAAATGCCAAAGAATCCACAAGAATAGTAATGACACTAATAAAGGCATTCAGCAAAATTGAAAGATACAAGATATACAAAGCAAAAGTCATTTTTGTTTCTATAATCCAGCAAAGAACAATCTTAAATGGAACTTTTTAAAAATTCCAATCAAATAGCCTCTAATGAATAAAATATCTAAGAATTTAACAAAAGGTGAAGCATTTATATACTAAAATTAGAAAACACTGCTGAGTGACACTGAAGACCTAATCAAATAGCAAGATGTCCATTGTTCATCTACTAAATATTGTTCTGCTATCAATACTATGCAAAGAAACTACAGATTAAATTCAAAATCAAAATTGAGTAGACTTTTTTTTACAGAAATGGAAAAGCTGGTCCTTAAATTCCCATGGAATCATTAAATGGCTAAGCTAGCCTAGACAGTCTTCAAATAGTTTCACAATGTAAACACGCTTATCAAAATATCACTCAAATTTACCCAATGTAATATACAAAAAGCTAGGAAAACCCGACCTATTCTTAAGGGAAAACTCAATCAGTAGACACTGAAGGATTTATCAGACAAAATGGTTGTTCTGCCTATGCTCAATGAGATTAAGGTACATTCTCTTAAATTTTTTTGTCCTTTTTGTTTTTAAAGATACATAGATCAGACAAAGTGTTACATTAAAAAATATAAGAGGCTCCCAAATACACTACTCCCCACCACCCCTACTCCTCCCACATCAACAACCTCTTTCATTGGCACGGAACATTCACTGCATTTGCTGTAAACATTTTGGAGCACTGCTATGCCACAAGGGCTGCAGTTTACACTGTACAGTCTACACTCTCCCCCAGTCCATCTGTCCTCCATCTGTCCCCATAATACCATTCAGGTCAACCCAAAATCCCAAAAATATCTGCATATCACAACTCTTCTTCCATCTCCCTGCCCTCAGCAACCCCTGTTGCCACTGTATTGACATAAAGGATACAATTTCTTCCAATGCTAGAATCACAATAGTTCTATAGTAGAATACCAGCAAATCTACTCCATTCCATACTCTCTTCCTCCATCTTGTGGACCCCAGGAGGGCAAATGTCCACTCCAAGTATAAATTGAGAGGGGGCCTGCAGCCCCCATGGCTGATGGACTGTATTATTCCATTAGCAGTTGTAGACTCTCTTGGTACCCTGGTGTGGTGGTTGGCTATACTCACCTCCCTCTTAGCTGACCTGGGTAAGTCCAATGAACTGGAAAGTAGGTATTGCTACTCTGCTGAGGCTCAGGGCCAAGCTGGCACATGGTCCAGAGACCCAAGCCTCCTGTGCACACACCAACCCCAGCCCCAACCACAGGTTCAGTGAAATTGACAGAAAAGGCAATGTGTAGAGAGGTCACATCTCCATCCAACTCCATCAAAGGGCATTCTCTTTAATTGAATGGAAAGATAGGAGTTCTCAGCAGAGAAAAAGAAACAAACAAACAAACAAAAAGATGTAAATGACAACTTTAGATCTAAACATAAAGTTATAGAAAATAAAAAAAATTCATTGAGCAATCTCAATTAGAGAAGACAAGTAAGGGATGAATGAATTGGTGAGATGGAATTTAGATGAGTAGAAATGATATAATCTGAGAATAGAGAGCGAGTGAGAAAGAGAGAATTGATCCAAAACTGAGCCTCATGATCTGTGGGGCAATACTAAAAGTTTTAATATTCATTCAAAACACTGGGTTCAGCAGAAAGAGGCTGGTGCCAATAAAAAGGGAAGGGGGAAAAATGACTGAACACTACTCTATGAAATAGAGATCCAAGGGGCTCAAAATCTCACCCTGATACACCATAATCAAACTGCTGAAAACTAAATATGAAGAAAAAACTCTTGAAAGGAGTCAGAAAATTTGACAATTTATTTGTAGAAGAATAACAATTTGAAGGCCTTTGATTTCTCTTTAGAAAATATAGAGGCCATAAGAGAGTGAAAAAACATCATTAAATGGCTAAAAGAAAAAACCCTCGACCAAGAATACTGCATTCATCAAAAGTTGCTTAAGGTTTAAAGGCAAAATAAAGACAGAAGGAGAGGATCGAAAACCAAGTGACTTCATCACCTGATGATGTTCTCTACAAAGATGGGAAAGGAACTTCAGGCTAAATGGAAATAATTCAAGAAGAAAGCTTTCAACTTCAGGAATAAAAGATGTGGATCAGGAATGGTGAGTATCTGGGGAGAAAGAATAAATTATTTTTCAACTGTTAAATGGTTAAATATATGAATGAATTTTGAAAAATTATAAAAATACAAAATGTTTGCAGAAGTTATACCCTAGACTGGGAACTCAGAAGACCACTTCAGCAAAGAAGGGGGTTAAATGTTCCTATGGCTGTAAGGTGTCCACATGTTACTTGGATGGGTAAAAAATTAATTCTTTTAGACTGTGATACCTGTATTATTCTCAAAGAAACCACTAAAAATGAATTCCAAAGGAACTCCAGAAAAATTGTATAACCTAAATGGTCCTTTTTCTAAGAGATAGGAATAAAGTAGCTAAAGCATCAGTATACAAGTTATTAAGTGAAAAATAACTCTCTTGGACAAATACCTACAAGCAGGATTGCTGGGTCTGATGGTAACTCCATTCTCCTAGCCTGTCCTTCCCCCCACCATAGTCACCTCCACCACAACAGGACTGGTGGCTTCTGCTCTTTAGATCTGAGTGGCTCTCCCCAGTCCCTCAGGAGATAAGGTAGGGGCTTCACAGGCCCTAATCCCAAAGACGCCACCTTCAGCAGGCTCCAAAGCATCTGAGCCCAATGGTTCACCTGTTTCTGCTGTCAGCTCAAGGGAACCCTGTCCCATGTGGATGCCAACTTTGCTGATACCAGAGTAGAGGATGGTGGCTGTGTCTCCCAATAAGTCCTGTCTCCCTTGTGACAAACTCCATCTTCCAGCATCAGAAAGCCCAGAGTTGCCAGAGGAGCCAGGGGGCTGAGCCACAGCTTTTGATATGCCTGCATCCTGCACATAGTTGGCTAAGGAGCAGCTAAGGTGCAGTCAGAACAGTCAGAGACAGGTTCCTATGGCACTGGGAGTGCATATACTCTGGGGCTCAGTGGATGACTCTCTTCGTTCCTCCCCAGGCCTGGGTTCTGATGAGAAACCTCCATTCTAAAAGCTCAGAAAGCACCTCCATCCATCCAGAACAAACAGACCACTCCTGTGACCTCATGCACCAAAGCAAGCACCATCACAAGCTCATACACCTGTTTTCCACAGCTGCAGAGGAAGTGGTGTTCAGCCCCCTCCAGGCTGCCCCAGAGGTCCACAAGGAAAGTAAGTCACAATGGCCATTGGTCTAGTTTGTCAGCTTTTGTGGTACCCCAGAGGAAGATCCAGAGAGAAAAGGGTTTAGATGTGATCTCTGGGATAAAATAAATTCAAGGAAATTGCTTAATCAAATCCAGTCACCATAAAGGCAAGCTTCCTCAGGTGCCACATAAGCAAGGGAACCCTCTGATGTTCCACCCTCAGGCAATGAGGTCACTATTCTGATTCTAGACTTGGGAAAGAAAGCAGCACTTCACAGACTTAACAATGCATTGGGGGTAGAGGAAGACTGAGTCCATCTTAGACAGGCAACACCATGCAAACTTCTAGTCTTAACTGCCTTGTACTTAATCCTGTATCTATTTATGGAATCAACATCATGAATTCACACCAAAATATCCACTTCATCCACCAGCCCACTTCAAAAGGGTTCACTGCAAATCTTGTGTCTTCACATCTGTAACTCTATCTTTTGAATACACAGAAGGTAGATGGGGTGAGATACAAAAAAGGACTGGACGGTCAGTTGAATCCCAAGGCTGTGGTGAGTTTACTGAATAGAACTGGTCATCTTTTGCATTTTATGGAGTGGGCTCTTGATGTGTTCATTTCTGAAAGTTCCCTATTGTCCTCATTGTCTACATACCTGCTGTTGTCATTGCTCCTAAAAGGAGATAAAGCCTTGTGAAAACTCATGGTGGAAACATCATTCTCTCTTGTGAGACTGGGTTGGATTAATTGATACAATATGAAGAGGGCTTTGGTTGAGATCTGGCTGACCTAGATATGTAAGAATTTCTGGGGTCCTCTGAGGGATACTGGCCTTCATGGAGTATGGGGGTGAAAACCCCCTCTTCATGGAGGGCCATCTTTCTTCTCTAAGTCTAGTGGGGACTCTTGATGCAGGAACATGAAGCATTTCTGAGAACAGGGCTGTGTGTTTGTCTCCCTTGGGGATTTGAGATTACTCTGAGCAAGATTGGGTTCTCGAAGGATGTAGACATCTCAAAGAAAAAATGATTCACCGTGTCCCCTCTTCTGTAAACCATAAATCATAATTTCTGCAGTGAGTTCAGAATGAGGAGTATGAAAATGCATTCAACACCACTAGTGATCAGTAAAATACATTTTAGAACCACAAAGTCTCATGCCCATATCTTACAGAAGGGGTACTCTTAGGATGCGAAAGACTTCAGCAGGGAAGGTACAGACTCCACACTAAGAGAGTTGTTCAAATATTTAGTCAGGGAGATAATTGGGAACATGGAGACTTCATTCATTAACTCACCAAACCTCAGCCAGGTGGGTGACTTTGCCAGTTGATGACATTAACTGTTCTTCCAGAGTAGTTCAGTTAAAGGTGAAGCTAATTCTTTGCATAGCTGTTATCTGGCAGTTGGTCTGGAATGTCTTAGGTTCTGAGCCAGTAGAGGAGCCAAGCAGACCACTGGTCACTTGGGGTGGTAGGTCAACTCCCAGGAAGACTCACATGAGGCAGAAGGTATTCTGAAGATGCTGGGGGAGGAGGGCCAAAAATTTAGACATACGTGGTACTTCAGAAGGCCTTTATGTAGGGAAAACTACCTCATATTTTATATCAAGGATGGAAATGTAGAGACAGGAGGCTGGGTCAGGATATGTACTCTTCTTGTGGGTGAGTCACCTCCTCCAGGGCATCAATTCTTCCCCTCAGGAACTTTGGGGCAAGAAGATTTTTCAAAGGAACTGTTTCAGTACACCATGGTTGACATGTCATATAACACATACTTGTTGGCTTAAAGGAGTTTATTGTTTCACAGTTTTGGAGGCAGTGACACCAAGATTAGACTCAGTAAGGTCTGTGCCCTCAGTGCTTGCTTCTGCCTTTCCTCCCCACCATCCAGGGCAACACTGGGGTTATGGAGGTGAGGATTTCTGACCCCCCCTTTCCCCAGAATAGTCACACTAATGTACAGACTCAGGCTCCAGGGTAGGTCACTGTCTAGAATGCCTCTCCTTTACTTCCTTTCCCTGACAACTTGGTGCCATCTGCTTCTCTAGCAGGCCTGTTTTCAAGTGTTTCAAGGTTTGGTTTGGGTTTCTATCCCCATTATTTGTAATGCACTCCTAAGGGATTGGTAATAAACTTTCCTGAAAACAGTACCAACAACAACAACAAAAGACACCTTGGCTGTCTCTAATTCACAAGTATTGTGAAGTAGTTTCCAATATTCCATGCTCTGGTCTTCCAGACAGATATTGTAGTATTTCACACTCAGTTTGGGCCTAGTCCTTTGGCAGAAGTTTTTAGCACAACAAGAACAGTGTGCCAACTATCTATTATTTTGCCCCCAGTTTATCCAGTCTGCCTTTGCTGTCCATAAATATCTATCAATGGGAGGGTAGAAAAAGGTCAGAACTCCACTGTGGGTATTGCTCTTGGAATTTAGGATGCGTTTTGTCTCACAATACTTATACATTTATGAATTACCATATGAAGAAAAGTAACTGAGTAAACAAGTGAATAATAAGAAAAAGAACACTAGATATATCAATAAATTAACATGGATTGTGTCTCTGATTTGAGCCAGGACCATTACTTACTTCTGAGGGCAGCCGATGAGGCCAATGGTACTTGCTCTGTATTTCAGATCTGGAAATGAGACACAGACAATTTAGTAAATTTCCCAGCTGACATGAAGCAGAGTCAGGAATCAGCCCTGAACATGTAATTCCAATGTCCAAGTTCCCGATCACATTCATCTTCTGGCCTTGAACATCACAGTTGCTGTCAAAAATATGCTGGGTAAGGCATTAGAAAAGCATTTCAAGCCAAGTGTTCAGAAGCACATTCGACCTTTTTACTTTTACAGGTGTCAATTAGCACTCAAAGTAGTTATTTCTCTATGCAACTTATACATACTATTTAAGAAACTTCAGATGACACAGCAAAGGGAATCAAAATCACAAGCTCACCACTGAAAAAATAGCAATGCTTTTTTTTTTTTTTAACATACTGGGGTTGGGGATTAAAACTGAGACCTCATATGTGGGAAGCCAGTGCTTAAGCACTGAAGCACATCATTTCCCCTGAGTTGGTTTCTTTTGTTTGATTGTTGGTTGGTTGGTTTTGGTTTTTTTTTTTAGGAGGCACCGGGAACCAAATCTAGGACCTCCCATGTGGGAAGCAGGTGCTCAACTGCTTGAGCCACATCCATACTCCAATGCTAATATTTGAAAGTATTTCTTCTCTGATCTTCGACCATTAAAACACACACACACACACACAAGATAAAGAACTCAGTTAACTATCTAACCTGAAGGACAATATAGAATACTGAATATCCCAAATACACTGCAACTACAAACAACTTCTCAAGTCTTCTTTAAAGCCCCTTGCCTGGAAATACAAAGATGGGACATGATTTGGATTGCTACCTGAATCTGTGTTCCCCTAATTGCAACTCTAAGACCGTAAATCAATGCCTTTGTTGCTTGAAGCTTAGTTTATTTCTCAGTTGACATTATATAGTGTTAGAAACAGGATTCTAAGTAACTACCAACCTGACTCTGGAGCTACTGTTGAGCTTAAGCATGGTAAAGGTAAAAGCCCCTTCAGCTCTGCCATCTCCCCAAAAGCCCTGAGTTCTTGTCTGTGAGTCCTCTGGTTCTGAAAATCCCTTTTTGGTTGAGGTTCTAGATCTTTTAGGGGTGACTTTTGAACTTTGGCATTTTGAACTTTGGTTCTTATGGTTTAAGCTGCTAACAGCAGTCCTGTTTGTATACTTGAACCTTTTTTCTTCTGGTTTGGCCTGGTGACATAAGGCCTTTCTGTTGTACTTTTTTTTTTTTTTTTTTTTTTTTGTATATAGGGAAAATTTATTTGTTTGGCAAGTACTTGAATGGGACTTTTAAAATTCAACTTTGATAATGAGATCTTCTAAGTGGGGGATGCCTCCCTAACAATCAATTTGGCTTTTGTGAGCAAGCAGATTATTTTTAGTCAACACAGGATGGGCACTTAAACACTATTAGAATGTGTACCACCTTTTAAAGAGAGGCCTTGGCCTGACGGAGGAACCACCTAGTGACAGTGCACAGGAGGAGACCCCATCTAATTCCAAGGCAAGGTTGCCTTTCTTTGTCTGAGAAAATCATCACTTTACTTATTTCTTTCATTTTCAATTGAGTTCAGATATGAAAATTCTGACCGTGTACATTACAGATGACATATACACTTTCCTTATTTAAGAGTATTCTATTACTGCTTCAAGTTGTTATTTACAAATAGCAACAGCAGGGTATCAAGTATATGGGCTTTTTAATTGGCAGCAGTTTTTCCTCCTAAGAGTAAGAATTTTTTTGTGCCAACCAAAATAGACATGAGAGATGCACTATCTAGGAAAAGCTTCTGTCTTTCCATGTGTGTCTGCTACAATTACTTATAGGATCTTTCACTCAACCACTGTTTCCCATCTGTACCAAAACTACAAAAGACTGTGTCAACACTACACAGCATGATCTGATCCTGAGTATTTTCTTTAATATAATTACAGGTGGCCTCAGGTACAAGAGAAAATGGTAAGTATTTTTGAACTTCTGAAAACATCTAGATAATTAAAAAACCAGGGTGGAGCTGATGTAGCTCAGTGGTTGAGCACCTCCTTTCCATGTATGAGGGCCTGTGTTCAATCCCCAGGGACTGTGTGCTTGCTTTACTCTGAAGAGCCACCCTGATTCCAGCTTCCAGGTGAGAATGAGAAATGGGGATGTGATTATTTTCTAGTTAAGTGATGGCCAAGTTCTACAGTCTTTGTAGGCAGCTGTGTTCCCTTTAGCTGGTGAGGGTTTGTGTACCAGGGCTGGAGCTATCTATTTTAGAATCTTTGAGATGAGATTGTGAAGGTGGGGGTGGAGAAACTATTTCCCACCTATATAGCACAATTGCCAGTGACAACTTCTCAAAAAACCACTACTACACCCTTTACATATATTTACTCATTCCATCTTCAACACTACCATACTATGACTGTTTATTCCCACTCTTCTGATGAAGAACTGAGGTACAGAGACAATTAGCCTACAATTTCAAACATGAGTGTCCCTGATCCTTAAGCTATAGCCATAATCTAGCCCAATCACTTGGGCACAGGATGATTCTACACCTTGCCAGCAATGGAAACTGATCATTTGTGTGTATTCCTGGATGTATCAGACCTGCACAGACCCCACATCCTGTCCATCATTATAAGTCAACTCACTGATCACATGACCCAGACCTGTTATTATTGCCGTTACTGCAGACTATGAATTGACACAGTGTGAAAAGCACTTAGAAATTCCACATGCCTGCTCAGCTCAGATTCTGAACAACTGCAAGCACAATCTGGTTTACCTAAGGCATTCCTCTACACTACAGCACAAACAGATAGGAATTGGGAGATATTAGCGTATTTCATAATATCAGCATCTTGAGTCCTAGAAATGCTCGGCACTGTTTGCTGCATGCCTTAGGGACAGTGACCAAAAAGAACTCAAGTTACCATTTCGCTATTGATCTGGGGTATATCATCCTTGCTGCAACTTTTATAACTGCATTAGAGTCTTAGCACTCAACTCATGTCTCCCCTTAGTAATGAACTATCAAATTGGTGCCTGGAGTTTATAAAGATGGACATCCAACACATACAATGAATAAGCATTCAGGGTATAGAAAAGGAAGACTGGAAGGAAAAATACTACATGATTTATAGTGGTCAATTTTTAAACAGCAGTATTTAAATATCTTCAAATCTTCTACAACAGAGTATCTTTATGATAAAGGATTAAAAATAATAATAAAACAATGTTTTGCCTGGACTTGAATCTAGTCCCACAATAAAAAGTTATAAATAAAATGTCTTTAAAACAATTACCCAATTATTAAACTTTAGAAAGCTAATAAAATGCTTGTGTACAAATAACAGCAAAATCCTGCAGAAACGGGTGCTGGACATTGTATGTCCTGCCATGGCCCACTGAGTGGCCTGGGGGAGAGTGAAAACTACAATGTAAACCATTATCCACATGAGATATGGAAGGATTGAGAAGTGAATCAATTTTCCAGTTTCCCATCTAGAGAATAGGAAACCATATTCTGGAGATATTAAGTGCTTTGATTCCAAATTCTATACACTTTGTTCACATCTCTTTGGCCTGGTGGGATCTCGAATCGTCTATGAGTTTGGAACAGTCATGATTTCAATTCTTATTACTGAGCACCACACCTTCAGGGCATCTGCAGCACAATGTAGTATTATCCAGTTTTCAAAAGCCCAACAGCTATTTGTGCTAGTAGCTATGGCATGGACAATGCAAAAAGAACATTTCCATCCTCACAATACACTTTCCCAGGCAGTTGCTCTGAGCCTGCCATTGGTCTTTTCATTGAACTCATCTCATACAGAGTATTTCCAGAACAGTCAGAATTTCAGGGTGATAAGTTTGGAGGTAAGAGCTTTAATGGTCCATCAAAATAGGGGAAGTAAATAGTTAAAAGGGGATTCTTTCTCCACCTTGCTCATTTGCAAACCATTTATAATGTCTTATTGAAGGCCTCTGACTCCACAGAGTCTAGGGATGGTCTAAGAACCTGTGGTGATCTTGGGTAGCCAGCAAGCCATCAAGTGGAGAAGGAAGGGATGGGTGTGCCACATTCTCCAAAAACTTTCTTGCAAATGTTTGTGTTCCTAAAGATTGGTTTGTGGATCAGAGGTATGACTCCACCAGCAGTGATGAAAATGATAATCCAGGTAGGCAATATCACTCAAGATAGGATCCAATGAGAGTGGGTTATCAGAAACACTCTGGTAACACTGCTACTTTAGCAACTGAAGAAGGGACTGTGAAATCAGAAAGTAATGGAAATATACATGGAGATCTGCTTTATTCTTTCCATATTTAATAACAATAGTAAGAAGTATTATGATCATGTTCTTTGAGTGTACTGTGTTTGCAATCATCTTTCCTTGCTGTGCTATTTAAGATTCACTTTCCCATAAGACCAGTTATCAAAGCCTTTGTTTTTCCTTGGTTAGCAGCTCTTGGGAATAAAGCACAAGAGAGTGTAGATGAGGTTTTGGTGTTTACCTACAATGGAGGGGATCTGGCAGGACACAAGCTCTCCCAGACTATCAACTAGACTTGGGACAAAGTTCTTCTACTGAGTGCCAGGTGGTGGTTGAGAATTAGGGCTTCTCCCTCTGTACTTACCAGTCTGGTAGCACTTCATTAATGTTTTATCCTTTCTGACATAAAGAACATATGCTCTGGGCTTACTACACATGCACCTGGCTGTTGGAAAGGTATCAAAAGAAACATATCCTTGAACATCCTTCTATTCTCTACTGCTCACACAAATCCAAAATCCTGGGATTAGATTAAAACCTGAAATTGCTTCCATTTGAGAGGTTTATGTACAACTCTTTCTCCAACACATTCCAAAGCCTGGCTGGGTTTCTGGAGGCCTTGTGTGAATGGCCTGCCAGGCTTGCTTCACATATTGGCTCTTGCTGTCCCTGCTCCTCTCATATTATTCCCATATTACACTGCCACCTTCTTCAGTAAATCAATGGATCAATTAACCAATCCATTTTAAACCAGGGAGCAACTCTCAGACGCACGGAGTTGAATCATGTCCTGTGGGTGATAGTGACCATTAATCCTATAAATCAAGTCATTGTCCTGAGACTGATATGACCTTAGGTTCATGGAAGACACTTTGTCCTCACAGCATCCCTATAGGTTTCTGAATTGATTGGAGGGGTTGAATGTAAGATTAGAGGTAAAGTAACGTGTCTGTATCCACTTAGTCTGAAAGTGATATAATAGGGGATCTACAGGCCACTTAAATAAGTGTAATCTTTTGGGAATTCGTTAAACCACTGAAGTACTAGCATTGATGGGTGCCTGGACAAGACTGAGGAAAGGTACATGGAAGGGCATGACTGTCAAGTGGGGAACAAGGCAGAGTTGACTGGCTAGAACAGAACACCTGATTTAACTCCATGCTTCTGATAGTTGCTCCGTGATTAGAATGGATTGGTTAATTGACTACTTGATATTTTGGAGAGGGTGACAGCATAATAAGGGAATAATATGGGAACAATGATTGTTCTCCAGTGTTCCTGTATTATAGAACAATATGATTGGTGGAAACTGACAAGGAGAAAACAAATGGGCAGTAATACAGAGAGAGAAAAGAGGCAGGGAGGTAGTGAAGGTGGTAAAAAGGAGAAGAAAGACAACATCATGTATAAAAAGACATGGAGAGTATCTGCCTTCTTAGAGGAAAAAGAGGATACAGGCATTCCTCACTGGCCACAGTTATAGTATTTGAGAGCTGGGAAAGGGACTCTGGAATCTTAGACCCACTCCTTCACAGCCAAGGTGAAGTGACTGAGGCCCTAGGAGAGGAGTGTGGTGGTGAGGACAGAATTGTGTCCTGGGAGCAGACCAAACGCTGTCATAACCAACAGGAGCTTGAATTCTGCCCTCAACCCTAACTTTCCCATTTCCTTTCACAAGGTTGATAGATCACCATTCCTGCCCTGGTTACCAGGAGGCTTACTTCACAGCTTCTGAAGTATCAGATACAGAGAACAACAATTTGCATATAATTTCCTTCCTCTTTCTATTTTGTAATCTCTCCCTTTCTTATTCATAACTCCTCTTTATAGCTTTTCTCCATTCTGTCTGTTCCTTATTTTATGAATCTTATCCTGAAGGAAGTGGTCTCATCCAGGAAGTTGAGGTCATGGGAAGAACAATGTCTACAAATTTCTTCCATCCTCTTTACCTATTTTCTTAGCATTGCCCTGGTTTTAACATACGTGCATCACTGAATCAGTCTGCATAAGCCTGAATGGTCCAGGCAGGGAACTGGGCTGGTTGTCAGAAGCTTTGGGCCACACCCAGTGGAAGGAGCACCTGTGAAGTTAGTTCTGGGGTGGGCTCTCCCCTTGCAGGGTGTTCCTGCACATGTGCACATGGTCATCAAGTGGGTTCCTTTCCTTGCAGCTGTCTACACTGTTCAAGGAAGAGGAGTCTCTTTTCATAAATTCTCTTTTCCTAGAATACACTGAAGACACTGAAGAAATGGATGAAAAGGCAGGAAGAAGAGGAAGAGGAAATGTGAGTGTGGAGTGGATAGGATAAAGAGAGGAAGGGAAACAAGTTCACGTGCATTCCATTGCTTTCCTAACCTTCTTTTGGCACTTTAGGAAAATCAGCAAAACTGAGAAGAAACTGAGGTTTCCAGGATTCTATGTGAACATGGAGGTGGAAACATGAACTGGCTGGTCAAAGTAAATGCAGACAATCAAGGATCCGAGATGTCTTCTGGGTCCTGCTACCCACTTCAGAAAAACTCCTCCATCCACCTCTGTGCCTCCCCAGTGATCCCTACTACTGACAGCACAAAGACCTTGAGCTGGAGGCCTCAGTCTGAGTCTCAGAAGATCTGGAGATTACATGATGTTTGGAGACTGAAAGGGGATATAATACCAAAGAAATGGAGATGCCTCAGTGCTCAGCCCCTTTTACCCAATTCCCTAATCAGCCAATTGAGGGAAAATTTATTTTTCAGTTTGAAAGACTTACACTGAGTTTTAGAAATAGGTTTGGCATTTAATTTTAGATGTTAATACATTAAACAATTTCTCTCCAACTACTTGTTTTTCTTCATCCTTATCAATAAAATAAACACATAGATAAGCACCCTAAACAAACTTAGAGTGAATGAATGGACAAATAACTGTAAATTTAAGACTTAACATCTTTCTTAACATCTTTCCTACCAATGTCTTCTAGACATTTCATTTCCTGAAATCTGTTCCCTCAACTGAAAGCGATCATGGGAACAATATTACCCAACTTCAAGCCAGTGAAGTTGGATTTCAGTGCTGTTTTCACTTTCATGTCCATTTTGCTGTTTATAACACCATGATTCACATTTCTTTCCATAAATATATTACCCCATTTTCTTCTGGCACAAAGTATTATCAAAACCGATGATGAGATGCTAATGTTCTTTTCATAATGCACTTGCTTTACTCTAATGCACAAAAGACTTCATTCTTCCTTTACACCCTAGTAATTTTAGCTAGAATATGTCTTGCTATTAGTCATTCTGAGTCAATACTCAGTGTAAGGTTTTATAATGCAGCTTCAAAGAATTTCTTTCCAGAAAAAATAAGGAAGTATAATTTTTAATATTTTTTCATGTCTTTGCTTTGGTTTTCTCATTCAGGCACTCCAGTTATTCATATATCATACTTTGTATGCTTGTCTTCAATTTCTGACATTTTTTTTCTCAAATTTGTCAAATAATCACTAATACTTGGCCATCCTGCATTTAAAAGCACTATCTTAGAAATAACCTGTAGGAAAAAATTGCTTTAATTTGGTTTGCTGATTTTTAAAATGCCTATACACATAAAAACCTGTCAGCCACATTATGCCATGATCTTATTACCCAGCATCTTGCCAACATGTAAACTGAAACCATAAAAATGCTGGACTCCTACAAATGGGCTTACACTGAGATTTCACAAATGTACTCCCAGGCTTCCTGTATGTGGGGACATTATGCTGCTCACTGAGTAGACAGCCATCTGTGGAAGTCATTGAGCCCTGATCACAGCTACATCTATAACACATTCTTGTGGTGTATCTCTTAAACAAATGACAAGAGCTACATCATTTAAGCCTCCTTCTTGCACTTGACCTCCCATGCTCTGAACAAGTGAGTTGTTCCAGTATCTTCCAGTAAAGTTTGGCTGAATTTATGAATTACATAGAATTTGACATGGCAGAGGAATACTGGGCAAGAAATGAGATTCTATGCCAGCTCTACCTTACTTCCATGGCTGAATGTGAGAGAATCTTCGAATCTCTGGACCAAACAGAGATAATGGGTAAAAAGAAAAAAAAACCATTGATCTAAATCAATTCATGAACTAACAAAAACTAAGAAAATTAAGCTAAGTTCTTGTTCTGCACTTGCTTTCCAAATGATGGCAGAAGGCCTTGATTGCCTCTAGGAAACATAGAACCTAAGACAAGGATATCAAATTCTTGGCTTTTCTGAGGAGAAAGAGAATATATTAGAGATCTTATGTGAGCAAGGGAGTTGAGCCAAGCAATCAGGTGGTATATACTAGGGTAGAGGGGCAGTGATGGGTGATGTTACCTGCCTATCACTCATTCAGGTATTGTCTTCGGTGTGACAGAACCATTCCCTGTCCTTGTCTGACATTTGGTCCCATGGAACTCACCACCTGGCCAGAGGAGGGGACAATGAAGTTGCCATCATCAGTATCTCAAGATAGTCATTAGTATAGGCATATTTACAGAATAAAGGCAAACACTTAAGCAAAATTATATAATCACCTAAAAGGTACTAGAGGAGAGGGTGGGAAAAGAGAAGGAAGAGAAAATACACTAATTTCATCACTGCTCACAATGAGGATTAATACACACTAAAGAAATGGATGATTAAGGGAAAATTTTTTTAAAAAATTACTAGAACAAATCACAAACCAGAAAACATACACATGTACACAGAAACATACAGGTGCAAGAAGTGTACTTTTGAGTACACTTGCCCTTTAATAATGTGATAATGAATTTAAGTAGTTTTCAGTGTTAAATACAGTTAAAATTAGCATCAAAAATAGAGAGCAGCTCTTTTTCCTTTTGCAGCCATCGCTGAAGTGGCAGGGACCAAAATGAAGTTCAATCCCTTTGTGACCTCTGGTCGGAGCAAGAACCATAAAAGGCATTTCAATGCACCTTCCCACATTCGGAGGAAGATTATGTCTTCCCCTCTTTCCAAGGAGCTGAGACAGAAATATAATGTTCGATCCATGCCTATCCGAAAAGATGATGAAGTTCCAGGTTGTGAGAGGACACTACAAAGGTCAGCAAATTGGCAAAGTAGTCCAGGTTTACAGGAAGGAATATGTCATCTACATCGAATGGGAGCAGCGGGAGAAGGCTAATGGCACCACTGTCCATGTGGGCATTCACCCCAGCAAGGTAGTTATCACTAGGCTAAAACTGGATAAAGACCGCAAAAGACCCTCGAACATAAAGCCAAATCTCACCAAGTAGGAAAGGAAAAGGGCAAATATAAGGAAGAAACAACTGAGAAGATGCAGGGAAATAAGAATCTTATGTACAACTTCTATTAAAAACTGCTAAAATGAAAAAAAAATAGCAATTAAGAATTAGTTTATATTTTATAATTATAAACAGCTTAAAATCAGTTAAGCAATGGACTTTTCCACATAGCAGAAGACAGATGAAAGTGCACACCTCTCACTTGTATGGAAAAGAATTAAAGAGTATGGAAAGAATTAAAGAGCTGTATTGTTTGGGAATGATGGGGAGATAGCTCTATCTCTTTGCAAAGGGAGAGGTAGGCCATGCTTCACACACAGAGAAATTCAGTTAAATCATATGAAAAGGAATTTCAGGTTTTGGTTGCATTATTTCAATAAGTGACTTTGCAGAACTGAAGATCTGGTTTAAAGTTTTATGAAGGAAACAATTTGGTTGAAAGGCAAGAATATTCTGGTGTGGGAGGAGTGGGGTGGGAGAGTGGGGGGTATACGGGAGCCTCTTATGTTTTTCATAACATAACCTTTTCTGTGATGTATGTATCTTCAAAAAACCACAATTCATAAAAATGATGGGGGGGAAGTGGGTTATATGGGAACCTCATGTTTTTTTTAATGTAACATTCCATGTGATCTATTAACTTTAATAAAAACATTGAGGTGTAGCAGTGCTCAGAGATGTATTCACCAAATACAATGACTGTCTCATGATGATGGAGGAGATTGTTGTTATGGGAGGAGGAGTGGGGTGAGGGAGTGGTGGGTATATGGAGACCTCATATTTTTAATGTAATATTAAAAAAATAAAGACAAAATAAATAAATAAAATAAAATGATTTCAAATTATAATGATGAACACTTTGATTTTTAGCCCTATGTATTAAGAACTGTTGCAAAGTACCAAATTATGTGTTATTTCATTTAACCTTTACAAACCACCCTATTAAGAAGGGACTTTTTTACAGATGAGAAAACTTAGGCTTATAGAGATGAAGTCACTTGCCCAAGGTTAACAAGGGTCTGCCTGCCACACAGTCTATGTTCACAATCCTTCCACCCAGACTGTCTCCCTACAATTGGTGCAGCTGATACCAGGAGGGCAACCCGCCTTTCCCCTTCTGAAGTGTTTCCAACCAGGGCATGTTGTAATACCTATCCTACATCTAGGCCACATATCCCTTTATTGGCCCCCACATTGATACACAGTCCTGCACAGTCACCCACTCTAACGGGTTCTTGTGTTGAGCTACATTACTGGGTGGCTGTGAGGACTAAATGCTTTAATACATGCAATAGTGCCTGGCACATGGAAAGCACCTAATAAATGCTATAACTATCATAGTCATCATCATTACCCAGTTCACACCTGGGGCCCCTGAGGTTTTCCTGGACCAAAATGCTCTCTGGTTACAGTGCCTTTCTCTGTTCCAGACAAACAATGACTCCGATCCTCGGGATCCCATATAGTGTATTTCCTTTACTGGCCTAAGTATCCCATCAACAAAACCACTTATTTCAGTCAGACTGAGTGAGTCTCTGTTCCTTTTAACCCAAACAGTAAAAAAATACATAGATGGATTGTTTTGATAGGTGAATTTTTTAAAAGTCTCTAAAGTTACATTATTTTTTCAGGAATGAAAACATTTAGAATGAAAGTGTATTAATAAAAAATATATAGTTTCAAATGCAAGTTTTATTATGTTACTAAGAGGGAGAAATTTTATCATCACTAGAAGTTTAGATATGGGTCCTTTTTGTTTCCAGGTAGCTTACTCAAGAAAATTACGAAGGAAAAAACAATGAATTAGAATTAATCTGTGAAAAGAATTCTTGATGTCCTGACACTTGAAACTTTGCTCAAAAACTCTCCTCCTTTCTGAGATCTTTGTGTTTTCCATGACAACCATTTCATTTGCTTCCTCCTTCCTTATTAGTTATGCGTGCAATTTTTATTATATATTTTCTATATTTGATCTTAAATTGGGTTATAATTGTTTCCTTGAATTTCTTTATGTATTCTCTCTCACCTAGCAGAGTATGAACTCCAGTGAAAAGTGATTCCTCTCTTCATTTCTTTTAAAAAGGCAGTGGTGTATAATGTAACAAGCAGGAGATATGAAATAAGATGATACAGATGCTAGAGCATCAAGTCCCAATTCTCTCACACATTGATAAATCACTAAACCTGTCTCAGTCTCCATGGCATTTCTATAAAGAGGAGATGCTCTCTATCTGATTTCAAAGTCCACTGGGTTTTTTACTTTGCTTCTCTGACTCTGGTGGACCAAATTCATGAAAAGAATCCTGAATATTTAAATCCTCAGGTATATGTGGTACCGCTCATATTCAAAACAAATTACTACATGGAATGTGATGAAATGACAGGTAGTGTCAAATGGCAAAGGCCACCTGATCTGAATTGCTGGAGGGCATTTACCTTCTGACAGTTTATCTTTAAAGCAGTGGTTAGAATCAGATTCCAAGCCATGGTATTTCATCACATATCATAAGCTAACACAGTCTGCCTGCCAGCCTGTCCCCCCAGCAAGTCCACTAGTCTAAAGTTAACTTGTCACCACTCACTGGCTATAGACTCTGAGCTTTTACCTGGCCATAGAAAATCACAACTTGGTATTTATAGCTCTGGCATTCATATAATTTAATGCAAAAATCTCATCTGACTGCACTTACAGATTACAGCTTAAATTCTGTCTTCTCTTTCTTCCCTCTTCCAATAATTTATGACTAAATAAGCAAAAATTAAACAAACACTTTCAGTTCACATTTCACCTCTCTTCTGCAGAATCATATCAACGAAATAATAATAATAATGGTAGAAGTACTAATTTGTTTTCTGTAAATTGTCCAAGTAAAATATTCAGGATTCCAACTAGTGCATCTGAACAGTAGGCTAGGCTACTAAAGGAATGTGTTTTGTAAAGATGCAGAGGCCACCTTAATCAGCATATTAAAGTGGAAGATCATAAAATAAGAAAGTAGTTTTTTGTGCTGAAGTAAAATACCTGGTAATTACCAGTATCACAGTGGGGTTGTAGAAGTAAGAAGCAAGGTAAGTGTGTTTGATGTGTTATGCATTGCATTGGAAATATTTAGTAAGTATATGAAAATTAAGTATATGAAAACTAAGTCCCTCAGTAGGTTGCAGGATCAGACGCCTGCAGCAGCTGGCAATTGCTGGAGAGTGGATGGAGAATATGTTGCACTTTTGGACTCCTAGAGCAGCTGGCAATTGCTGGATAGAGGATGGAGACTATGTTGCAGTTTTGGACTCCTGCAGTGGCCAGCAATGACTAGATATGGCCAGATGTACAAGGGAACATTCAAGTTTTCCATTGGTTTCATTAGTTTATAATAATAACCTGTTGTTGCCTATGTCTCAGAGGATACACACTAGGAAAAATGAGGTCAGTTTCCACTAAGCCAGGGGTTGACGGTTTCTATATCCCTGGGAAGCATAGCTGCCGAGTCCCTAACAGTGAGCATAGGGCCTAGTCTCCCAGGCAAGTCCCCTTTCAGGGAATTGGCCCTCCTGAGCCAAGCTCAGGAACCACAGGTAGACCCACATTGCCCCCTGCTAGTAAAATGGCAGAACTCCACCAATGTTGAAAGGAGAGCACAGCAGCTTATTCTGTCCTCAATTTAAGGCTGTCTTGAATTTGTGCATCAGTTAGAATATCAACAGAATAATAATAATGGTAGAGGTCATCATTAGTTTTCTATGAATTGTTCAAGTAAAATATTCAGGATTCCAACTAGTGCATTTGAACAACAGGCTAGGACACTAAAAGTATCACAGGATCAAAATCACTTACTTGATATGTCTGACGCAACAGTGGAGTTCTCATAATTGGGGCTAAATCAGGATTCTTTACAGATACCACTGGATTCAGTTTTCTCACCTGTCATTTAAACAAAAAGCATTACACCTTAAAAAAATTCAAAAGAAGGAAAACACTACATGTTGGGAGCGGTCAATACGCGTATACACTGAGTTCAGCAATGCAGGCAACATGGCCACCAGAGCAGAGCCCACTTCCTTGTTCTTCTCCCTCCCTGCTCCTTTTTTGTTTCCCGCCACTGCCCAGACCGATAAGATAGTGCACAGGCGCAAGGCATGAAACTAAGGTCTGCCTCCCACCCGGGCGACAGCAACAACCAATCCTTAGCCTCTACTACCTCACTCCCCGCTCCTCCCCCACCCAAGGGTATATATACTTTGCCCCCTTTAATAAAGTTGCAGTTTGATCAGAACCCTGTCTTGCTGTCATACTTTGTGTCTCTTGCCCCACCATTCTTTCTCGGCAGGTTTCGGGTCTCCGTTGCCGTCCCGCAGGCCGGGGCAACTACATACATAAAGATATGTATTACAGGGCTATACACTAAAAAATATAAATTACTTCACTGCTAAACAACTGGGAAGTGAATTAGTAAATCTTGATTCTTTAATAAGATGAAGTACCAGGAGCTAATGTGGCTCAAGCAGTTGAGCAACTGCTTCCCCCAGGGAAGGTCCTAGGTTTGATCCCTGGTGCCTCCTGAAAATAAAAAAAAGAAGGAAACAACAAACAAATCAACAAAACAAATTAACTCAGGGAGCCACTCTGGTTCAGTGGTTAAGCGCCAGCTTCCCATTGACAAGTTCCCAGGTTCAATCCCTGGCCCTGTACCCCAAACAAAACAAAACAGAATAAATAAATAAATAAGATAAAGTACCATTTAACCCTTTGAAATAGTCATTATCAAGACTGTAAACCAGTAGAGGAAAATATTTGTAACATAACATTGAGTGAATAAAACAAATTATAAAGGTGACTGTATATAGCTACAAATACGTTGTATTAGGTTAAAATGCACATATATACTCTATTAGTAAAAAAAGAACTGATGCAAAATAGCAGAAATTGGTTGTTTTTCATAAAGGGTATTTATTTGGGGTAGAAGCTCACAGTTACCAGGCCTTAAAGGGCAAGCTACCTCCCTCACCAAAGTCTATTGCCACATGCTAGAGCGAGATGGCTGCCGACACCAGCAAGGGGTCAGGCTTCCTGGGCTCCTCTCTTCCTGAGGCTTGCTCCTTTCCCGGGTCAGCTGCTTTGCTCTCTCCACAAGGCCAGCTGTAGATTACAAGGCAAATGGCACATCTCTCTTCCCCGGGCCTCTGCCGTATCTGCTTCTCTGTGTGTTTCCTTCCCAGGCTCCAGCTCAAAAACTCCCAGCTCTGTCCTTTGCCATGTCTTTTCTCTGTAAGTCTCTGTATGTGCAGGGATGCAATGTCCTACTGACATGACCCAATCAAAGGTGTACTCATTATTTAATCAAGTAAAAGTGAAACCTCTCAATTCAATACAATCTAACATGCCTGGAGGAACAGACCAGGTTACAAACATAAGCCAATATCTATTTTTGGAACACATAAACAATATCAAATTGCTACATAGTCTATGAAAAAGATACATGTAGGGAGGAAAGTAAGAACAAAAGGGGCCCCCTCTGGAGGCAGCTGTTTAATAAGAACTGCTCCAATAGTCACAACACCCCTGGGTTGGGGACTGGACCCTTGGTGTGCAGAAGGAGGAGACAGAGTCCCTCCAGGGAAGGGCCATGTGGTCCCCTGAAGGTGGCTGCCTGGGCCTGTTAAGCCAGGATCTGTGATTCTGAAATGAGGTCCCTAGTGTCCTGCCAATCACGCATCCCCATCCATGGCCTTATAAATGGGATGGGCCATGCCATAAAAGGTTGAATAAAGCAGCCCAGTACTTTGGAGGACAGGGGTCTCCGTGTAAGAAGTTTCCATGATTCAGTGTCAAAGGAGGCCTCCTCAGGTTGGAGATGGATTCTGAGTCTCTTGTCTCTGTGCTCAAAAATGCTTGTCCATCGCATCATCCCAATCTTTCTAAGTAAAATTGGACTTCATCAGTTGTTAGCCAGTGGGCATCTGACTAGGCAGTAATACCCACCATAGACAAATGGACGTTTTCTTACTGTCATAAATACCTAAGTTGATAGGAGAGGGGTATGGAGTCTTCAAAAGACTCTCAGTTGTCAATTGGCCCCTTTCTCATTGTCACCCTGAACAAAATCTCCAAGTATGGTTTGACTCTCCAATCAACTAAAATTTGGAACTTTGGTTTTAATTTGGGGTCCTCTTTGGAACCCTGCACATACCAGACTCATAGGCAATTGCCTTTCTCTAGGGTCTCCCATCCATGTTGGGGTAGGTTTCTACTAGCAGGATGGTGGCAAGATCATTCAGAAGAACCCCTGGCCTGCACAGTTCACTAATAGGGTGTTGCCCCATGATAGGCATCAGGGCTTAATAGGGCCTGAGTACATGGTATGGGCATTTTACCATTTTTTTCTAATTTTGAGACAACCTCTGTAGTTGTAGGAAGAAGCTGGCACCCTGGCTTGGAATTTGTCTTGCCCATAACCCTTTAGCCACCTTGCCAGGGACTGGACCCACAGTAATCCATGGAGTCAGGGTTCAGAGAGTGACAGTAGCAGAGAGCAATAGCCACAAAGGGGCTACGGCCCCAGGAACACCACTGCCTGTGGGCTGCCACGTTATACTCCCTGTGAAGGAGGTGCCCCTATTGCACAGTGGAACCCCTGCCTTTGGCCTCTGGGGCACAGTACACAGACACACTGTTTGTTCCCATATAGTCTCCCAGTTACTTTCAGGCAAAGCCTCGTAATTCCCATGTACTACCTGCCCCAGCAGCCCTAGCACCAGGGCAGGGGTTGCCCACCTCCTGTCCCTATACCAATTCCATTAGGTCAATGACTTTTGGATAAAATTAGCCAATTTGACTCAGACTAATCATGCCCATTCTGGGGAAAACTGGAAACCAAGGTTTCCCCTCTTGACATACAAGGGCTAGCTGTCTATAAAACCCACGGACAACTCAGATTTGCAAAAGCCACAATTTAGGGAGTTTTGGCAAAACCCAACATAAACAACAAGCATCAGCACAAAGTAGAACACACGTTAAGTCACCAAGCCATGAAACCTCCCAGATAGTATTAGTTTTCTGAGAACCAGTTAGTAAGCTAAGAGCAATCAAGAGGCACTATGCCTCACATCCAATGGCTGTGACCAACACACCCTCCCTATTGCACCACTTACTTTTAATATGTATTTTCTTAGAGAAGTTGCGAGCTTACAAAACAATCATACATAACATGCAAACTTCCCGTATAGCACCCCTTCAGCAACACCATGCATTCCTGTGGAACTGCACCACTTATTTTGAATGAGTCAAGTTGGGGATTTAAATTTGGGTCTGGGTGGAAGTCAGGTGTGACTCAACTGGAATCTGAGACCTTAGTGCATGATGAATGTTACTGTAGGTGCTAGGGTGACAGGGTTGCCAGGAGGATAGACATGAAGTGTAATTAGTTAGGTGGCTCAACCAGAAAGTGTGGAACACACAAGTAGAACAAGAGGAAACTGTGAGCCTGTGTTAGTCAGCCAAAGGGGTGCTGACATAAAATACCAGAAGTTGGTTGACTTTTATGAAGGGTATTTATTTGGGGTAGGAGATTACAGATACCAGGCCATAAAGCATAAGTTACTTCCCTCACCAAAGTCTATTTTCACATGTTAGAGCAAGACAGCTGCCGACAGCTGTAAGTGTTCAGGCTTCCTGGTACCTTTCTTCCAGGGCCTAGCGTCTCTGAGTTCAAGTTTCCTTTCTTCCCAGGGCTTGCTTCTTCCTGGACTCAGGGTTCCTTTCTTCCTGAGGCTGGCTTCTCTTTCCTCTTTATGGGGCTCCAGCTTAATGCTTCAGCATCAAATTCCAACATCAAAACTCCAACATAAAAAAGCCTTCAACTCTGTCCTTTGCTATGCCTTTTATCTGTGAGTCCCCACCCCTTGGTCAGTGGGGACTTAATGCCCTAATGATATATCCCAGTCAAAGCCCTAATCATAACTTAATCGTGCCCAGGTACAGACCAGATGACAAACATAATCCAATATCTATTTTTGGAATTCATAACCATATCAAACTGCTACAGTGCCCTTTTAAAAATTTTTGCTTGAATATATTTCAATACTTTTTATTGCCTCCTGCAGGTGTGCTCACATTCAATCACTACCTTCAATGATTCCCTTTGCAAAACACCTTTGCAGCATCCCTAAGAAGAAGTTATTGGAAGTGGATGTGGCTTAAGCAGCTAAGTACTCACCTACCACATGGGAGGTCCTGAATTCAGTTCCTGATGCCTCCTTAAGATGATGAGTGAAGCATGCATGTGATGTGTGGGCCAGGTGTGGTGAGCTCATGCAACAAGATGATGCAGGGAGTTGATGCAATGAAGAGAAACAGCAAGGAAACAAAATGAGAGACACAATGAAAGACATAAGCAGGGACTGCAGGTGGCTCAAGTGATTGGGTGCCTCCCTCCCACATGGGATGTCTGGGTTCAGTTCCCACTGCCTCCTAAAAAGATGAACAGAGAGCAGACAGCAAGCACAAGCAAAAAATGGGGGTGGACAGTGGGGGAGGGGATAAAAGCAAAAAAATGTATACTTCAATCCCTGCTAAAATCCCATTTCAGAAACCAAGACTCGGATGCTTTGAAGGGGAAGGCAGGCACCCGATCTCCTCTCCAGAGCAGGTGGGCCAGGGAGTATGTCAACGGAGGCTCGACTCACAGAAATGCCTCGGCCACCACACACTCACCTGCCAGAGGAGGATGCTTGTTGACAAGACACTTGCACACTTTGTGACTTTGCTGTGCATTCCTGCAGGACAGGGGTTCTGCTCCCTGCTTGGCTCTCCTAGAGGCCCAGAATATGGTAGGTGCATACCTTCATTCCTTGATTTGATCTTCTCCCACACCACAATCAGGCAGCAAATTAGGAAATATGACTGCTGCCAGTGTTAGTCATCTGCTTAGCAGGGTAGATGGAGTCCCTGGCTCCCTGCCCAGGCCTTTCCAACCCAGGTGAGACCTTGGCCACTGCTGGAAGGACGAAGATGTTAATTAGGAGAAAGAACCCTTTCAGTCATTCCTGCAGCAATAATAATTACAATCATCCTCATCATCATCTCTAACTCATGTAGTCCTCACACAAGTGGCACCAGTGAGGAAGGAGCTATTATTATCTGTTTTCACAGCAAGGCACAGAGCAGTTAAGTAACTTTTCCAACATCACAAGCCAAGAGGCAGCACTGCTGGGACATGGACTCCATCAGGCTTAAAGCCCAGTGTCTAGAGGCTGCTAAAACCTCAGGACAATTAGCATCCCCAGCTGGACCCAGAGAGGCTGCCAGCACAGGCGGGGTGAGTTCGGGTGAGTTTGGGTGAGGGATCAGCACTACAGGAAATGTGGAGGTCAGTCAGGAGCCTTCAAGGAGACCCACCTGCGAGCTCTGGCCCTGAGGCCACAGTCTGAGCAAGTTGTGGCCTGGCAGGAGAGGCAGGCACGAGCTCCCTAATTACAAGGTTAATTGTTTCATGGGTGCAGGGTCAGAGGCCAGCCTCTCAGGCACTGGCCTGGGCTGGGAGCCGGGGAGCCTGACCCGCAGGGCTGACCTTGCAGCAGAAGCCTGAAGAGTGGGTGGGAGTGAGGCAGGCAGAGTGGGAGAGCACCCCAAGGAGAGGACACGGCCTGGGTAGGACCTGGGGCTACCGCGCTCGTCTTTCCTTCCCTCTTATCCTTAGAGAGCAAGTGGAAAAGGGAATTTTTAAAATTCCCATGACCCTGCCGCGCCCCCAGATGGCCTTGGATCCCTCCTCCATCAAGCAGTGGTTCTGCCCCGCCATTCCAGCAGCTGTTTGCACTTGACAAAATGCCCAGTGGTCTTGTTTGATCCTTACAACCACCTGGAGGGAGCAGGTGTCCGGCCCCTGTACAGAGGGGGAAACTGAGGCAGGGGGTGGTGTGCCTTCCTGGGCCGCACAGTAGGTGTGCCTCTCCTCGTCCGGGCGGCCTCCCCCACCCCCGTGCAAGATGCACTTCCCAGCGCCTTGGCTCTGGGGGGCTGGGGTGTCACGTGACACATCCAGGTAAAGCGCTGAGCAGGTGGAGCTCAAGGCCGGGGCTGCCTCGTGACGACGACGAAGCGCCTTCCCGGGGGGCCCGAACGGGGTTTGAGTCCTCCCTCCCCCGAGAACCTGCAGCCCCGCGCAGAGGGGGCGTCCTGCGGGCAGGGGCCCCGGGAGCGGGGACGGGCTGCGCGGGGACAGCAGCTGGACCCCCGGCGACAGGCAGCGGTGAGCCCGGGGTCGGGGTGAGGGAGCTCTGCGGAGGGACGTGGTGGGCGCCGGGCAGGAGGAGCCGGGGAGGCCCGGGATGAGGTCCAGGGGGCCCAGGAGGCCCAGCGTGAGAGACGCCGCCAGCGCGGGGAGCAGGCGCTTCAGATTGTTTCCATTCTAACACCTTTTTTTTTTAATGTACTGGATGCATATAATTTAACACTTTATTTTTTAAATAATTTCAAACTCACGTACCGTGGCAAAAACAATACAACCCCCCTACACACAAGAGAACTCCAACATACCCCCACCCAGGCCCACCACCCGCTTTCAGCATTTTCCCGCCTTTGCTGCAGCAGACTCCTCTTTACAGCAGCATTTACCTGGAATTCTCTTCCAGCTAAATTTAATGACGCACCGTGCAGGAAAGGTGGGTACACACGCGCGGTGGGAAATGAAAGCCCCCATCATCTGTAACTCACCACCCCAGGCAGCCTGGTCATCCTGTGGGGGTCTCTTCTTCCAGACTTTAAAAGAAAAGAAAAAATTCACCCCGAAGGGGCAAAAAAAATTCCAAGTGCCTGAGACATGACTGCACCGGGACGTCCCGTGGCTGGGGAGGTCCAGGCAGGCTTCTGGAGAGAAGGTGGGGTTCAGGATGGACCTCGGGGAGTCTGGGAAAGGGCTAAGTTTAATTTCCTCAAAGCGGAAGCTGGAGCCGCCCTGCGCTGAGGAGGGAGGGAACGGGCTTCCGGCGGCTTTGGCGCGCAGGGAATTTGAAAAGTGGCGCCAAAATGAGAGGGCCAAAGGTGAGTGTCGGGGGCGGGGCCAATGGTGAAAGGGCCAATGGTGAGTGTCGGGGGCGGGGCCAATGGTGAGAAGGGCCAATGGTGAGAAGGGGCGGGGCCAACAGTGAAGAAGGCGCCAAATTGGAAAAGCCGCCAGCGGTGGAGGCGGCGCCGAGGCCCAGCCCGCGGTGTGGAGAGGCGGGAGCAGGGACTGGCGCGGGTCGCGGAGCTTAGTTAGGCCACGCGGAGAGGCTGGGACCCCTGAAGGGCCGAGTCAGTGGGGACCAGGGAGGGCCCTGGTGCTAGGTGGGGGGTATAAGCCTCAGCATTCTTGCTGTTTGGGCGTCGGTCATTTTATCCAGGTCTGCGCGCGTTCTTGCAAGATGGTTAATAAAGTCTTTTCTCCTCCACAGTCGGGGGAGCTTTAGTTTTGTTACAGGTGCGGCTTTCTTTTTAACAGGAGGGGCAGGGGTTGAAAAGAGCACAGGAACAGAGACGGGATTCCGCCCAAGGGGGACGACAGCCAAGCTGGGAAAGGAGCTAATAAAATGGGGCTGCCGAGCCCCAACCACCCGCGGGGGAACACGGAGTGGTTCATTCAGCACGGGTCCCCGAGCCCACCCACCCCACGCTGCTGTGAGGGGCTGAGGCTCCCACCCAGGGCCGGGGGGACGGCGGGTCCCCGGAAACGCCAGCTGGTTGTGGGGGGTGCCAGCCGCGCCCAGCGCCCACCCGGGGGTCCTCGCGGGGCAGAAGGCGCTTAGAAGCCGCGCACAGCGGGGAAAGGGAAGAGGAAGGGGCGGGCTGGCCCCGAGCTGCGCGGGCCTCACCAGGGCGCCCCGGGCCTGACACCCGCCGCGCCTCTGAGGGGCCCTCGGGCACGCGCTCGCCGGCCTCGAGGAGGTCACCAGGCCTGACTGCTGGTGGCCCAGCCAAGCCCCTCCCCTGCTACCCGGTTAGGGAGGTGGGGAAGGGCAAGGCCTGGCGAGGAAACCAGCGACAACAATGTATTTAAACCTCTCCCGTGGGCGCGCGCCTGCCGGCTCCTGAAGCGCTCGCGCTCCCGTCAGCAGCGTGGGGAGCAAGCCCACCTGGGCTTCCCGTCCCCAGACCACTCATTCCTAGCTGTGCCCAAGCCTGGGCTTCCTCATCTATAAAATGAAAGCAGGCGAGCTGATGTGGCTCGAGCGGTTGGGCGACTGCCTCCCATGTACGAGGTCCTGAGTTCAATCTCAGGTACCTCCTAAAAACAATCAACTCGGGGGAGCTGGTGTAGCTCAGTGGCTGAGCGCCGGCTTCCCACATTCGAGGTATGAGGTCAATTCCTGACTCCAAAAAAAAAAAAAAAAGCAGTAACCCCACCCTTCCTTGTCCAAATCTAGTGCCCCACCAACCTGTTGCCACCTTCCTGCTGGCCCCTTCCTTCCCCGTGCCTCCCCACCCCCTTCTCCAGAGGGTACCACCTCTGCGCTGCGCCAGGCACCCGGTCCTCTGCCAGCAGGGGGTTGAGTCAGACCTGGGTCCACCACTGCACCGCCCCGCTGAGCTCGGACAGCCAGAGGCTCCTTGTCTCGGCTCCATCCAGGGTTCACCAGGCCCAGGGGACAGCCGGGGGAGGGAGAGGAGGCGGGTGGAGGGAGACCCAAGGCGGTTGTGCTCTGGCACGCCAGGCCAGGGCAGGGGCTCTGTCAGCAGAAGTCTGACCTCCAACAATGATTTTTCTCCCTGGGTGTTCCAGAAGGCACAAGCCGCCTTCTAATTCAAACCAGCAGGAGGAGGCGCCATAGGCTGAGTCTCAAAAAGTAGACAAGAACCCTCTAGAAGGGCCTCTGGCGAGGGGCCCCCTCCCCGCCTCCTGAGCCAGGCCCGGGCGCATCCCCCATGGGCACAGCACCCCCGCCCCCGATCCCTGGCCCTGCGCGGGCTGTGGAGCCTGCGGTCACCGTGGGAGCTCTGGTTTTAGCTGCGCTCATGAGCACCCTCTGAATGCCAGCCTCTGTGCTAAGAACTGCATGTTCACCACCTCTCAAAACCACTCACTCTTTTTTTTCCTCCCTTAAACTTTTTATTTTGACATAATTTCAAACTAACAAGACAGTTGCAAAAATAATACAAAATCGACCCAGAGAACTCCAATATACCTCTTCCCCCCACCCATATCCAGAGCCACGATTTTAACATTTTGTTTCATTTGCTTCATTGGTCTATTTAGCTATCTATCATCAGTCCAAATATCTGTTTATTTTCTAAATATTTGAGAGGTTGTTACATCGTGTTTCCTGAACACATAACACTCCTATGTACCTTTCCTAGGAGCAGGATTATGTAACCACTTTAAGTACAGATTTATCAAGTTCAAGAACTTCAGCATCAATATAAAACTTCCAGTCTATATTCCAATATTTTCGTATGTCCTTTAGGGCCTTTTCTCCCCATTATTTCAACCACCTCTTCTTTTTTTTTTTTTTTAAAGATTTATTTATTTAATTTCCCCCCCCTCCCCTGGTTGTCTGTTCTTGGTGTCTATTTGCTGCGTCTTGTTTCTTTGTCCGCTTCTGTTGTCGTCAGCGGCACGGGAAGTGTGGGCGGCGCCATTCCTGGGCAGGCTGCTCGTTCTTTTCATGCTGGGCGGCTCTCCTTATGGGTGCACTCCTTGCGCGTGGGGCTCCCCCACGCGGGGGACACCCTTGCGTGGCACGGCACTCCTTGCGCGCATCAGCGCTGCGCATGGCCAGCTCCACACGGGTCAAGGAGGCCCGGGGTTTGAACCGCGGACCTCCCATATGGTAGACGGTCGCCCTAACCACTGGGCCAAAGTCCGTTTCCCACCTCTTCTTTTTTTAAAAAACTATAGTTTCATTAGAGAAGTTGTACACTTACAAAGCAATCATGCACATGTGCGGAATTCCCATACAACACCCCTCCACTAACACACTACATTGCTGTGGAATATTTGTTACAGATTATAATACCAGACTATTACCTCCAACTATGGTCTATGGCATACATCTGGCATATTTTTTCCCTACCCCCCTATTGTTAACTCAGCACATCTTTGACATTGATGCAAGAATATTACAGAATTGCTGTTAACTATAGTCCATAGGTTACATTAATTGTATTTTCCCACTGCTCCTCCACATCTTGCAATAGTGGTGTACATTTGTTCTAGTTCATAAAAGGATATTCTTATATTTGTACTACTAACCACTATCAGCCACCTCTGTGTTCAATATATTATTCAGATCCTAGATTATTCTCTAGCTTTCTTTCAATTGACAGTTACATCCCCAGATTACCCTTTTCAGCCACAACCCCATTTATAAACCAGCTGTGTTATTAGTTCTACTCACTATAATGTGTTACCATCAACTCTATCCATTTCCACACTTTTACAGTCAAGGTTTTTTTTTTAAATTGATTTTGTAAAAATATTACATTAAAAAAATATATATGAGGACCCATTCAACCCCACCACCCCCACCCCACCACTCCCCCCCCAGCAACACTCATTCCCATCATCATGACACATCCATTGCATTTGGTAAGTACATCTCTGGGCACCTCTGCACCTCATGGTCATTGGTCCACATCATGGCCCACACTCTCCCCCATTCCATCCAGTGGGCCCTGTGAGGATTTACAATGTCCAGTGATTGCCCCTGAAGCACCATCCAGGGCAGCTCCAAGTCCCAAAGACACCTCCACATCTCGTCTCTTCCTGCCATTCCCCATACCCATTAGCCACCATGTCCACTTTTCCCATTCCAATGCCACCTTTTCTCTGTGGACATTGGATTGGTTGTGTCCATTGCACCTCTATGTCAAGAGGAGGCTCAGATTCCACATGGATACTGGATGCAATCCTCCCGCTTTCAGTTGTAGGCACTCTAGGCTCCATGGTGTGGTGGTTGTCCTTCTTCAAACTTCTACATATATTAAGGATCAGTACACCTTCTCAGCCCTCCTCTTATCTCCTAATAACCTGTACTCTAGGTTTTAACTCCATGCATTTATTCTTCACATTTAGTTAATATTAGCAAGACCACACGATATTTGTCCTTTTGTGTCTGGCTTATTTCACTCAGCATAATGTCTTCAAGGTTCACCCATGTTATCACATGTGTCCCAATTTCGTTTCTTCTTACAGCAGCATAGTAGTCCATTGTATGTATATACCACATTTTGTTTATCTATTCATCAGTTGGCTCCTAGGAAAAAAATAATTGTATAAGTGAAACTTACTATATTTCCCTTGGGCATTCTTTGTCTAAGTTCAGAGACCTTCCAATATCCCCAGACAGTCCCACCTGAGTGTTGCAATAGTCTTTGGCAGCAGCTGAGAGGTTGAATAAGCGAATGGGAGAACTTTTTACCATCTCATAGAAGTGACCAAGCTCTGAATTGATCAATGCTAAAAGTTCATGTCATTTTTTCAGCCTGGATATTGAAAATCTAGGTTCTGACTACTGATCCTAGAGTAGAGAGCTCGAGCCATTCTAATGGCACATAATTGTGTGTTGCCCTCAGAGAATATTTGCTGAGTTAATATATTCCTTAAGTTTTGGGACCTTGCTCTATCATATCTTCCACTTGAAGATACCTGATAACTAAACATATATGATAAGATTGGACTTTCCTCTCCTCCACTAGTGTCTTCTCTGGAGTACAGCTGTTTCAGCTCACAGCTCGGGTCTGGAGTGAGATGCCCTGACCAGAAGCTTTAACATAGAGGTGCCTTCACTAACTCATCTACATCCTGCCCCTTTTTAATTCAATCAGATTTTTATTTAATTTTGTACAAATGAATGTTTTACTCATAATTTAGAGAGATTAGGACAAAGGAGGACATTTTATGCTCAGCATGTTTTTTCTGTAATATGAACAAAATTTTACATAGTGTCATTCTAGATGACACATAACAGCTATTTCTGTTGATGACAACATTTTGACTTAGGACAAAAACTATTTAAGCAAAATATTTGACCTCATTATATTTGGTTATTACCTTAGATTTTTAAAAATTTCTTCATGTGACTTTATGTTATTTTCTAGTGTCCCTTTATTTCAGTCTTCAGTACTGCAGGTCCTCCTGAGCTAGTTTTGAAAAGAGATTTACAGTTACTTCAAAATTTAAATATGCATTTGCTCTATGATGCAGCAATTCCATTCCTAGTTATTTATCCAGAAGATATAAAAGCATATTTACACATTAAGATTTATCCATGAATTTCATATTCCTTACTTCTAAAAATAGCCCCAAAGAGGAAAAACATCTAAATGTCCACCAACTGGTACATGGGAAATAAAAAGTGATATTACATACAATGGAATATTATCTGGCAATAAAATGGAATTAGCTGTAAATATGAGTAACAACATGGATGGATCTTAAAAATGTCATACAAACTGAGACTGGGTCAGAGAGAAAACATTACTTTCACTCACGATTTCCCATTTATATGGAATTCTAGAAAAGTCAAAACTACAGTGACAGAAAACATCAGGACAGGCTATGGCTTCAGTTGGGTAGAGATTGACTGCAAAGAACTTTTAAAGGTATTGGGTAAAACCTGACTGTAGTGACAGTTGTATAATTGCATAGATATATAGCAGAACACTTAAAACAGATGAACTGTATCCATGTAACACATACAATATAAAGCTGTTTAAAAAAGGTTCTTCCCTTATTGATACAAAGGTTACTGCACATTTCACTTTCCCTTCAACAATATCCACTGCATACATATTGTGTATGGGGCACCCTTTTATCTGCCTTGCCATGAAGTCTGTTTCAAAATTCACCAGTCCCTCAACCATTTAGAGCTGGTAGAGGAACACACTGGGGTTTCTCTCTTGTAATTTGGCAAAAGTCTCAGTTGATCCTTTGGATTTCTGAATCTTGCTTCTTCTGTCCAGCCACTTCCTCCTCTCACCTGTTATCTTCTTATTGCAATGACTGCTCAGTTTAGCCTCACTGAGCCTCAGCTTCCTATTTATAAACTGCAGATAATAGAGCCAATCTCTAGAAGTGTTCTGTAAACTAAATTAATATTTGTAAAGCTTTTAGAACAAATTCTGGCTCATAGTATATTTTTTATGTATGTATGTATGTTAAAAAAATATTGCAGAATCTCCTCACTGTTATTTATCCTACATGCCAGTTGTAATACTTAGAACAATGTTTAATATTGTGGCAAGGGAGACTGCTTTACTCAGTTTAAAAACACTCATTCACTTCCCATTATTTTCATGGTGAAGCCTAAACTCATCACCATATACAAGAATGTCTTTGACCTGGTCTTTATTTCTCTCTCATTTATTTTATATTATTTTATTTATTTTATTATTTTTAATTTTTCAAAAGAAATTTTAGATTACATAAATGTTACATCAAAAATATAAGAGATTCCCATATGCCCCACCCCCTTCTCTTCTGACACTTTCCCACATTAACAACATTTTCCATTTGCATGGTACACGTGTTACAACCGATGAACATATATTGAAGCATTTCTACTAACCATTGGCTATAGTTTACATTACACTTTACACTCTGCTGCACACAATTCTATGTGTTTTGATAAAATGTACGATGGCCTGGATCCATCTTTGCAAGAGTTTTTATGACTAAGCCATTTCAAAGTGAGTCCAGAGGTCATTCCAGAGGTTACACTAATTCATGCTTCCGCAGGACCTCATTGACTGCTACAGTCAGTGCCTTAAACAGCGGGGCTCCTGAGGTTCTAGAGATATCTAGACACTATAAGCAAGACAGACAAGCTCAGGAATTTGGCATCTTGTCAGTAGGCCTTACTTTGGAATTTATGCTCCCCAGTGTAACAGAGTTAGACTCATTTATACTTTCCCTACACATAGCTCTTCTGCCCCTTTTATTTGAACCTATAATTAGCACTATACTTGTTAAATATACATCCCTGAGACTTAAATCTTTGGTCGCTTCATGTGCTGGTTGAGCCCTGCATCTCATCAGAGATGCAACACCTACTCTTCATTTCATTGAACTTACACAGGACAACTAATAAGGAGATGATGACAGACAGCGCCCATCCCAAGAAACAGTATTTATAACAAGCAAGACAGGACCATTCATCTGTCCCATGGGATCTAAGTCCTTTTCAATTAGAAGCAGAGTGGGCATCATCATCCCCAAATCCTCAAGATTGGAGAGTGAACAATGGACTAAAGTAGGTTTATTATTGTTCTATTATAGACATTACTATTTTTGCATTCAAAGAATTTGCATCACTGATATAAAGGCAGTGTCCACCAAAGTTTTTGTGGGGAGGGGAATGAAAGAATAGGTAACATGGGGACATTTTCAGGATATTGGAATTGTCCTGCATGACATTGCAATGATGGATACAGGCCAGTTCTCTCTCTTGATCTCAGTCAGTTAGCAAACATTTTTTGGACATAAACTGCATGCTAATCCCTACACAAGCTAAGTCCTAGACAAGCAAAGGACCAAAAAAATGTTTGAGAAAATTTGCTGTGATGGTAAAAATTTGTCTTCACAATTCTAGTTATTAGAGTGGCATTGATCCATTTCTCAACTGGGTACATCCACTTTTGTATTTTTTACTGTTTATACTACCTTGATTCTTTATCATTTAGAAAATTATATAATCTGATTTTTTCACATCCCAAATATTTAATTTATCATCTCCATAACATATTGTTTATTTTACAGAAAATTAAAAGGAAAGCATTCAGAAATTGATCTGAAAGTTCATGACATTTATTGGAATGGAACTATAAACCTAAGAACCAAAGAATACAACTATGTCAATATTTAGTATTTGAAAGGTAATTTTTCCTAGTTTATCTGCTTAACTTATGTACATGCTTCATTAGATCCTACTTTTCTGCAGTAACTGTGTACCAGGCATGAAACATGTAGGAAAAGATTTATCTATGAGCACAAACTCATTTTTTAATAAATGTGTTGTGCTCCAAGTTTTATTTACTTTGCTAGGATAAACTGGTGCAGTGCCAAGGCCCAGTTTCACATCATGGGGCAGATACTCAGAAAGCCTAGAAAATCATTACCTAGATTTGTAGGAGCAAAAAATGGGTACAGTGGGTCTGCAGTAGAAATTGTGGTGAATGTAAAGGTGTGGAATCCATTGCAAATGTCACAAAAGGAAATGCTTCCTCTATCCATATGCAGGAAAATCCCCGCTTGGTGCAGGTGAGGGTTCCCCTGGAGCAGAGTCAAAGGCATAGTAGTGGCTGAGCAGAGCGTGGTGTGGGGTGTTACTATCCCGGGCAGCTTTGCCCAGAGATTTTCCACTGCAGTGGTTGGTGGAGGAATCCCCTTTCAACTCAGTTTTACGTTGGGGAGCTGGACAATGGGGGAAGGAGAGGGGAATTTTGTCAAGTTTGTGGATGGTGCCAGAGATCCAGGGCCTTGTGGCCAGGGTTTGAGAGCTCCTCCTGGATGACTCACAGGTTACTCCTTGGGACCTCACACATGAACCCTGAACACAGTTTCTCAGTCTTAGACCTTCTCCCTCTTAGAGGACACACTTACCATAGATCAGCCCTCTCATCTCCCCTCCACACTTCCTTACATAGGGTCTCAAACTTTTACCCATGCCTTCTCTCTCAGATACATGCTCTAGAAATTGCTCTCAGCACACATCTGTAGACATGTCTCATGTAAATGTGCACACATTTTAGAGTTGACACCCCATCCCAGCAAGTGTTCAGTCTTATCCTTTATCTCACTATTTTTCTCCTGGTATAGTCCTCCTCCGTTTCACGCCCCATTTACTAGAAGAAGTAAATTCTGCCAACACGTCACATAATGCCCTAACCCAGGGCCTGTGAGTCATCTGATTGTTTAAGTAAAGTTTTGTTGGAACACAGCTCCAACCTTTTTAACATATTGGTCATGCCTGCTTACATGTTACAAAGGCAAGAGGAAGTAGTTTTGAGGGAGGCCTTGTGGTCCACAAGTCAAATATATTTACTATCTGGCTCATTAAGGAAATGTTTGCTGAACTTAGCTTGCGCTTTGCAGGACTCCTAGTGCCGGCTGCCCTTGCCATCTAAGGACTAAGTGTGAGTTCATGCCCTGCATTTCCAGAGTGCTCTCCACTGAGAAACTGCTCTGTTGTGTGTTTCCTAATGCCTATCTTTGTTTAATCCTGCTTTGGGGGATAATATTTTAACTTGAACTTTAACTATGTAGCTCCTGTTCTTTTAATTTTACCTTCCTTGTTTATAATTCCAGAAGCACTGTTGAATGTTCCTTAAATACAAGTTTTAAAAATATTTTATTGTGGTAACATAGATACCACTCAAAATTTTCCATTTTATGTATTTTCAAGTGTTCAATTCAGGAGTATTATTAATTCACACATTGCCCTACTGTCACCACCTCAAATTACCAAAACTTTTTCCTCACCCCAAACAGAAGATCTATACCTTTAAGCAAAGAATCCACATTCTGACTCCTCCCCATCCCCCAACCCCTAATAATTTATAATCAGCTTTCTGTCCCTAAATTTGCTTATCCTAGGTATTTCATATAAGTGAAATCAAACAATATTTGTCCTTTTACATCTTGCTCATTTCACTAAACATGATGTCTTCAGTATTCACCCAGGTTGTTGCATGCATCAGGACTTCATTCCTTTGTGTGGATGAATAATATTACACTGTATTATTTACTACATTTTGTTTGTCCATTCATCTGTAGATAGTTACTTGGGTTGCTTCAATCTCTCAGCTATGTGAGTAAGGCTGCAATGAATGTTTACGGACAAAATGTCTGCTTGAGTCCCTGTTTACAGTTCTATTGACTATATACCTAAATATGGGTTTGCTTGAGCATATGGTGACTTTATGCTCCTCTTTTAGAGAAGCTGCTAGACTGTTTTGCAAACCAGCTAAACCATTTTTCATATGTAGGATTGACATTCAAGTTCTCCACATCTTCAACAAGTTTTTTTAATTAATAACCATCCTTGCGGGTGTGAATTGCTATATCACTGTGGTTTGAATCTGCATTTCTTTGATGATCAGTGACTAAGAACATCTTTTCATGTACTTAATAGTCCTGTGTGTCTTCCTTAAATAAAAGTTTTAATGGTCATTTTCAAACGCGCATAATTATGAGCAACAGTATCATAACCCACCTCTCCCCAGTCCACGATTGCCTGCCTCCTAGGAAACACCGCGCCTGGAGCCAAGCTCCTGAGTCTCCTCTTTGTCATCTCCTTGAAATTTTGTAAAAAAATGTACATACCTTAAAGTGACATAGTCAAACAGGAGACAAAACGGGCCCGTGCTCCAGGCTGTCCTGGTGCCGAAGGCCCGCGGACCCCGGCCCCTCACAGCGGCGGGCGGCCCACGTGGCTCCCTGGCCTTCGCTTCCTGGTGGTCTCTGGAGGGGCTCCTGGACTAGAGCCCCTGCCAGGTCAGCCCCGCTGCGCCGAGCCCCGAGGGCTGCGCCCAGGGGCGCCCGCTCCGGCTGCTGCCTGGCGGCCCCGCAGCGCCCGCGCCCGCCCCCTCCCCGCAGCCCTCCGCGCAGCCCTCTCCGCAGCCCTCCCCGCAGCCCTCCCCGCAGCCCTCCCCGCAGCCCTCTGCGCAGTCCTCCGGGCAGTCGGCTCCGCAGCTCCCGCGCCCTCCCCGCAGCCCTCCCCGCAGTCCTCCGCGCAGTCGGCCCCGCAGCCTCCATCGAGCCGTGCTGAGCGCCCAGGCCGCGCCCCGCTGCCCACGCCCGGCTCCAGGGCCTCTCCTGGCCCTGCCGCTCCTCGCGCCGCCGCGGCTGCTCAGGGGGTCTCCCCCAGAGGCTGCTGTGGTGGGGACCCAGGGGGTCTCCCCCAGAGGCTGCTGTGGCGGGCACCCAGGTCTGCGCAGAGCTGGAGGCTGAGCTGCTCTTAGGGAGGGAGAGGGCGGCCCCAGGGTCCCTGTGCTGGGGGTGGCCGCGGCGCGCGCCCTGCAGGAAGACAGGAGGGGTGGGGGGTGGGAGAAGGGACCAGCAAGGTGGGGCCTGGCTCCGCTTTCCAGGGGAAGGTGCTGCGCAGAGCCGTCCTCGGGAGAGCGGCCTGGCCGCCGTGACCTCCGTTTCCCAGGCTGGCGCCTTGAAAAGGAGCCGAAAACACTGGAGCACCTTAGCTTGCTGGAACTTGGGTCTCCTGTGCTCAGGACCGTGGACCAAAGTGGGGTGAGATTGACGCTGGTGCCTCCCCAGGGGAGCCCGGGCAGCGAGGCCCACCTCTGTCCCTCGACTTGAGGAAGGGGCCTCAGGCCCCCGAGAACTCGCTGCAGGCGCTGGTCTTGGTCTGGGAGATGGGCGTGTCCAGGGGGGAAGGAGGGCGTGAGGCGCTGGGCAGGCGCTGCCTCGAGGGGCCTGTGAGGTGTGGCTGGGCTGCCTCTCGAGCTGCAGTCGAGGAGCTAAGAGCGAGCTGGTGGTGGCTTCTGAAGACCCCTAGAGTTGATTCCCCTTCTCGTGGCTTCTTGGGAAGGAGTGCCTTATCTACTTGCTTAGCCGCCTATTTTGTACGGTTGGTTGCTGAGCTCGCTGACTGATGTTTGCGATTTGTTTGTAACGCAGGGCACCTTACTGTGGGTAATTTAGCTGGAGAGTCTGTAACCTGAGCACGGAACCTCTTATCTTGTGACAACTGTATATGGTTGATATATGGAAATTCAATGTATTTTATCTAAAGTAATTGATGTTTCTAGCAAACTGTTGTGATCTTGGCTAACGAAATTTTCCCACCACCGGCATGAACCTTGTAACATGAAGAACTCTGAAATATGGTTGGCCTGTTCATTATAGAAGGTTAGAGAGCATTCTCAGAATGAGGTAGAGGGATTGTGGGCCACTGATTAACCACTGTATCCAAGAACATTTACATTAAAAATTTTCCAGAGAAAAACAATTGGCCTTGTGTGAATAGTGGTGTCTGAGTCAGTGAAACAGATGGGAATGGGTAGATCAAACCTAGAGAAAGTGTCATCTACAGGCAGGATCCAGGGATAATTTCTGAATGGGGTGAGAAACCCATTAGACAGCATTCTTAGAACTTCTTGGCCCATTGGCTTAAGAATGATCCTGGGCATTACTTTCATCCTTGGCCAAGACCAGGCAGGTGGGGCAGGCTTTCGTTCTGTTCCAGGTTCTTCTGTTGACAGTGGCGGTACATGCATGGTGGTACATGCATGGCGGTCTAGGGGAGTCTGAAATTCCATGGGCCATCTTCTTTTCAGTCCGTGAGGAGAGCGGCCATATAAAAGCTTGCTCTGAACTATTCGGTTTGAAAATACAACCAAGAAACAAGACCCTTTTGTGGTTAAGATACTCCTCTTCAGGAAGGAAAGCAGAACATTCACGTGGGTAACAAAAGCTTATTAGAAGAGATGATTTTTATCCAGATGTCTCACCCCCATATGGGAGGTTATTTTTTATGCCTGTCCAAGTCTTGCCAGTGGCCAGAAAATATGACCAAGCCCATGATTCGGTGAACTTCACAGTTACTCATTTGCTCTACTAGAACGGCCCTAACTATGGCAATTCCCATCAGTTTAGGTGAAGGCTCTCAAGGATGCACATAGAACAGATCAATACCAATAATGCATTCATTAATTGGGTTCATACAATGGAGGTTTGTAGGGGTCATAAAGGACCCACCATAATTGTGTTTGGCAAGTGTCCTCAGATCAAAATCAGAGAGCATTATCAGTTTTACTCTTGGTGTCAGGAGTTACAGGGATCACTGTATACCTGTATCTAAAAGGCCAAGGAATGGAATTTGTTTCCCCCACTCTCCCATTGATGCAGGGCCTTTGTACACCTGGAGACAGAAGGTCCTCTGTGGAAAGGTCCAGGTAGAAAGGATATTGGGCCCTCTAACCTGTCCCAGAGCACATAGGAAGGGGTGGAGGGAACAGCCCTTTGTCTGTCATGAGTCCAACATAGTAGGACCACAGAAGTTCCTTTGGTTGTGAGGGCAGAAGGAGCTGAGAGCCCTGCAAATCAGCTCTTTTCAGGCCAAGCCTCCCAGTGTGGAACAGGGTGGGTCCACCCGAGTCTGCACAACTTTCATGTTTAGCTTGAAGCAGAGGCAGCTCCTGCAAAGCCAGCTACTGGAGACTTTCCTAGCTGGAGGAGAGTTTTCTTAGGTAGTTCATCTCACCTGTTCTTTAACCTTGAAGGCAGGACGTGCTGGTTACCCCAGGAGCACACATGCAACAGGCTTCATTACCCCATTGCTCATGTTGTGAACTTGTGTGGACCCTGCCCCTGGCAAAACCTAGGAAGGGCCCCCTCTGCTGCCGCAGCTGCTCAAGTGCCTTCACTGGATACACCTTCTGTGCCAAATGACTCTGGGATGGAGACCCCCTCCCCAACACTACTGCTTCTGCCATTGCTCTCTTCATGGTGCTGCCGTCAGGGGACTCTGAGGAGGTAGAGGATAGAATCTGCTCTCCTCGGACTGCACCCCCCTTACCAGCATTAACTACATGACCTCTATTTCTGTGCAGGGGAACTAGTTGTCTAAGTTCTCTTTAGGGCTGCTGGTCAGAGTGATGCTGCAGTGTTCTGATTCTTCTCCTTTTTTGTGGGCCATAGCTTATATTTAGTATGTTTTTCTATACACCCCTATTATTAACACCATGTGTTAGCATTGTGCATTTGTTATAGTTCATGAGGGAACACTCTCATATTTGTACTGTTAACCACAGTCCATCTTCCAGCACATCATCATCATACTCTGTGTTATACAGTCCCATGCCTTGTACGATGTGTCCAAAGTGTGCTCTCAGTGGCTCTCACTTTCACCACAGAGTTGTGTAGTCATTACCTCAGTAAATTTTTGGACGTTTTCCTTAGTCCAAACAAAAGAATTCCATATCATCCTATTTTAAAAAAATTTTTAACAAATCAATTTTTTGATACATATTAATAAAACATACAGTTCATTCAAAGTATACAATCAGAGGTATTTGGTATTTGGTATAATAAAGCATGATCTTGTGCGCATCTGCATTCCTAGCCCAGTTAATCCTTCATTCATCACTTCATTCATTATTAGAGCATTTTCATTATTTCAGTAGTAGTAATAATAATAAACAGAAAACAGACAAACAGGAAAATTCTTCACCTCTCATTCTCTCAGTTTCTCCTGCTGTACAGAGCTGCCATTTCTGGCTATTCTTGCAAAATTTCTATATTCTTTTTAACTAAAATTTCAACAATTTGCAATTACCATAGGGTGGGAATCTGGAGCAGGTCTCTTGGGAGTTGCTCAGCTCATGGGTTCTATGTGAACCTCAGTGGTTGACTAGAGAACCATTTCACAAACTTTTTTGTCATCCCTCTGTTGTGTCTCCAGTCTGACACAGCAGGCAAGCCCTGCCAGGAAGGAAGGACTAAAGAGAAGGACAAATATTCCCACTTGGTATTGCAAAGCTTATTCATACAATACACTAGCATTCACCAAGACTGATCACAGCTTTCACTCACATTTCTCCAGACCCAATATTAAGGCTGAAGAAATGTCCCCATGGATTTCACTAATGCCCCTCAAGAAGATTCCATGGATTCTGCTGTCATCCTCTTTATGAAATGAAGTGCCTCACAGTACAGATAGCATCTCTCAAGAATGTCCCATGGGATCCCTAAACCTTCTGCTTTCCCAGGACATCACGGTGCTTAATTGGCTACCTTGCTCTGGGTGCTAATTTGGTCAAGTATGAGCTGAGCTTCTGGGGATCAATGGCAGTCAATTAAAATGTTTAAGTAAACATGTAACTAGAAAGTCAATATTAATCACTTACCAAAAAAGTATATGCCAAAGTACTAACTGAGTAGAGCTGCTGCTTTGTCCCTGTTCCATTTCCCAATGGAGCAGTGGTAGAGAGGGAGATGTGGATGGGTCAGCACAGACATGGCATCATCTCATTGTTGAGGGAGCTTTGAGCAAAAGGCTCCTGCAGTTTTATGGTCCCAGGGTCTACAAGTGAAAAACTGCTGAGAATTGAATCATTTTGGAGAAACTGTCCTCAACTTCTCCCCCTCCTCCCTCTGAGAAGGAGTTCTCAGCAGAGGTCAGAAGTCTCATTTCTGAGCCCCTGAGAAGTCTCATTTCTGGGCCCCTGAGAAGGAAGTCTCCTGAAGAATTAACTGGGCTAGGAATGCAGATGTGCACAAGATCATGCTTTATAAAACCCATGACAATAAAAATACTCTTAATGTAATCTCACCAGAATCATAGAGTTTTAGTGTGTTTTCTCATTTTCCATGACCTTTTCTTCCACCTCGCAAGTAAGCACTCTCTTGACTGGAAATGCAGGGTCATAGCATGTGTGTTCTAATTTAATAAAGCCTAGTTAGACCAGTATTCAAAAGGTGCACTCTCTGAGATGGCTCTCTCTTTGGTGCCCCTTTTAAGAGAGGAGTATAATATCCCAATTCATGAAAGGTAGATTTAGCTACTTCTTTAGCAAATACATTTGAACAAATTAGGAATGTGTATATAAGCTCCAGCATATTGGTATGTTTAAATATCTCTTCTTTCTTCACAGGAACATTATCTTTCCATATTGTGGCTGCTCTATAGCCTGAGCATAATATTAGGATGCTGTGTAGCAAAGCCATTTTCACAAGTTGAAAATAATCTTTGCTGCTTTCATCACCAGTACTTAAATTTTATTGGTTATTGCAACATAACTTGGTCTTAGTTAGCTGGTACAATATCAAATGATTTTTGACTTGTACACATATACCAGTGATATACAAGGACTTTCTTCACTCCAAATCCTCACCAACATTTAGGGGTTTCAGATTACTTTTTTCCAGTCTACTGAATTTATAGCAGTAATTCATTGTGTTGACAACTACTACTCTATTAATTTATTCATTTATTTTTCCATTGTTTCAATGTTCCTGTTCAAAACCTTTATATACATTATATCATGCAATGGTAAATTTTTGTGTAACAGTCTTTTATTTTTTCCAAACTGGAACTGTTTCTGAGGTTCAACCACATTGTTGAGTATACTAGTAGTTTCTTCATTTTAAATTGTGGATAATATTATATTTTATAAACATTTCCGTTTGCTTACCACTTTTTCTTTGATGGATTCTGGTGCCATATCCATGGTTTAGTTATTTTTTAAAAATCTGCTATGGGCAATTTTGTGCAACTTCCTTTGAAAATAATTTTCAGTTCTATTGGGTAAATAATGGAGACTGAAATTGTTCATTCATAGGATAGATGATAATTAGTTTTATAAAGGAAATGCTCACCCTTTGCAAAACATTTAAAATATCTCACATTACCAACAAAATACATGAAAGTTTAGGTTGAGCAAAATCCTCACAGCTTGGATCATGTCAATTATCTTATATTCCTGCTTATTTTTTTCTTCTGTCAGGTCTAATCTGCTATTGAAACCATCTGGGGACTTTTTTTTCTTCTATTGTGTTATTCAACTCCAGTGTTTTAGTTTAGTTCCTTTTCCTTATATTAATTCATGGTTCCCTGAAATCCTGTAGCTCTTTCTGCATGTTTTTGAGCATTTTGAAAACCAATTTTACTTCTTTGTTTGGTATGTCTTCTCTTAATTCAAAATTGTTTCTGATGTTTTATGCTTTTTCTTTGTATGGGACAGCAGTTCATATTTTTGTCTTGTATTCTATTGCTCTACACTATACATTTTCATATTTTATCTTGATCCTCTTGTTATCAAGTTGGGCCCTCCTACAGAAAAGATCAGCCTTAGACAAAACATGCATTCCTTTCTCTATTTTCTGAGCCTGAGTCTTGTCTGTGGCATGTGCTAATAACCTTATGAAGTTCACAGCTTGCAGGAATCTGAATGCCCTTCTACACCTGATGGAATGGACATATGGTATAAGATCAAGAATACTATTACATGCTTTGTGGGAGATACAGAAAGAAAATAGAAAGTGGCAGAAAGAATATTCAAAGATATAAGGCAGGAAACTTCTCAGATGTAATGAAAGACATGTATATGCACAATCAAGGAGCCCAAAGAGCACCATGCAGGATAAAATTATAGAAAACCATGCCCAGAAACATTATCATCCACAGCCAAACACCAAGGAAAAGGAGCAAGTTCCGAAAGCTGCAGGAGTAAAGCAATGTGCTTTGTCCACGTGAGTTCCAATAAAATTAAGCAACAGAATTTCTCAACAGAAATCATGAAGACAAATCCAAGAAGGCAAAACAGCAAAGTGAGATGAAATATTTAAAGTATTGGCAGAAAGTGATTCACTTCTAATAATATATCTGGTGAGACAGACTTTCAAAGTGAGGAGAAGATTATCTTGCATTCCCATATTAAAACAAAGAAACAAAAAACCCAGAGGAAGTTCGTCATCACTTGTGCTGCCTTATACACAATTTTAAGCAGGTTTTTGAGACAGAAATGAAAGGATATTCAGCAGTGGGTTAAATTACATAAAAATTAAGATCTCTGGTAATGGTAAACTTTTTTGTAATTATAAAAGCCAGTAATAATGTATTGGGTTTTTGATATGTAACTCCATATTTTACAATTTCTAAAATTCAAGGGCATAAAAGTTAAAGATAGTCTGTGGTTTGGCATATACAAAGTATGAAGGTATAATATGTAACATTACAACAAAAAAAGGGGTGACAGAAAGGAATAGAAACAGTTTACATGTGTATGGACTGTGATTAACCCTATAAGAATAATAATATTGGTTTATCAATTATAAAAAGATACCACACAATAATGTAAAATATTAATGATAATATTAATATTTCATTAATATTAATAGGGGGTTATATGGGAACTCTCTTCATTCTGCATGACTTTTTAGTAAACCATAACAGTGATAATTTAAAAATAAAACTGCTGCTAGGACAAAGAAAAACACCATATTATGATAAAGGGGTCAGTTAAAGACAAAAACAACAAATAAATAAATATATGAGCCATTATATATATATATATATATACAGTGAAGCTACAAAATATATGTGGCAAATATTGATAAATTTGAATGGAGAAATAGATAATGGTACATTACTAATGGGAGAATTCAATACACCACATTCAATAAGGGATCGACCATTTAGACAGAAGATCAATAAAGAAAAAGAGGAATATAAATTATTAATGATAATGAAAACAAGTGCAGGATATATGGAAATTCTCTATTTTCTGCAAGAATTTTTTGATTAACCAACTGCTCTAATAATAACATGACTATAGTGACAACAACTACTAAAATCATGGTGAAGATTGTTTCAAGAGAAAAATTAATTTTAGAAAAATTGTACCTTATGCTTGAGCTTGAGAACTTTCCAATATTTAAAGATCTTGTCTAAAAGGATTGGTGATATTAATAAATATAGTTATTTTAAAATTGCAAATCATTCTGGGAACAAATATTTTGCAGATAAATACTACTTGATGTTACAAATCTAATAAAATAAAAAAATTCATTCCAAATAAGATCTACTCTAGAAGAAATTTTCACTTGTTGGTTTTATTTTAGAGTATTATTATTTTTTAAAAAAGATTTATTATTTACTTATTTATCCCCCCCTTGTGGCTTGTTTTGCTGTCTGCTCTCTGTGTCCATTTGCTGTGTGTTCTTCTGTGTCTGCTTGTTTCCCTTTGTTGCATCATCTTGCTGCACCAGCTCTCTGTGGGCACAGGCCATCAGCTCTCCACGGCTGTGGGCGAGGCTGCCTTCACAAGGAGGCCCTGGGACGTGAACCCAGGGCCTCCCATGTGGTAAATGGGAGCCCAATCGATTGAGCTGCAGTCACTTCCCAAGAGTATTATTATTTTTATAGAATATTATAAACCATCTTAAAGCTCTAAACAAATATTTCTTACCTTTCTAAATATATAGCTGTGTAACACAATCTTTTCTTCAAACTCTTCAGCCAAACCAATATATTGCAAAAAAAATGGAGAAGCAGATATGATACTTCAGCTATTTCCCAGTAAGCCAGAAATATACTTAATTTCAAAAAGAAGGAAAACTTTTCTATTTCCTCAAAATGTATTTTGGTTTTGGAAAATAACATTTTTGAAATACAATATTGCATTAAAATAGAAATCTTTTTTTATTTCTAATAATTTAAATGTTATACATATATCAGCTTTAATTTCTAATATGGTAATTTCCCTAGATATCTGCAACAGAAATATAAGTTATGTAAGATTTTCAATAATTTCTAGACTGCAAAGAGACCCTGAAAGAAAAAAACACAAGAAACAATGATTTATGTAAATTATATTAAATCATGTTCTGCCATATTTCTAGGAAACTAAGGGAATATATTTTCGCATGTATTTTTCCTACCCTTACCTTCTTCCCAGTGCTAGATTTCACGAAAATACTAGTATGGCTTTATTAGATGTCTGGCCATCATTTCACTCATAGTCATCCTGTCCAATTCTTAAATGTATTTTGTTTCTCTCTCAATATCCTTGCCATACTGGGGAATTTTTCTACCTCTAAGCTGAGCATTCCTTCATGTATTTGCTTATTTTTACCGTGAATATAAATATAAAGAAATACAAGAAGATGGAGTGATTATGAAAATTGACAAAGGTTTTCTTGGGCTTTGTGAAGTTACCTGGCTCTGGTTAAGCTAAAAATGCCCTATACTAAGTCAAGGAATGCTTCTGATTTCATAGAGTTGACTTCTTATCTCTACCCACCACACACCACCTGCCAACTTTCATGACTGTGCTGAGGACTGTAAGGGTATTTGGAGACTTTTATTTTTGAGCCTTCATTTCCGAGTCTTTCCTTTGAGCTTCTAGTACTTTCCATGTTCTGATACTCTCCTGACTGGCAGCAATAAACAAACATTTTTCAGAATGATGAAAAATGGACTACTCCCCTATAACCTTCTTGTGGGAGCAGTGACTCATGATCTACTCTATTTCCTAACAGTTACTGTCATTGACCATAGTCCTTGCACTCTTCCTGCAAGGAGGCGCTTTTGGTAAGAGTTTTACTATATGTCCCAAATTCTTTTACTTGATTTTTTAAATAATTCATTCTAAAATGATTCCCAATTTTCTTTACCTTAGTAGTTACAGGCCAAATTTGTTTATCTTGTTGATTTTTTTTAATTTTTAAAAATTTTATTAAAGTGTATCATGCATACATGAATATATAAATAATAAATGTATAGTAAAATTTGTGAACTTATAAAATAGACATGCATAATAGTAAATGACTTTCCTTCAGGCAATAATATTTTTATAAACCGTTAAAATATAATTTTATTGTGGTTGCTTGATTTATGGATATATTTTTATATTAATAAATTATATTTATGACCTAATATAAAATTGAAAATGTACTGAATTACAAGTAACTATGAAACATTTTGAAATACTTCTTGTTTATTAAGTAAAGCAACCAAAAAACTTTGTTAATTTTATTGCTAATAAGCACTGGTAAAATTTAAATAATCAGAAGAGTTTAGAGAAAAATTCCTCATCAATAAGGAGTTGAAAGAAAATTGGCTCCTCTAGATGGGGGAAATAACCAGTCTCCTGAGAGATTTGACCCATATGTATTCATCCTAAATAACAGTCATATTTATAGAGAATTTAGAAGCAGAATTGTTCCTATGATTATTGGTAAATATGAATTTCTTGGAGAAGTGACTTGCAAAATTAGAATAAGGGAAGAATGAAGCAAGGTTACAAATTTTGTAAAGTCTTCACAATTGTGCTAAAGAAATATTCATATTACAGAAGATTAAAATGTTTCCTCATTACTCAGGTATATTTTGTATGCTTTAATTCAACTGCTTTTTAAAAATAGCTAATAAAATGCACTGAGATAGCCATGATATGTTTTAAGATCATTACCATAATTATTTCTTACTTATATTATAAATTGACACTCATAGAAATTCTGAGTTTCTGATTCTGGTTTTGTTATTGTTGTTTAATTTTACAAATGATACCTGATCAAATGTATATGATTCATAGGCTGTATTCCAATACTGAAACATAATGATTCAAATTACCAAGAAATTGAACTAGTGAAACCACCATAAATTAAATACTACTTGAACTAGATTGTAAAGGATAGCTAACAAATTAAGAGACAGCAATGAGTTACCATAGCATTTCATATAAACCAATGTTTGTAAGCAAAACAGTCCTTCATATATGGATGCATTTGTAGATAAATACAGTGAAGTTTATGATAATTTTTAAATTTATATTCAGATATTAAGAAATAAGATTTTTATTATGCTCTTGTATTTCATGTACTTAACAATTGAGGAGTAATAGTATCTCACACATTTTTTCTACATTAAAAAACTGTGAAGTAAATATTATCTACTTATCTCTGAGATAATAAATAGCAGGAAAAACCATGAACTCTCTCTCATTCTTATGGCTAATGCTGTCACTAAGCACTCTGAAGTAGAAAATATATAGTAAATTTATCCTAGGGAAACTTTAGAAATTTACAGACCCAGTGGAAAGATGTAATCTAAAGAGAAAAAGGGCAGGAATGAAATTTCTAAGGATGAATATACATGTGTGATTTGATAAAGTAAATTTAAAAGTCATCTGGAATTTTAGTTATGTTCAATAACCAATTCTTATGTAAATAGCATCAAATTAACTTTTTTAAGAATTATTTATTTATTTCTCTCCCCTTCCCCTTCCAGTTGTCTGCTCCCTGTGTGCACTTGCTGTGTGTTCTTCTGTGACCGCTTCTATCCTTATCAGCAGCACGGGAATCTGTGCTTCTTTTTGTTGCATCATCTTGTTGTGTCAGCTCTCCGTGTGTGCGGGGCCATTCCTGGGCAGGCTGCACTTTCTTTTGCACTGGGCAGCTCTCCTTACGGGACACACTCCTTGTGCGTGGGGCTCCCACACCCCTGTGTGGCACAGCACTCCTTGCGTGCATCAGCACTGCGCATGGGCCAGCTCCACACGGGTCAAGGAGGCCCGGGGTTTGAACTGCGGACCTCCCATGTGGTAGATGGATACCCTAACCACTGGGCCAAGTCCGCTTTCCAAATTAATTGTTTTTTATATCTATTAAAACTTATGTCAAAAGAACTTTCTCTTACTTTTAAAGTTGAGGATATAAGAAATATGCATAATGGAAAAGATTATTATAGTAAGATAATTTACATTAATGTTTTGCATAAACCCTATTAATTATTATGGTTATAATCAATGTGACTAAATCAACACCATTTATATTACACACATAAAATCCTAGTCATATTATATGCTGTTATCCTCCATTTAATTATTCCAATTATAAAATTAAATATTTTTCAAATGAGATCCTCAAGATTATTAGTTTTATAACTGAAAGTATAATTGAGACTGAAATAGGATTTCTTATTATTTGGTAGGTTTCAATTCAAGGAAAAATAAAATAGTTGTGGTTTCAGTAGTTATTTTGAATAAGAAAGTTTCTGTAAAATCTAGAAGAGCATGTAGGCAATATATCTGGACAGAAAATTAGTCTTTCATCAAACATTGGAATTCACGTCTGATGAAAGGAATGATGCTTTGAAGAAGGGAAATATTAGATGGGATGCATTTCTTAGACATTGTGCCAGTTGCAAAGATAAACTTGAAAGACAACAAGGAAATTTTGGAAACACTGAAATGGAAAATAGGAAACAAGTAGATTCTAAAGAGAATCTTCTTTCTTTACATTGCTGCAAAGGATGACAGAAAGGATGTAAAAGCTCAAAGGATGAAAGAAAGAGTGATGAGGCATCATCTCTATTGTCCTTTGGATTAAAACCATTCTGAGTAATACCTCAGGAACTCTGTTACTGAAGCCAATTGTTATTCAGCTAGTCAAACCAGGGTGGTATTATCAATTATTGTAGCCACCTTGTATATGATGAGAATAGTTGTTCAGCGTTCAAACAAAAGAGCTAATTAAGATGCTTTCTTACTATGAATATTTGGAATAAAACTTTGTTAATGCATAAAATGGAAAAATAATTACTGAATGTCTCCTGGAAGAGTTTGAAAAGATAGATTACTAAACTACTATAAACAGGAATTATACCTTAAAGGTTTATTGGCCTTGATTTCATTTAAAATAATGTGATAATTTAGATTGTCTGATTGTGTAAATGTTGAAACTGCCATATTAGAGCAGAGTTGGGAAAGAAAGTGTACAGGAAAATAGGTGAATCCATTGATTTCAAAATACTGTCTTAGGTCCATTTCCTCTACGCTGAATTGCTCATAAGATACAAATGCTCATTGATACCCATGATGCTGGCATTTTCCTTGTGAGTAATGTGGACTGTTTCCTTTTGATTTTAATATATTACTCTCATTTTGATATTTTGACTACAGGGAAATAGCATATTAGGAGAAATGGACAATCTAACTATCTGCATTGAATTCCACCTTATGGATCGCTCAAACTCCTGAGAGCTCTAAATCCTGCAAGGTCTGCTCTTTCTAGTGATTTACCTGGGAGCCCTGACTGGGACTCTTCTAACTGTTAGTGTCATTGTAACTGACCCTCATCTGCACTCTCCAATGTACTTCTTTCTAGGCAGTCTATCCCTCATAGACCTTTGTTGCCTTTCAGTTTCTGTTCCCAAAATATTTGTGAATTCTCTTTCAGACTGTAAACTGATTTCTCTCCTAGCATGTGTTGCTCAGATTTTCATGTCTATTTTGCTGGCATTCACAGAGTTGGTCCTCCTTGTGGTGATGTCCTATGATCACTATGTTGCCATTTGCCACCCTCTGCACTATGAACTCACCATCTCCCCATGTCTGTGCACACAGGCGGCTGGTGGCTCATGGACAAGTGGGTTCATCTATTCTGCTGTCCACACTGGCATCATGTTCTGGCTTCCCTTCACAGAATCCAATGTGATCCATCAATACTTATGTGAATTAGCTCAAATTTTGAGGGTCTCATCTTCGGATGTTCAGTTTTCTGAGTTTATTGCCATAGTTCTTAGTGCTTGTATTCTACTAGCATGTTCTGCTTTTGTGCTGAAGTCCTACTTTGATATATTTTCAAAGGTTCTCAGGATGCATTCTGTGGAAGCCTGTAAGAAAGCCCTATCCACCTGGACCCCACAGTTGGCTATTCTCATTTTCTTTTTAATTTATGGGTTGATTGCTGCCCTTAGTCCTGTTGAAAATAAAGCAACCTTCAGGAATCTTCTCGTGGCTAACTTCTATTCAGTGGTGCCCCCATTAATAAACCCCATCATCTATAGCCTGTGGAACAGAAACTAAAAGTGCTCTGTGCAGAATGTTCAACAGATATTTTGAACATCAAAGCAGGTTTATCTGGATTTAAAAACACTGAAAATAATGGAATGAAGTTAAGTTATATTTGATATAAGTCCTTATATTTGAATCTATCCCTATTGAATATCCAAAATTTTGTTTTCTGCATAATTTTTTATTGCTTACATCAATGACAGTGAGCTAGGCAACTGTTTTTTAACTTCTTCAATCCATGCATGTGTGTAATACACACATTTTTCTGGAAAAGTTTCTGTATAATTTTATTATTTTGGATATTGTTTGGATGACTTTTTGGTAAAAACAAAGAAAAATATCATATGGAGAAGACCATGGATAAGTATCTTAATAGGGCCTGTACACTTCAGAGAACTTCAAGGTACAGGATACTACCACCCTGGAAGAATATTGATTGTTTTGAATTAGAAAATTCAATTCAAATTGCTCTCTTTGCTTTCATCTTCCTACAAATGGCTGCACAAAGTAATAAAGTGACTTTAATTGAGACTCAACTATAGAATTAAGGATGCAGAATAGATCCAACAATGAGATCGCCATTAAAGTAGCTTCCTTCATTGAAACATGGATTAGTAAATAGTTAATCCTAAACAGAATGTATCCTTTTCAAGATTTTTTCTCTGCCTGTGAGCTGGTTGAGTAGGCACATATAATGCTTGATTCATTTAATCCTTATGCATGGTGAAGAACAAATATTTATAAAGTGGTATGAGATGTAGCAACAAGTGGAATTGGATTTTGCATACAGAATATCAGATATTGCTTATACTATATGATATACTTATCCCATCAAATAAATATGAAAACCTATCATCTCAATACAGAAATGGTTTTATTCATTTTTAGCAACAACTGCACTGTCAGTAAAACCCTATTATATTTTTGTTATTGGTAATTGTTTTCATTCTCTTTTATTTGTGATATATCTAGGAAGGAATACATATACATGAAATTGGTTTTCTTTTCAAGTAAACGTTTTTGCTTTACTCACAATTTCATTTTGTTACACTACTTTTATACCATTGTTTTCTATTCTTTACATTATTATTTTCTTCCCTCTACAAATTTTGGATCATTTTGCACTTCTCTTCCTGGCTTCTTGAATTGAAAATGTAGGTTATTGTTTTTAGACTTTTTTCTTGTCCGAGTATAATTACTTATCATTTAAAAACTCTTATGTATGCCCTGCTTTATTTCTATTCTATCCATTTTTATGTTTTCTAATTTCTTTATCATTCTATTTAAAATATTTTTTAACATTCTCCTTTTGTGCGCTTTTTATTTCCAGATTGTTTGAATATTTGTTGTTTTAATTTCTAGAACTATAACTGTTGATCTAATTTAATCCATTTTTGTAGAATACATGTTTTTTATAATTAAGACTTTTAAGTTCATGGAGTCTTGTTTAATGTCTCAGTATCATACATTTCGCTATATTCTTAAGGAAAATGGTGAATAAAACCATTTTAGTATTCTGCTACACATCTCCAGAATTTCACATACTCTCCCGCCTTTTCTAAATGTCTATTCTGCATGTTTATTTCTATATATATATGACATATATATATATCCTTGCTGCAGATATGAATTGTTGTATAATTCCTCAGATCACAGGAAACCCATGATAACAGGTTAGCCTTCCTATATAAGAAAAGAGTATTTAGGACCACAAGATTTACAAATATACAAACATGAAAGAAGAGCCTTTACACAACTTCATGTACTTTTTCATAGAAAAGATTTTTCATAGAAATTAAAAGGCTATTATAAAATACCCAAATTCAATAAACGAATATATATACATATATATACTCATATATATACATATATATAAATCATGTCATATGTATATATGTATATATCTATCATGTTTCTGTATGCACGCATATGATGGGAAAACAGGATGCCATAATAAATGAATCAGAGAATAAATCTTTTAGGCCTTACATATATTATGGTTGGAAAAAATCAAAAAAGGAAGAAAAAAATTATTGTATATGGAACTTAACTAAGGACATACAAACGTCATTTAGAAATGAGAAGAAAATAGATAAATGCCAAAGAGGACTGATTTAGTAACACTAATATTTGGAAACATAAGAAAACAGACAGAGGGAGAGAAATATCTCAAAATAATTATTACTAAGGAATACTGGAATCATTCTTTAGAATTGAGATACAGGAGAATAACAAATTTACATACTTAGTCATGATATTTAAAAGCAGAAAAACAAAGTGAATTCTTAAAGAGAGGATCTTAATTAGGAGAATGTGAATGAGTTTAGGATGACAAAATGTCAGAAGTGTCAACTATTTCTTAGACTATTTATTGCCCACTTGAATTTTCTTAGGACACTACATGAATGAAGTTACTATGAAAGAGTCACTTCAAAAGAACATTGAAGGGAAGAATTAGCCTGATTGAGGTATGTGGGGCATATAATGTCAACATTGCAAATTAGCAAGGGAAGATAGGAAGCTGACTGAGAAAGATTTTTACATAATGGATTTTTATAGAATAGATAAGAATATGTTCAATAAATTAGGTATTTCAAATAAGTTAACATGTAAGTCAAAATTGTACAAAAATATTGGTGATATAAGAGATATAATATATTGACCAAGTTATATTTATTGCAGAAATGTATATTTTATTTAAAGTTAGAAGATTAGATATAGCAATTCATGACAGAACTTAAAGGAAAAATATTATAGTATCTTTGCTCATGAGGCATAAAATATATCTGTTACAATTCATTGATATTGACAAATTTAACAAAACAAATAAAAAATCCTTGCCATGAAAAATAAGTAACACTAAAAACTAAATTATCTGATTTCAATCTTCAGAGAAATTAGTAAATGCCTGATATAAATTCCTTTGTTAAAGAACTGGACAGAAAGAAATCCTTGTACTCACTGCCTTTCTTTGAGACAAGAAAAGGAAAATGAAATGTATGAAAGTTCAAAAAACAAGTAAAAAAAATAGCAAATAGAAGCATACACAATTCCCAATATGGATGTTAAAAAATCTGCATAGATTATATGAGGCTATACTCGAATCAGATTTAAGATAGTAATTGGTTGGGCAAAATCAACAAAGAAATACCAAACACATATAAACTGGAAACAAAAGATAGTGAAATTTAAAAAGTAATAGTTAATAGTATGAAATTATATGCATATTATATCTATCTACCCACAGATATGTAATATAAGTACTACAGAATTTGTGAAGAAAATTTTAAAAATTCATTGAGGAATTAAAAAAATCTAAATTAATGAATACTTAGACTATATTTATATATTGGAAAACTCAATATTATAAAGATATCAGTTATCTTTATTTATTAAATGTCACCTGCAGATTTTCTCTCAAGAAATTAACAGATTGGCTCTCAAATTCATACGAAACCCTACTAGCATTAGCGCATTTTATGAGGACAAAGTTAGAAAGATTTCCTTAACTTTGCTATAAAAAAATAGTAAGAAATCACTGCAGCATGAGAAAAAGAGAAGTAAGCAATGCAAAAGAATAAAGAATATGTAGGAATAAACAAAGGTAACATACACAGTTAGGTACTGAATTAAGAAGAGCATGTCTATTTCAGTAATGCAATCAGAACTCTTGGTGTCTGTAAGTATTCATAATAGAAAATATGACATTTAATTCCTCTCTAACAACCTACCCAAAATAAAGTGAACTAAATAATAATATACAGCAGTCATTTGGAAGCTGTCTTCAGAACTTTAAAGTAGGAAAGAATGATTTGGACTGAGATGGAGGAGGAGGACAAGGAAAAGGAAGATCAGCAAGAAGAGGAAAAGATATAAACATATGTACCGTGTCTGTCAGTAACAACCTGTATTTCATTCCTGCTATTGGGTATTTGTTTACATTCTCTTTAATCCTGAAAAATCTAGGCAGAAGTTTATCATTTTTTTTGTTATTTTTAAGAAAATCTTTACTCTTCATCAACTTTTCCTGCAGTTTGTCTAGTTACTATATCATTGTTTCTTGTCTTTTCCTTTGAGATTTTCTTCCTTCTACATATTCAAGTATCAATTTGGTCTTCTTTTCCTGGTCACTGGAAATGTTGGTTATTTGTATTTAAGCCTTTTGCCTTTTCTATTATTAACACTTACAATTTTAAACATTTCTCCAAGCACTGCTTTACTTTCATTCCACCAAATTTTATATATCACAATTTCGTTAAAATTCAACTTAAAATATATTTAAAATTCCCTTCTGATTTTTAAAAATTACAGACTGTACAAGTATATCTTTTTAAATATTAAAAATACTGGTTTGTACTGGTAACTAATTTATTTCTGTTATGGGCAGAGAACATACTCTGTGTAATTAAGTACTTCTAAATTCATGAAGATACACTTAATGATTCAGTACATCATCAATTTATGTATATTCCCAAGAGAAATGGTAATTAAAGATGTAATGATATTTTATTAAACACCTCCAGAATTTCTAATTTATCAAGGCTGACAACACCAAAGGATGATGAGGAGAATGTTCAACCTAATTTCTCATGAATTTTATGGTAACCTGAAATATAGTCTTTTTGACAAATGACAGGCAGTTCCTTATAAAGCTAATTATAGGGAAGCAGATTTGGCTCAATGGATAGAGCATCCCCCTACCATATGGGAGCTCCAGGGTTCAAACTCAAGGCCTCCTGACCCATGTGGTAAGCTGGCCCATGCACAGTGCTGATGCACACAAGAAGTGCCATGCCACTCAGGGGTGTCCCCTGTGTAGGGGAGCCCCATGTGCAAGGAGTGTACCCCATAAGTAGAGCCACCCCACGCAAAAAAAGTGCAGCCTACCCAGGAGTGGCACCACACACATGGAGAGCTGACACAGCAAAATGACACAACAAAAAAGAGGCAGTTTCCCAGTCCTGCTGACAAGAATGCAAGTGAACACATAAAAACACACAGCATATGGACACAGAGAGCAGACAACTGGGGGAGGGGGAAGAAGAGAGAAATAAATAAAAATAAATAAATCTAAAAAAAGAGAAGCTAATTATAGCCAAGCCTCTTAATCTGAAGGTTTACTGTTCATTATTTACCTAACAAGAAGGAAAATTTATATCCAAAGAAACATGTTTAAGAATATCAATACACCTTTAATAATAACAACTAAAAATTGGGTATGACACAGGTGTCCACCAAAGGAAAATTGATTAAAAAATGTGACCTGTTTATGAAAATTATTTTTACTCCAACTTTAAAGGAACAGAATACTGGTGAACCAACTACATGGATCAATCTCAAAAACATTTGAGTTTGAAAAAGAGTCTTAATAGATTTACTATTGCATAATATAAATTATATGAAGGTATAGAATAGCAAAAATGAACATATGGTAAAATAAGTGATTAAATATATAGATTATGAGTTACTTTTTGGAAGCAGGTGATGAATTTGGATATACTAGAAGAGACAAGGGAAATCTCTGGGTTGATGGTAGTATGTCATACTTTATACTTGTGTTACAGGGGTTTTTTATTTATTGAGTTTTACTGAATTATATGAGTTTAATTATTGTGCCTTCCACATTTGTAAATTATTATCAAATCCAAATAACACTAAAAAATCATTTTTTCACTGTATCTGAAGTGTTTACAGGTGAAGATTACTCATGTTTGCAACTTACTTTGATATGAAAAGAAAATAAAAATCTAAAATGAAACATAAACAATTGCCTGGATGGAAAGCACAATGGATAGATGACATGGTATATAATAAAATAATTATAGCTAAATGCTCAAGTTAAAAATCAATATATAGGTGTTCAAGTATAATTCTTTCATCTTTACTATATGTTTAAATATTTAATGAAATGAGATTCACAATTCATCAATATAACATAAGGAATATGTCATGTCCACTTCATGTTTATAAAATAATTTTTGTGATTTTCAAATTGATGAAGAGCAAATTCCTTATAATGACATTTTAAATATAAAAAGTAATTAATTTTATATAACAAAACATGTAAAAGAAAGCCAAATTTCTCCTCAGAAAAATGGTAAAATGTTTTTAAAGGGAAAAAAAATATGTCAATTAAAATGAATGCATTTTTCCTGCCACCAATAACAAAAGACATTGAATTTGTGTTCCTGAAAAAGTATATAATCATTTGCCAAATTAATCACTTAGAATATAATTTGAACATGCTAGATAATGTCATCATATCATAAATACATGAGATAAGTGTATAAGAAAATTGAGAAAATAATTCTATTTTCTGAAGATTGATGTGAAAATAGAATATTCATAAACATTAGCTTGAAGCAGAGTGATGGCCATCATTTCACAGTAATATGTGTATCCACAGCTTTTTATGCACTAATTGCTTAGTAATATTCATGACAATATTTCTGAAGTAGAGAATAATATGAATTGAGTAAATAAATACAAAACAACAGAATAAGTATGATATTTTATTTTCAAGATATACTTAATGATAACACATTCATCACAAAATCAATTGTACCTATTACACATCTTTCTATTTCTATATAATTTGAAATTAGCCTGGAAAAATTACCTATGGGTTTCAAATTGCTGCAGGTTTATCAGTTACCCTACTTTGTTATTTGCTGTTATTACTGATTTTAAAATAATAATTGTCTTCATTGAGAATAATAAAATTTAATTTCCTGCTCAGTCAAGGCCAAATATTCTAAGTGTATAAAGTTACCTACCAAAACATTACCCTTAGTATATCTATATACCATATCTATCAATTATCACCTATCCATCTCTATCATCTATCATCTATCTATCTACCTACCTATCATCTATCTATCTCTAGCTATTGTATCTAATATTGTTTATGTCTTCCTGTGTATGTATGTGTCATTATAGTAATTTATTAATAAATGCATTTTCTAGCTTATTGTAATACTATGCTAATAATCAAATGTAATAATGAACAAAACAACTAAAAATATCCTTAAGAGTTGGAACAAGAAATACACCTATAGATGAGATTGCAGTGCAAGGTCAAAGATGTAGACTGAAATGACACAAAACATAAATACAGAATCATGGAAAATCTAGTAGAGGGCAACTCCTTCTATCTGCATGTTGGAATCAGGCTTGTGTTCAGAATTTTAGCACACCAGACTTTATCCTAAAGAAAATGAAAACAAATAGAGTGTGGAGAGTTTTTTGAGTGGGTAGGTTACAAAATGGCTCTGGTTTTTGGGCCTCTAGGTTCTTTGCTTATGTTGCACAAAAGAATTTAAGGAGATGCCATAGAGTAGGTAAGGAAGTAAAGAGTTTATTTAAAAAGGAAAAGAAGGAAAATACACGCAAGGATGGCAGACAAGCAGCAGGGGCCCCAAGTGTGGGCCCCAAGGACAGCTCTTTTTTAAGATCTTTCCTCCCCCCTTCATGATTTTGCTGTTTGCTGTTCTGATTGGTTGCCCCACCTGTCAGTTCTCAGGGGGCAATGGGGAGCCTTTCAAGGATGTCTGGGGCTTTCCCTCTGGTTCCATTGAGACTCTCATTGCCAGGACCTGGCAGTGCCTTCCAGCAGCCCTCCTCTCAGGACAGTTCCAGGCCTGTCTCGTGGCCATGTGGTCTGTCGTCATGTTGTCTACAGGGCCAGCCACCTTCCTCCTTTCACTACACTAGTCTGCCTCAGGCACTTATGATTCTTTATCACTTGGACTTTATGGAACACTCAGATGTTCTCTCCACTCTTTCCCCCAAAATAATTTTGACATTTTAGAGCTGTCATATGTAACATTCCTCCAGTTATTATTTCTTTCTAAAACCCCAAATCACAGGAAACCCATAATCACAGCACAATTTTTCCTAGACAAGAAAATAAATTTTAGGGTCACTAGGTTAATGATATATGCACAAATGCAAATACAGTTACACCTTTGCATGTAAAAATGAAAAATCATTTCATCAAAATGAAGAGGTTTAAAAATACTTTAATTCAATTAACTCAGAATAGAGCATGAAGAATATGTATGTTTATGAAGGAAGAAAAGGAAGAACAGGGTTCAAAGTGCAAAGACAAAGGAAGAGTGAAACACAATAAATTTCTCAGACTTTACAGACATGATGGTTTAAAAAATTCAAATGCAGGAGAGGCTCCTGCAGGGGCTAAACGCGACAGTCTGCCCCTTCCTGAGGCCTTTATACTTGCCAGCCTGGGAAGTTAAACTGCTCCAAGGTGGTTCTCAGCACTCCTGCCTGCAGCTAGTCTGAACCAACAACATAAAGTCCATTTTCCCACTGGGAGGCAGAGCTGCTTTGGTTGAAAAATCTCTCCGGGCTCTGGCAACTCTGGAGGTGGAGGAGTGGCCACACCCTGCAGGTACTGCTGGAATTCCTCCCTGTGAGGGGCCCACCCCTCAGGAGGTGGTGCTGGTCCTGGAGCATCAGCCTGAATGCCAGGACTTACCCTGCCCTCAGCGCTGGAACCATGGCCACTGGAGCCTGGAATGGCCAAAGGGCCCCAGCCACATGTGCCCTCGCTGTCATGGTCACTGCATCCACTCACAGCCCCCAGTGGCACTAGTGTGCACGTGCCCCTGAGTGGCCCTAGGACTTGTCATGGGGCTCCTGCACCTAAGAGCCCCAGGAAGGTCTGGATTCCCCTTTAGCCCTTTTACCTGAGCTGAAGCAGAGGCCCCACCTTTAGTCATGTTGTGAGGGAGTAACATCAGGGACCAGGTGAGGAGGTTCTGTTGGAGATTTGGACCCGAAGGGTATCGGGAATGAAAGAAAAGAAAAGTGGGGAGGACACAAAGAGAAAGAACTAACGAGCTGGGATCAGGCGGTCTGTGAGTAATGACTCCTCAGACAACTTTATTTTCTACATGTGGTGTTATATATACTCAAACTATCGAGATAACAAGCAGTATAATTATACATTAACAATACTCATAAATTAAAGAACTTATCTCAGAGTACAAAGATTCAGTATTCCTTTCAAACTACAAAGTGTGTTTGCTCGTATTTCTCCCTGTCCCAGACAGCTTTATCCTGTTGACTGAAAGGCTTAATTGCTGCATTCCTATGTTAAAAGCGTCTCTCTTTGTGAGACCACTATGCCTCAGTTTCCAACATGTTGGTCCTTCCTGTTGAACACATCATGCTCACGCTCACAGTTGGAATCATCTTCCTCTCTGTCCTGGTCAGGCACAGGGAGGCCTTAGGAACTGTCATTTCCCTCCTGCCCTGGCTGTGCTCAGGCATCAGAGGGTGGGGCTGCTGGATTCTGAACCTCCTCGTCCTGTGAGCTCTTCTTCCTGCCCCTTTAGGGCTGTACCTGGGCCTGAAGCCCCAGCTTAGAGGGACCCCTTTCCCCAATGGTGCTGTGGAGTTCTTCTGTGGAATTCTACTGCCCTCCACCCCATCTATCTACTGTTTAGTGACCAAAACCACACTGCCTGTGGGATGGTCCTGCTCCTCCTTTGTCTTTCCCTGGTTGCTCTTTCTGTTCCTCTTAGGACCCTTTGGGGGCAGCTTCCCACTGCTCAGCTCCTTGTCCTGGCCCCCAGCCTGCCTCAGTAAAGGTGGCTGACACCTGCCAGTTATTTCCACCCTAGAGTTGGATGTGCTGGCGGAGCTTTCCTACACCTTCCCATGTTGTCATCCCTGGGGACAGCAAATGGGACAGGGGGCCCTCCAATTAGCAAAGGTCATCTTTTATGCACACTTCAACCACTTCCCTAGACAGAATCACCTCATCCACATCCTACCCCTGTGTCACATCTTATAACCAAGGATCTATTACCTTTACCTTTTGACTATAGACAGATGAAGTTTTCCATGTCTTGGGGTTTTACTGTTTGGGAAGTCCCCTTCATTTGAGAAAATCACTTTCATTCTTCCAGCAGCCCAGTCTAAAAACAGTATAGGCTTGTCTATATCTCCATCCTGTCAGTTTTCCTGTTCAATATGGACAAAAATATACTGTAGCAAAGGGTCAGTAGTTAATTTTCCCAAACTGCATCTCTCTGCCTTAAATATTTGAGTTTGCAAGCCTTCTCTTCAAACAAATGTTCCCACCAGGCTGCATGACCACCCCCTGCCTTCTGCCAATATCTGTCTCTTATCATCCACGTTACTCTCAGATAAAGTTCTCATTATCAGCTTGGTTTGTAACAATGCTATCAATAGTGATGCATTGAATGAGAACAGGCCAAACCTGGGGCGGAAAAGCAAGCCAGATCTAGAGAAGCTCCCCATGTAGGGGCTCCAGTCTCTCCTCTGGAGTCATTTGGGACCCTTGAACACTTTTGGGGGTCTGGTCATTGTGGAGTAGCATACAGGCATCCAGGAGTAAGAAAATAGTTTCCCTACTATTCCTAGAACCTACCTTCTCATCCCTACCCTCATCTGCTGCATTATTCATACTTGTTAACAGTGATACTGCTTATATCCCACTTGTCCCCTCATGGCCAGAGGGAGGCCAGCTTCTCAGTCAGCCTATCATCTCCCAAGGAGCCAGCACAGCCCTGGGATGACTGAACTGCCAATCCCTTAACCTCGACTATGCCATGGTGTGCTTTTCAGTGATCCAACTGACTACGCCAAGCTGTCATTCAGAAAGAAAGATACCTAAAGAAATGCCAACCAATTTCCAATATAGGTGTTGGTGTTACCAATAGAAGTACAGCTCACACAGCACTGGATGGAGCAATGTTTTGCTGACATGGAGAGAAGGTAGAGCAAGCTCAGTTTCACTAGTGGGCATCAGTTCCCCATAGCCAGAAGGTCTCAATCTGTGGCCAGTGTGGAGAGATGTTACATGAAGCACCTCTTCTTGTGCTTGCATATCCCAGGGGAGAATTCAGTCCCTTCCCTCTAGAGACAGATATATAGGATGTGAACCAGATGGGATAAATCATGCCCATCAGAATCAGACTCTCTCCAGTGAATATTTACATATGTTTGGGGTTAAAGGGGAAGAAATGTAGCAGCAACCCCCTTGATCTACTAGGGCATTATATTTTATCAAGCCAGGTTGACACACCAGGTTCTGAGCACACTAGATATCCATGTGTTCAATTGAAAGGAAACAGGCTGTGCTAATCCATATCACATACTCCACTCTGTACATACTTGTTCTCCATTATGAAGAAAGCTTGAATGACTCAAGAATCCCATGCACCTTTTCAACCAGATCACATGGACAGAGCAAAGGTATCCACATAATATTCTGTATTGAGGACCAGGATTTTATAGGCAACTTTTCAATGAGGAAGGCAGCTTTAGTACAGACCTCAGTACTATGATTTTCTTATGTTCTTATTTTGCTGTTATGCACAGTTCTTAATAATTTATTATTTGGTGTGAGCATTTGTATTAAAGGTGAATGCAAAAATGCAATTTAAATTGAATTCTCTAACTCAAGACAGTCAGTATTCTCTTCCTGGTTGACAGTATCCAGTTCCTTGAAGTTTTCTCAAATATATAGGTACCTCTTAAGTAATAATCCATATGTTATTGTGGATTTTTAGTTTAGTTCTGATGTAGATCCTCATATGTAAAGGGGGTTTTGTTTTGGTCTATCTAGAGAACTGGGAAAAGGTTGGAGGATGAAGTAGGTGAAATCTGGGGATTTGTAGGTCTGTGGTTAAACTACAATGGTGAGAATTTACTTTGGGCCAATATGACATTGCTCACAAAGATCATCAGCCTTTGTAAGACTTGGAGCTCCTGGGAAGTTGAGATATCCATGAAGAAGTATCTGTGGAGATACTGAGACTTTCCATGTCTTCTAATATGTGGCAGCCTCCTGTAAGCCAAAGAATAATATGGGAAACTATGCTAAAATCTAAATGGAGTAGATTTTCATATATTGATATCAATATAAGGCTTTCATCAGGAATGCAGCTTAGCAGAATTGGAGAAAAGGCAATATTTAGAAATGAATGAATGCATGTATTTCCTTTTCATTTTACTTCCAATTTTTTTTCCAAAATATTGATTTCACACTCATAGGATCAGATATTCTAAGTTTGTCCAATGATTTAATATAAAACCTACATGTGTAAACATTTCAATTATTGATTCACAATTACATTATTTAAGTAAAATATCTTTTCAAATCTACCTGGACACATCCAGAGGCTATTTTCTCATTTTCTTTACTAGTGAATGTTCATGACACACATGCTCAGTAGGAGCCTCTGCATCTGTCCACTTGTTTGCACATCTCACCACTATTCCTGGTGCTCTTTATGTACCTCTGACTAGGAAGGTGCAGATATCTCTCATTATTTGGACTGCTGACTAAAAATCTCTCCCTATAACTGTTAATCAATGATCTTGTGGTTTTTCTTAGACTAATTAGTCTAAAGGAGGCCAGATTATGTCTCACTATCCTTTCATTTCAGTTGTAATATAAGACATCTGGGTCATTTCAGTTTTAATATATGACATCTGTGTGAGCCCTTTCTCTCCTCCTTTGCCCCACAAACCATAAAAGATTTGATATGATTCAGGTAACAATTGATTCCATCTTTTTGTTGCAGTGTGTACCACAGTTCCATTGTCTCTCTGGTTCACTTTCTCACCTCCACATAGTATTTAAGAAAGCTTCCCACATGATATTACTCTTCCTCAAAGAGCCCTCCCTTCAGTCAAGCATGAGCATGGAAGGGTTACTGGTGCAGGGCTTCAGGGGTGGGAGATATGTGGGACGGGGCACACCTGGCACATGCTTCTGTGGAATATGAAACACTTCATCTTGTCATGATGTTATCTCAGTCGGTGGATTCCCACACAATAAACATGAAAATATTAAACTCAAATCTGGGGAGTCCTGCTCTATTCTCAGTTAGAGGGCCAAGAATCTCTCAAGAACACAGGCGGTGCCTAATGAAAGAAAACATGTCATGTCCTCAATATTATTGCATGCAGCTAGGAACCTTATACTTCAAAACTTTAAACTTAGTGTTTTCCGTAGGTTCTGATGGAAAGGGGAAAGAAGAATAGAATAGATGGGGCATAGGGCAATTTTAGGGCATTAGAATTGTCTTGCATGATCTTGCAATGACAGATAGGGAGTTTTAATTTTTGTTAAAACATAAAAAAAACATATGTTTTGTTAAAACATATAAAATAGCATATATATACACAATGTATATGCTAACACATAGTCAATGTGTTAGCAGCAATGCTTCAATATTTGTACATCAATTGTAGAAGCTGTATCATACAATGCAAAATGTTATTAAAAAGGGAGAAGAAGAGAAGGCAAGAGGTTGGGTATATGAGAATCCCCTATATTTTCTATTTGACTTTTCTGTAACCTAAAGTTTATTTGAAGATAAAGAAAAAATAAGACATGGAATATATGGAAGAAATTGTCACAGAATATAAATGATAACAGAACTCACAGTGATGACACAATGAAAAAATTATGATGTTGGTTTCTGTGTACTTTGTTGACTTTAAAGAAAGAAATTCATTTTAATGCAAATTCATGAATATATCTCCATTGTGTTTAATTCATTGTCTGTATTTTCTCCTCTATCTTCCTTTTCTTCCTCCACTCAATCCACAAAGCATTTTTCCTAAAAGGCTTTGAATATATCTTCCAAATTCTCATAATGTTCATGTGGTGGTTTGGAGCTATATGTACCCCCAAAAAACCATGTTTTAAAACTTAATCCACTCCTGTGGGTGGGAAACCATTGTGAGTAGGACCATTTGATGAGATTAATGTGGGGCTCACTTATATAAGGATGCATCTTGATCCTATTGCTGGAGTCCTTTATAAGCAGAATGAAATATTTACAGAAATAGAAAGCCACAGAGTGAGTAGTTAGAAGCTGCACATAAGTAGAGTCTACAAGAGAAGGGAGAGCTCAGGAGACACTGACATGTGCCAAGCCATGAACAAGCCAAGAGACCCAAGGATCACCAGGATTCAGCCCTAGAACACTGTAGTCTTCAGGAAGAAAGCATTGCCTTGAAGCTGGGCTGATTTGGGCACTTTCCTAACCTCAAAACAGTGAGCCAAAAATTCTCATTGCTTAACTTGACCAGTCTCATGGTGTTTGCTTGATCAACATAGGAAAATAAAATTGTTGTTTTTCACATTTTATTATTTAATCCACTTGGTTTTCATTTTGCATATGTTGTGGCAAATGAATATAACTTAATTTTTCCCCAACATATATAACATGTTTGGTAATATTTACTGAAATATACATATATTCCCACTGTGGTATCATATTATATGTTTTTTAAATTATTATTATTCCTATGAGGTTTCTATTCTGTTGCATTTTTTACTTGTCTATTTTTGCTCTATGCCATAATATGTACTTACTAATATTTTATAGCAAGACAATGTCTTTATAGAAATCCTTCTAAAGATTTTCTAAGAATTGTTTATGCTGTTTGGGTCTCACATGAATTTTAGGGCAAACTTTTCAATTTGTACAGTATTAAATCTGTTGAGATTTTTATTCATCTTTCATTTAGTAAATGTATATAATTGATATATTTTAATATTGAGTTTAAATTCCATAAATATGATCTAATAATAGAGTAATTTAATATATTAAGTTTATTTATTATTGATGGGAATGTAAAATTGTGCAGTCATCATGGAAAATATTGGCATTTTTACAGAAAGTGAAGTATAATATTACCATAAGATCTCACAATCAAACTTGTAGCCTTATACTCATAATCATGGAATGCACAGAATTAGTTATTTGCACACCAATATTATAGTGCCTTTATTCATGATTTTCAAAAATTGAAAGGAGTCAATGTGGAATATAAAGGGATAAAGTACTGATGCATGCTGTTGAATGAATGTACATTGAAGACATCATATTTTGTGAAATAAGCCAGAAACAAAAGTATAAATATTGTATAAGCACCCCATTATGAAATAATTAGAATATGAGAACTCAGAAAAGTCAGAAATTAAAATACAATTTAACAGTGTCAAGGGTGGCTTTTGGAATGAGGGATTAATGAATACTTGGTAAAAGTTTTCTGTTTGGGGTGATAGAAAATTTCTTTAATGGATGATGATGAAGGTATTACAACATTGTGAATTTAATTAACACCACTGTAATGTATAGTTGATAGTGTTTAAAATCAGAAATTTTAGTTAGTGTATATATATATATAAAGAATATTTTTTTAAAACTGTAGATCATAAAAGAATGAACCCTAAGTTCAACTATGAACTATTGATCATAATAAAATTGAAATAATATTTTTCATCAATTGTAACAAAGGGACAACTATAATGCAAAATGTTAATAATAGGGAAAACTGTTGGGGTGTGTAGCAGTTTGATATAGTTATGAATTCCAAAAATAGACATTGGATTATGTTTGTAATCTGGTCTGTACCTGGGTGTGATTGAGTTATGATTAGGGCTTTGTGTCACATCATTAGGACTTTGAGTCCCCATCCACCAAAGATGGGGACTCACAGATAGAAGGCATGGCAAAAGACAGAGTTGAGTGTTTCTGATGTTGGAGTTTTGAAGTTGGAGTTTGATGCTGAAATCTTAAGCTAGAGCCCCAGGAAGTCAGCACACAGAGGAAAGAGAAGCAAGCCCTGGGAAGAGAGGACCTGAGCCAGGAGAAGAACACAGAGGAATAGAGATGGCTCCTTAGACACGGCAGAAACTCCAGCAAGGGAAATGGAGCCATTCACCTGATAGTCTACAGCTGACCTGGTGAAAAGAGCCAAAGTCTGGAGAACTTCATAGTCTACAACTGACCTTGTGGAGAAAACAGAAGAACTGAGCCCAGAGGAACCCAGGAAGGCTGAACCCTCACAGACACTGGCAGCCATCTTGCTCCAAAATGTGGAAATAGACTTTGATGAGGGAAGTAATTTATGCTTTATGTCCTGCTAACTATAATCCCCTACCCAAATAAATACCCTTTATAAAAGCCAGCAGATTTCTGGCATTTTGCATCAGTATTCCTTTGGCTGATTAATACAGGGGGTGTGTTTCTAGGAATTTTGTTCTTTTGACATGATTTTTTTTCTGTTAACCAACAACTGTTTAATGGGTGTTCCATTTTCCATAATTTTACTTCTTTTCTCTAATCTCCCAAACTGCATACTTTTATTTTTGAGTCTTCATTCCCAAGGTTTTCTGGGGAACTTTTTAACCTTTCCCACATTCTGAAACTCTGGATTGATGTCTATTAATAAGAATTTTCAGAAAATGGCATATGGGCTACAATCCTCAGAACTTCCTTTGAAATGTCTTTGAAAATAAAAAACAACAAACCAAATTAATTTGTGGCTTCCTTCATTTAATTTTAAATTGACAATTTAAAAATTTGTTGATAATTTTAATCCTCATTTCAAATTATAAGGCTGTGTAAAGAAAATGACCAAGACTCAGTTCTCCTTCATCTCATTGCACATCATTCCGCAGGGTATAATTTGATTTTTTCCAGCTTTTTAAACTTGATTTACAACTCATGTGAGTGAAATAATGAGGTGTATGGAGGGTGTGGATTTGGAATTAGGATGCTCTTGGGAAGTCAATTGTGTACTTGAGTTGCATAGAGAGAAGCGGGGGGGGGGGGTGGAATGGATCCAAGTTCGTGGAAAAGATGTAGATTTCCATTTTGCCAGGACAGTTCGGAATAACAGCCTGGCTAATCTTCTTAAAGATTATTGCAATCACAAATGGTGATGTGAAGTGAATGACAATGATACTCTTCCAGTATACATATTTCTTTCACAAAAGTCAAGTGAATAGGACAATTAGAAATGCCAAGATGAGGTGGGGCAAGATGGCATCTGAGTAAGTACACCATCATCATTTCTCTTACAAAAGACTAGCTGTGTGGTGCTGGAGTCCTGCAGGAGCAGGCTGTTTCAGGAACCTGCAGGGTGGGAGGTATCTGGACATCAATCTGGCAAGACTGCTGCAGAATTGGTGTTTCCTCAAGGTAGAACTGTGGGTTTCTAACACTGAACTTGGAAACCATGAGAAGGCAAATCCCGTTCTCCTAGGGCTAAGAGCCATGGCATTCCCTGAGAACTGCCAGTTGTGGGGTGGAGTTTCCAAGCCCTGTGTTCCCCAAATGCATGAGTCTCAAGCCTGTGTCCCCTGAGCCCTCGTGGCCCATGTTTCACAGACCTACAAACCCCGAGTCCACATTCTCCTGGGCCTCTGTTTCCCTAACCCAGCACTCCTGGAAATCCAGCATTGCCCTACCCCTCTAGTAGCAGACTAATTCTGGGAGTGGGAGGGTTTAGGTGGGAGATGCAGAGAGGCCAAGGAGTACAGGTTCAATTTTCTGGTCCCCCCCTTTTATTGAGTTTGGAGGAGCATATTGTCTGATGTGGAGAGAGCCTAGGAAGAGAGAAGAGGTGAATCTGGTGAGAGAGCCCAATTTACCTAAACGCCCTGGGATAGGAAACTTGGTCTGGGAGAAGATGGAGTCAGAAAATTAACCAGCCCCCTTGTAGCATACCTAAGGGAGAGGGACAGTAGGACGTGCTTTACAGCCTTCCAATAACATATTTAAGGTTCCTGGCAAGGGGTGGGTGTTCTCTCAAGAAATTAAAAGTCATTATTTTCTCAGGTGAGTTGGTTCACCAGGGACCCACTTGAATTTCCTACAGGAGCCCTCATGCAGTCTTCCTGCTGCCTTGGGAGAGAGGGAAGTAAGGAAGGGAGAAAGGGGAAAGGTCAGACTCCTAAGCAGTTTATTCAGTTGCAAAGAGGATTCTTTGCCTGAGGTCTTGCCTGGTCTTTTGTTGCTTTGTTTTCTTGTTTTTTCTTCCTCTTTATCCCCCCACCACCACCCTTTTTTCTTTCTCTTTTTTCTCCCTTCTCTTTTTCTTGCTCTGCTTTTTTCTTCTCTCTTTCTTTCTCCTTTTTTCCCCCTTTTTTCTTTTTTATATTAGTGCTGCAGGCAACATTTCTTATTTGCTGTGCTTCTTCATACTCAGTTTCCCCTTTTCTATGTGCACTGATTTTGGCTACCAATGCTATCCCCTTTCCTTTACATCATTCTCTCCTCCATCATTTATTGTTTCTCTTACATTCCACCTCTCTCTGTTTAGCCCCCAATATTTCTGACTTTTTATCTCTAATACCTCTAATCTGTTTTCTATCATTTATTAACTCTTTATATTATTGTCCTCTCTTTTCTTTTTCCCTCTCTCCTGAACACACTGGCCTTTTAATTAAAGTATATTCCTCCCCATATTCAGTTTAATATCTCATTATAGGCACTCCACTTTTTTTATAGTTATAACTATACACAGCTTCCATGAGGTCTATATCCATTCTCCTAGATCTCACATGGTTCTTCTGCTAACATTCAATATCAATACTACTATTATATTTTTCTTTTCTTACCCCTTTTGCTTTCTCTATACCTAATATTTTCCTTCAAGGGAACTTAGCCAACAACAAGGAAATAGAATAAGAAAAAAAAAAAAGTGACAAAGAAAAGACTTAACATGCACACAAAAACAACAACTAACTAAGCCCCAAGACTAGAATAAGAAGATAATCAACAGAATAAACCCAACGACATAAAATGATGACCAGACAGCAACAAAAAAACTACAGATCATACCAATAATCAGGAAAATATGGCCCAATACAATGAACAAACTAAAAACCAGGAAGAGAAGTGGAACTTCGAACAAGTAATTAAAGCTCTCAAAACAAGTATCATGGACCAATTCAATAAAGTGAAGGAAGAGATTAAGCATATTAAGAAAACACTTGGAGAACATACAGAAGAAATTGTGATCATGCACAAAAACATCACAGAAATGATGGGGATCAATAGCACAATCCAAGAAATAAAAAATACACTCTTAGCAAATAACAGCAGACTCGAAGAGACAGAGGAAAGAATTAGTGATGTGGAGGACAGTACATCTGATATCAAACAGATAGTAGAATTAATCAATAAAAAGATGGAAAAAATCCAGCAGGGACTTAGGGACCTGAATGACAATGAAAAATGAACAAACATACACATTATAGGCATCCCAGAAGGAGAAGAGAAGGGAAAGGGGACAGAACAGGTGTTGGAGGAAATAATGGTTGAAAACTTCCCAAACCTATTGAGGGAGATGGATGTACATGTCCAGGAAGCACAATGCACCCCGAACAGCATAAATCCCAATAGGCCTACACCAAGACATACACTTGTCAAATTATCCAATGCACAAGACAAAGAGGAAATACTAAATGCAGAAAGAGAAAAGAGAACCATCACAAACAGGGATGCTCCATAAGATTAAGTGCTGATCTCTCATCCGAAACCACGGAGGCAAGAAGGCAGTGGTGTGACATAGTCAAAGTAAAAAGAAAAGAATTTCCAACCAAGAATATGCTATCCAGCAAAGCTGGCATTCAAAAATGATGGAGAGTTCAAAATATTCACATAGAAACAGAAACTAAGAGAGTATGCCAACAAGAAACCTGCCCTTCAAGAAATACTAAAGGGAGTTCTGCATGAGGAAAGAAGAAAACAGGAGAGCCAGAGTTGGAGGAGAGTGTAAGAACAACTAAAATTACAAAAAGAGGGAAAAAAAGCAAACAGCACAAGACAAACACAAATCCAAAGAAAATATGGCTAATATAAATAATTCCTTGAAAGTAATAACACTAGATGTCAATGGATTAAACTCACCTATTAAGAGACACAGATTGAAGACCAGATAAGGAAATATGACCCATCTGTTTGTTGTCTACAAGAAACTCATCTTAGACCCATGGATTCAGGGAGATTGAAAGTGAATGGCTGGAAAACAATCTTACAGGCAGACAATAACCAAAAAAGTGCAGGTGTAGCTATATTAATATCAGACAAAATAGATTTTAAAAGCAAAACTGTTGTGAGAGACAAAGATGGACACTACATATAGGTGAAAGGGATAATCTTTCAAGAAGAAGAACAATCATAAATATTTATGCTCCTAACAAGGGCACCTCCAAATACGTGAAGCAAACAAAGAATTTGAACAATATATTAGAGGATCTGGACCTAATAGACATATACAGAGCACACCCAAATACAGCAGGATATATATTTTTCTCAAGTGCATATGGATCATTCTCCAAGATAGGCCATAGGCTAGGCCACAAAGAAAGTCTCAAGGAATTCAGAAAGATCAAAATCATACAAAATAATTTCTCTGACCACAGTGGAGTGAAGCTGGAAACCTGCAAGGGCCAGAGGCCCAGATTTGGCACCAAGATATGGAAATTAAACAACACACTCTTATAAAAACAGTGGGTCAAGGAAGAAATCTCAACAGAAATCAATAACTACCTTGAAACTAATGAAAATGATAACACCACATATCAAAAATTAAGGGATACAGCAAAAGCTGTACTAAGAGGGAAATTTGCGGCGGCTTGCTCGGTCGGTAGAGGTGGGGTCTGGCTGCTGGACGAGGGGTCGGTCCCCCTTGGGACGAGGGGTCGGTCCCACTTGGGACGAGGGGTCGGTCCGGCAGCAGACGAGGGATCGGTCTCACAAGGGTTTGCGCGGTTCAGCTGACGGGGTCGCCCGGCAAAGCCGGCGACGAAGGGGTCGCCCGGAGAAGCAGGCGACGAAGGGGTTGCCCGGAGAAGCAGGCGACGAACTGGGGACAAGGGAGGCCAGGCCCTTGTCAGGGGCTCTCAGGACTGGACGGCGCACGGCAGAAGAACTACCGCGGAGACAAGGTAAACACGCAAGTCCACTTTATTGAGGGAGAGGCAACAGTTTTATAGGGGCTGGGGAAGGCTGATTGGTCAAAGCCACGCCCTGTTCTGATTGGTTGCCGGCGAAAGGTCAGTGGGCGGTGCTGGACGGGGGAGGGGTGGTGGTTAGGGATTGGCTGTCGCTGTTGCTGGGGGAAGGGGCAGGGTTTAGGGATTGGTGGCTGCTGTTGCTGGGGTGGAGGGCAGACTTGAGTTTCCCGCCCACGCCTGGCTGTTGCTGCTGTCGGGGGAGGGGAAAAGGGCAGACTGGAATTTTCCGCCCTGCGCCTATGCAGGGAGAAAGAAGAAGAAGGGTGCTGCCCCACAGGCATCGTGTGGCACCATCCGGGAGGAGGGGCGGCCGCGGAAGCATGGCTGCCGAGAAGGGGAGACCCGAGGGCACTCTGCGCCCATGCCGAGCTCCCTTCAGGGGTGGCGGTGAGTCCGACCAGCCACCCTATTATGGGGGCAGCAGCTTGGCCTGCTGCGGCTGCTCCCCCGCCAGGCCAGCAAACCACACTTCAGCCCGAGGGGTGACCGCATTTCCCCCTTCTTTTCAAATAAGGGCCAGGATGGCAGCAGCAACAAGTAGCCGAGGCCCAAGAGGCAGTAAGCAATGAGGGAAGCGGGGCTCAAGAGGGAGATGAGTATGATGGGGATATAAATGTACAATTTAGGGGGCGGTATCTTGCCGTTGCAAGCAAGGGTGGCCAATGTCCAATTCTTGTTGATCTCGGCGGCTATAAGGTCCATCTGTTGTTAAAAGTCCAGGGTGACAGCGCGTTGCGGGTAGTTGATCTCTCCTTGGCAGCGAAGACATTGTAGGAGAGGATTACTTTTTCCTGCCAGAGGCTTACTGTCCAATTAAAAGGCTGATGGCTGGGGTTGGTGAGTGCAACTGGGAGTGTGAGGAAAAGAAGGGTGATGGTTTTGGACAAGAGGAGGCTTGGTGAAGTCATTATGGGAGGAAGATAAGGAGTAAAGCATACAAGAGGATAATAAACAGAAAGGCGATGGAGAGTAGAATTCGTTGGCTGAGGTTCCAATCTTCTGGGGCGGTAGCGGCTAGACAGATGGCGGAAAATATTATCAAGAAAGCAAAGGTTATGAGGAAGAAATAAAGTATTAAAGGCTGTGAGGGAAGTGAGAAGATCATTTAGAGGATAGGGTTGAGAATGGTATGTTTAAGACAGAAGCTTTGTGGTTTGTAGGAGACTGCTTTATATACGAAGGAGAATGAGGGCAGTAAATATAGTAACGATAGATAGGAAGATGACAGTGAGGAGGAGTCTTTGTTTAAGGTTCCAATCGTCTGGCGCAACAGTGGCTAGGCTGATAGCGAGGGGTGTTGCTAAATAGACAATGGCTGCAAAGACAAAATCATCTTCTGTTTCCTTAAGAATAACTTTTCTTTAAATACTTAGTAGCATGCAATATTAGAAACCGTTTCCTAAAAGCAAGTTGGCAGGGGAGCTTGGTTGCTGTTAATCTTTCCTGTTATAAAATTACCTTTTATTATTATTATCATCAATTTAGTTTTATATATATATATTTAAGAATGACCTTTTGGAATTAGCCATTTAATACCTTAATGTAAACAATGCTTTATTAAACCTTTTATTATTATTTATAACCATATAGACTATTGAAGATAAATTTTATCTTTACAGAACACATTCCCTTACGTAAAGTTATCACAATACCTTTTACACTTGCCGCATGCAAATTAAGTTTCAAGAGTTTATGAAAAATTAGCCATCCTACTTTAGGACAAAATACGTCTTTTTGCAAAACTTATTACATTTCAGTTAGCATTTTTACAAACTTTTAACCTTTTTAATATTCATATAAGTTTTACATTCTTCATATTATCCTGTGAAGAAAAATAAGTTATTCATTTTAATCTAGGCAAGAACAACTTTTTATGAAGACGTACAGTTAATTTTGTTAATTAAGACTTACAATTTTTTTAAAATTGTAGATATCTTATTAACATTTAAACTTATGTATTAATATAATAAACTTAAGTATTAATATAAGCGCTTATTTAATTTTTGGCCATTTGAATAGAGCTCTTTTAAAGATTTCTAGTAATTTATATTTACCATCCGGAGGTATCACAATATATGTTGACATTGAACGAACAGACAGACAAACACAGAACAATTACAACACATTAACAGAAATATATAATTTATTTACAGTTGACTCATAACTCTTACTTTCTTGGTATAGCTGCTTTTAAATCCTTTTTTATATAGCATATCATAGATTATACCCTTCAAGATTTCTTGTGGACTTCATGTTGCCTGTAATAAGCCAGGAGGGAATCTTTTACCTTCCTGCTCCACAGCAAAAGTGACCCTATCTATAAGGCGAGTATAGGTGTCCGGGTCCCAGAGCTGACACATGGTAAGCCATGGATTAAAGGGGAGAAGAAGGTCCCAATATACTTGAAGCTGTTTGAAAGAGATCTTACACCGGTGAGTGTCTAGGAGACCGGCGAGGGCCCGAACTTGTGGGGCTTGCTTAGCAGATAGGATGTTACCCATTGCTAATGGCCTTTTGGAGCTGATAAGAAAAGGGGCCCTTACCTTGAGAGCGCGGCGATGGGAGCCGAGGTGCGCGGTGAGACGAGGGGTCGGAGCCGGTGGGGCTCCGACGGTGGTCGCGGGCCAAAAGAAGGCCCCGACGAGGGGAGGGCGGGACGACGAGCAGTGGAGCAAGGCAAAGGGGAGCAAGCGCAGAGGGGAGGAGGCAGAGGTGAAGGCAGGGGTGGAGGTGCTCAGGCACGCGCTCCTGAGAGTTTTATTGGTGCCTCTTAATCATAGCGGGTCGGTATAAGCCCCCGACATGGAAGGAGAAAGCCATCCAGCGATTCTCACAGACCGCCGTGGATCATATGAGGTCACCAAGGTTCAGGAGCAGCAATGCAGAGCGAAAAGATAGGGGTGAGAAGAGAGGAGAGCATAGGGCTATGGTAGGGTTACTTCAGACGTGCAAGCGCGTGCTCCCGAGAAATCCAAGGCTCCCCTTAATCATAGCGGGTCGGTATAAGCCCCCGACATGGAAGGAGAAAGCCATCCAGCGATTCTCCCAGACCGCCGTGGATCGTATGAGGTAGCCAAGGCTCAGGTAGCAGCAATGTTGCACAAGAGAAGTCCCAAGGTGAGAAGAGAGGAGGGCGTAGGGCTGTGGTAGGATTACTTCAGACGTGCAAGCGCGCGCTCCCGAGAAATCCAAGGCTCCTCTTAATCATAGCGGGTCGGTATAAGCCCCCGATATGGAAGGAGAAAGCCATCCAGCGATTCTCCCAGACCGCCGTGGATCATATGAGGTAGCCAAGGCTCAGGTAGCAGCAATGTTGCATGAGAGAAGTCCCAAGGTGAGAAGAGAGGAGGGGGGGGGCTGCCAGGTTATGGAGTGAGACTGTGGTGGAGTTGCCTTGCCCCACGTTGTGCTGTGGTGGGGTTGCCTTGCCCCACGTTGGGCGCCAGCTGCGGCGGCTTGCTCGGTCGGTAGAGGTGGGGTCTGGCTGCGGACGAGGGGTCGGTCCAGCTCTGGACGAGGGGTCGGTCCCGCTTGGGACGAGGGGTCGGTCCCACTTGGGACGAGGGGTCGGTCCGGCAGCAGACGAGGGATCGGTCTCACAAGGGGTTGCGCGGTTCGGCTGACGGGGTCGCCCGGCGAAGCCGGCGACGAAGGGGTCGCCTGGAGAAGCAGGTGACGAAGGGGTCGCCCGGAGAAGCAGGCGGCGAAGGGGTCGCCCGGAGAAGCAGGCGACGAACTGGGGACAAGGGAGGCCAGGCCCTTGTCGGGGGCTCTCAGGACTGGAGGGCGCACGGCAGAAGAACTACCGCGGAGACAAGGTAAACACGCAAGTCCACTTTATTGAGGGAGAGGCAACAGTTTTATAGGGGCTGGGGAAGGCTGATTGGTCAAAGCCACGCCCTGTTCTGATTGGTTGCCGGCGAAAGGTCAGTGGGCGGTGCTGGACGGGGGAGGGGTGGTGGTTAGGGATTGGCTGTCGCTGTTGCTGGGGGAAGGGGCAGGGTTTAGGGATTGGTGGCTGCTGTTGCTGGGGTGGAGGGCAGACTTGAGTTTCCCGCCCACGCCTGGCTGTTGCTGCTGTCGGGGGAAGGGAAAAGGGCAGACTGGAATTTTCCGCCCTGTGCCTGCGCAGGGAGAAAGAAGAAGAAGGGTGCTGCCCCACAGGCATCGTGTGGCGCCATCCGGGAGGAGGGGCGGCTGCGGAAGCATGGCTGCCGAGAAGGGGAGACCCGAGGGCACTCTGCGCCCATGCCAAGCTCCCTTCAGGGGTGGCGGTGAGTCCGACCAGCCACCCTATTATGGGGGCAGCGGCTTGGCCTGCTGCGGCTGCTCCCCCGCCAGGCCAGCAAACCACACTTCAGCCTGAGGGGTGACCGCAGAAATTCATAGTCATAAATTTATATTTCAAAAAAGAAAGAACTAAATTTGAAGAATTAACTTCACACATGGAGGAATTTGTTAAAAAACAATAACAAACTAACTCCAAAGAAAGAAGAAAGAAATAACAAAGATCAGCACAGAACTAAATGAAAGAGAAAATAAGAAAGCACTTGAAAAAAAAAAATAAAACCAAGAGGTGGTTCTTTGAGAAGGTCAATAAAATTGACAAACCCTTAGCTAGACTAACAAAGAAAAAAAGAGAGAAGTTGCAAATACACAAAATAAGAAATGAGAAGTGGTTGGCAGGGAGTTCTCAGGGTACATAAAAATGTTTGGATATTTTCATAGTGGTTACCATTAAAAATTACAACTGAGGGAGTGCTGAGTTCCTAGCCAGGGGAGCTCTATCACATTCCCTAATGGAACAGCAACAATCCCCCAAGTGCAATGGCAAAGACCAAAAAAGAAGGAAGTTCCAACAATGAGCCCTTGATACTTATGACTATGCTTGTGAGCCTGTACACCTAAAGTAAGAACTAGGTCTAGAGCTGCAGGATGCCTAAGAGTTACCTCCTGAGCCTCCATGTTGCTCAAATGTGGCCAATCTCAAAGCCAAACTCAGCATGTAAACGCACTGCCTTGCCCCCCAGCATGGGACATGACTCCTGGGAATGGCCTCCCTGGTGCCAAGGAATTACTACCAAGGACCAGTTGATGATGTAACTAGAAAATGACCTTGAATAAAAGGGTCAACTCAGACCAGCAGAATATCTCAATGTACATATAATATCAGGAGATAAAAATGCTTTTTGACCTTGAATAAAAGGGGGAAATGGAAAGGACAAATAAGTTTATGTGACTATGAGTCTCTAAAAAAGAGCTGGGAGGTTATCAGAGGGGTTGCCCTTATGCACACCTCAGCAGAGTCCCAGAGACAGATAAAGTAGTTACAACCCCAGGTACTGGTACTTCTGAGGGCTACAGAGACCCACAGGTTCTATGGTCATGGCAGATGGAGTTCAGTGCCATGTCAGTTGGCCCTACTTTAGAGTTTGTGCTCCTGCATGAAGGAGTTGGACTCAGATGTGATCTTTGTCCACAAGCCTCTCCTCTTACTTTTACCGGACCTGTGGTTGGTGCTGGGGTTTAGTGTATACTCAGGGGACCTGAATCTCTGGACTGTCCATGTGATAGCCAGGCCCTGAGCCTCAACAGACTTGCAACTCCTACACTCTGGTTTATTGGACTTACCCCACTCAGCTAACATGGAGGTGAAGAAGGTCAACCACCACACCAGGGAGCCAAGAGTGCCTACAGTTGAAAGCAGGAGAATTGTATCCATCTTCCATGTGGAGTCTAAGTCCCCTCTTGATATAGATGTGGAGTTGACACAACCATTCCAGGGTCCACAGGATGGAGGAATAGAATATGGATTAGAGTGGACTTACTGATATTCTATTCATGAACTATTGTGATTAGTAATCAAGAAAATGTAGCATTGATGTGGAGAAAGTGGCCATGGCAGCTGCTGAGGGTAGGGAGTGGGAAGAAGAGATGTGATGTGGGGACATTTTCAGGACTTGGAGTTGACCTGGGTGGTACTGCGGGGACAGTTACTGGACATTGTATGTCCTCCCATGGCCCACTAGGTGGACTGGGGGAGAGTGTAAACTATAATGTGGACCACTGACCATGTGGTGCAGCAGTGCTCAGAGATGTATTCACCAAGTGCAATGAATGTCCCGTGATGATGGAGGAGGTTGTTATGGGAAGAGTGGGTTGAGGGGGTGGGGGTGTATGGGGACCTCATATTTTTTGAATGTAACATTAAAAAATAAATAAAGACAAAAAAAGTGAAGGCAATATTGGAATAGAGTGGAATACAGAGATTTGGGATGGAGACATCTGGGATAATGATGACATTGATGGAGACACTGGAACCCTGAATTCTACTGAGACTTTCCCAGATAAGTCTGCCATGTCCTGCTCTGTCCAGGTCACACTTTGTCAACTTTGTATCATCCAGCCATCCAGTCTTCCCCAGAGAGAGTGAAACTTTCAGCCCTGAGATGGGTAACAGCCAAACTGGAGCCTGCCCTGCCCAGCCTCTGGCCTGCCCCAGGGAGTCCAGACCTCCTCCCAGCCCTGAGGCACCTACCGGCCAAACTCCCACATGCACTGCCAAGCCTCCATTCTGTCCTGAGGAAACTGCCTTACAACCCATGCCTGAAGAGATTAATTCGGTCTGACCAGAAGAAAATGCAAGGGAATGCCTTGAGGTCAGTAGATTGCAAGGCATTTCTAATCCTTCTCCTTACCCACTCCCACTACCTCTCTTGTCTTTGAGACTTATTAGTAGACAAAAATCACAACAATCCCCCAAATGTGAAATACAAAATGTGACCCATGAGGAAGTAGGGTACACTCTGGAAGAACTGCATGAGTTTTCCAACTTATATCAACAGAAATCAGGGGAATATGTGTGGGAATGGATACTAAGAGTATGAGATATGGTGGAAGGAATATAAAGCTGGGTCAGGCTGAATTTATGGACACAGGCCCACTAATCAGAAATTCTGGATTCAACACTGTAGCTCAAGGGGTTAGAAAGGGCTCTAACAGTTTGTTTGGGTGGCTGATTGAAACATGGGCTAAAAGATACTAGCATGAGTGAGGTTGAGACAGCTGATTTGCCCTGGTACACAGTAGAAGAGGGAATTCAAAGGTTTAAGGAGATTGGAATGCTAGAATGGATTTACTATTAGAGATGCCTACCTATCCCAGGAATGTCCAGAGGACACAACTTTAACCAGGACTGTGAGGAATTAATTTGTATGAGTAACTCCATCTTCCCTGAAGAGCTCTGTGGTTGTTCTTCTCTGTAGTCCAGAAATTACTGTAGGGAGGGTTGTGGTGGAATTAGAATCCATAAACATAGGGATGATTGGATGTCAATCTGGTAAAAGTCAAGTATCAGCAGTTAATCACCAAAGTGAAGATGGGTGTGCCTACCTCAATGAAAGGAAGATTCAGAAAAGCACTCAAAATAGTCTGAGTCATATAGAGTTATGGCATTGGCTAATACATCATGGGGTTCCTAGCAGTGAAATAGATGGGCAGTCTATTAAATTTCTTCAGAATCTGTATAAATGGAAGAGTTCTGGGTTGAGTGAACAAAACTCTAATTCAAATTACAGATGCAGAGAATCAAGGCCCCTTTATCAGCTCCCAGACTTGAGAAAGTTTACAGACCCAGAGCCCCTTGAATGAGGAGAAGGTCGGGTCTCCTTGGGGAAGGATCCTGTTAAACTGCCCAAAATTTATACTCTTAATCTTCCTCCTACCTTTCCCCAAGGAGATCTATGGCCTTTTACCAGAGTAACTGTGCACTAGGGAAAAGGAAATGATCAGACGTTTCAGGGATTATTAGACACTGGCTCAGAAGTGACATTAATTCCAGGAGACCCAAAATGTCACTGTGGTCCACCAGTTAGAGTAGGGGCTTATGGAGCTCAGGTGATTAATGGAGTTTTAGCTCAAGTCACAGTTGGTCCAGTGGATCCCTGGACCCATTCTGTGGTTATTTCCCCCATTCCAGAATGCACAATTGGAATAGACAAACTCAGTAACTGGCAGAATCCTCCCACTTTGGATCCCTGACTTGTGGAGTGAGGGCTATTATGGTTGGAAAAGACAAGTGGAAGCCACTAGAACTGCCCCTGCCTGGCAAAATAGTAAACCAAAAGCAATACCAGATTCCTGGAGGGATTGCAGAAATTAGTGCCACCATCAAGGATCTGAAGGATGCAGGGGTGGTGATTCCCACCACATCCCCATTCAATTCTCCTATTTGGCCTGTACAGAAAACAGGTGGATCTTGGAGGATGACAGTAGATTATTGTACACTTAACCAGGTGGTGACTCCAATTGCAGCTACAGTCCCAGATGTAGTATCATTGATTGAGCAAATCAACACATTCCCTGGTACCTGGTATGCAGCTATTGATTTGGCAAATGCTTTTTTTCTCAATTGCTATTAATAAGTACCACCAGAAACAGTTTGCTTTCAACTGGCAAGGCCAGCAGTATACATTCACTGTGCTGCCTCAGGGATATATCAACTCTCCAGCCCTATGTCATAATATTGTCCACAGGGATCTTGATTGTCTCTCCCTCCCACAAGCCATCACATTTGCCCATTATATTGATATCATGTTGATAGGATCTAGTGAGCAAGAAGTAGCAAAGACTCTAGACTTATTAGTAAGGCATTTGCATGAGACAGGATGAGAGATAAATCCAACTAAAATATAAGGTCCTTCCACGTCAGTGAAATTTCTAGGTGTCCAGTGGTGTGGGGCATGTCAAGATATTCCTTCTAAAGTGAAGGATAAGCTGTTGCATCTGGCTCCCCCTATGACCAAAAAAGAGGCACAACGCTTAGTTGGTCTCTTTGGATTTTGGAGACAACACATTCCTCATTTGGATGACCTACTCAGACCCATTTACCAGGTGACCAGAAAAGCTGCTACTTTCAATTGGAGACTGGAACAAGAAGAGGCTCTGCATCAGGTCCAGGCTGCTGTGCAAGCTGCACTACCACTTGTGCCATATGATCCAGCAGATGCAATGGTGCTGGAAGCGTCGGTGATAAATAAGATGCTGTCTGGAGCCTTTGGCCGGTCCCTATAGGAGAATCACAATGAAGACCCTTAGGATTTTGGAGCTAAGCCATGCCATTCTCTGCAGATAACTACTTTCCTTTTGAGAAACAGCTTTTGGTCTGCTACTGGGCCTTAGTAGAGACTGAATGCTTAACCATGGGCCATCAGGTTACCGTGAGACCTGAGTTGCCTATCATGAGCTGGGTATTGTGTGACCCACCAAACCATAAAGTTGGGCATGCACAACAGCACTCCAAAATAAAGTGGCTCAAGCAGGTCCTGCAGGCAGTAGTAAGTTACACGAGGAAGTCACCACCCCTGCCATGTTACCTTCTCTTTCCCAGCCCACAGCTTTGGCCTCTTGTGGAGTCTCTTACAATCAGTTGACTGAGGAAGAGAAAACTTAGGCCTGGTTTACAGATGATTCTGCTTGGTATACAGGTACCATCCAAAGTGGACAGCTGCAGCACTGCAGGCCCATTCTGGGACATCCCTGAAGGATAGTGGTGAGGGCAAATCCTCCCAGTGGGCAGAGCTTCAAGCAGTGTACCTGGTTGTTCATTTTGCTTGGAGGAAGAAATGGCCAGAGGTGCATTTGTACACTGATTCATGGACTGTTGCCAACAGTCTGGCTGGATGGTCAGGGATTTGGTAGGAATTGATTGGAAAACGGTGACAAGGAGGTCTGGGGAAGAGGTATGTGGATTGACCTTTTTGAGTGGGTAAAAAACATGAAAATTTTTATGTCCCACATGAATGCTCACCAGAGGGTAAAAGCAGCAAAGATTTTAATAAGCGAATAAGGTGGCCCACTCTGTAGCTAATGCTCAGCCTCTTTCCCCAGTCACTCCTGTCATTGCTCAGTGGGTTCATGAACAAAGTGGCTGTGGAAGTAGGGATGGGCTCAGCAGCATGGACTTCCCCTTACCAAGGCTGACTTGGCTACAGCCACTGCTGAGTGCTCAATCTGCCAACAGCAGAGACCCACACTCAGCCCCTAATATGCGCCATTCCTTGAGGTGACCAGCCTGCTACCTGGTGGCAGATTGACTATATTGGACCACTTCCACCATGGAAGGGGCAGAAATTTGTTTTAACTGGAAAAGACACATACTCTGGATATGGGTTTGCATTTCCTGCATGCAATGCTTCTTCCAAAACTACCATCCATGGACTTACCAAATGTCTTATCTATTGCCATGGCATTCCACACAGCATTGCTTCCAATCAAGGAACCCATTTCACAGCAAATAATGTGTGGGAATGGGCACATGCCCATGGAATTCACTGGCCTTACCATGTTCTCCATCACCCTGAAGCAGCTGGATTGATAGAATGGTGGAATGGCCTTTTGAAGACTCAATTATGGTGCTAACTAGGTGGCAATACCTTGCAGGGCTGGGGCAATGTTCTCCAGGAGACTGTGTATGCTTTAAATCAGTGTCCACTCCACAGTGTTATTTCTCCCATAACCAGGATCTATGGGCCCAGGAATCAAGGGGTGGAAATGGGAGTGGTACCACTCACTATTACCCCTAGTGACCCACTAGGAAAATTTTTGCTTTCTGTCCCTGCAACCTCAGACTCTGCTGGTCTATGAGTTTTACTCCCAAAAGGAGGAGTGCTGCACCAGAGAACACAACAATGATTCCACTGAACTGGAAGTTAAAATTGCCACCTGACCACTTTGGGCTCCTCTTATCTCTGAATCAACAGTCAAATAAGGGAATTACTGTACTGGCTGGGATGATTGATCCTGACTATCAAGGGGAAATAGGACTGCATCTACATAATGGGGGTAAAGAAGAGTTTGCCTGGAATACAGGAGATCCTCTAGGGCATCTCCTAGTCCTGCCATGTCTATGATTAAAGCCAATGGAAAACTGCAACAACCCAATACAAGCAGGACTAACAATGGCCCACAATCTTCAGAATGCAAGTTTGGGTCACCCCACGAGGCAAAGAACCACAGCCAGCTGAAGTGCTTGCTGAGGGTAATGGAAACATGGAAGGGGTGGTGAAAGAAGGTAGTGATAAATATGAACTTCAGCCACATGACCGGTTTCAGAAATGAGGACTATAATGGTCATGAATCTTTCTTCCTTGTTTCATTATGATGATAGTGTATGTACACAAAGTGAATTTCTTTGTCTTCTTCCCCAAAATTTCCCCTTATCATATAACAAGTTGTATCCATTTCATTTGAGGATGTCAAGAACTTGCAACCTATTCTGTATGGAGTTAATGCATTTCTGGTTGTACACAGGAGAATTGAACATTGTTAGGCGGAAATCTATATATAAATATATATATGCATGTCTGTTATTGTTTTTACGTAGAGACTAAGTATAGTTTTAAGGTAATGTGTATGGTTGCCGAGTTGACAAGGGGTGGGCTGTGGTGGTTAGGCTATTGTGTCAACCTGGCCAGGTAATTGTGCCCAGTTGTTTGGTCAGGGGAGCACGGGGTTGACTGTAGTGCAGGGACATCTGTGAACATTAGTCACCATTGACTTTACTGCAGTGGTAAATCCTAGATAGCTGGTTATAATTACATCAATAAGGGAGATTGCCATCAGCAGTGTGTGACACTTAACCCAATCAGTTGAATCCCTTAAAAAGAGAAGAGATTCCAGCATTGAGAGAGAATTTCCCAGCTCGTCTTTGGACAGCCAACAGCTCCCGGAACTCATCAAGTACCTTCACTGGACTTTCATCAAAGCTCCTGGCTGCAGTCTGCCTGTGGAACCTGGACTTGTGCATCCCCATGGCTGCGTGAGAGACTCTGATAAATTTTGTACTATCAACAGATATCCCTTGCTGATTCTGTTTCCCTAGAGGACCCAGACTCATACAGCTAGTAAATGTATGGAAATAAGCTAATATGACATTTACAATTACAGGTAAAACTGCTATAGTCAGCTGCTAGAATCCAATGGGAAGTAGAGTCCTTTTCCAAGGACACAAGGGAGGGTTCTTAAGAGGGAGTGGGCTGAGTAGGAGAGGTCTCATTGTCTAGTGGTGTATGTGCCATTTTTATAGATATAACTACCAGTCATTTGTTGATGAATGAATCTATCAGTGTTTGATTAACCATTAAGGAATTCCACAATATATATATGTGCTATACTTAGGTAGGTAGATCAATAGATATAGATAAACATAAATGGAGATGTATATATTGATATTGCATGCAGACAATGCATTTCTTTTTAATAGATATTATATGCCTTCATTTCTAAATTACTAGCAATTTAAAGAAAATTATTGATTTACTAAAAGCTTTTTAGTAAAAATATAAATGATATATCTTTACGATACTTTTACCTTTTAAAAACGTAAAAATGTGACAATTCAGTTAGCAGAAGATGAACATTATATTATCATTCTCTAGACAAATAATTAGTACAGTTAGGTGGAATTTTATTCTACTGCAAACAATCTAACCTGGGGTACATTTGTCCTATTGCTGATTTGGCCAGGGAGGGTGTGTGACCTGCTCATTTCTTTAGAGAGCTGTTACAAGTTCTGGTTTTTTGGTTGCCATCTTTTGAAATCAGACCATGAAAACATGCATTTCACTGCTTATTTTATTAAATTCTATTAAATAATAAAAATGGAACATAAAAATTCATTTTTTAAAATTTTCATTACTAAAACATGTTATAATGAATATAAAAAATGTGCAGCAAGTAATAGCAGATATTTTAAAAACACCTGTCTGCCCTAACAATTTAAATACTTTCTAAGATTCTTAATGGTTTTATTAGGTGGGAGGTCTTTTTGGATACATAATGCCAAAGACTGTTTCTCCTACTGAATTTTAAAGGTAATTTAAAGAGTAAGATTCAATTCATAGCACACAAACAAATTCCAGTATTGCCTTTAACACCCAATACAGGCAATATTGACAATATTCAAACAAATATGAAGGATCTCAAATCCGTAGAAATTTAGATGATAATTCAAAATCCGTAGAAATTTAGATGATAATGTAATTCAAATTTTATAACTAGTATTAAATCTTATAACTTATTTTCTCCCTTTCTGTAAGATTCCTGATCCATTTGGTAAGAAATAATATTTTCTTCTCTGTGCAAAAAAAAAAAAAACAAACAAAAAACAGATGTGACTTTATGACATTTATTTCTGATTCCCATATTTGATTTCGTTCCAGGTATCTGAAAGAACTTCAGGAGGTAATAAAACACAAATTTTCAGAGCAGTTTATTAACTGCTCTATCTTTACTAGCATGCTTTAAATGAACTCCCAGTAGGCGCTGTCTTTTTATCTACTCCTTTCACTTTGAAGGGACCACTTTTCCCTAGTGTTACAAAATCTTCACGTAACTTCAAGTATTTGGATAAGCAACTTCACATTTACCGCGCTATGCCAGAGATTTATTCATAGAGATTTTCTGTTTTGTTTTTTGCTTTTTGTTTTAATTAACCATTGCTCTGCGGGCCAGAGAGCAGCTGAGCAGTCGCCCGCACCACGCGGCGGGTGTCAGCGCAGTGCGGGCCGCGGCCAGGGGCGGCGGTAGTGAGGCCGCGCTGCGCTCCAGCCGCTCCTCCCGCCAGGTTCCTCTGCTCCCGAGGACCGTGGCTCCCGGGACTCTGCCCGCCCGCCGCCGCGCAGGTGCGCGCCCCAGCCGCCTTTGCCAAACTAAGACAGTGACCCTCCCAGCGATTTCCAAAGCATCTGGCCATTTTATTAAGTATGATCCCCAATTTGGGCCTTGTTCTAATGATCTCAACGGAAAGTTGACAAAACACTCCCATCGCCGCCATCGATTTCTTTTTTTATCAGTTGATTAGATCTGGTCAGTTATTTTGATCCTTTATTTTATTTTTGGTTCCTTTCTCGAAGTGAGATTCTGTACGTGGCTGTTATATCTCTTTTAAGACCCTTGGAGTGGGGTTACAACGGAATAAATAAAGGATAAAACGTAAAATATTAACATTGTAGGAGAAACAATAAGCATCAAACTTATTCAAGCTAAAAACGTTCATAAAATTAAAAGTGAAGGATGGGGAAGATGTGCTTCAAGTAGATGGGCACTGGACTCTCACATGCGAGGTCCTGGGTTCCATCCTGGTGCTTCCTAAAAAAGAGAAGGTGAGCAGGCAGAAGAGGGAGCCATGGGGGGGTGGGGGTGGGAGGGGAATTTAAATGCATTATCTTTAATCTGATAGGAAGCATCTCCAAAACAAAACAAAAACAACCATTCTATTTCTGGAGGTTGGTATATTACTATAGAACCAACTCTCATTCATATAATCACTATAAACTCTAGAAAATATGAATGCCTAACTGAGGGCAGTGCAGAGCAATGATCAAATAAATAGATTTATTGAGAGTGTTGACACTTGGAGGGATGAGATATCAATAAAGATTCTCCCAGCTTTAAATCTTGCATTCTGATGGCAGAGGTGAACCTACACCATGTGAAGAAACTGCATTGAAGGTATTGATACCATTTCACATTATTTACCAATATAAGACAAAGTATACACAGGACCTTTCTGTGGATAAGAAGGACTATTTGAAATGTATTCAAACTGTTTGCATTGATAATAAATTTAAAATAATATGTATATAGATATATGATATATATGATAGAGATAGAGCTATAAATATAGGTATAGATATAGGTATATAGATATAAATAAAACACAAACCAAAACCTGCTGTGGCTATACTGCTGCATTTTAGTTTGCTAAACTGCTCAGGCAGATACCATAAAATGGGGTTGGCCATTAAAAATAGAAATTTATTAGTTCACAAGCTTGCAGTTTTGAGGCTGAGAAAAATGTCCAAATGAAGTTATTGAGAGATATTTTCTCCGGGAAGCCAGGCTGCCTGCAGTCCTAGACACTGTCATGAACAAGATACATGCTAGCAGCCGCTGGTCTCCCCCTTCTCTTCCAGGTTTAATTCCTTCCAGTTTTTTTATTCTGTTGTTTTTCTCCTTTAATTCCATATTCATCCTGTTTATAAAGGTTTCCTTTAAAAGGATTAAGACTCACATTGGACCATGCCCGAACTGAAGCAATCTAATCAAAATATCCTATTTACAGCAGGTTTACACACCGAGGAATGGATTAGCTTTAAGAACATGATTTTCTGGGGTACAGACAATTGAAAACGTCAAAGGCTACATTCTTATTAAACAGTGTACACCTGAAGGCAATATGTATGGCTCAATATTAAGGTTATTTTGCATCATGATATACAAACAATGCTAAATTTTTATTCACCTATTGTCATGGCTTCCAAATATATAATGCCTAACATGTTATATCATAAAGTATAACACAATGTAACTAAAGTTATACCTGGATATGTAGAAACAATTCAGCCAATGTAATCATCATGAGATAGTCATCAGCAAAGGTATAAAAGTTTTGAACAGTATAGGTGACTAAATCCTAATGGTGTAGAAAGTGCATTCAAGTGTGTTGAGTAGTTTGAAATTAAAAAAAGGGTGTGTTATCTAATTACAGTTGAATTAAACTGGAAATCAATAACAGAATGGTACATAGCACCTCTAAGAAACATATTGAGCCTTTTTGCTTTCCTAACACAATAAAAATGAACCACCTATACCATAATTGTGAAGACTGAATAGCTATTGTAGTGCTTCCTAATACGTATGCACTTTGTGCTTGGTACTAGTCCGAACGGTTACACATTCCAGTTAGTCCTACCTTCAAATGGCACATGAGGGTGGACACTGTCGTTAATGTGCTAACCTGTTGAGCTACTGAGTCATCAGAGATAAAGCAACGTGATGAGGATCATCCAGCTCACAGGCCACTGGACTCAGCTTTGGCACCAGGCTCATGGCTTTGGATAATTTCAGAAAGACTGTCATTCCTTACAATACCATGAGTTGTTTTGACTAATGAATATCACTCCATTCCTGAGAGGAAAACCCTCTGGATGAACAGGAAACCTCAGTCCTGGGACTGGGCTGAGGCCAGGGTCTGGGTCTTCTCTGTTCCTTGGTCACTAAGATCCACAGGCATTTCACCTTAAGAGCACTGGGAATATTAGGGGAGCTGTGATTTTCTGATTATTCATTTAATCTACACAATTTTCTATGTTTAAATACACTGATATATCTTATAGACAAGCACTGTTCATGGACAGATATTAATTGGGCCCTGTTCCCTAACCATCTAGAGCCAATTATCTCTTTGAAATTACCTGTGGGCACTGGCTACTACTGGTGCCAAAGCCTGGGCTCTCGGGGTTTTCTATGATGCCATTGGAGACTCCCATATGGATATAAAACTTAACATGAAAGCTCTTGGTACAATAGAAAGCTTCCAGACAGGACATCGGTCGTCTCTACCAACTATGCCTGCTCATCCTTGCTCCCAGGTAAAGCATCAGTGGACCCTTATCAGAAATCTTGACGTGTCCATCCAGTGTCAGTAATAAAATTAACTTTTGAGACTTTGTTGTTATTAACTCTTTTTTTCTCTCTTCCTTCCCTTCCTTCCAAGAATCACCTGCACTTCACTGCTTAGTTGATTTTTGAGAGAAACTGTCAAGAGGACTATGACAAAAAAATATATGTATAAATATAAAAGGCTCTCAGCCAATGAGACAAATCTCTTCTTTTGCATTCATTGAAATAAACTCAGTTCAAGCAGTTTTAGCAGAATTCAGAGCTGTTCATGGAAGCAAAGAGTGAGCTGGTTGCAGCACCAGATGGAGTAGGGGCAGGAGCAGCTGTGTACACTGACCAGAGTTTCAGTAAGCAGAATGCTAATGTAAATTTATACTTAAACATATCTAATTCTGATGGGGTGTGTTTTACATAAAAAGACTATAAACAATGGTTTATGTGTATTATTACAAATTAATTAATTTTAATAATTATTTCATATTATTTTCTCTTTACTGAGCACTCTACTAGATGCAGTCAGTAGTATGTAGTGAATAAGTGTCATAAAAATAAATTGTGCAAATGACCCCTTATACTTCAGGTGTAATTCTAGGACTTTCTCATAGCATATCATGAAAATCATATAAGCATTGTTTGTAATTGAGTTCCACAGCTTCCAGACAACTGCTTGCACATAATTCACCCTAAAATATCTTTTAAGTTAGATATTATAAATAAATATTACAAGGATGTCTCAACCAATAGATAAATTAATATATTAATTTTCAAAATATATCTTCAAAGTCTTTAAGACTTTGTAGAAAAGATAAAAAAATCATTTTGTTTTTACAATTTGATATATAGGAACACTTGTACAATAATCCAGTTAGCCCAGAACAGAGTTATCCTCCTGTAACCTGCATACTATTTAAGAAAAGTCTTAGTTAAGAACCTGTATTTACATGTGTATAATCTTTTATGATATCATACTTCTTTTAAAAGAAAATTGTGTTATCAAATTCAGAGTGCTGCCTTTCCTATACTTCTCTGTTTGCTTCTGAACAAAATAAGAGTAATATGAATTTGAGATGGGAGATATGTAGTGCCCAACCTCCCCCCTTTTAACAATTTATTACTTATTGGTTTATTTTTTATTAACATTGCTACCATTATGAGAATATCTAATTACATCCACAAACATTTAATTCATGAATTAGGTATTTTTACAACTTCTATAGAAAAGGAAATTGAGAGTCAAAAATATATATGAAGCTCTCATACACAGTAAATAAATGGCCAAGTCAAGATATAAAATATATCTTCTCCTGTAGTCTGCAAACATTTAACTCTGCTCTGCTGACACATAAATTCAAACTAGAAATGTACAACTGATTGGTGACTGTGAAATAATAAAATATGTTCCCTCTGTGTTCCAACTGTGAAATCTTGTTGAATTTTTGCAATACAGTAGAAGAAGCCTAGTAAGTAATTTAGTAAGGAAAAAAATTAAGCAATTATTTTTAAGATCTCAACTTCTATGTGAAGCTGCCTTAAATAGGTTAGAACTTCTTATAAATAGTGAAGTTAGCTATTTTTAATCAGAGGCATCATATAATGCTTTCAGTAAGTTTTCAGTAAACTTGGTATAAAGCAAGAACAACAACTCCTTATTGAAGTAGTTTTTTGAAGAATTCTGAAATAAAGAGGAGCAGAGACAGAAAGCTTTTATTCTTGAGCTCAGGAGGTCAGTCTGAAAGTGACAGGCATCCTGCCTTCTTACAGTGAGCAGAGCTTCTCTAGAAGTAGTTACATTTGTCAGGAGAAAAAGGGTCACAGAGCAGGAAGGTGAAGTGCATTAGCCCTGAGGGTTAGAGAGGCTGGGTAAGCAAGTCTGAAAGGCACATTCTGCGGGTTCAAGGCCGCAAGGAAAGCCATTCCCATTTCAATGGCATGAGTTAAAATATGACTCAAAGCTGAAGGAAACATTCAGCACTTGAGGGTTAAGCAAGGGTTTCACTAAGGGTGATTGTGAAAAGAAAGTTTACGAAGGACTCAGGTGTGAGTGTAACATCCATTAATGACCTACACATCAAGCAATGTCTCTATATCAGCTATTTCAAGTTCTGAAATATGTTCAGGCTTTATAGGAAAAGATAATAGTATGTGACACAAAACAAGAATAAAAATACTAAATTTAGTGACTCTGATATTATTAATAAATAATTTTCCTTACAGGTAATATCACCTATCGAAAGTAACAAGTGATTATTTTGAACAAAGAACACTAAGTACCTACATACATTCAAGGAGTACATGGAGAAGCATGAGAAATGTATGATGGTATTTAATGGAAGCAGTTTAGTGGTCATGGAATGGATTATAATTGATTATAATATTTTGATAAGCCCTGAATAAATAGTACCCTTTGATCTCTACTCAGATTCTACAAGGTCATTATATTATCATAAATATTAACATTCCTGGAACACAACTAATGACAGAGCAATGCATAGAAATTACCTATATTAAATCTTTCAATCTTCCAGGCAAACCTTTAACTTCAAGTGGATCCATTTTATAACTAGAAAGTGATAGAAATATATGTAAACATAGGCACAATTCTTAAATATTATATTTTACTCATACTCCTATTCTGGAAACAAGGATAAAAAGCAGGGAAGCCAAAAGGAGCAAGAGGAAACATTGTTATATCCTATTAACCAAAATGAAATAGAGAAAATAAAAGTTTTAATGTGAGGCAATATATGAACTTAGATTAATTCCTTCTACATGTGGCTCCTGCATGTTTCTTAGGGTTTATTTGTCAGACTCTTCATGGCCAAGGGAAATGTTCCTAAGATGCCCAACTCCAGCACAGTGACTGAATTCCTGCTTACAAGGTTTTCTGATGTGTGGGAGCTCAGGGCCTTACATGCCATGCTATTCCTACTGATGTACTTGGCAACTCTGATGGGGAATCTTCTCATTGTCATAATAATCACCTTCAATTGGAAACTTCACACCCCCATGTATTTCTTCATTAGGAATCTGTCTGTCTTAGACATGTGCTACATTTCTGTCACGGTCCCCAAAGCATGTATCATCTTCCTGCTTGACGACAGGACAATCTCCATGGCTGGATGTGCAGCTCAGATCTTCCTCGTGCTTGCATTTGCTACAGTAGAGCTGCTGTTCCTCACCGTCATGGCCCGTGACCGCTATGTGGCCATCTGCCGGCCCCTCCACTACCCTGTGATCATGAACCCTCAGGTCTGTGTGCAGATGACTCTGGCCTCTGTACTCAGTGGTCTGGTCCACTCTGGATTCCACACTGGCAACACATTCCAACTGCCCTTCTCTCGGTCCAACGTGGTGCATCAGTTCTTCTGTGACGTTCCCTCTCTTCTCAAGCTTTCCTGCTCTGAGACCTTAAACAATGAAATTTTAATTTTCATCTCTGCAGTGGTGATTGCTGGTGGCTGCTTTGTCTTCATCATCATGTCTTATATTCACATATTTTCTACTGTGCTTAAGTTTCCAACCAGGGGTGAGCGTGGAAAGGCCTTTTCCACCTGTGTCCCTCACATCCTCGTGGTGAGCATCTTTCTCAGCTCAGGTGCTGCTGTGAATGTGAAGCCAACCTCCAGCTCACCCACAGTTCAGGACATGATCACCTCTGTGTTCTATTCTATAGTCCCTCCTTTCTTGAATCCTATAATCTATAGTCTTAGAAACAAACAGATAAAGGAGGCTATAGAGAGAGTCATGAGGAGAAAGCTTTGTTTAGGGAAAAGATAGCATACTTGTTTGAAGATGAAATTTTCAATCATGAAAAAATATCAAATTTTGGACTAGTGTTTTAGGGAATTCCTGTTTACCTGTGATTCATTAGTGCTCTCCTTGATCACAAAGAGCGACTTACTTGCAACTGTATTTTGGTCTTGATTAGCTCCTGCACTTACTTTATATTGACTTTGCAAAAGATCTAGGCACTGACCAAGCACAGCAGATTGCGGTTTCCAGGTTCACTCCCAAGTGGCCCCAAAGAGGTGGGGCACCTTTCAGGAAGTTTCCTACCTGTGGTATGTGTTTTAAAATTGGCAGTGCTGTTTAGACAATGTAACACTCTTTGGCTGTGTACAAAAACAAGCTGATTTTAAGAAACCAATGTTTCAGAGAAGAGGGGAGACCTGCTATGGCATCCTCTTCTGGAGCGTTTACTCGAATGTACTGCATATTGGAGAGTGTCTTGATCCAAAGAACACTAATAGCTGTGTGTCCCTTAATGCCCTCCTGTTTTAATTTCATTTTAAAATCTCCATAGCATTGGGCCTTGGACTGATTATTGTTGCTGTTTTTCCAGCAGAATTAACAGTATGTAGGAGAAGAGCAAAATTTCATAGTGGCCTAATATTTTGTGAATCTTGAAGGTATATGATGGTGTGCAGGAGGAAGACAAGAGGAAGATGAGGAAGTCAGGTTTTTGCTTTTAAAAACAATATATACATATTTTTATTAGAGAAGTGACCTTACAAAACAATCATGCACAATGCCAAGATCTGGGTTCTGCATCTGCATCTGGGTTCTGCAGGCAGTAAATACTGCAGCAGTGACAATGCTTTGTCTCTCAGATACAGGTGACAGTAGGAGACAAGTGTGGAAACACTGAAGCAGAGGGGAGTATTACTAATGACAACAGCTGGCTTGATATTTGGATTCTGTTTATATTTGTTTCTCTACCCAAGTGCCGAGTGATAAAATAGGGAACTTGATCAGGGCATAAAATTATGCCAGGAAGCAAGCAGCTCCCTGTGTATGGACATAACTTAAAATTTCCTGGTTTGTACTTTTTTTTTTGCCAGTTGTATCAAGGAGCAATGTATAATAAATTCTAAAGGACTTTCTTTAAAAGGACTTTAAGAAGAGTAGATCTTTACCTCCCAGTCGTTGTGCCTTCCTGTTTATCTTTGACCTTTTTCAAAAAACTTTTAAAAAATCAATCTTAATTCTAACCTAATCCAGGTTATACCACTGTTGATGGGAAATCAGAAAAGGACCTAATAGATAATGTGGGTAGTCAGGTAAAGAAAACCATGTGATGTTTTGAAATGGAATCAGTCACTGAAGAACTGTGTGAGCTGTGTGACAACCAAAGGAATAAAAACATGATAGTGGGTGATCTCAGAGACACTTACATTGCCTTGCAAATACATTTCACATCTGTTTTCTGTGTTTGATGTATATTGGGCTTCAGTGTAAGGCTTTTAATATGCATCATTAATCAAAAATATTATCAATGAGATTGAATCATGTGAGAATTGGCAAGTGCATGCAAATCAAGTCTGCTTGGAGTTCAATCTCTTCTTTCTTTCAATGTAACTTTTATATGAAATAGAGTAACCAGTAGACAGTTCTCAAGAAGACCTTTTTTCTTAAGTTTCAAGAATGTTTTGAATGCTATTATTGTAGCTTCATTTTTGTCCACGTATGAAAATATGTTTCTATAATAAATTATTTGATAGAAATTGATAAAGTAGATTTTACATATTTGTAACTACCAACAATTAGCTTTACCAATGTGCTGACAAATTTGTACTCCTGCCAACAGCATTCTATTTACACACCTACTTGCCTGTAAATGAAATGGTCATTTACTAATTCTTATTAAACTTATGGGCAAAACAACTAATTGTTGATGCAATTTGTAGCGCCATTAATCCTAGTGAAGTAGAAAATTAGTTCACAACATATAGAATTAAAATATATGTTGTGACAATATCAGGAGGTAGGAACAAAGCTACAAAGCTGTAATTAAAAAATGATAATGAATGGAAACAGAAATTCACAGGAACCAATGAAGTTAATCAGAAATGTTCAATAAGAAGGTTAATAAGAGAAACACCATATATATATATATATGTATCTTTTTATGAAACATTGTCTGAAAGAAAGATAGCACAAGTCTGGGATGAAAAGAGAGCCACTGAGCAAACATTTTTGATGGATTATACAAGGCACAGAACTATATAACGCAGTGAATCGTGTAGTCAGTGATAGACTGTGGTTACCAGTACACAATGAGCATTCTTTCCTGAACTACAACAAATGTATAATACTAATACATGGTGCTAAAAATAGGGAAGTTTATGGAAAAAATATTATCCAAAAGTAAGCTCTGGACCATAGTTAGAAGTAATATTTAGATGATGTTCTTTCATAATCTGTAACAAAATTTCTACAACAATGCAGAGTGGAGGTGAAGGGGTGATGTATGGGAGTTCTGCATATTATGCATGATTGTTTTGTAATCTCACAACTTTTTTATTAAAATTTTAAAAAATTCCTACAATTCAACAATAGGACAAAGCATGAGATTAAAATATGGGCAAAGGACTTTAGCAAACTTTTCTCCAAAGAACATATAACAATGGTCAATAAACACAGGAGAATATGTTTAATATAATTAGCCATTTAAGAACTGCAAATCAGAATCACAGTGAGATTCCCCTTTACACCAATGGAGATGACTATTATTAAAAAATTCGAAACAACAAGTTTTGATGAGGATATTGAGAAATTGGAATACTTGTACATTGTTGGTCGTAATGCAAAAATGGTGTTAAGTACTGAGGAAAATACTTCAGCATTTTCTTAACAAGCTAAACAAAGAATTACCTTATGAGTTGACACTTCCACTTCTAGATAAAAACCCCAAAATTTGAAAACAGGAATCATATAGTTGTATTTATTATCAAATTTTATAGAAGCATTATTTGCAATAGCCAAAAGTTAAAAATAACTCATGTCCCTCAACAGAAAATTAGATAAACAAAACATGCTGTAGACATAAAATAGAATATTATTCCTCAGTAAAAAGGAATGAAATTTGATAAATGGTCAATAGGAAGGGATCTTGAAAACATTATGCTAAGCAAAATAATTGAGACAAAAATCACAATTATAGAATTATTCCATTTATATGAAATATGTAAAATAAAATTGTTCATAGAGATAGAAAGTAGATTTGAGGTTACCAAAGGGTGGCAGGAGGGGTGATGATGGGATTTATTGCTTAATGGGGACAGAGGTCTATTTAGAATGATGAAAAATGTTGGTAATATATACTGGTTATGGTAGCACACATTTTATATGCAGTTAATGTCTTAACTGTAATACTTAAAAATGTATAAATGGCAAATAAAATTAAGTTAAAATAATGAAATTGAGAATAAAGTTCCACTTATTTTAGCATTAAAGGGAATTGATAATTCAGAAATAATCATATACATTTATGCACAATTATTATCCACAATGGGCCCAAGGCAAATCAGTTGGTAAAATAATAGTCTTTCAACAAACAGAGCTGGAACACCTGGCTATCTAAAGGCAAGCAAAACAATTTGGTCTTTGTTATCATATCATACAGAAAAATCAACTGAAAATGTATTATATCCATATATATAAGGGATACAACTATAACAATCCTAGAAAAAATTGTAAGCAATACCTCATGACCATATATTAAGCATGAGATTTTTAGATATAACAACATAAGCTGAAGAAACAAAAACAAGACTAGAAATTTTACAGTCCAACAAAAATAAAACTTTCATTTCAAAGGACATTACTAGGAATGTGACAAAACACCTTATCAAATGGTAGAACGTATTGCAAGTCCTATCTAGAATACAGTTCAATCTGAAATACACAGGTATGGAATTTACAGATATATCAAAATCTCTCACAACTCAGTGATTTTTTTTAAACTTAGTTGCTTGTAGGAATTTGGTATTATTTATGAATTCCAAAATTAGATATTGGATTATGTGTGTGAACTGGTTTTTCCTCTGGGCATATCAGATTATATTAGATTCAGAGGTTTCACTTGTACTTGACTAGATAAATGATTCAGGCTTTGATTGGGCCTCATCAGTAGGACATTGAGTCCCCACCCCCTTGGTGGGCAGGGACTCACAGAAAAACTACTTGTCAGAGAAGGGATGTTGGAGGTTTTGAGCTGGAGTCCAGGAAGTAAACACAAGATATTCAGGTATGGGGGAGGCCCTGGAAAGAGAGATGAGCCGTTCACCTGATAATCTTCAGCTGGTCTTGTGGAGAGAGCAGATGAACTGAACCCAGAGAGAAACAAGCCCCTGGAAGAGAGGAACCTAGGAAGCCTGAACCATGGCAGACATTGGCAGCCATCTTGCTCCAATACTTAGCATCAGACTTTGGTGAGGAAGTAAATTATGCTTTATGGCCTGGTAAATGTAAGCTTCTACCCCAAATAAAAACCCTTTATAAAAGCCAACACTGGGGCGGTGGACTTGGCCCAGTGGTTACGGCATCCGTCTACCACATGGGACGTCCACGGTTCAAACCCTGGGCTTCCTTGACTCATGTGGAACTGGCCCATGTGCAGTGCTGATTTGTGCAAGGAGTGCCCTGCCATGCAGGGGTGTCCCCTGTGTAGGGGAGCCCCACGTACAAGGAGTACACCCCATAAGGAGAGCCACCCAGGGCGAAAGAAAGTGCAGCCTGCCCAGGAGTGGTGCTGCAGCCTGCCAGGAATGGTGCCGCACACACGGAGAGCTGACACAACAAGGTGATGCAACAAAAAGAAACACAGATTCCCATGCCACTCACAACAACAGAAGCGGACAAAGACGATGCAGCAAATAGACAGAGAACAGACAACTGGGGCGGGGGGAGGAAGGGGAGAGAAATAAATAAATAAATAAATAAATAAATAAATAAATAAATAAATAAATAAATAAATCCTTTTTTTTTTAGTTTAAAAAAAAGCCAACACCATCAGCACCCCTTTGGCTGACAAATACACTGCTATTCTGTTTCTTATCCATCCCTAGTTTATTTGTATTTGTATCTTGTAAAAACAGCCTTAGGTATGAGGTTTCACTATGTTATATAGTACCAAATTAGATTTTTTAGCTTGCCTTCTAGTAATACATCTGTACTTAGACTTTCACTTTCAACCACTATCATACCCATAGAACAGTTCTGCTAGTTCAAGCAGCATGATGTGCTCTCCACATTTCCATTCATTTCCAAATATTTACAATCTTTGAACCAATTCTGCACAGAATAAGCCCCAGCTTTCCATCTGCTACTCACCTTCTATTTTCTGTTGACCTACATTCTAATTATTAATTCCATGAGCTTACGTTATACATTTAGTTCATAATAGCACCCTCATACAGTATTTGTCCTTTTGTGTCTGGCTTGCTTCACTCAACAAACGTCCCCTAGGTTAATACATGTTGTCATATGCTTCACGACTTCATTTCTTCTTACTGGTGTATAATATTCCATTACATGTATATACCACAACTTGCTTATCCATTCATCAATTGATGGAAATTAGGATTATTTCCAACTTCTGACTATAGTAAATAACACTGCTATGAACATTGGTGTGCAGATGTCTATTTGTGTCACTATTCTCAGTTCTTCTGGTTATATACCTAGCAATGGTATATCTGCATCACATGGTAAATCTATATTCAACTTGCTTAGGAATGTCAAACAGTGCTCCACAGTAGTTGTATGCTTCTACCTTCCCACAACAGTGAATAAGCATTCCTATCTCTCCACATCCTCTCTAACATTCACACTTTCTTACTTTTTAACAGTGGCCAGTAGCAATGGGTGGAAATGATATCTCATTGTAGTTTTGATTTGCATTTTCCTAATCACAAGTGACAGTAGAACATTTTTTCATGTGTTTCTTCACCATTTGTATTTCCTCCTTGGACAACCATCTTTTCAAGTATTTTGCCCATTTTTTAACCAGGTAGTTTGTCTTTTTACTGTTGAGTTGTATGCTCTCTTTATATATCATGGATTTTAAACACTTATGGAATATGAGATTGGCAAATGTTTTCTCCCATTGAGTCAGCTACCTTTACCCCTCTTGGCAGAGTCCTTTGAGGTAAAAAAAAAAAACTTTAATTTTGAAAAGTCCCATTTATCTCTTTTATCTTTTGTTGCTCATGATTTGTGTGTAAATTTTAAGAAACTACTGCTTACTATAAGATTTAAAGAGGCTGTCTACATTTTTTTCTAGGATTTTTATGATTGTTGCTTTATATTTAGGTCCTTGATCCATTTTTAGTTAATTTTTGTATAAGGTATGAGATGGGGTTCCTCTTTCTTGATGGATATGGCTATCTGTTTCTATCAGCACCATCTGTTGAATAGACTGTTCTGGCTCCTCTGGGAGGGCTTGAGAGCCTTGTCAAAAATCACTTGGCTGTAGATGTGAGGGTCTGTTTCAGAGTTCTTGATTATCTTGCTTTGGTTAATATGTCTGTCTTTATGCTAGTACTATGATTTTTTTTTTAAACCACTGTAGTTAAGTAATCTGCTTTAAAGTCAGGAAGTGAGAGTCCTCCAACTTCACTCTTCTTTTTTAAGAACTTTTGCCTATTCAGGGCCCCTCAGTCTTTCAAATAAATTTGGTAATTGGTTTTACATTTCTGCAAAAAAGGCTGTTGGGATTTTTATTAGGATTGTGTTGAATCTGTAATTCAGTGGGTAGAAGTGACATCTTAATTATATTCAGACTTCCAATCCATGAACACAGAATGTCCTTCCATTTATTTAAATCTTCTTTGGTTTCTTTTAGCAATAGTTTGCAGTTTTCTAATGTTCCTTTATGTCTTTGGTTAATTTTTTTCCCAAATATTTGATTTTTTAAGTTGCTATTATAAATGGATTTTTTTTTCTGATTTCCTCTTCAGATTGCATACCGGTATTGTATGATATTGTATTGAATAGTGGATATTAATCTTGTATCCCATTACTTTGCAGAACATGTCTACTAGTTCTAGCAGCTTTGTTGTGTACATCTCAGGGCTTTCTAGATAGAGGATCATATATCATCAGCAAGTACTGCAAATTTTTCTTCTTCCTTTCCTTTTTGGGTGACTTTTATTTCTTTATCTAACCTAATTGCTCTAGCTAGAACTTCCTGCACAATATTGAAGAACAGTGATAAATGTGGGCAGTATTTTCTTGTTCCTGATCTCAGCAGGAATGCTTTCAGTCTTTGACCATTGAGTATAATTCTAGCTGTAGTTTTCTCATGTATACCCTTTACATTATTGAGAAAGCTTCCTTCTACTCCTATATTTTGGAATGTTTTTATCAAGAAAGGATGCTTTATTTTGTCAAATGTCTTTTCTTGGGGCAGAAATGAGGGCATCATTTGATTTTTCTCCTTCAATTTAACAATGTGGTTAATTATACTTATTGATTTTCTTATTTTGACCCACCCTTGTATACCTGCGATAACAAAGTCAAACATGGTGTATAATTCTTTTAATGTGCTTTGTGATTCAATTTGCAAGTATTTTGTTGAGGACTTTTGCTTCTATATTCATTAAGGATATTGGCCTGTGATTTTCTGTTTTCATAGTATCTTTATCTGGTTTTGGTATTGGAGTGATATCAGCTTCATAGAATGAGTTTGTTAGCCTTCATTCCTGTTGAGTTTTTTAAAAGAGCTTCAGCTCTGCACTAATGGGGTGCAAATTTTCTTCCATGGCAGAGTACAGGGAGCACCAACAGTAGTTTTTGTCCATGCAATTTCCAGAATGGCCAGCAGATGGTGCTTACTGGTCTACGACACAGATGTCTCTCTGTTTTCCTGTGTCTGGTCTGGCCAGAGCTGAGATTCAAAGTGGGCTTTACTGGCTGAATTCACTGAAGCAACCCACCCCCCCTCCCCCCCCGATTCACCTTCCTTTTTCCTTTGTCACAGCTGACAGTGAGGAAGATGCCTGTTCCCTTCTCATGAGCCAGGGGTTTTACCCCAGCTTAATATATTGGGGTTGGGGGAGGGAAGCCCTTCTGGGCTGCTTCAGGGGTTTGGTAACTTATATTTGTTGTTTTAGGTTCTTCATTCCTCCCTCTTTCCCTCGCCCTCTGGGAGTTGTTCAGCACTCTTCTTGTCTGCTGATCCCCAAGGCAGGGCCCTCAGCTAGCTTTTGGTTCTTTCTCCATTGTTTTTTGACAGAGTTGAGCTCTGCCTATCTAACCAACTGACATCTTCCCACAATTCCTGATAAAATGTTAATAATCCAAATTAAATTGGGCAAACAATTGAAAATGGAATATTAAAAGAATAAATTACCAACAAGAACATCAAAAATTCTCAGCATCATTAGTCATTAGAGAAAGGCAAATCAAATGCACAAGAAGGAATCACTTCGCATCTACTGTGGTGGCTTTAATAAAAAAGAATATCAAGTGGCAGTAAGCATGTTCAGAAATTAGATCTTCACTTACAGATGGTAGTGATAACATGACAGAGCAACTTTTTAAAATAGTTTTGTGTTAACTGTTCTGATATGATCCAGGAATTCATGTCTAGGTACATACCAAAGGCAATAAAGATACAAGTCCACCCAGTAAAAGATGCAGGAATATTCAAAGTAATTTTCATAATAAATAAAAATTAGCAATACTCATATGTCTACTGACTTATGAATGGTGAATATAATTTGAAACATCTACACAATGGCAATAAAAAGCAACAAAATCCTAAAATATATTACAACATGTTGAATCTTGAAAACATTATGTGTAGTAAAAGAAAAGTCTCAAATTAATGCAACATTCAATTTTCTTGAAATATCCTGAGTAGGCAAGGGATAGAAATTAGATTACTGGTAGTTAAGGAGGTGAAGTGGTTTCAGTTGGGGGCAGTAGGAGTGACTGCTAACAGAAATGGAGTTTCTTTTTGTAATGAGGAGGAAGTTCTCAATTTGAATACTAATGATGGTTGCAGAAATCTGTGGATAAATAAACACTGTCAAACAGTACATTTTAAATGGATGAATTCTATGGTATGGGCATGATATCTTGACAAATATGATAAGAAAAAGCAGAGGATAAAATTGAAGGACACAGAAAACATATACAGAATAAAATGAGAAATATTTGAAACTGCTGAAATCATCCTTTCTCCAAATAGCCATTTGTCCATGTTGTTTATAACACTTTCCTAGACTCTTCCATTTGTTCATACACAGAAAGGCATCTGTTGTTTGGGGGAAACTTTATTTGTAGAACAATACAAGCTCTCCTAACAAAGGTGTCTTAATCTTTAATAGTATTTTCTGTGTAGGATTATTACAGCTTTCTGTTAATTTTTTCATGCTACATGTTAATAATGGGAGGTGCTTCAGAGGATCTTCCTAAGATATTCATACACCTGACTCCATTGTCTACCAATACTTCTATTTTCACTTGATTGTTGGAAACAATCATTAAAAAGAGCATATGTTAAAACGTTACTTTGGTTCAGAAGTATGGCACTCAGGCTGAGAAAATGGCATCCTAATTTATACTTCAACTCTACTATAAATATTCTCTTTGTGAAATAATTCCTATAAGTATGAAAGCTCTATTAAAGCAGTATCAAAGGTTACAAATTTGAGAGGCAAAATATACATCTCTGAATTTGCCAAAATGAAAAGCACAATCAATTACCCACATAAACATGAATTAATGTAAACACCATGGCTAGATGAAAAATAAAGATATATATACTTTGCCATATACATGGATTTTTCATGGATTAGTGTGGACTACAAACATTGGAAAATACATAAAATAAGGCAAAATATAACTTAAAGATGTATAATATGGTTGAAGACACTGAGGAAATATTAAGAGAAAAAAGACTAACAAAAATATTGAGGAAAACAATAGTTGCTTTTAAATATAATGCAAAAATCAACAATTTCACACTTACAAAATCACCAGATTCTTATATATTTTAACTTAACATCAATTAAGAGGGGGAGGGGAGAGGGAGGGAGGGAGAGAAATAAATAAATAAATCTTTTTGAAAATTGCAATGAACGAACAAACTAATGAAAGAAATTGTTAATGTGGAGAAAAGTGGGAGGTGTGGGAGTAGGGCATAGGGGAATCCTTTATATTTTTTAATATGATTTTTATGTGATCTAAGTATCTTTAAAAACACAAAAAATGTATTTAAAAAAAGAAAACAAGGGATAGAAATGTTTAAAGTACCTCAGAAAGAAACTTTTAACCTAGAATAATTTATGGAGCACAATTTTCCTTAATACCAGAGGTGATTTTAAAAATTTTGCTTAGACTTTAAAAAACTAAGAAAATCTGTGTCTAGCTCACCTTCAGTACAAGGAATGTTGAAGCTCTTCAGATAGAACGGAAATGACACAAAATGCAGTCAGATCTATTAAAATATGAATATAATGAAATGGTAATTATTTGGAAAATCACTAAGGATTTTTCAATTTGCTTTTTCATTCTTTTAAAACATTTAACTTAAGGAAAAGTTAATATAGTGTTTGATTTATAGCAAGAAAAGTAAAAATGCATGACAATATCAAAATGACTTCGAATGAAAATATAATGCAATATTTTTACATTAAATATAAGATGTCACAATATTACTTTAGGGTAGACAGTGATGTTAGGTAAGCATGTTGTAAAACAGAACAAGCATTTAAAATGAAATAAATAGGTATAGATAAAAAGCCAGTTGTGGAAAAAATGAGACATTAAAAAATTTTCAGTTAGAGGAACTGGTGTAGCTCTGGTTGAGTGTCTGCTTCACACGTACAAGGTCTTGGGTTCATTCCCCAGAGCTGCCTAAAAATTTTTTTTAATTAATGCAAAAGACAAGAAAGAAGGAAATATTTCAAACCACATTTGAAAACATGTGCACTAGTATATAGGTAAAATACACCTCAATTTGAAAGCATGCCAATATGATCATATTCTTCTTTTGTTCAATAATTCTCCAATAGCTTCTCTTCAACATTAGAAAATAAAATTTTTTTTTTAAAAAATAAAGGAATCTCTCCATATCACCCCATGCAGGAATTATCACTGGACTAACACTTCTGGTCTGTTGTTGAATAGTCTGCTTACTCATTTGTGTAAAAATGACAGGAATTTCATAAGTAATTGTAGCAGTTTGATATTGTTTATGAATTCCAAAAATAGATATTGGATTATATTTGTAAAATGATTTGTTCCTCTGGGTGTATTAGATCATATTGGATTCAGATATTTCACTTTTACTTGATTAAATAATGATTGGGGCTTTGGTTGCACCATGTCAGTAGGACTTTGGGTCCCAGGCCACCTGGTGGGTGGGGACTCATGGAGTAACTGCACCATAGAGAAGGGAGGTTTGGAGTTTTGATCCTGGATCCTGGGAAGTAAACACATAGAGAAGCACATAGGTGAGGAAGGAGAGAAGGCTCAATTGGACACAGCAGAGGCCCCAGGAAGAGGGATGACCCATTTGGCTGATGCTCTACAGCTGGCCTTGTGAGAGAGGAGAGGCGCTGAGCCCAGAGAAAAATGAGGCTTGGGAAGAGAGGAATCCAAGAAGCCTGAACCGTTGCAGACTTAGGCAGCCATCTTGCTCCAACATGCGGCCACAGGCTTCGGTGAGGGAAGTAACCTGTGCTTTATGGCTTGATAACTGTGGGCTTTTATCCCAAATAAATACCTTATATAAAAGCCAACATATATCTGGTATTTTGCATCATCACATTGGATTTAGGCAATCTATTAAAAAACAACAAGAAACTATATACCCTGGAAAAAAAAAGTCTATGAATCCTTAATTATTATGAGTTATCCTTTCCAGCACAGGAGAACAAAAAAATGGGCAGCATTTAAATTCAGAATTAAGTGGTTGGAATAATCTTCACTGTTTATCAGGCTTCCAGTTAGGTATGGAATGGGGATTAATGTATTAGTCATTGTTTGTTGGAGTTATTTGAATGACAAATTTTCAGGGCATTCAAGGAACATGTATTTTTCAGTGGTGGGTTTGTGTACCAGTCTGGCTTTGCTTCATATTGAATTGTGTGTGGATATGCTCCTCTTGCCTCATATGGGATGATGACTGGAAGGGCAAACACTCCCTGGAGTAGGTTTTCTTCCATAAAGGTGTTTGGAAATTACCTAAGAGGCAAATGCAAAACACACACTTCCAGTCTCCCATCTCCAGCTGAGTTTGACAGCCTGTAAAACAGGGGTTCCTAACTACTTTTGTTCCACAGACCCCTCTGCCAGTCAGGAAAAACCATGGACCCCTCCCCAGAATGTAGCAGCACATAGTTTTAAGACACTCAAAATTGACATATCTTTAAATTAAATTTTAGGATTATTCAAAATTACATTTACAACTTTCTGTTAATTTTAATAGCTGATAACCTAACATGGTTCAACATCTGTTCAAACAGTTATTTTTGGCAAACATTTAGAAAATTGAGTTTCCCACCATGTCATAAAACCATCTCCACCACAATCACCAACTTTTTGTAGGCAGTTAACCACTGCACTCAAAACATGGGACATCAAAATAAAAATTATACTAGCTCCACACTATAATGTAAATTATTTAATAAATATGTCACACCTGCACCAATATGTTCCCACAAGAATAATGTTGTTTTTTTTTTAATTTCAATTCAAACTCACGGAACTCCTGAAGTCTTTCCATGGACACCTAGTTAAGAGCCCCTGCTGTAGAACAAGTTCAGGAAGAATTTTAGTTATGGGTAAGGAAGAAATCCTGATAGGCTAGTATTGGTTTGAATTTTTATTTTTATCTATGACTCCTGGCTCTCTCGTGTTTTCTGATAGAAACAACTGAAATGTCCACTGACAAATGATTTCAAAATAAAATGTGGTACATAAACAGAACAGACTATTCTGCCACAAGAAACAATGAAATTCTGAGACATGTTGCAACATGGAAGTAATTTGAAAACATTATTCTAGTAAAATAAGTGACACACCTTTAAGACAAATAATGTGTGATTACACTTAGATGTCTAGAAATAGCAGCAAAATCTCAGAAACAGAAAGTTAATTAAAGGTCACCAAGAGATGGGGTTGGGGAAAATGGGGAGAGTATAGGGGAAAAATACCAAAGAATATCTTTTGCTGCGTAGTTTAAAGTTACTCTGGGCTGTCTTTACTCACAAAGTGAGGGTAAATTTTATTTAGGTCATTTATAAAATTAATTATTGACTTCCATACAGACAATGTATCACCTTTTTAAAACAAAATATCAAGTATATTAATAAAGTTATTGAAAACCCATAGTTATAAACCAACAGTTAAGAAGGCATGTGCTAGGAAATCCATGTTCCTTAGAATTCAATTTACTGATGAAACCAAGGAACACATATAGTGGTTTGAAACTGTGCTTTATTTTTTTTTTAATTGGAGAAGGGTTTACAGAAAATCAGAAGGGTTTACAGAAAAATGCATAAAATGATTCCCATATATGATCCTATTATTACCTCTTTACATTAGTGTGGTTCGTTTGCTACAATTGAAAAAGGCACATTTTTATAATTATTATTAAATACCATCCCATGGTTTAAGTTAGGGTTCATTTTATATTTTATGCTTTGACTTTTCTATCAGAATAAAAAAGGAAAGGAAGACAGAGCTATTAAGATAAGCAAGTAGATATTATATTTTAAAGGAAAGTTTGGGACCTTAAAGGACAGATGGGATGATGCAAAATACAAAATGAGATCTCCATGAACATGGTAAATATATATAAAAGTTGTAAGGGCAGATAAGTCTAAAATTTCTCAAAGACATGAGAAAAGGTAGAGGTGAAAACTCAATAATTAGATATATTGATTAGGTCAACATATCTAAAGTGAAGAGTCAATATTGCAAATTATCAACTTTATTACCTTGCCCATGTTTAGAAGTTTGCAGGAGGGAATTGAGAAGCACCTGCTAAGGAAAGCCTGATGGGAACCTCTCTAGAGATTGCAAGTGGAAAGGTGTGACAGTTTACAGAAAACCAGGCAGTTTTGATTCCGTTTAAAATGTTCAGAGACCAACTGTAGTAATTTCAAGTTGAAGCAGAAATCGTAGTTTGACAAGGTATCACCTGAACGCCAAGAAAATAAACCTAAACTGAATGGATTAATATCTTTTATGAGAAGAACAGGTCACGACACCTAGAAACACATCATCATGGTAAAGCAATAATGTAGAAGAATTTCTCAATTTACTTTCCTTCCTTTAGGCACAATCTTTGGTAACTTTATTATGTATGGAGCATATAAATTTCCCTTTTTCATAGTCAGTTACGTGTTCTTCATTTGGTGTGTAGGAGACAATGCTGTGGTGGTTTGCGTGACTGGAAATTGTTGTGGTTAATGAGTTATTTAGCAGTACATGTATTTGAGAATTCCTGAAAGAATTGTTGCTATTCCACACAAGAAGCCTCGCAGGCAGTAGAAACTGAGAGCATCCAACAAATTCAAAAGCACAAAAAAATCCGTTACATCAACCATGATACACATTAGATTTCTTTGATGATTACCTGAAGGAGGAGTCTACCCTTGTTCTTAATTCCCCTTCTGAGTAATTGATAAGGAAAACTGACAATGAATCACATCTCTTCTATGAGTTTCAGTGGAACTTTTTCAAGGCATGTGATCTCATAGAAATATATTATGGTTCATCTGGTTTATGCTGCTGGGCAATTTTAAGGAATTCAATGCAATACTGAGTGAACTTTCACCTTTTCATGCACTGAGGCATTGAAGCTAATCTAAGTGGAACACTCTGTTCCACTTGAGTTTTCTCTGGCTTAAATTGACAAGGTTAGGGCATTCTCTTAGAAGGACAGTCAGAAGAGCAGCAGTAATAGAGAGGAGCAGCCACCTGATGGGAGTGTGGGCATGGGGCATTGATCCTGCATTTTCTGTTTCAGTGGGGAGGAATTACCCCTTAATAATAACTTTGGCAATTTGCTTCATGCTGTATTCATTCTCCCCTAAAAAGAGAAGTGCAATGCCTTATAAGGGCTTTATTTTTATGCATCTTAATTAAAAGAGAAAATGTGTAGAATAAAGGAGTGCTATGGATTGATTTGTAGGCCCTCAAAAAATATAACATCTTAAACCCAGCATATATAAGGTGTGACTTTGTTTGGAAATAAGGTCTTTGCAGATGTAATCAAGCTAAGACAAGGTTGTGATGGATTAGGGATGAACTTAACACAAAGCCCCTTGTCTGGAGCTTTTTTGGGGGCAGGAGGGGTGGATTTAATACTGATTCAATCTATTTAACCATTATGGTTATGTTGAGATCTATTTCTTCTTAAGTCAGTGAAGGTAATTTGGTGTTCAGACAAATTGTCCATTTCATCTAGGTTCTCTAATTTTTTGGCATACAAGTTCTCATAGAATCATTTCAAGAACATTTTTTATTTCTCTGGAGTCAGCACTGCCCCCCCCTACCATTCATTTCTTATTTTAGTTATTTGTTCCCTCTTTTTTTTTTTCTTTGTCAGCCTAGTGAAAGATTTGTCAATTTTATCAATGATTCAAAGAAGCATCTTCTGCGTATTTATTCTCCTTGTGAAGGCAGGCTTGCCTGCACACTGCAGAGAGCCACCGGTCCAGGCAATGCAGAGTGCCACCAGCCTACAAGTGCTGCAGAAAGCCGACTCAGCAAGGTGATGCAACAAAAAGGGAGACAAGCAAAAACAGAAGAGTGAGCAGCAAATGGACACAGAGAGCAGACAGCAAGCAAGCTGCAAGGGGGGGATAAAATAAAAATAAATACAGACACAGAAGAACACTCAGTGAATGTACACAGAGAGTAGACAGCAAACAAAAAAAAAAGCTGCAAGAGGGGATAAGAAAAAGAATCAGCAATCCTTTAAAAAAAAAACAAAAAAATATATGGGACACTGCAAAGGCAATGCTGAGAAGGGAATTTATAGCTCTCGATGCTTACATTAAAAAGAAGAAAGAGGGAAACGGACTTTGGCCCAGTGGTTAGGGCGTCCGTCTACCATATGGGAGGTCCGCGGTTCAAACCCCAGCCTCCTTGACCCGTGTGGAGCTGGCCATGCGCAGCGCTGATGCACGCAAGGAGTGCCGTGCCACGCAAGGGTGTCCCCCGCGTGGGGGAGCCCCACGCGCAAGGAGTGCGCCCGTGAGGAAAGCCGCCCAGCGTGAAAAGAAAGAGCAGCCTGCCCAGGAATGGCGCCGCCCACACTTCCCGTGCCGCTGACGACAACAGAAGCGGACAAAGAAACAAGACGCAGCAAATAGACACCAAGAACAGACAACCAGGGGAGGGGGGAAAATTAAATAAATAAATAAATCTTTTAAAAAATAAAAAAAAAAAAAAAAAGAAGAAAGAGCTAAAATTCAAGATTGAAATGCACACCTGGAGGAAATAAAAAAGAACATCAAAGTAATCCCAAAGGAAAAATTTGTAAAGATCAGAGCAGAAGTAAATGAAATTGAGAACAAAAAATAAAAAACAAAATCGAGAGAATCAACAAAACCAAAAGTTGGTTCTTTGAGAATATCAACAAAATCTACAAACCTTAGCTAAACTTAGAAAGAAAAAAAAGAGAGAAGATGCAAATAAATAAAATCAGAAATTAGAGGGAAATATTACCACTGAACTCATGAAAATAAGAGAGATCATAAAGGGATACTATGAATGACTGTATGCCAAAAAATTAGACAATGTAGAGACAATGGACAAATAGCTAGAAACACACAACCCACTTACATTGACCTTAGAAGAAATAGAACACCTCAAGAAACAATTCACAAGTAAAGAGATTGAAACAGTCATCAAAAACCTTCCAAAGATGAAAAGTCCAAGACCAGATGGCTTCACAGGTGAATTCTGCCAGTCATTCAAAGACGAACTCATACCAATCTTGCTCAAGCTCTTCCAAAACATTGAACAGAAAAGAATGCTACAAACCTCATTTTATGAAGCCAACACCACCCTAATACCAAAACCAGATAAGGATACTACAAAAAAAGAAAAAAAAGAAGAAAATTACAGAACTATATCTCTAACAAATATAGATGCAAAAGTCCTTAAAAAATACTTGCAAACAGAATCCAAAAGCACATAAAAAGAATTACACAATGATAATGTGCGTTTATCCCAGGTGTCCAAGGGTAGTTCAACACAAGAAAATGAATTACTGCAAAAATTCACATTGATAAGTCGATGAAGAAAAATCACCTGATCCTCTCAATTGATACAGAAAAAGCACTTAACAAAATATAGCACCCTTTCTTGACAAAAACTCACCAAAATATAGGAATAGAAGGACATTTTCTCAATATAGTAAAGGGCATATATGAAAAACCTGCAGCTAGCATTGTACTCAAAGGTAAAAATCTAAAATTTTTCCCTCTGAGTTCAGAAACAGGACAAGGATGTCCACTCTCAATATTGTTGTTCAATATTATGCTATAGGTCTAGCTAGAGCAATTAGGCTAGATAACGAACTAAAAGACACCCAAATAGGAAAGATAAAACTTTCACTTTTCACTGGTGATTTGAATCAGTGGAATCAAATCAACCCCTGGAATCTCCTGAAAACTCCACAACAAAGGCAACACTCCACAACAAAGGCACAAGAACTAATAGTGGAGTTCATCAAAGTGGCAGAATACAAGATTAACACTGATAAATCAATAGCATTTCTATACACTTCTGATGTGCAATCTGAGGAGGAAATCAGGAAAAAATTCCATTTGTAATATCAACTAAAACAATAAAATATTTAGGAATAATTTAAACAAGGATATAAAAGACCTGTATTCAGAACACTACCAAAAAATGCTAAAAGGAACTGGAAACTTGAATAAATGGATGAACATTTTTTGTTCATGGATTGGAAGGCTAAATATTGACATTAAAATGTCAATTCTACCCAAACTGATTGAGATTCAACACAATTCCAGCAATTAATCAAAACAGCCTATTTTTTTTTTGCAGAAATGGAAAAACCAATTGTCAAATTTATTTGGAAGGTAAGGGACCTCAAATAGCCAAAAATATCTTAAAATAGAAAAACGAAGTTCGTGGACTCTCACTTCTGGACTTTAAAGCATATTACTTAGCTATATGGTATAAACAGCATGGTTACTGGCATAAATACAAATACAGTGACCAATGGAACAAACTTGAAAACTCAGAAATAGACCTTCCCATCTAAGGTCAAGTGATTTTTGATGAGAAGATCAAGTCTTCCCACATGGGCAAGAAAAGTCTGTTCAACAAATGGTGCTGGGAGACCTGGATATCCATAACCAAAAGAAAGAAAGAGGACCCCTATCTCACACCTTATACAAGAATTAACTCAAAATAAATGACATAAATATAAAACTAAGAACCAGAAAGTATTTGGCAATCATATTTCTGATAATGGTTTGATATCCATGATAAATAAGGAGATCACACAACTCAATAATAAAAAGATAAACCATCTGATTTAATCAAATGGGCTAGACTTGAAAAGACAGTTGTTCAAAGAAGAAATGCAAATGGTGAAGAAATACATGAAAAAATGTTCAACATTCACTAGTGACTAGGGAAATGCGAATCAAAACTACAATGAGATATCATTTCACACCTATTTGACTGCTATTAAAAAGTAGGAAAACTGTAAATGTTGGGGAGGATGTAGAGAGATAGGAACACTTATTCACTATTGGTGGGAATGTAGAATGGTACAGCCACTGTGGAGGGCTATTGGCAGCTCCTATGGAAGTTTTTTTTTTTTAAGATTTTTAAAATTTATTTCTCTCCCCTTCCCCTGCTTCCCACCCCCCATCCCCAGGTGTCTGTTCTCTGTGTCCATTTGCTGCGTGTTCTTCTTTGTCCACTTCTGTTGTCAGCGGCACAGGAATCTTTCTTTTTGTTGCGTCATCTTGCTGCATCACCACTCCATGTGTGCGGCGCCATTCCTGGGCAGGCTGAACTTTCTTTCACGCTGGGCGGCTCTCCTTGCGCATGAGGCTCCCCTACGCGGGGGACACCCCTGTGTGGCACGGCACTCCTTGCGCGCACAGCTCCACATGGATCAAGGAGGCCCGGGGTTTGAACCATGGACCTCCCATGTGGTAGATGGATGCCCAATCCACTGGGCCAAGTCTGCTTCCCCCTATGGGAGTTGAATATAGATTTGCCATGGGTCCTGGCAATACCATTACTAGGTATATATCCAGAAGCACTGAGTGCAGAACCAAGAACAGACATCTACTAACTGATGTTCATAGTGCCATTACTCACAATTTCCAAAAGTTGGAAAAAACCCAGGTGTCTATCAACTGAGAAAAGGATAAAAAAATTGTGGTGTATATACATGATGGAATATTATGCAGCAGTAAGAAGAATGAAGTTGTGGAGCATATGACAACATGGATGAACTTGGAGGATATTATGTTGAATGAGGCAAGCCAGACACAAAAGGACAAAAACTTTATTATTGCACTACTATGAACTAAATATATTGTGTCAATTCATGGAGTTAATACTTAGTATGTAGTTTACCAGAAAATAAAGTGAAGGTAGAAAACAGAAAGCTGAGGGTTAATCTGTGCAGGATTGGTAAAAAATTTGTTTGTTAATCTTTGGAAATGAATACAAATGGTGAAAGCATATCATGGTGTTTACAACTAGCAGAGCTATTATATGGGCATGACAGTGGTTCAAAGGAAAACTTTAAGGTCAGATATATTACTAAGAGAAAGCTAAAATCTATACATGGGACTGTTTGAGATAGTAAAACTTCATGTGAAACATGAATATAGGTGTTATTGGTTCAGAGAGCAATCAAGTGTTATAAATATGCATATTTTATATAAAATAAACCACATTCATTGATATCAACAATCCTACCAAACATGCCTTAAATATTCAGAACTCAAGTTAATGTGGAGTAGAGTAGTTTTCCTAAAATTCTGTTTTTCTCTTGAAACAGAATTTTTATCACAATCAATGAATTTTGATTATTATTAACAATTTGCACTAATGTATTATCCATGTTTTAATTTTTTTATTAACTATCCATCTTGATGAACTGTCCCTGACTTGCCTGTTCCTTCAGTTTATACCCAGGTACAGACATGAAAAAGCACCTTTCACAGCATAGGCTAGAGCTCTCTTTCAGGGTTTAGCTCGCCTACCATGAATGTTGCAAAATGTTGGACTTCTCTCAGTCTTTTCTAACCCTGTGTCTTGTCCTTGGAACGGGATGCTGGCTTTTGGAATTGCCCCATTCACAGGAATATAAATGCTCCTTTTACTACTGATTGAATAAAGTTAATCCCACTCCTTACTACTCTATTTTGCATCTTGAAATGGTAGTTTTTTGCCTCAAGCCATGTCATATGTAGATTTCTCTGGGTGTAAGCTGTTTCTGCCTGCAGGGTAATTTCTGAGAATGCAGTTCAGATATAAGTGTCCTGATTCAGACCTTCAAGATGCCAGAAAACAGACTGGCAGCACCATACAAGAAACTCACTCTGCACATCAGGGTTAGTTTATTCAGTACTGGGCGAGGCCAAGGATCCACAACGGGAGCACAGGCCAGCTCCACACCACAAAGGGATGGGGAAAACTGTGAGGTCAGAAATTACGGTAGAACCTTCTCCCATTCTTTTCCATTTTTTAAATTGGAGAATTTGTAGGTATACCAGAAAAATCATGCATATAATGCAGATATCCAATATACCACCTATTATGAAAATGAATTAGTGAGGTACATTCATTAGAATTGATGAAAAAACAATTTTAGAACTGTGCTATTAACAATAGCCCATTGTATACAATAGGAGTCACTGTGTTGTAGTCATATATTTGATTTTTTCAAAAATTATTTTATAATAGTAATTCAGTGCTATTAATTACACAGTGTTGTGCAGCCATTACCACCATACATTACCAAAACATAATCAACCAAACTAGAAACTAATTACAATTTATTATTTACCTCCACTCCTTACCTCCACCTGGGGCCCTGATAAACTAAATTCTAGTTTCTGATTCAATGTATTTTCTTGTAATTATTTCATATCAGTGAGATCATCTCTTTTATGTCTGTCTTATTTTACACAACATGATTTCTTCAAGGTTCATCCATGTTGTTGCATATATCAGAACTTCATCCATTGTACAGAGGAATAATATTCCAATTTGTGCTTATATAATATTGTATTTGCCCATTCATTTGTTCATGGGTATTTGGGTTGCATCCATCTTTTAGCATTTGTGAACAATGTTGCATGAACATTGGTGTAAAAATAACTATTTGAGACCCTGTGTTTTAGTTTACCCAGGGCTGCCAATGCAGTATTACCAGAAATGGTTTGTCTTTTATAAAGAGACTTTATTAGGGGGAAATCTTTTTTTCTTTTTTAAAGATACTTAGATTTTACAAATGTCACATAAAATGTGATTACAATTTTACAATTCCCACATATGGAAATCCCCTATGCCCCACTCCCCACACCTCCCACATTTTCCCACATTAACAACATCTTTCTTTAGTAAGGTACATTCATTGCAATTGATGACTACATTTTGGAGCATTGCCACTAAGCATGGATTATAGTTTACATAGTAGTTTACACTCTCACACTCAATTCTTCAGGTTATGGCAGATATAGAAGGGCCTGTATATGCCACTACAATGTCAATAAGGACAATTCCAAATCCTGAAAATGCTCCCATATTACACCTCTTCTTCCCTCTCCCAGCTGAAACATTTTACATTCCCAGAAGGCAAGGGATGAGTGTCCAAATTTGCTACATCCCATACAACACTTGTAATTTCCTGTTGCTTATTCTTTTAATTAAGAAGCCAATGATATCTCATTGTGGTTTTTGTTTGCATTTCCCAAATAGCTGACGATGTTGATCATCATTTCATGGGCTTTTTGGCCATTTGAAAATCTTTTTTGGAGACATGGCTATTCAATATTTTGCCCATTTTTACGATTGCTTGTTTGTCTTTTTATTATTGAGATGAAGGATTTCTTTACATATTGTGGGTATTAAACTCATATCAGATGTATGTGTGGCTTCCAAATATTTCTCCCATTGAGCAGGTCGTCTTTACACTGTCATGAAAAATATCCTTTGATGCACAAAAGTTTTCATTTTGATGAAGTCTGATTTAACTAGTTTTTCCTTTGTTTTTTATGTATTGACTGTAAAGTTTAAGGAACCATTGCCTAACACAAGGTCATGAAGATGTTGCCCTGTGTTTTCTTTCTAGGAGTTTGATAATTCAAGCTCTTATGTTTAGGTCTTTGATGAATTTAAGTTAATTTTTGTATGTGGTGTGAAATAGGGGTCCCCATTCATGTTTTTCATATGGAGATCCAGTTTTCCCAGATGAATTTGTTGAAGAGACTATTCTTTTCCAATTGAGTGGACCCTTGTCAAACATCAGTTCTTCATAAACATGAGGGTTGATTTTTAACTCTCAATTTTATTTCAGTGGTCTCTGTGGTAGTTTGCAAATATATGTAGGCTAGAGAATCATAATCTTAAATCTAATCATTGACAGTTTCCCTACATATGGCTCTTCTGCCTCTTTTATTTCAACCTATAATTTCCACTATACTTGTTAAATATAAATCTTTGCTCTGTCCACGTGCCAAGTGAGCCCACATCTCAGCAGAGTTGCAACACCTACTCTTACCCAGGATGATTAACAAGATGTTGATGGACAATGACCTTCCCAAGGAACAGAGACTGCAAATGCAAGCAAGGTAGTTCCGTCCATCTGACTAATGGTATCTAAGCCCCATCTTAAGTAGAAACAGAGTGGGCATCATCACTCCCAAATCCTCAAGACTGGGGAATGAACAAGGAGCTAAAGGAAACTTAGTATTATTCTATTGTAGACTTATTATTCTAGCAATGGAAGAACTTTTATCATTGATATAAAGGCAGTTGCCACCAGTGGATCTGAGAGAAGGGAGAGGAAAGAACAGGTGTAACATGGGGGCATTTTGGGGACATTGTTCTGCATGACATTGTAATGATGGACTCAGGCTATATTTTGTCATAACCTACAAAATTGCATGGGACAAAGTATAAACTATAATGTAAACTATAGTACACAGTTAGTAGCAATGATTCAATATGAGTTCATCAATTGCAACAAATGTACCACAATAATGAAGGATGTTGCTAATGTGGGAAAGCGGAGTGAGAGGAAGTGGGACATATGGGAATCCCCTATATTTTTTTATGTAGCATTTATGTAATCCAAAACTTCTTTAAAAATTAAAATTAAAAAATTTATTTAATGTTGCTTTCTTGTATCTTCATGTAGACATTCATTTTTTATTTATAGTGATTATATATTTTAGCATTGATCCTAGAGTAATATACTCAGACTCCAGAAATAGAGTGCTTGTTTTTTGTTTGCTTGGGTTTAGCTATATGCTTCCTATCAGATTATAGACATTCTTTTCACTTTTTTGGAAGATTCATTAATTTTATTTTTTATTTTTATTTTTTAAGAAGTTTTTATTTATATACCATACAATCCATTGAAGATGTACAATCAATGGCTCTTGGTATAATTACAGAGTTGTGCATTCTTTACCACAGTTAATATATTTAGATTTTAAGCAAAGTACCACATGAATACAATTCCCCACTGCTGGCTGGATAGCTCACTCATTAGGCAAAATCCCCTTCTCTCCATGTCAAAATATCAGTTTTCCTCAAAATTCAATCTTCTGTGGGTCTGTGAATCTCCTAAAATTGTGTGCAAAATGTAGTGTTTGTGTATTTTTCTAGAGGCGGTTTGTAGTTTTAATTATATGATCTATGTCTTTTCCCAAATTAAAACCCTAGGAAGTTCCCATGCTAATTCCATTTTACACTATGTGGTTCTCTTCTTTTTTTTAAAAAAAATTATTTATTTAAAGATACATAGATCATACAAAATGCTACACTAAAAAATATGAGGATCCCATATACCCCCACTACCCCCACTCCTCCCACATCACCAAACTCTTTCATCAGTGTCGCACATTCATTGCATTTGATGAACACATTTTGGTGCACTGCTACACAGCATGGATTATACTTTACATTGTAGTTTACATTCTTTCTCAGTCCATTCCATGGGTTATGGCAAGATGTGTAATGTTGTGCATCTGTCCCTGCAAAATTGCTCAGGACAATACCAACTCCTAAAAAAACACCATATTACACCTCTTCCTCCCTCTCTTGACCCTCAGCACCTCCTGTGACCACTGTCTCCACATCAATGATAGTTTCTTCCATTGCTAGAGTCACAATAATTCTATAGTAGAATACCAGTAAGTCCACTCTAATCCATAATTTATTCCTCCATCCTGAGGACCCAGGAATGGTGATGTCCATTCCACCTCTACCTTGAGAGGGAGCTTAGATCCCACATGGCTGATGAATGGGATTCTCTTGCTTGTATCTGTAGACTCTCTTGGGTCCCTGATGAGGTGGTTGACCATCCCCACCTCTCTGTTAGTTGACCTGGGTAAGTCCAACGAACTGGAGAGTAGGTGTTGTAACTCTGCTGAGGCTCAGGGCCCAACTGGCACACAGTCAGTATAGAAATTCAAGTTTCCTGAGCAAACATCTACCCCAGGGACAACCAGAGTTTCAGTAAAAGTGACAGAAAAGGCACGTGTTGAGAGGTCACATCTGAATACAGCTCCGTCACACTCAAGAGAACAAATTCCAAGGTAGGTCCCACTGGCAAGGCACCGAACTCCAGAGTCATCTGTCATAAGCATAAGACCTGGGTTTCTCTGTAGCCCTCAGGAGCACCACTACTTGGAGTTGAATTTACTTTGGCTATCTCTGAGATTCTGGTGAGATTTGCATAAGCGTGACCCCTCTGTTGACCTCCTGACTCACTTTGTAGTCTCTTAGCCATATGAATTCATTTGTCTTTACTGTTTCCCCTTTTTCTAGTTGCATTGCCAGCTTGTGCTTGGTAGTAATCCCTCAGCTCTAAGGAGGCTCCTCCCTGGGGGGCATGTCCCATGCTGGGGGGAAGGTAATGCATTTATATGCTACATTTGGCTTAGAGATGGCCACAATTGAGCAACATGGAGGCTCTCAGGATGTAACTCTTAGGCACCCTGCAGCTCTAGGCCTAGTTGAAATTTCAAGCACACAGGCTCATAAGTATCATCGTCAGTATCAAGCACCCATCATTGGACCATCCTTCTTCACTGGTCTTTGCCCTTGCACTTGGGGGATTGTTGCTGCTCCACTGGGGAGTGCAACAGAGTTCCATGGAATGGGAACTCAGCCCTCCCTCAGGTGTCATGTGAAACTCTACCCACTATGTCAATACCCAGTGAACATCTGAACATCTCTATATACTCTAAAAACATGCCCTGGAGAACTCCCTCTCACCCATACATCCCCCATGAATGACACCCCATCACTGCTCCTCTCCTGCCACAGTTGAACCCCTCTGTGATTCAAAACTTCTTCAAAAGTGAAGTCTACTATATTGCTAAATTCAATTAATAAGGAAAATGAAATAGAAATGATAGGTTTAAAGATTAGAAATAGAATACATAATAATTTAGAAAAACTAAAATAAAGTAAAAATGAATTTATTAAAAAAAGAAAAATACCATAAAAATTTTTTTTGGTGTTTTGTTTTCTATGACTCTAATAGATGTTGCCCTGTATGTACAGTGGCAAGGGAAACTCTCCCATTTATTCCTCTATGTCTACATTATTTTTTTTTTATGTCTTCAAAGAAGTTTTAGGTTACAGTAAATTCACATTTAGAATATAGGGGACTCTCATAAAACCAACATCAAACCCTTTTCCCCCTTCCCCAGCAATGATCTTTTTAAATGTGGATGTTACATTAGGTGCAACTGATAGACAGATATTTAAACATAGCTACCAACAATGATTCCATTATGGTTTACATTATGGTTTACATTTTAGATGGTACACTTTTATAAAATTTTAGTTACATTATGCTTTACATTTTAGAATATACACGTTTATAAATTTTTGGTGAATTTTAACATAGCCTATATCCATCATTGTAGGATCACTTAGAACACCTCAATTGCCCTGCAGTTACCCCCTCTTCCATCTCTTCTATTCGTATCACCCCCTTCCCTCTGGGCCCACAGTGTCAAACAAGCTTCACTGCTTAAAGGACAAGATTCCTAGATACTTGCAACAATGCCAAGGGCTTAACACACTAGTGTTTTCTTCCCGCATTGGGAGCCCTCTGAGAACATTAGACCTCCCCAGGATGGGGGTATAATATAACACCTTCCCGCTCACTGTATGGGTCTCCACCCACTGATATAACACACTATGACATGATGAGCATTCACACACTCCCCAGAAGTCTGCCCCATGTACACCCTGTACCAGATGCCCCCCATCAAACACCTTAAACCAGTAACCTTTCTTTATTATATTTTCTAAAGAGTTTTCTCAACATTATAGTTTCAACCACATACCCAGTAATCTCCCATTTCACCTGCTTTCCTCAAACCTTCCCTTAATAAATTGCACCATCTGACCCATCCTCCCAAACTTAGCCACCTCAAGCATGCAAAGGATACCCAATAGTATCCTTATGCTCCCGTCTTATCCCTTCAGTGCACAACTACTTACCTCCAAATTACCATAAATTTAGCCTGTGTGGGCATTACCTCACATCCTTTCTCTTTCCCCCCTCTCCCATTTCCTGTAAGCCTATCTTCCAATCTCTGGCCCTCTGAGAGAGCTTGATTTACCTAATTTACATCAGAGAGGTCATGTAGTATTTGTCCTTCAATGCATGGCTTACTTTGCTCCAACATAAGGTCCTCAAGAATCATCTGTGTTATCCCATGTGTTAGTACTGTATTCCTTCTTACAACTGCATAGTATTCCATTGTATACACTACATTTCGTTTATCCATTCATCTGTTGATGGGCATTTAGGTTGATTTTAACTTTTGGCAATAGCAAATAATTCTGCTATAAACATTGGTGTGCATATATCGGTTTGTGTCCTTGTTCTCAGTTCTTCTGGGTATATACCCAGCAGTAGATTTACTGGGTCATATGGAAAATCTACAGGTAGTATTTGAGGACCACCAAACTGTCCTCCAGAATGGCTGGATCCTTCTACATTCCCACCAGCAGTGGATGAGGGTTCCCATTCCTCTACATCCATCCCAACACTTGTAGTCCTCTGTTTTTTTAATAGCCACCAGTTCAATAGGTGTAAAATGGTATTTCATTGTAGTTTTGATTTGCATTTCCCTAAAGGCTAGTGATATTTAGCATCCTTCCATGTGCTTTTTAGCCATTTGTATTTCTTCTTTGGAGAAGCATCTGTTCAAATCTCTTACCCATTTTGGAAATGGGTTGTCTTTTTATTTTTGAGATATAGGATTTCTTTGTCTATGCTGAGTATTAGGCTATCAGATATATGTGTACCAAATATTTTCTCCCATTGTATAGGTTGTCTTTTCATTTTCTTGATAAACTCCTTTGAGGTGCAAAAGGCTTTAATTTTGAGGTCACATTTATCTATTTTTTCTTTTGCTGCTCATGGTTTGGGTGTGAAGTTCATGAAGCCATTTCCTATTACAAGGTCCTGTAGATGCTTCCCTACATTATCTTCCAAGGTCTTTATGGTCTTGGCCCTTATATTTAGATCTTTGATCCATCTTGAGTTGATTTTTGTATAAGGTGTGTGATGGTAATCTTCTCTTATTCTTTTGCATATGGATATTCAGTTCTTCAAACACCATTTGTTGAAGAGGCCATTCTCTCCAAGTTGTGTGGGGTTGGTGGCCTTGTTGAATATCAGATGACTGCATAAGTGAGGATCTATATTAGAACTCTCAATTCAGTTCCATTGGTTAGTATGTCTGTCCTTGTGTCAATACCTTACTATTTTGACCACTATAGCTTTGTAGTATGTTTTAAAGCCAGGTAGTATGATTCCTCTGATTTCTTTTTTTTTTTTTCAAATATGTCTTTGGCTATTCAGGGCCTCTTTCCCTTCCAAATAAATTTCATAGTTTTTTGACTTCAGTAAAAAATGTTGTGTTGATTTTTATTGGGATTGCATTAAATTTGTAGATCAGTTTGGGTAGGATAGACATCTTAATGATATTTAATCTTTCTATCCATGTACAGGGAATATTCTTCCATTTAGTAAATCTTCTCTGATTTCCTTTAACAACATTGTGTAGATTTCTGTGTATAAGTCTTTTATATCTTTAGTTAAATTTATCTCTAGTTATTTGATTTTTTAACTTACTATTGTAAGTGGTATTTTTTTCTTGATTTCCTCCTTGGATTGCTCATCATTGGTGTACAGAAATGCTACTGATTGTCGCATAAATACCATATAAACTGTGACTTTACTGAAGTCACTCAATATCTAGAAGCTTTGTTGCATATTTCTCAGGGCTTTCTATGTATAGGATCATGTAATCTGCAAACAGTGAAATTTTTATTTCTTCCTTTCTGATTTGGATGCCTTTTATATATTTCTCGCCTCAGTGCTTGAGCAAGTACTTCTAACAATGTCAAATAGAAGGGGTGATAGCGCACATCCTTGTCTTGTTCCTGATCTTAGAGGGAAAGATATTAGGATTTCACCATTGTAAATGACATTAGCTGTGGGTTTTTTCATATATACCCTTGATCATGTTCGGAAAGTTTCCTTCTATTCCCATCTTTTGCAGTGTTTTTATCTAGAAAGGGTGCAGTATTTTGTCAAATGCTTTTTCTGCATCTATAGATATATGATCATGTGACTTCTTTCCTTTGACATCCATCTCCCTCAATAGTTTTGGGAACTTTTCAGCCATTATTTCCTCCAACACCTCTTCTGTCCCCTTTTCCTTCTGTTCTCCTTCTCGGATGCCTATAATGTGTATATTTGTGCATTTTGTGATGTCATTCAAATTCTTTTGTCCCTGCTGGATTTTTTTCTATCTTTTTATCAATCAATTCGACACATCTGTTTGATTTCAGATATACTGTCTTCCACATCACTCTTTCTTCTGTTTATTCAAATCTGCTATTTGCTAAGAATGTATATTTAATTTCTTGAATTTTGCCATTCATCACCATCATATCCATGATCTTTTTGTGTATGTTTACAATGTCTTCAGTATGCACACCAAGTGTTTTCTTAATACCCTTAATCTCTTCTTTCACTTCATTAAGTTGATCCATGATTTTTTTGGGGAGATCTTTGATTAGTTTTTTGATGTTCTGCTCCTCTTCCTCATTTTTAATTTGTTCATTGGATTTGCCATGTCTTCTTGTTTATTCATATAGTTTGTAATTTTTTGTTGCTGTCTGGTCATCATTTTATCTTTGTGGGTTTGTTCAGTTGAGTACCTTCTCCCCCTAGTTTCAGGTTTTATTTAGGTGCTGTTTTTGTGTGTCTGTTAAGTTTTCTCTTTGACACTTTGTTCTTCCTATTCTATTTCCTTGTTGTTGTCTAAGTTTCCTTGAAGGAAAAATATTACAGCCAGGAAAGACAAAGAGGTAAGAAAAGAAAAAGTATAAGAGTAGTATTGATAGTAAATGTTAACAGAAGTACCCTGTAAGACCTAGCAGAATTATTAAACTAATGTAAGCAGTGTAGAGTTATAGGAATAAGAAAGTGGAGTGCCTACAATGAAATGGGAAACTGAATATGGAGAATACAGTATGATGAAAGAGGTTGTTGATGTGGGGGTATATGGGGACCTCATATTTTTTTAGTGTAACATTTTAAAAAACAGAGGAAAAAAAGGCTAGCATGATCTGGACAGAGAGGGAAAGAGACAAGAAAGGACAATAAGACAAAGAATTGATAAAGGATACAAAATGAATGGAAGTGTTAGAAATAAAAAGCCAGAAAAACTGGGGGCGAAAGAAAGAGAGGTGGAATGTAAGAGCAACAGCAGAAGGTGGTAGAAAGATTTACAAAGGAAAGGAGATAGCATCGGTAGCCAAAATCAGTACACACAGAAAAGAGGAATTTGAGGACAAGGAATCACAGCAAACAAGAAATAAGCCAGCAGCGCCTAACTGAAAAAAAAGAAAAGAAAAAAAAAAAGGTGGGGGGAAAAGAGGAAGGATATACAAGAAAACAAGGAAAAAAACCACAAACAAGACTTCAAGCAAGGAGACAACCAACCAACCAAACAAACAAAAAGACTTCCCTCTTAAGATCTTACTTAGGAAAAATAAGAGACCCAAGGGAAGCTAATACAAGGATAATATCTATGTTTTCCCTGTCTCAAAGTACCAACTAATATCCCAGTGGGTCACTACTCTAAGAGGAGCCGGGAACTGAAGCAGAGACCTTTCACATTCACAGCGGAAACTCCTCCACTGAGCTAAACCCTCCTACAGGGTCAACCTGCTTCTCAAAAAGAGTCCCCTTTCAGGGGCAGGATAGACTCTTTTCAATTGAGTAAAATGATTATGAATCTGTCCTTCCAAACCCTTTCTCCCTTTCTCACTACTCTCCCTCTCAGGGCAGCAGGAAGCCTGTGTGAGAGCTCCCCTCTGAAATTCAAATGGGACCCTGGTGAACCAAATCACCACAGAAAATAATGACTCTCAATCTCTGAGAGAGAGCACCCACATCTTGCTGGGAACCCTAGATATGCACTTGGAAGCCTACCAAGCACTTCCTACTGTCCCCCTCCCTTAGGTGTATTGCACAGGAATAATTAATTGCCTGGCTCTACCTTCTCCCAGAAGAAACCCACAGAGGTTAGGTAAATTGTGCTACCTCAGATTTGCCTCTCCCTTCTTCCTAGTTCTCCTCAAGTGAGCTGGTATGTTTCTCAAAGCTCAAAAAGGGGATCCAGACAATTGAATCCACACTCATAGGACCCCTCTCCACCCTTCACCAGAGCCCTCCCACTCTCAGAGTTTTTCTCCTGCTATGTGACCAGCACGGTTTGGGGAAAGCCTTGGCTCCTTGTCTTGGTGGAGGGGCAGAAACCTGTGGTTTCACCTCGAGCTATCACACTTCTGGTCACGCTCTCTCCAGATCAATGTCCAGCAGCCTCCTACTTTATGGGTTCCCAAAACAGCTCGCTCAGGCAGGATTCTGTCCCCACTCAGCCGTGATGTGGGTGTACTTACTCTGATGCCATCTTGTCCCAACTATCTCCGTTCACTTTTAATGTGATTAAATTTTAGCTTTAGTAATTTATTTTTTCATTTTAAAAAATATTGAGGTATATCATTCATAAATGAACATACATGGATAAATAAATGTATACTAAAAAAAAGGTGTGAACTTACAAAATTAATAGGCATAATGTCTTATAGGGTTCCCATACATCATCCCACCACAAACAATTTGCATTTTTGTGAAGCAGTTGTTATATACTATGAAAGAACATCATCAAAATATTACTACAGCTATACCCAATATCTTACATTTGGTATGTTTTCTCACAACCCACTGTATAATTAAGACTCTGTATTGTTTTATATATTTGTTATAGTTCATGAGAGAATGTTCTCCCTTTTGTCCTGTTAACCACAGTCCATCTTCCACCACAGGATTTCACTTTGTTATAGTCATTCTTTGTACAAGCCATTCAAAGTGTACACTCATTGGCTACCATTTTCATCACACAGACATGCTTCCATAACCTCAGTCAATTTTAGAATGTTTTCATTCTTTCCAAAGGAAAATTCCCATACTGCCTTATAACCCCTATTGGTAATGGTTAGAATTTATATATTATCTTCTTTGCCATTGCCACAGAAATACCACAATATTACAGGTAACTATCATCCACAAGATGGATTAGTTGTAATTTTCCTGTGTATCACCATATTCTTAACACCTTGTAATAAAAGAGCATTCTTACATTTATAATATTAACAACAGTCATCATCTATCTCTGAAATCACTATACTATACATTCACATTATCCTGTATCTTCCTTACAATTGACATTTATGTCCCTTGACTACCGCTTTCAGCTACAGTCACATTTACAAATGAGCAGTGTTAGTTATACTCATTATTATGCATTATAATCAACTCTATTATTTCCACATTTTCACAATAAACTTTATCAAAAATTCTGCATACATTAAGCATCATCTCTCTTTCCCAACTAACATTGTCTCTCCTAGTAACCTATACTCTAGAGTTTACCTACATGAGTTTACTCATCATATTTCATTCATATTAGTGAAACCATTCAATATTTGTCCTTTTCTGCCTGGCTTATTTCACTTAAAGTACTTTCATGTTGTCAAAAGCATCCCAATAAAATTTCTTCATAAAGCTGAACAGTTTTCAATTGTTTGCACATACTACATTTTATCCTTTCACCGGTTGATGGATACCTTGGTTGTTTTCTGTATTTTAGCAAATATGAATAATGTTGCTATGAACATGGGTGTGCAAATGTCAGTTTGCATCCTTGCTTTCATTTCTTCTGAATATATTTCTAATAAAGGGATTGGTAGATTATAAAGAAGTTCTATATTTGCTTCTTGAGATACCAACAAACTCTCTTCCAGAGGCTGCACTATCCTATATTTCCACCAGCAGTGCAGGAGTGTTACTGTTTCTCCACATCGTCCCCTGTACTTGTACTTTTCTGTTTGTTTTTTAAATAATAGCATTCTATAAGGTGTGAAATGATATTTCACTGTAGGTTTCCTCTGCATATTCCTAATTCCTAGAGATGTTGAACATTTTTTCATGTGCTTTTGGCAATTTGTATTTCCTCTTTGGAAAAATTTCCCTGAAGATTTTTGCCCAATTTTAATTGAGTTGCCTGTCTATTTATAGTTGAATTGTATAATCTCTTTATGTAACATGGATTTAAAAACCCTTTTCAGATATGTGGTTTCTAAATATTTCTCCTCTCTAGTAGGCTGCCTTATTTTTTTTTGACAAAATCTTTGGAAGCACAAAAATGTTTAATTTTAAGGAGGTCCTATTTACATATATATTTACTTTTATTTTTCATGCTTTGGGTATAAAGTTTAAGAAACCAGCACCTAAATGCAATATCTTGAAGATATTTCCCAACATTTTCTTCTGGGAGTTTTATGATTGTAGTTTTTATATTTATGTCCTCGATCAATTTTGAGTTAATTTTTGTATAAGGTATGAGATAGGCATGCTCTTTCTTTCTTTTGGATATGGATATACAGTTCTCCCAGTCAGAGTCTCCAACCGTGTTCTTTTTATTTATTTATTTTTATGTTTCTTCATGATCAAAATAGATTAATTTATTGAGGGAGATAAGTTACTTAGAGGTGAATTGGCTACAAACAAAGGTAAGGAACATGTTAGAAATTGAGTCTGTTAGTAGGAGAGAGAGATACCACTACTTTTACAGGCAAGTGTAGGGTCCCATATTATTCCATGGTTCAAAAATGGGTCTCTCTGTCTAGTCAAAGGATCACAGAGATCTACTAGGATTTTTCGGCTATCAACCAAGAATCTTTAGGTCTTCCCTCAGGCAAGGCATCCAGTGAAAATATAATTTATTTTTCAGATTCCTCTGGAGAATTAAGTCTCTGTGGCATCGCATTGCCATGCTCCCTGCTCTTGGTTCTCTTTGCCAGGTACTCATTCTTTAAGCATTTTCTCATGTCCTGATCAAGATCATTGCAATGACCAAAAAATATGAGAATGCTGTAATTTTTGTGACATTCCTTTAGCAAGTTAATCAAGATGTTGCATTCTTCAGTGTGCAAGTGCGGAGATAAGTCAGGATGCATCTTTAGAAAGTGATGAATCACAGCAGAGCAACCTGACTCGCGGCCACACTGGGAAGGCTGAAGCACTAGGCCCTTACAGAAACTCGGAACCCCACTTGAGCCATGGGGGAACCCAGAGCCTGTCGGCTCTGCATGGGGCAAAGGCTCCGGCAACCTCCACAGCCAGCCCAGACCTGTGTTCTTTTTAAAGGTATTTTTTGGCTATTCAGGGCTCCTTACCCTTTCAAAGAAATTTAAATATTGACTTTTCCAATTCTACAAAGAAGGCTTTTGGAATTTATTGGGATTGCACTGAATCTGTAGATAAACTTGAGTAGGACTGACATCTTAATGATAGTAGTTTTCCAATCCATGAACGTGGAATGTCCTTCCCTTTGTTTAGGTCTTCTTTGGTTTCTTTTAGCAATGTTTGTAGTTTTTCAAATACAAATCCTTTATATCATTGGTTAAGTTTATTCCTAAACATTCTATTCTTTTAGTTGCTATTAGAAATTGAATTTTTTCCTGACTTCCTCCTCAGATTGCTCATTAGTAGTGTATAGAAGCAATAATGATTTTTGCATAGTAATCTTATATCCTGTCATTTTGCTAAACTTGTGTATTGATTCTAGGAGCTTTTATGAGGATTTTTTTAGGATATAGGGTCATATCATCAGAGATTAGTGAAAGTTTTGCTTCTTCCTTTCCTGTTTCAATGCCTTTCATTTCTTTTTCTCATCTAATTGCTCTAGCTGGAACTTCTAAGATGATATTGAATAACAGTGCGGTCCGTGGTTTTCCTTGTCTTTTTCTAGATCCAACAGGAAAGTTTTTAGGCTTTCACCATTGAATAAAATGATAGCTGTAGATTTTTCATATATGCACTTTATATGTTGAAAAAGTTTCCTTCTATTCCTATCTTTTAGAGTGTTTTTATAAAGGAAGAATGTTGGGTATTGTCAAGTGCCTTTTCTGCATCAATTAAGATGATCATCCAATTTTTCCTCCTAGAATTAGTAACACGATTTATTCTTCTGATTGATTTTCTTGTGGTGAAACATCCTTGCATACTGGCACAAAACCCACTTGTATATGTGATGTATGATTCTTTTAATATGTAGTTAGATTCAATCCCAAGTACTTTGTTAAGGATTTTTTAATCTATATTCATTACAGAACTTAAGTCTATAATTTTCTTTTTTGTGGTATCTTCATCTGGCTTTGGTATTATTAGTGTGACATTGGCTTCAAAGTGTGAGTTTGGTAGTGTTCCCTCCTGTTCAATTTTTTGGAAGTCTTTGAGCAAGACTGGTATTTATTCTTAATGGAATGACTGGTAGTACTCACCTGTGAAGTCTTCTGGTCCTGGGATTTTAATTTTGTGGAGATTTTTGATGGCTGTTTCAATCTCTTGGTTAGTCGAAGTCTTCTATTTCTTCTATGGATATAACAAGTTATTTATGTGTTTCTAGGAATTTGTCCATTTTTATTTCCATTGTCTAATTTGTTATACAGGTGCTCAAAGTATCCTCTTATGATCCTCTTTAATTTTAATGGGTCAGTAGAAATGTCCCCACTCTCATTTCTGATTTTATTTATTTGTATTATCTTTCTATTTTTCTCTGTCAGTCTAAGGGTTTGTCAATTTTGTTCATTTTCTTAAAGAACCAACTTTTGGTTTTGTTGATTCTATTTTTTTTTCTCAATTTTATTTCTGTTCTGATATTTGCTACTTGTTTCCTTCTACTTATTTTGGGATTATTTGCTGTTCTTTTTCTATTTCCTCCAATTGTTTAGTTTGGTCTTTGATTCTGGCTCCTTCTTATTTTTTAATGTAATCATTTAGGACTATATGTTTTCCTCTCAGCACTGCCTTCATTGCATCCCGTAGGTTTTAATATGTTGGGTTCTTGTCATTTGTCTAGAGATATTTACTGCTTTCTCTTGTAACTTCTTCTTTGATCCACTGATTGTAAAAAGGTGTGCTCTTTAACCTCCATATATTTGTGACATTTCCCTTTCTCCACCTGTAGCTGATTTCTGGTTTATTCCATTATTATCAGAGAAGGTGCTTTGGATGATTCCAATATTTTCAAGTTTATTGAGTCATTCTTGTGACCTAATATGTGCTCTTTCCTGTTAAATGATCTATGAGCACTTGAGAAGAATGCATATCATGTTGTTTATGTGTGCAATTCTCTATATATGTCTTTTAGGTCTCATTAGATTGAATAAATTTTGATATTTATTACATTTTTCCTATAGTTAATGTATTATATAAGTTTTCTCCATTGTTTAGTCAGTTATAACCCCACTCCAAGGCTCTAAAATATGATCTAACAGCCACTACAGAACCTCACTTTAATCACAAAGGGAAACATACAAAATCAAAACAAAAATGTAAAAGGAATCAAAATTACTGACCATGACTACTCAACTGTTTGACCAGAACATAAATCAGTGGTGGTGATGGGAGTCCTTTGGTCATCTTTCCACGAGAGCACTGGAACAATGCTCAAATGGGAGGGCACTGTTAAGTTAAACAGAATGACCAGCTGCTTTGGGCACTGGCTGGAGAAACCACTTCCTGATAAGGGTTTTTCTAGAGACTTAAACAATGAATCTGCAGGTGAAAAATTGGAATGCACTCTATAGAACTTAATATAAGTAATTGCTGTTGACAAACCAGTTTTGGTTCAGGAAAGACAATTTCTCAGATTGACCCTATATGAGCTTTTTACTCCCTCATTAGAATGCTATCATTTTCTGAGTGAAGTGCTGCCAAATTACTGAATTGCTCAATAAACTGTGAGATTCTAAATTTAAACTTGTTGAATTAAACTAAATTAAAATTTCTTTTATATTTTTAATATTTTATTATCTTTTTCAAAGATACATAAATAACATAAAATGTTACAATAAAAAATATGAGGTTCCGATATATCCCACTCCCACAGCCCCCACTACTCCCACATCCACAACTTTCCTCATTAGTGTGGTACATTCATTGCATCTGATGAGTACATTTTGGAGCACTGCCACACAGCATGGATTATAATTTATGTTTTAGTTTACACTCTCTCTTACTCCATTCAGTGGTTTTTGACAGGATATATAATGTCCTTCATTTGTCCCTACAGTATCATTCAGGACAATGCCAAGTCCTGAAAAAGCCCCAATATCACACCTCTTTTTCCCTTATCTTAATACAACATACAAAGAGTACTCTGGTGACTGCTACATTATACTAGACTAAAAGAGCATTGCCTTCTTAAGTAAAGGGACCTGATTTGTGATCTCCTCAAAGTATGAAATTAATTCCACTTGTCCACAAGGATTGTTGCCCAAGGCTCAAAGTTGCCCTCATTAAAAAAAAAAAGATTCTATCAAAAATAAATTTTAATTCTGGTAAGCAAGAAGAACCCTATAGTATTCCACTCTTTTGTTCCCTGTAGACACTATGTTTATCAATAACAATGTCAGAAGAGAGGGGGTCCACTCCTATGAGAAGCTCTCTTTCTGCAAGATACCAATGCAATTGGAAATATCTTGGGTTTCCTACTCAAATCTATTGTAATATATATACTTTCTCATCTCAGTACCTCTCAAGCATACAATGCAGTGAGATTAATAAGTACATTCACAATAATGTGCTACCCTCACCACCATCCACTGCCAGAATTGTCCTGGACCCACAAATGAACTCAGAAAGGAAGCAGAACAGCTGAGAGTGAGACTGAAAAGAGGAGGCCTGGAAGGAGATAAGGCCTGGTGGCCCACAGCTGAGTTCCAGGAGACAGTAGATTTTAGAGGGGAAGGCAGGGACCTCAGAGATCGGTGGCCATCTTGCTTTTCCACATGGCAGGACATCAGGATCACCACTAGCTGACTTAGGTGAGAAAACATGTCTGATGGTGCTTGCTTTTGACATTTAGGGCCTAGGAACTGATAATTTTTGCCCCAAATAAAATTTCCATTATCAAAGCTAACCTATTTCTGTTACTTTGCATAGGCAGCTCTGTGGCAAACTAAGACAACTTCCCATTGCATTTTTGCATAAACAATCTTTCCCTTCAGCATTTTCTAAACTATGTTTCCTGATAATGCTCTTTCTACATATTTTGTTAAAGTTTGCCATTTCCAATCTTTGAGTAAGTAGCATTATTTATTATCTCTAACAGTATTTTTACCTTTCTCGGAGAGTTTATATTCAAACTCTGAAGTAGACATGTATAAAAGCTTACTGATTTTACTGGGGCCTGTATGTATCACATTTATTTGAGCACACAGGTTTTTCTTCAAGAAATATCCATTCATATCTCCAGGCAACTCATTCTGTAGGATATAAATGAGGAAATCCTTTCTCAGCATGCATGTGAATGGAGCCATCTCTTCAGAATCTAACTGAGGCACACAGACCATTTGGAGGGCAGGGAGCCAAGATTTCCTGCATAGAATATTATTCAATATAAGTGACTACTCCTGTCGTCCTATGAACTGCACACTCTTAAAAACCTGAGATGCTTTCTGGGATTCACCTGATTACTAAGGTGATCCATAACACACAAAATAATTTGTCTTTCTCACTAGTTTCAGCAAATTAGGTCCTAATACCAAAAGGCCTCCATTGTGTATTATGAGTTAAACATCATTATACATAAAATGGTACTAGTTATGTAGCACTATTTCCATTAATAGAATTGAGAAAATAGTAACAAATCATTTTCTGTGCCTTGTTGAGATGTTCTCACCCAGATGTTCTAAAATTTTATAGATCTTATTTAATCAAGGTAAAGATTATAACCCCATTTTTTCTCAAACTCTTTGCAGTTTGTAAACATGAAGAATTCAAATTGATAAACCAAGAGAGTTATTGGTTAATTAATGTCCATACAATAATTTTAGATTCATGAAACTCCACCAAAATAAGCATGTAATTTTGACCCATGGGGTTACACAATATTTAGTTGAAAAAAAGAATCTCATAATGCCTTTCCTTTTCCTCAGTTAAGGGAGGGGAATGCCATGGACAATCTCACCGTGTTGATAACTGAATTTGTTCCACTGGATTTTCAGACATCTGGGAGAAATAAGTCCTCCACTATGTGTTCTCACTCATCTACCTGCAAGCTCTGGTTGGCAACCACCTCAGTGTTACCCTTACAACGTTGGACCAGAATCTCCATCACCCCATGTGCTTTTCACCAAGGATCCTATCATTATTTGATCTGCTCTTTATCTCCATCACAGTTCCCAATGCCATTATTCATTGACCCAAGATAGTTTCATACCTTTCATGGTGTGTGAGACCCAAGTCTTTTTTGGTTGTTTTGTTTGCTTGTGCATAACTGGCCTTCCTCACGGTGATACCTCGTGATAGATATGATGCCATTTGTTGCCCCCTCCATTATCAGGTCATCATGAAAAGAGTATCTTGTGAGCAGATGCTGGATGCTTCATGGCTTAGTGAGGTTGTCTTTAGGTTCCTTCTTATTACCATTATATAGGTCATATTTTGTCCATCATTTCTTCTGTTAGGTTCTTCCATCACTCATACTCTCCCACTCAGAGAAGTACCTTGCTGAGATTGGAGCCATAACTGCCACAACATCTTGGTCTTTTCTGCTTGTTTTTAATATATATGTTTTATTATCATAATGTTTTCCTATATCCAAATCTCCATGGGGCTAAAGATCCCATTGGTGGAAGGCAAATCAAAAGCCTTCTATTCATGCATTCTTTACCTTGGTTTTGTCACTGTTTCCCTCATACAGGGTCCATTACCTACCTAAAGCCAAGGTCAATGTCCCCTTTTGTTTGAGATCTGCAAGTAACTCTCTTCTAAATTGAGGGGCCAGTCACCCTGAATCCCAACTTCTATAGCCTGAAGTACAAGGAAAAGAAAGTTGCCTTCTGTAAAATTGTAAGGAACACAGTTTAAAGAAAATCAAAGACATTTCATTCAGTTCAGACAAGCAAAGATGCAATTCAGTTAACAGAAACAAACTTTCAAATGGTTACATGAGATGAGAAAAATACACTTATGCAGCCCTAGAATTCATGATTTTTCAATATTTCCTTATCTAAATTAAAAATAGATGTAAAACAGAATTTTCCACCAAAAATTTAGAGAACAGAAAGTATCACTGGGGAATCTGTGACATTCTTTTACGTGTATGCTTTAAATGTATGTGAAAGTTGTTATTGTATAGTTATGTTGCTTAAATTCAGTCTTTTTTTAAAAAAAAAGATTTATTTATTTATTTCTCTCCCCTTCCCCACCCCTACCCTGGTTGTCCGTTCTCTGTGACTATTTGCTGCATCTTTGTTTGCTTCTGTTGTTGTCAGCGGCACAGAAATCTGTTTCTTTTTGTTGCATCATCTTGTTGTGTCAGCTCTCCGTGTTTGCGGCACCATTCCTGGGTAGGCTGCACTTTCTTTTGCGATGGGCGTCTCTCCTTATGGGGCACACTCCTTGCGCATGGGGCTCCCCTACACGGGGGACACCCCTGCGTGGCACGGCACTCCTTGCGCGCATCAGCACTGCACATGGGCCAGCTCCACACGGATCAAGGAGGCCCGGGGTTTGAACCATGGACGTCCCATGTGGTAGACAGAAACCCTAACCACTGGGCCAAGTCCGCTGCCTAAATTCAGTCTTTAACTCCACATTATACTGCTGAGAATTATATTTATTTAGTGATTGTGACAGTTTGAAGCTTTTGCAGACCCCAGAAAATCCTGTTATTCAATTTAATCAATTTCTGTGCTTGTAAACCCATCCAAGATAAGATCTTTTCATTAAATTACTTCAGCTAAGATCAGATGTTTTGATTGCATGACCAAGGGTTGATTATAATTCTTTTACTGGAGTCCTTTATAAATGGAGGAATTAAAAGCTGCATACACAGAAAAAAGCTGCAGAGACAGAGAAGAATCCAGAAGAGAGAAGGCCCTGGGAACCAGAAGCTGGAATCAATTACACACAGGGGTGAGAGGACACCACTTTAGCCAGTAGCTGAAAGCAAGTAGGCCCAGAAAAGAGAGGAGAGGCAAGCAGGAACCCTCTTGTGCCAGATCACCCAGAGCTGCAGTCCAGGAAGAAAGCTTCTTCTGATGATGCCTTTCTGTGTCAGAAGGGTAAGCTTATAAATTAGTAAATCCTGATGCTAAAACCCAACCCATTTCTGTGATATTGCTTTGGCAGCCTTTAACAAACTAAAGCAGTGATTAATATCACAATGTTTCCTAGTTTCAGTTTTATAAAATGCAAATTATTGTAATGACTATTCTGATTTTCTCCTTGTACAAAAAGACAAAAAACAAAAGCAGCTAAATGACACTAACCATTTTCAATTTTCTAAGATATTCAAATTGCTCTTCAAGGCTGAGGTACTGGCGGCAGACTTGGCCCAGTGGTTAGGGTTTCCATCTACCACATGGGAGGTCTGCAGTTCAAACCCCGGGCCTCCTTGATCCGTGTGGAGCTGGCCCATGCGCAGTGCTGATGCATGCAAGGACTGCCCTGCCACACAGGGGTGTCCCCCGTGTAGGGGAGCCCCATGCGCAAGGAGTGCACCCTATAAGGAGAGCCGCCCAGTGCAAAAGAAAGTACAGCCTGCCCAGGAATGGCACCGCACACATGGAGAGCTGACAGAACAAGATGATGCAACAAAAAGAAACACAGATTCCCATGCCGCTGACAACAGAAGTGGACAAAGAAGACGCAGCAAATAGACACAGAGAACAGAAAACCGGGGTGGGGGGCGGGGGGAGGAGAGATAAATAAATCAATAAATCTTTAAAAAAAAAAAAAGGCTGAGGGACTGGTTTTTTTTCCTTAAAAGAAGTGGATAAAAATATATTAATATATTGGGAATATTTTAAATTATGTATCTCTTTAAATGGTAAAAAATGTTAACTTGTAATTTTAATTTATATTTTTCAGATTTCTAATTAAAATAAACCCCTCATCAGTTTTTTACTTTGGTTAGTTTCAATATTGTTTTATGTATAGTAAGCATTTATACTTTTTTTTTCCTCTTTATTTTTTTAAAATGTTACATTCAAAAAATACAAGCAGTCTCCATATACCCCCACCCCCCTCACCCCACTCCTTCCACATCAACCTCTTTCATCATCTTGGGACATTCATTGCATTTGGTGAATACATTTTGGAGCACTGCTGCACCACATGGATAATGGTTTACATTGTAGTTTACACTCTCCTCCAGTCCAGTGGGCCGTGGCAGGACATACAACGTCGAGCATCTGTCCCTGCAGCACCACCCAGGACAACTCCAAGTCCTGAAAATGCCCCCACATCATATCTCTTCTTCCCTCTCCCTACCCTCAGCAGCTACCGTGGCCAGTTTATTCACATCAATGCTACAATTTCTTTTATTACTAATCACAATAGTTCCATAGTACAATATCAGTAAATCCACTCTAGTCCATACTCTACTCCTCCATCCTGTTGACCCTGGGATGGTTAGGTCCCCTCCACCTCTATATCAGGAGGGGGCTTAGATTCCATATGGATGATGGATGCAATTCTCCTGTTTTCAGGTGTAGGCACTCTTGGCTCCTTGGTGTGGTGGTTGATCTTCTTCACCTCCCTGATGGCTGGCCAAGGTAAGTCCAATAAACCAGAGGGTAGGCTGCAAGTCTGCTGAGGCTCAGGGCCTGGCTGTCACATGGACAGTCCAGAGATTCAGGTCTCCTGAGTATACACCAACCCAAACGCCAGTCACAGGTCCGGTAAAACTGACAGAAGAGGCATGTGTAGAAAGATCATATCTGAATCCAATTCCATGACACTCAGGAACACAAATTCCAAAGTAGGGCCAACTGACATGGCACTGGACTCCAGAGCCATCTGCCATGACCACAGAACCTGTGGGTCTCTGTAGCCCTCAGGAGAACCAGTCCCTGGGTTTGTATCTACTTTGGCTGTCTCTGGGACCCTGCTGAGGCGTCCCATAAGTGCAACCCTTGTGATGACCTCCCAACTCTTTTTGGGGACTCATAGCCATATAAACTCATTTGTCCTTTCCATTTCCTAGTTGAGATTTCATGTAAAGATTTTCCAAAGGTTTTTTTTTTTTTATGGTATATTTTATAAATTCAGGAATATTTAACTTGATCTATTTAAATGTAATCATGTTTCTTTATATGGCTTGTTCACCAAACCATTAAAATAATGAACAATAAAACCTTTTATCAATGTTGGAATTCTTTTTTAAAAGATTTATTTATTTATTCCCCTCCCCCCCCCCCCCCCGTTGTCTGTTCTCTGTGTCTTTTTGTTGCGTCTTGTTTCTTTGTCCACTTCTGTTGTCATCAGCGGCACCAGAAGCGTGGGTGGCGCCATTCCTGGGCAGGCTGCACCTTCTTTCAGGCTGGGCGGCTCTCCCTATGGGTGCACTCCTTACAGGTGCACTCCTTGCGGGTGCACTCCTTGTGCGTGGGGCTCCCCTACGCGGGGGACACCCCTGCGTGGCAGGGCACTCCTTGTGCACATCAGCACTGCGCATGGGCCAGCTCCACATGGATCAAGGAGGCCTGGGGTTTGAACTGCGGACCTCCTATGTGGTAGACGGACGCCCTAACCACTGGGCCAAGTCCGTTTCCCGGAATTCTTTTTATATATTGTCCTATTCTTAGAACTTTTCCAAAATTACCTATTATTCTAATTTGACTTAGAACTCTTTACCTTTAAATCTGCAAATCATTTCATGGTGAAGAAAATTATGAATTGTTAATTAAAAAAATAATTTGTAACCCTAGGAAAAAGTGGTGCCTTGCAAAGTGAAAGGAGTAGATATAAAAACAGTGTTCTTATTGCAAGTTTACTTGAAGCATAAGTGAGTAAAGATAGACTCAATTTATTAACTGCTCTGAAAATGTGTGCTTTATTACTTCCTGCAGTACGCTCACTAACCTGCAACCAAATCAAATTTGTGAATTAGAAAGTATATTTTATAAAATAGACAATTTTTTCTACAGAGCAGAAAAGTTATTTATTTCTCACCATGTATCTCAGGGAATTTATAGTGGAACTGTAGTAATTATAGAATAGAGAAAATGCAAAATAAACTTGACTTAGCATATCAAATGAAGATATTTGGAAAACATATTGGGAGAAAAGAAAGAATAATATAATAAGTGTTAAAACTCAGTACTGATTATAAACAATTTTGTATTGTATTATTCTCTAACTTTCTACAGATTTTGGATATTTGATATTTTTTAATATTGTCTGTATTGGATCTCAAAAGAAAAGACTGGAATATTTTTGTATACTACGAACTGAATGCTACTTTATTAAATTATCTTCAAAATTCAGAAAGTGAAATGATTATTACCATTTTGTAGCCAATAAGACATCCCTCTTATTAACCTCATTAAGAATCTTAGAAAATACTTAATTTGTTTGGATTTAATAGAAGAAGTTGCTGGGTACCCCAGGTATTGATATAATATTCACTATTATCTTGTGCACATTTTTGATGTTTACCATAATATGTTTTAGCAATGCATATTGATTTTTGCATGGAGTTAATTTTTATGTTGCCTTTTATCATTAATAGAATTTGATAAAGTAAGAAGTAGAATGCATGTTTTTGTGGTTTGATTTCAAAATAGCCCAGCTACTCAACCAGGACTTGCAGCACCACCTTAAACCAGTGCACACTTCAGAAACACACAGGGCTTTCCCACTAACCTGGGTCTATGTTCCTCCTTCACTCCATGAAATCCTACTACACAACTAACTTCATAAGAGCATCCTACTTCCAAATCCACCCCCCCCATACACTTCATTATTTCACTCAAATCAGTTGTAAGTCAAGTTCAAAGAAATTTAAAAAAATATATTCCCTATGGAATGATGGAGAATGGGATGAAGGAGACATGAGTTCTAGTCATGTTCTGGCATAGTTTTACTATTGGAAATGGGGGAAACTTCAGATGAATTTGAGTTCCATTTTCCCAAACATAAACTGAAACTCAGTGACATGACCTCTGCTGCCCTAACAACTCTGACAGCATTTAAACATCATCTACAGAGAAACCCCCTTAGACTAGCATTGCATTGTGTCTGGACGATCCTGACTCCTGCACAGAGCTACCTCTCCTCCACTCATACCCAGGAAGGGAGTCCAGTACTGCGGTCAAAATCCAACATATCAATGAACTGCTTTTTCAATCCCACACTGATCTTAGGCACATCCAAAACTCATTAAAATATTAAAAATCAGTACAAACTGTGCTAAATAATTTTGTTTGCCTGTTTCTCTTTGACAAAACATTTATAAAGAAAAATTACAAATAGAACAATCAAATATATTTAATCAAATATTTGTGTGGATTTTCTCACAAATACAACCACTGGCTGAAATAACTGGTTACATTAATCTCATGCAAATAAATTCATTTACCTTAGTGGTTAAAAATTTCAGTAATGCAAGAGCAGTAATTAGGATACCTGCCTGTGTTTATCAATAGAGGAAATTACCTATTTAAATGTATAAACACAGTGGAGAGATGATGATGTTCATAATATCAAGGAAAGAATCTTCTAGACTACTTGCCCATAGAGAGTAGACTCACTGTGTCTAGAGTGGATTGGCTTTCACAGAAAAGCTCGGAAATGCTTGTCTCACGTGGATCAGAACTTTCTCCATCTCAAATGTCATGATACCTGCTGAAGAGAATCGAGAATGTTGTATGAATGATAATAGGAATCAAAATCCATGGAAAATTGTGAGCATGAGCAATATATAGATTATAATTAAAACAGTAAGGAAAAGTTCACAGTGAACAGGCAAAAAATTCAAAAGGTTTGAAAGTTCACATTTCAAAAACAACCTTTGATAAGCTCCAAACGCCAGATATTTAAGGAGACACAGGAAATAATATGATAGCACTATTCATTGCTTTACTTCATGACTAGGAATTTACTAAGCTTAGTTATTTTGCAACCCCAACAAATAGGCATATATCAAATTTGTTTCACAGTAGTAGCAGCCTATTTTCACACTGAACCCAAGCTATCCGAAAACAACAGGCTTAATACAGACAATCGGTATGTTTCATAGCGTCATAACTATCAAAATTATTTGTGTGTAACCTCAGAATCCACTTCACTTTGGCCAAGCCTCTTGCCTCAACACGATCCTTTGGCCAGTTAATTAGCAGTTTTCCAGCCCTGAGGTGTAAATTTCCCCAGAAGGCAAAGGCTGCACCTGCAACCTGCAGTCTCACCACCCACGTATCTCACCGTAAACCCAGCTGTTCCACATGATAAGCTCACCACCCCCACCACCTTCAGACCCCAGGCCCTTCACCTTTTCACTAAATGCTTGCTGTAAACTATCCAATCCTTGACTCCTGTGGGAAACCTCCTAACCTCCACCCTGAACCCCAGTAAAGGCACAGACTCAGGGATCCCTCTTGTCCTACATCTCGCTCGCCCCCTGGTGGCTGAGCCACCTGAATCTATCACACTTCCTGTCAACTGCTCCTGCCTCCCTACTCCCTGGGACCTCTGAGTAACAGATCTTTCCTTATGCATTTTGGCCTCAGTTTCCCTTTACATTGTACCTGATTTCCATCCACCAGGAACCCAGTTTAAAATCCATTTTAACCAATTTGTAACAAGTGGTACAGCAAGCATGATATGCTGAAGCAGGAGTCCTTTGGGCTGCTCTTGACTTACTAACTAGCTCCCTCAGATGGATAATCTTATCTGAGAAGGGTTCATGTCTTGCTGTCATACATCTGTGCTGCTTTGTGCCACTGCCTGCTGCCTCTGCTGGATGTTGCCTAAGTTTCTGACACCAAATTTGTGGTCCCATAGATCAGAGACTTCCCCAGGATCCATAGAAGGCCAGCCCTACTATGGCAAGAGGGGAAACCCTGTGGTTTCTGGCATTACCCCAAACAGTCACACTAGTGTCATGAGAGACAGGCACTGGGCAACAGTGGTTCCATGACAAGTCTTCTTGCAGTTCTCACTGTAGGAATTTGCAAGGTGGGAGACAGGGGTCCAAGCCTGAGCTGTGACTAGAGAGTGAGGCCACTAGGGCTAAACACATGGGTCAAAAGGGTGAGGATAGGCCTCCTGGTACCTGGACCACAGCAGTGGGGAGACTGCTGTGGGAGACCCCAACCCCTGTGTCTGTGGACCTTGCAACCAGGTCTGAAGCCCACCCCTGGGGTGAGGGGCACCCTCCACGGGAAGCACAATGGCACACTGAATATCAACAGTGCTGCAAGGGTCTGCCAACTGCCATCCTTACTTTGCTACTTCTGCTTTCTCTGCTGCTGTCACTGTTCATCCCCCATCCTCATGGGATACAGAGGTTCCAATCTGATGCAAGGCAGCTAAGGAACTACTGGGCAAGAAAAATAAAGGGGACTGAGCACAGTGTGCCAGTACCCCTAAGACACCAGGGCAAATTTCTAAACTGTTTAAGAAATGTAAAACTCCTGAAGTACTGATGCATGTGACAACATGGATGAGCCTTGAAGACATTATGTTGAGTAAAATAAGCCAGACACAATAGAAAAATATTGTATGGCCTCACTAATATGAACTAAGTATAGTGCAGACCGATGGAGGTATAAAAGGGAAAATAGTTACCAGGAGAGAGAATGTGAGTAGAGAAGGGTGAGCCAATTCTTACTCTGCACTGAATGTATAATTACATTGATTGTAATCCTTAGGAAATGGATAAAGGTGATGGCGGAGCAGTTACGTGGTTATAATTTATAGCACTTACGTGTGTGTGTGTAAACAGGGTTGAAAGGGGAGTTTGAGGCCATATGTGTTGCTAGAAGGAAAGTCAGAAGATAAAACAGGAAACTGTATGACAAAATAAACTCTGAGGTGGCTGAGAATTGTGGGCAATAATACAAATATAAGAAAGTTCTTTCAGGAGCTACAATAAAGTTGCACCACAAGTATAGGGTATTGATAGTAGGGTGGTGTGGATATTATTTATGACTTGCCAAAAGAACAAGATTGTAAACTGGTCTGTTCTTCTGGGTGTGATACCATTTGAATGCATTAGGGTCAGCTCACATGTCTTGATTAAATTACCTTTCAAGATTAGGGCTTTGATTTGACCATGTCAGTAGGGTGTGACTCAGGGTTGAGTCCTTGCCACCTTGGGCCTATATAAGTGGACCCCCACTCAAGAAGACATACAGGAAGAGAGAGTGCTCCATAGACATGGAAGAGCAGAGAACTTTGTCCATTGTGATCCTGGAGCCTGGATAGAGATGAGCCGTTTGTCTGATAGTTTGCAGCTGAAGACAACAGAGCAGCTGAGAACCTGATAAGGCCTGGAAGGAAACAAGCCCTATGCCAGACTGATATAGAAAGCCCGGGGAGACAAGCCCTATGCCAGCTGACAGCTGAGATCAGAAAAAGCTGTGACCATGGAACCTTAAGAGGGACAAGGTCAGAGAGATGAGACAGAGATGGCCGCCATCTTGCTTCAACACATGGCAACAGACTTTGGTGAGAAAGCTGCCTTGAGGTAGGCTCTAGGGCCTTGTAACTGTAAGCTTTTGTCCCAAAAAAAATACCGTTTATAAAAGCCAATAGATTTCTGGTACTTTGCATCAGCACCCCTTTGGCTGACTGATAATTGTGGTATATGGGAGAAATGCATCTAAAACATACTTGTATTTGATATAAATGTATTATTGTTACCATTGGTATGTTTTCTGGAGAGATAGAGGAAAGTCCTGGCATTTTCTCCAATAAAATGGCAAAAATCTGGAAAATATAAGCCTTGTTGAATGAAAAAAAAAGCAGGCCAATACACCAAGCCCTAGATCTTAATGCTTGCACTTATGATCCTTATTCCTGAAATAATGAAATTAAACCTAATAATAATTAATAAACACTTCCTTGTTACTCATTTGTTGTTTTTCTCTAAGCAAAATCTGCAAATGAAGTCACTACCTTCCCCCAAACATGGGGCATGGTTCCCAGGGATGAGCCTCCCTGTCATGGAGTGAGTATTACCAAGCATTAATCACTGATGCATTTGGGGAAAATACTTTGACCAAAAAGGGGAAATATTAAATAAAACAGTATTTTATGGCTAAAAATTTTCGAAGTGAGTTGGAAAGTCATTACAAAGGTTACCCATATGCAGGTCTCAGACAGATTTCACAAAATGCCATAGTAAACAAAGCCTCAAACAAAGGTGATCCTGAGGGCTCTATGGTTCATGCTATCTTAAGGCTATGGATGGGGAGGAGCTATTGGCAAGATATGAGAGCACTCACATCAGTCACAAATCCTGACGTATCCTACAGGCCATGGACAGCTATGACAAATGGGATCCTGTGGGATTGTTCTTGCCAGTCAAGGTAATGAACACCACAATATCACCTGAAATAAGGCACTATGGAGATCCTGCCTATAATCCAACAACTCCCCAAAGAGAGAGAATTTATGCCCATATTTCTCCATATAATAGCCCTGTTTGGCCAGTCCTTCAAGACTTCACCAATGAAGGGTGATCAGCCATCAATTATGTCAACATTAAGGCAAAAGTTCAGTCCATCAGAGTTTCTATTCTTAACACCATCTGTAGCAGTTTGGTATTTATTTTTGAATTTCAAAAATAGATATTGGATTATGTTTGTAATCTTGTCTGTTCCACTGGGTGAATTAGACTGTATTAACTTCAGAGTTCTCACTTTTACTTGATTGAATTATAATTAGGGTTTTGGTTGGACCACAACAATAGGACATTGGGCCCCTGCCCCATTGGTGGGCAACGACTCACAGAGATAACTACAGGGCAGAGAAGGGAATTGGAGTTTTGGATGCTGGAACCCCAGGAAGTAAAGACAAAGGAGAAGAATACAGAGGAATAGAGATGGCTCCATAGACATGGCATAGGCCCCAGGAAGACAGAAAGCCTGACAGTCCACAGCTGACCTTGTGGAGAGACCAGAGCAGCTGAACCCAGAGAAGAATGAACCCCAGGAGAGAGACGAGACTTATCATAGCCTACAGCTAATATTGGAAGAAGCTGGGGCCATGCAGACTCAAGAAGAGGGAGGCTGAACCCTTGCAGATGTAGGTAGCCATCTTGCTCTAACACATGGCAACAGACTTTGGTGAAGGAAGTAATTTACACTTTATGGCCTGGTTACTGTAAGCTTCTACCCCAAATAAATACCCTTTATAAGAGCCAAAAGATTTCTGGTATTTTGTACCAGCACCCCTTTGGCTGACTAATACACTTACATTTAAAAGAAGGAAGATCTCAAATAATAGCGCTAACATAAAAATTGTAAGATCAAGAAGATTAACATCAAAATAAACACAATCAAGCAGAAAGAAATGCACCCCAAACAGTATAAATCATAAAAGGTGTGTACCAAGACAAATACTTACCAAATGGTTCATTGTTCAAGATGAAGAGAGGGTATTGAAAGCAGCAAGAGAAAAGAGAACCATCACATACATAGGAAACTCAATAAGATTAAATGTTGATTTCTCATCTGGGGGTAAGAAGGCAGTATGACTTTAGTTAAGGTACTAAACGAAAAAAACTTTCAGCCAAGAATTCTCTACCCAGCAAAGTTGGCATTCAGAAATGAAGGAGAGTTAAAAATATTCACAGAAAAGCAGAAATTAAGGGAGTTTGACAACAATAAACCTACCCTTCAACAATCCTGATGGTTGAAAGTAAAAAAAAAAAAAAAGAGGATAGAGAGGATTGAAGGAGAGTGTAGGAATAGAGATTATTTGTAAGAATAACTAAAAAATAAAAAGAGAAAAAACACATGAGGTATATATAAACTTAAAGAAAATACGGCTAATATAAATAATGCCTTAAAAGTAGTAACATTGAATGCTAATGTATTAAACTCTCCAACCAAAGAAACAAATTGGCAGAATGGATAAGGATACATGGCCCATCTATATGCTGTCAACAAGAAACTCACCTTAGACTCCGGGAAGCAAGGAGCTTGCAAGTGAACGATTGGAGAACAATTTTACAAGTAAACAATAAACAAAAAAGGTTGGGAGTCGTTATACTAGTATCAGAAAAATAGACTTTAAACGCAAAACTATTGTAAAAGATAAAAATGGACACAATATATTAATAAAGGGGTAATCTATCAAGATGAAAGTACAATCATAAACATTTGTGTGCCAAACCAGAGCACCTCAAAATATATGAGGCAAACACTGTTGAAACCTAAATGGAGAAATACATGCCTCTATAATTATAGTGGAGGACTTTAAGACATCATTATCACAATTACACAGAATATCTTAACAGAGGGACAATAAAGAAACAGAGACCTTGAATAATACATTAGAGGATCTGGACCTAATACACATATACAGAACATTATACCCTAATAAAGCAGGATATACATTCTTCTCAAGCACACATGGATCATTCTCCAGGATAGACTACATGCTAGGCTACAGAACTATGCTCAACAAATTCAGAAAGATTTAAAGTATACAAAGTAATTTCTCTGACCAAAATGGAATGAAGCTGGTAATCAGCATGGGCCAGAGAAGCAGATTAGGCACAAAGATATGGAAGTTAAACAACACACTCTTGAACAAACAGTGGGTCAAGGAAGAAATTGCAAAAGAAATGAGTATCTATCTTGAAAGAAAGAAAAATAACAGTATAGCATATCAAAACCTAAGGGGTACTGCAAAAGTAGTGCTGAGAGTAAGATTTATAGCCATAAATGCCTATATTACAAAAAAGGGAAGAGCTAAAAGCAAAAACCTAAATGCACACCTTGAAGGATTAGAAAAAGAACAACAAACTAATCCCAAAGCAAGTGGAAAGAATGAATTAACAAAGATTAGAGCAGAGCTAAATAAAACTGAAAATAAGAAAGCACTAGAAAAAGCTAATAAAACCAAAAGCCAGTTCTTTGAGAACATTAATAAAATTGACAAACCTTTGGCTAGACTAAGAAAGAGAGAAAAGATGTAAATGCATAAAATAAGAAACAAGCAAGGCAATAGCACAACTGACCCCAGTGAAATAAAGAATACCATAAAAGGATACTTTAAAAAGTTGTGTGCCAATGAGATGGATAACTTAGACCAAATGGACAAATTTCTATAAACACACAAGCAGCCTACACTGACAAAAGAAGAAATTGATGAGCTAAACAGACCAATCACAAGTAATGAGATTGAATCAGTTATCAAAAACCTCCCAACTAAGAAGAGTACAGGACCAGATGGTTTCAAAGGTGAATTTATCCAATCACTCTGGAAAGAACTAACACCAATCCTCTTAAACTCTTTCAAAAAACAGAAGTGGAGGGAACACTGCCTCGCCCATTCTATGATGCTAACATCACCCCAATATTAAAGCAACACAGTCACAAGTAATGAAAGCTGTGGACCAGTCTCTCTAATGAACTAAGGTGCTAAAATCCTCAAAAAAACACTGGCTCCTTGTATTCAACAATACATCAAACAAATTACATATCATGACCAAGTGGGTTTCATCCATGGTATGCAAGGAGGGTTTACCATAATAAAAATCAATCAATGTACTATACACATGAGCAGATCAAAAGAAAAAAAGCCACATGATCATCTCATCAGGTCCATTGATTCAGAGAAAGCTTTTGATAAAGTACAACATCCTTTCCTGATATAAAAACACTTCAAAAAATAGGAATGGAAGGAAACTTCATCAACATGGTAAAGGTTATATATGGAAAACCAATAGGAAACATCATATTCAATGGTGAAATGCTAAAAGCTTTCCCTCTAAGATCTGGAACAAGACAAGAATGTCTACTTTCACCATCCTTATTTAATATTGTGTTAGAAGTACTTGCTCAAATTCTTAAGGAAGAAAAAGATATAAAAGTCATCCAAGTTGGAAAGGAAGAAGTAAAATTTCACCATTTGCAGATGACATGACCTGTATGTAGAAAGCCCTAAGAAATCTACAACAAAACCTACAGAGCTGATAAAGGAGTTCAGTAAAGTGGCAGGATATAAGGTAAGCATGCAAAAATAAGTAGCATTTCTGTACAACAATAATGAGCAATCTGAGAAGGATATCAAGAAAAAATTCTATTTATGATAGCAAATAAAAGAATGAAATATATAGGAATAAACTTAACTAAAGATGTAAAGGAATCATGTACAGAACACTAATCAACATTGTTAAAGGAAATCTAAAGGCCTAAAAAGTGGAAGACTATTACCTGTTCATGGTTAGGAAGAGTAATCATCATTAAGATATTTATTCTACCCAAAGTGATTTAGAGATTTAATGCAATCCCAATAAAAGTTGTAACATCATTTTTTATTGAATTAGAAAAGCTAACTTTGACATTAATCTGGAAGGGCAAGGGTCCCTGAATATTCAGAGAAAAAGTACAATGAAATTGAAGGAAACACACTACCTGACTTTAAAACATACTGCACAGCTACAATAGTCAAAGCTACATTATATTGGCACAAGGACAGACACACTAACCATTGAAGCAGTAATGAGAGTCTGATATAAGTCCTTGCATAAACCATCAACAGATATGAGACAAGGCCACTCAGTCCACTCAACTACGAAGAAATGGCCTCTTCAACAAATGATGCTTGGAGAACTGGATATCCATTTCCACAAGAATTAGAAGGATCACCATCTCACATGCTATAAAAAAATTAACACAAGATGGATAAAAGATCTAAATATAAGAACCAAGATGAGAAAGCTCCTGGAAGATAATGTGGAGAAGCAGCTATCAGATCTTATAGTAGGAAATGGTTTCATAAAATTTATATCCAGAGCATGAGCAATGAAAGAAAAAAATAGATAAATGGGGCCTCCTGGAAATTAAAAACTTTTGTGCTTCAAAGGGTTTTGTCAAGAAAGTGGACAGGCAGCCTATTCAATGGGAGAATATATTCAGGAAAAATCTATCCAATAGGGACCTAATATCCAGCATATATAATAAAATCCTACATCTTGAAAATGAAGACAAATAACCCATTTAAAAATATGCAAGAGATTTTAATAGTCACTTCTCCAATAAAATGGCTGAAAAGCACATGAAAAGGTGCTCAGCATCACTACCATTACGGAAATGCAAATCAAAACCACAATGAGATATCAAGTTACATCTATTAGACTGGTGGTTATTAAAAAAAACAACAACAGAGGACTACAAGTGTTAGGATGTGGAAAAAAGAGAACAGTTATCCAGTACTGCTGGGATGTAGCAATTGTGGAGGACAGTTTGGTGGTTCCTCAGAAAGCTAAATATAGACCTTCCATATGATCTTGCAATCCCACTGCTGGGTATATGCCCAGAAGGATTGAAATCAGCAACACAAACAGATAGATGAACACCAATGTTCATAGCAGCATTATTCACTATTGCCAAAAGTTGGAAGCAATCCAAATGCCTATCAATGGAAGAATGGCTATGCAAACTGTGGTATGTACAGACAATAAGATATTACTCAGCTGTAAGAAGGAATGAAGTATTAACAGATGGGATAACATGGATGAATTATGAAGACCTTATGTATAGTGAAGCAAGCCAGGCACTGAAGGAGAAATATTACCTGCCCTCACTGATATGAATTAAGCAAATTGAGCTGATTCATGGAGCTTGAGTCTGGCAGACAGGATTACAGTAGACAGAAAAGGAGTAGAGGTTGGTGAGGAAATGCCCATATGGGCAAATACTATGACAAAGTGGAAAAGTGTAGTTGTATAGTGGATGAGCATGACAGTGTTGAAGTGATGTGACTGGGTCAGGAGGTGCTGGACTGTGGGTGAGAGTTTGGGGGGTTGGGTTGTACTATCCATGGAACTGGGGGAAGGAGCAGGTGAACTCTGGGGATTTGTAGGTCTGCGGTTAAAACTACAACTTTGGGAATGTTATTTTGGCAAATATGGCGGGAAACGTTTACTGATGTAGAGTTTAGGATGTGGGGTATATATGGGACAGGGCACACCTGGGCTTCTTTGGAATATATAAGTGTTCATCTTGTCATAATGTGTTTTATCAGTGGGTGGAGACCCACACAATAAACAAGAAAATTATTAAACTCCCATCCTGGGGAGTCCTGCTGTGTTCTCAACATAATATACAGGGACAAAAATCCCTTGAGAACATAGACAGTTCCTAATAAAAGAAAGCAGACCAATATGTCAAGCCCTCAATATCATTACCAGTAACCATGAATCTTATTCTTCAAAAAGTGAAACTTTTGAAACTGGTTACCATAGGTTCCAAAGAGAAGGGGAGGAGAAAATAGATGAAACATTGGCATTTTTAGGCAATTAGAATTGTTCAGCATGATTTTGCAATTACAGATACAGGCCATGTATTAGTCAGCCAATAGGGTGCTGATGCAAAGTACCAGAAATCTGTTTGCTTTTATAAAGGATATTTATTTGTGGTAGAAGCATATAGTTAAATGGCCCTAAGGAGTCCAACTCAATGCCAATGACCCAAAGTCATTGGCCAAGTACCACGACCTGTGCGGGTGAACTGAGAACCCGAGGGGAGGTGACAGGAGCTGAAGAAAGATACACAAAGACAAAGACAAGATTAGAGGGGGCCAGGTGGGCCAGGGCTAGTTGATGGCAAAGCCAAGGACCCGAGCTGGCACCACAAGCTTTATTTAAAGCAGTTAACGAGGTCATCATTCTCAGAGCAGGGGCCTTTAGGCATGAAATTCTTTGAGTTTCTTCCTATCAGGACATCAGCTCCCTTCTGCTTACTTGCAGGTGCAAACATGGCTGACCACACCCTCACCTCTCTGTGCACATTGATCCTCCCCAGCAATGTGGCTTGAGCCCCGCACATTACTTCAGGGACCCCTACACCAAGTATTGAAGCAAGATGGCAGACAGTGTATGCAAGGTTTCAGCTTTCCTTTTTCCTCTTAAGGCCTCATGGTTCCGGCTCCTTCTGATCTCAGCTGTAGGCTGTAGCACTCATTTCTTTCCAGGCTTTCTCAGCTGCTCGGGGCTCTGGTCACTACAGCTTCAAAAAATCAGGCAAATTGCTCAGCTCTCTCTGGGCCTCCAGGATTAATGTTCTCTCCTCTGCCATTTCTATGGAGCTCTCTTTTTCTACTATGTATCTTCTCTTGTCTGCATTGTTGAGTGTGTGTTCAATCCTGCACACCCTAATGATATGGTTGAATCAAAGTCCTAATCTTGATTTAAGCAAGTAAATATAAAACCTTTGGATTTAAGTCAATCAAAGGGTATCATACTCAGAGGAATAGACAAGTTTAAAAACATAATATCTCTTTTTGGAATTCATAAATAATATGAAACTGTCACAGGCCACTTCAAATTTTGTCAATACTGATATAAGTGTATGATTCAAAATGTAAACCATAATATAAGTATTGTCCATGGTTAGTAGCAATACTTGAATATTAGTACATCAATTGTAACAAATGTACAAAGTGCATGTAAACTTATTAATAGAAGAGAGGGGAAAGGGGGAGGGCATTAGGTACATGGGAATCCTCTATATTCCTTATTTAACTTTTTGGTATCTTAAAGCTTCTTTAAAGGTAAAATAAAAAATAAGACATGGAGGGAACATATGGAGGAATATGTCATTGTACATATAAGACAGCAAATCTTACAGTGATAAAAGACAAAATGTCTAATTTTATTTCAATTTTTAATTTTTTGTATTTTATTGATTATTTTCTAAATTATTTTTTCATTTTCTTATTACTTTTATTTCGCTATATTGTTGGCTTCTGTTTTGGATTGGTTTTGAATCATGGAAGCATCACAACAGTCGTGGGGAGAATGTCTTTAATGGGGGATGCATGGAAAGGGGTTCACATGAGGCATGTCTCTTAGGCATAAGAATATTTGAATGTGTTCATGGGGCATTGTCTCTGTGGGTGGATATTCACACAATACCTGAAAGAATATTGAATTCCTATCCTGGGGAATTCTGCTACATTCTCCAATAAGACACCAAGAATCCCTCAAGTGCAAGGGAAGTGCCTGGTAAAGGAACACAGACCATTAGGCCAGGCCCTGGATATTGAGGAACCTTTTCTTGTGAAACTGAAACTTAGCTTAGTATTATTTACTGTATAAGTTATCTTCTGAAAACCTCCTTGTTGTTCAAATGTGACCCCTCTATAAGCCAAACACAGTATATAAATGCACTACTTTCCCCCAGCATGGGACATGACTCCTTGGATAAGCCTCCCTGGCATTGAGGGATTATTATCAAACACGAACTAACAGTGCATCTGGAAAAAGACCTTGACCAAATGGGAGATGTTGTAATTACAAATGAGATTTTTATGGCTAAGAGATTTCAAAGTAATTCAGTAGGTCATTCCAGAAGTTACATTTATGCACATTTCAGCAGGATATAACTGACTGCCACAGTAATGAGCGCCTCAAATAGCAGGACCCCTGAGACCTCTAGAGACATATAGAAACTACAGGCAGGGCATATGGCTCTAGAATTTGGCACCCTGTCAGTGGCCCTTACTTTGTTATTTATGCTCCCCAGCGTCATGGAGTTTGACTCATTTATAAGTTCTCCACACATTCCTCTTCTGTCCCTTTTATTTGAACCTGTAATTAACACTATACTTGTTAAATAAATGTCTCAAGAGACATAAATCTTTTGTCTGTCCCTCTGCCAGTTGAGCCCTGAATTTCAGCAGAGTTGCAACACCTGCTCTCCAGTTCACTGGACTCACTCAGGACAACTAACAAGAAGATAATGATAGATAGCACTCATCCCAAGGATCAGAGAGTATCTGCAACTGGAAGTAAGATAGTTCCATTCATCTGCCCCAAGGGATCTAAGCGCTCTCTCAGTTAGAAACTAGTGGACATCACCATCCCCAAATCCTCAAGATTGGGGGAAATGAACAATGGACTAAAGTAGATTTTTTATTACTCTACTATAAATATATTATTATTATGGCAATGGAAGAGCAATATTATTATCATTGATATAAAGACAATGCCACTAGAAGTTCTGAGGGATGGCAAAGGGAAGAATAGGTGTAATATGGAGGCATTTTGGGACACTGGAGTTGCCCTCCAAGACATTGCAGTGATGGATACAAATCATTATATATTTTACTATAACCTACCAAATAGTGCAGGACAGAGTGTAAGGTATAATATAATCTGTAGCCCATGGTTAGTAGCAATGCTTCAATATGTGTTACTCAATTGTAACAAATGTTGATAATGTGGGAAAGTGTGTGTGGGGGGAAAGTGTGGGGCAAAAGGGAATCCCTCATATTTTTTATGTAGCATTTATGTAATCTAAAGCTTCTTTAAAAATAAAAAATATTAATTAAGAGTGTATAATGAACAATTATATGAAAACAAATTAGAACACTTTGTTGAAATTAACAACTTGTAGATGCAAACAAAAGGTCCACTAAAGAAGAAACAGAAATCTCAGAACAAAAATTACTAGTAAAGAGTATAAATTAGAAATAAAAAAACCTCCCAAAACAGAAAAGCTCAGGACAAAATTTCCTTCACAGGAAAATTTTACGAAACATTCCAAGCAGAATTAACACCAGTCCTGCTCAGACACTAGCAAAAAATTGAAGAGAAGGGAACATTCCCTCATTAATTATATGAAGCCAATATCCCTCTCATACCAAAGTCAAATAAGGATACCATAGGTAAAGAAAATTGCAGATCAATATTTCTTATGGACATATATGCAAAGATCCTCAACAAAATGCCAGCAACTGAATCCAATAGCACAGCAAATGAATTACACACAATGTTCAACTGAGATTGATTCCAGGTATGTAAGAGTGGTTCGACATAAGAAAATTAAATAATATAATAGATCACATTAAGAGAAGGAACAAAAAGCAAAAACATGATCATCTCAATTGATGCCAAAGAGGCATTTGAACAAAATCTGGCATCCTTTCATGATAAAAACATTAGACAAAGGAATAGGACATTTCCTCAACATGAAAAAGAGCATGTATGAAAGTCCCATAGTTAATCTTCACACTTACTGGTCAAAGACTGCAAGATTTTCTCTAAGATCAGGAAAAAGAAAAGGATATCCACTGTGACCATTGCTAATCCACATTATACTGGAGGTTCTACCTACAGCAATTAGGTAAGAGAAAAAAAACACATCTTAATTGGAAAGGAAGAAATAAAATTTTCTCTACTTACAGATGACATGATCCTATAAATCAAAAGTCCTGAATATCCACACCAAAGCATGTAGAATAAATGAATTTAGGAAATTGATGGGGTATAAGATCAACATGCAAAATCATTAATATTTCTATACACCTGTAATGAATGATAGAAGAAAAATAAAGAAAAATCCATTTCCAATAGCAACTTAAAGAATTAAACACCTAGAAATAAATCTAACAATGATTTGAGGGACTTAACACATAGAAAACTGCAAAATATTGCTAAAAGAAATAAAGACAAAATAAATGGAAAAACACACCATGTTCATGGATTAAAGTCTAAATTGTGTTAACAAGTTCATTCTACCCAAAATACTTTATCAATGCAACCACCAGAAAAGTTCCAACAGCTTGCTTGCAGAAACAGAAAAACCAATTGTCAAATTTGTATGGAAGGGTCCCCAAATAGTCAAAACCTTTTTGAAAAAGAAATTGCTGGACCCACACTTGCAAATATTAAACCTTATTATAAATTCACAGTAATCAAAACAGTATGGTACTGGCAAAAGGACTGACACACAAACCAATGGAATCAAATTTTGAATTAAGAAATCAACCCTCACACATATGGATGGCTGACTTTTGCCAAGTTTGTCAAGTTTACTCAATAAGGAAATTTTTAAAATGTTCAGAATACTTGATGTGCACATTGAAAAGGATGGAGGTAGACACATATCACACAACATATGCAAAAATCATCTAAAAATGGATCAAAGACCTAAATGTAAGAAGCAGAAATATAAAACTACTATAAGAAAATATAAGGAAGCATCTTTTGGACATCGCATTAGGCAATGGTTTCTAGGACTTTACACCCAAAATCCAAGCAACAAAATGAAAAAAAACCTTGTATCTCATCTATAATAAACAATTTTGTGCATCAAAGGACTTTGTCATGAAAGTAAAATGAAAAACTAAGCAATGTCAGAAAATATTTGAAAATCACAGATCTAATAATGCAAATAGAAAGAAACCCTTCAACTCAACCAGACTAACAATCCTTTTTTAAAAAATGGGCAAAAGACTTAAATAGACCTTTCTCCAAAGAAGATATACAAAAGATAAAAAGAAAAGAAAAACAAAACAAAAAGTCCTCAATATTTGTGGTGGCTTGGAGCTATGTACCCGAGAAAAACAAATACTTAATCCAATCTTGTGGCTGTGAACCCTTGTAAATAGGACCTATTGATGAGGTTACTTCTGTTAAGGCATGAACCAGCTGAACAAGGATGGCCTTGTTGGGAATGTGGCAAAGAGAGGGAGAAAGTCAGAGTGAGCAGTCAGAAGCTTTAAGTCTGGGAAGCGGACTTGGCCCAGTGGTTAGGGCGTCTGTCTACCACATGGGAGGTCCGCAGTTCAAACCCCGGGCCTCCTTGACCCGCGTGGAGCTGGCCCATGCACAGTGCTGATGTGCGCAAGGAGTGCCGTGCCACGCAGGGGTGTCCCCCGCGTAAGACGCAGCAAATAGACACAGAGAATAGACAACTGGGAGAAATAAATAAATAAATCTTTAAAAAAGAAAAAAGAAGCTTTAAGTCAATGGAATGAATAAACCAGGAGAGGCTTCCATGGGAATTGTGCAGAAAAGCACAAGGATTTGCTGGCAACCAGCCCCAGAAAGCTACAGTCTTCTGGGATAAACATCACATCGGTGGCACCTTGATTTTGGACGTCTAGCCTCAAAACTATGAACGACTGTGTATGGTAAATGTTTTATTAATTCTGAAATTAATATCACAGTAGGAATTCCAAATGAAAAGCACAATGATACCATTTCATATCCACTGAATGGCTACTATTAAAAAATGCAATGTTACCAATGTCGAAGAGAATGTGAAATAGGAACCCTCATTCATGGTTGGTAGGGACGTAAAATGGTGCAGACACTGTGGAAGACAGATTGCCAGTTCTTCAGAAAGTTAAGTAAGTACCATCTGACTAGCAATTACAGTTCTAGGTATATGCAGTGTGGTTGTTGGTGGCCGCTTTGCCCTCATTGCCATGTCATATACTCGCATATTTGCAGTGCTTAAGTTTCCAACCAGGAGATGGCAAGGAACGGTTTTTCCATCTGCGTCCCTCACATCATTTGTGGGAATCCTCTTTGTAAGCTCAGTTGCTTCTGTGTTTATGAAGCCAAACTCCAACTCACCCACAATTCAGGACCTGATCACCTCTGTGCTCTATTCTATAGTCCTTCCATTCTTGAATACTATTATCTATATTTTTAGAAACAATAAAATAAAACAGGCTGTAAAGAGAATTATGAGCAAAAAGTTTAGTCAGGAAAGTGATAGGTTACTTATTATAAGATATTACCATGTTGATAAGGTGGGTTGCAAAATGTTTAAAATTAACTACATTGCTTATTTCTAATTTGAGGGCACTAACCTGAGTTCTATGTTGTAGTCACTATATTTCATTCTGAGGCTTCCCATCCAAAAAATGCACGTATGATGATTCCTGAAAGATACTGCAAAGGGTATTTGCTTAAAACTATATTCTAAACAGGTGAACAATTTCTTTGTATGTCTTGTAAACTTTTGCTGATATCTGGTTATCGATTAGGTGAAGCACTGTTTGGGCTTGAGGGACTCTAACTGGAATGTGTGCAGACCACACAGCCATCTCCATGATTCGGTCTGCCTTCAGGGACCCATATTGTATGTGCAGGTCCCCAAACTGCCACCACGGCTCAATCAGGTTTTGGAGACCTACCTTTAACACACTTGGGCCACCAAACCACTGCTGTATATTCCACAAACTAACTTCTAAAGTTAGTAGAGGGTCTCAGAGGGGTGAATTTTTCCTGACATTCTCAAAACAATTTTAGATTTTTTTTTTCTAAATCAGCATCTGTTGAGTTGTTCTCTAAGTTCTATCATCTTCCAGTGTTTTGATAAACTTTATCCTGACTTTTTTTCACTTTTTCTAAGGTGAGACTTTCAGCAGGGCATCTTTCAGGGCAACTTGATGACATCTCCTTCCTATGTATCTTTTTTTAGAAAAGGTATAAGTTTATAGAAAAATCATGCTGAAAATTAAGAGATTTCTTTTATCCCCTTCTGCCCATGCTGTTTTCCCTGTAGTTAACATTTTGCATTACTGTGGTATCTGTAGTGTAATTGATGGAATGATATTATTACAGGTGTATCATTAATTACAGTCCAAAGTTTACATTAGAGTTCACTGTTTTCGCTGTCCTGTCCTTTGATTCTTTGTGGGTCTTTGAAACCTCTTTTCCTTTAATCTGTGGTAGTAACATGATGGAGAGATTCCATTAAACAACTGGAGCCAGGGGAAAGAGAAGAGAAAAAGAGCAACATCTTTTCTTTCCAAACTCGTTCTAGGTTGGGGCTGTCCTGCAATTCTTAGCCAAGCTCCTTAAAACTCTGCTGTAGTTCTCAGCTCCTATGGCTTGAGCCTATAGGCTTGTCAGAGGTGGAAGCTGAGGGGATGCCCACATTTTTTTCTGAGAAAGTGCCTGACTGGCACATGAACATACCTTTGTAAATTCTCTGTTATACATCTGACATTTTACAATGCCATTATTCCCCTAAGTTACACTCTCCCCAGATTCCTCTCCCAGTCTTTCAAGAAGTCTATTATTTACCTGCTATAATTCTTCCCTCAGGTTGCAACCGTTGCTTAACTTCCCTTTCAATCATTTCAAGGAATGTGCTGTGCACAACTCCTACATGCACTGAAGGAGATCTCAGCTGACACAGAAGCAAGCACCTTACATCAATTCTTTAACATTACCACAGACAGGCCAACACAGGTAAACACAAAACATTTAATAGGAGATCTGCTCTTCTCCCTCCAAAATCAGGTAGCCACACAAGGAATGTGAGCTGCCATCTTCAGACCAAGTGTTTCCTGGTAGCTTGGTAATCGAAGCTAAAATGTCACAAAGCTCTCTTACCAACATCTAATTTAACTTCAGTCTGTCTTAGTTTTCTGACTGTAAATCATTGATTAAATTCAGAGCTTGGACAAAGTTGATTCTGACAGATTTCCTTAATTTTTCTTCATTTTATCTATGCCAAGACAGGCCCTTGGAACTTTGTAACTTTGGTAGTGTCACTAATACTACTCAATGAATTGATACTACCTTTGACAATTAGTAAAAAGTAAAAATAATACTAAATACAACATCAAACCTTATCAAACATGTAAGAATGAATCAAATGAAAATTATGTAATTATTCATGAACACTCAAATATCTCATAGTGAAAAATTGAAGAAGACTTAAACATGGAGATGTGGAAATTATTCATACCTATGAAAATTTTAATTTTTAAAAATATTCTTACCCAACTATCTACTCAATCCAATGAAATATAAATAAAAATGTCAGTAGTTTTTCTTTGTGTGTGGAGGTATTTTGTAATTTTAAAAAAATAGCTATTACTACCCAAAAAACCTGATCACCTCTCAATCTCTCTAGGTTTCCCTCACCATACATAGCTGCTATTCTGTTTCATTCTCTCTACTTCATTTGTGATTATATTTTCTTTTTTTCTTCTTTTTTTAGATGTTACATTCGAAAAATATAAGAGGCCCCCATATACCCCTCAACCCCTCACCCCACTCCTCCCACAACAACCTCTTTCATCATCATAGCACATTCATAGCATTTGGTGAATACATTCTGGAGCACTGCTGCACCACATGGATAATGGTTTACATTGTAGTTTACACTCTCCCCCAGTCCACCCAGTGGGCCATGGCAGGACATAAAATGTCCAGCATCTGTCCCTTTTGTTATTGCTGTTGGAATAATGAAGATGCTCTATGAATTATTGGAATGATGGTTCCACAACTCTATGATTCTATTGAATACCATTGATTGTACATTCTGGATGGGTTTATGCTTTATTAATATGTATCAGTAAAATGAATTTCTTTTTTTTAAAAAAGCATATATCTAAGTATTTCTTATAGTTTCCAGGTGAATTTTGAAGAGATATTACCTTGGTTGTGTGCAATTATTTGGCCTACCTTGCAATTTATGTTAGACCATATGCTTCTTGTTTTACTGTCAGAGGAAAATTGGTGCAAATGATTCCTGGAAGAATTGTGCATGATGCAAAATAGCACTCTCTTCCATCATATTACAAGTTTGATTGTCCCTGGTTCTTCCCTTACTGATCAAGAGTACAGTGGCTTTTTCTACCTGCTTTTAATTGCTATATTGGAGTGATTAAGGAACTCATACAAATTTGGAGAAAATCTGCTTATGATGTGACGATGTTCTCTTTATTAACTACGTAATATTTTACCTGAACTTGCATGAAAGACCTTGCATTTGACTTCTAAAAAAAAAATAGCTATTACTAAAATTTATGTAGGAAAACCAATGATCAAAAAATCTACGACAATTTTGAAGAACATAAAGTTAGATATATTACACTGACAGAATTCATGACTTCTGAGCAACAGTAATGAATCCATATGCTCTTGGTGAAAAGACTGATAAATAAGCCAATGGAACAGAATAGAGAATGCATACATAGATTGACATATTTACAGCAAAATATAAGCCTTTCAGTAAAAATTGCTGGAAAAATTTAATACATATACTGAAAAAATAAATTTTTCCACACATCTCAAATTCCTAAATATTAATATAATTTAAAAGGCTGGAAAGTATATTTAACTATTGAGAAAGCTAATATAACAGGTAACAAGCGAAGAAAAACAGATAAAGCTTGAAGAAAAGTTACATAAATGTTATGTGTTACAATATAACAAAATAGACTATATGCTGCATGAAAATTCAGCATATGTTAACACTTCTGAATCACTGATATTCAATTGTCTGAGCACAGTTAAACAGGAAATCAATAACAAAAAATTAAAAGTACTTCTAAGAGCTAGGGAAGGATTCCACTCTTCTAATAGTATCTGACTGGTCCACTAATACCATTGTTGTTACAACTAATCAACATAGGTTGCTCTCTTCTAATATACACTTTTTGCCATGTACTAGTCCAAATGCTTTAACATTCCATTGCATCACATCCTCAACATGTTCATGAGGGTGGGCACAATCGATAACATGTTAAGAGATAAAGAAACTGGGTCACAAGTTATGACATGGTGTGAAGAGCTGAAAAGCAACTCCCAAAGGCCAAAGGCCTCAGTGCTGGTCTTTGACACCAGGCTAGTAAATAACATTCAAAACATTTATGTTGACAGTTTTGACAATATTAAAAGGGCTGTTGTTTTTTTTCCTTTGGAATTGTTCTGTGTATTTCAATGATGGACATGAGCTATTATACATTTTGTCAAAACTTAGAAAATTATGTGGTGCAAAGTGTAAACCATAATGTAAATTTTAGACCATGGTTAATAGGAATGTTTCAATATGTGTTCATCAATTGTGACAAATGCACCACACTAATGAAAGATGTTGTTATTAGGGGAAAGTGTGGGAGGGAAAGGGGATGGGGCATATGGGGACTTCCCTATATTTTCTATGTAACATTCATGTTATCTAAAGCTCCTAAAAAATAAAGAAGAGAGTCTGAGTGAGTGCACCTCACAGTCTCTCCTGCAAAGAGGTGGCCAAGTGGGGTTGGAGTCTTGCCGGAGTGGGCTGTCTTGGGGGCTTGCAGGGCGGAGGGCGTGTGGACATGGATTTGGAGAGAGGGTGGCAGAGGTGGTGCTTGCTAAAGGTAGAATTGCGGGTTACAAGTACAGAGGTGGGAAGCTGTGGACTGACGGGACCCTTCCCCCTGGGGCTGGCGGCCGCGGGTTTCCCTGAGAACTGTGGGTTGTGCGGCGGCCTTCCTGGGCCCGTGGTCCCCAGGTGCATGGTCTGTCCCCAGGCCCGTGTCCCCTGAGCTCCACAGCCCGTGTTCCATGGACCTACATACCCTGGGTCTGCAGGGTCCCAGACTTCCCGTTTCCGAATCCAGTGCTCCCGGAGGTCTGGGATTGCCCTAGACCTCCGGTTTTGGACTGATTCCGTAGGTGGGAGGGATTTGGTGGGGGGTGCAGTAGGGGGGCCTGGCTAATATGGGTTTGATTTTCTGGTGTTCCCCCCCTACCTTTTCTTTTCTTTTTCTTTTTTTCACGCTTGGAGGAGCATACCAGCTGGCTTGGGGACAGTCTGGAAAGAGAGGAGCGAAGAATCTGCTGAGAAAGCCCAATTCACCTAAATACCCTGGGATAGGAAACTTGGCCTGGGAGAAGGTGAAGTCAGAAAATCAACCCTCTCATAGCACACCTAAAGGAGAAGGACTGAAGGAGGTGCTTTCCAAGCTTCTAATAGCATACTTGGGGGTCCTGGTGAGGTGTGGGTGCTCTCTCTCTGGAAATTAAGAGTCATTGTTTTCTGTGTGGAGTTGGTTCAACAAGTACACACTTGAATCTCCTACCAGACCTCTCAGGCAGCTTTCCTGCTGCCTGAGAGAGAGAGAAGTGAGGAAGGGAGAAAAGGGTTATGTCAGATCCCTAAGTGTTTTATTTAACTGCAAAGAGGATCCCTTGCTTGAAACTTTGTCTGGTATTTTGTTGATTTGTATTCTTGTTTTTCCTTCCTCTTTATGCCCCCAAAGGCACTTTTTTCTTTCTTTTTTTGCTTGCTTCCCCCCATTTTTTCCCATTTTTTTTCTTTTCTTTCTTTTCTTTCTCTTCTTTTTTATTCTTTTTATATTAGGTGCTGCAGGGAGTACTTCACATTTGCTGCATTTCCTCATCCCCTATTTCCTCTTTGCTGTGTATACGTATTGATTTTGCCCACCAACACTCTCCACTATCCTCTACATCTTTCTGTCCTCCGTCATTGATTGTTTCTCTTACATTACACCTCTTTTTGTTTGCCCCCCTATTTTTCAGACCTTTTATTTCTAATACCTTTGTTCTGTTTTCTATCTTATATTCACTCTTTATATTATTGTCCTTTATTTTCTCTTTCCCTCTCTCCTGAACACACTGGCCTTTTAATTCACACTATATTCCTCCCCATATTCACTTTACTGTCTCATTATACATACTCTACTTTTCTTACTGTTATAACTCTACATACCATACGAGTCTAATATCCATTCTTCTAGATCTCACATGGTTTCTCTGTTAATATTTACTATCAATACTACTATTACCCATTTTCTTTTCTTTCTCCTTTTGCTTTCTCTAGCCCTAATAGTTTCCTTCAAGTGAACTTAGCCAAAAACAAGGAAATAGAATAAGAAGAAAAAAGTGACAAAGGCTTAACACGCATGCAAAAACAACTAATTAAACCCCAAACTAGACAAAGAACCTAAGCAGCTGATTAAACCTGTCAATATAAAATGATGACCAGATGGCAACAAAAAACTACAAACCAAACCAATAATCAGGAAAATATGCATCAATCCAATGAACAAACTAAAAACCAGGAAGAGAAGCAGAACAAGCCCTTAAAACATATATTAGGAACGAATTTGGTGAAGTGAAGGAAGAGATTAAGAATATGAAGAAAACACTTGGAGAGAATACAGAAGAAATTGCAATCATACACAAAAAGATAACGGATATGATGGTGACAAACAGCACAACTCAAGAAATAAAAAATACACTCAAGAAATAAAAAATACACTCTCAGCAAATAACAGCAGACTCAAAGAGGCAGAGGAGAGAATTAGTGATGTGAAAGACAGTACATATGAAATCAAACAGATAGTAGAACTGATGGATAAAAAGATAGAAAAAATCCAGCAGGGATTTAGGGACCTGAATGACAATGCAAAATGCACACACATATGTATTATAGGCATCCCAGAAGGAGAAGAAAAGGGAAAGGAGACAGAAGGGGTGTTGGAGGAAATAATGGTTGAAAACTTCCCAAACCTATTGAGGGAGATGGATGTACATGTCCAGGAAGCACAACACACCCCAAACAGCATAAATCCCATCAGGCCTACCCCAAGACATATACTTGTCAAATTATCCAATGCACAAGACAAAGAGGAAATATTAAAAGCAGCAAGAGAAAAGAGAACCATCACATACAAAGGACGCTCCATAAAATTAAGTGCTGATCTGAAACCATGGAGGCAAGAAGGCAGTGGTATGACATAGTCAAGGTACTAAAAGAAAAAAATTCCCAACCAAGAATACTCAATCCAGCAAAGTTAGCATTAAAAAATGATGAAAAGTTCAAAATATTCACAGATAAACAGAAATGAAAAGAGTATGCCAACAAGAATCCTGCCCTTCAAGAAATACTAAAGGGAGTTCTGCAGGAAGAAAGAAAAAACCAAGAGAGACAGAGTTGGAGGAGAGTATAAGAGCAACTAAAAAGACAAAAACAGAAAAAGAAAATCAAACAATATGACAAACACAAATCCAAAGAAAATATGACTAGTGTAAGTAATTCCTTGAAAGTAATAACACTGAATGTCAATGGATTAAACTCACCTGTCAAGAGACTCAGACTGGAAGATTGGATACGGAAATACCACCCATCTGTATGCTGTCCACAAGAAACACATCTTAGACCCAAGGATTCAAGGAGGTTGAAAATGAATGACTGGAAAACAATCCTACAAGCAAACAATAACCAGAAAAAGGCAGGAGTAGCTATATTAATATCAGACAAAATAGACTTCAAATGCAAAACAATTGTGAGAGACAAAGATGGACACTACATATTAGTAAAAGGGATAATCTTTCATGAAGAAAGAACAATTATAAATGTGGGAATTCCCCCCACTGGGAAGTCCCTAGTGGAAGATGGCGCCTAGAGCTACCAAAATAGCGCGAGGCAAATGGTGTGAATGTAAAGGGCAAGAAAGTAACAAAAAAGCACCTGGAGCAATGACCCAGCCCCTTTCCAGGAAAAGGCAACTGAAACCGAGTGAGCACAGACCCAGTAAGGGCACAGCAACCAGCACTAGAGCTCTGACGTGCGTCTCACTTCACTCAGTATCATCCAATCAACTTTTTACACGGTCCTTCAAAAAAGAGTATAAAATAGCCTCCCCCCTTACAATAAATAGACTTGCTTCCTCCCATTAAGCAGTCTCTGGAGTCTCTTTGCTGTGTGGTTGCTGTGTGGTTGCTGTGTGGCATGTGTAATACCTCCGCGGTCTGTTCCCTCTCCCAAGAGCCTCCGCCCAGTGAGGCTGGAATGCCTGGGGGAGCATCCAAGACCAAGTGACTAACCTCGGCGCTCATCGCTGTGGGCAGCATGGCGCGCTAAATGGCTACGGGAGCGACAACACATAAAACATTTATGCTCCTAACAAGGGTGCCTCCAAATACATGAGGCAAACACTGGAAACCCTAAGTGAAGGAATAGATGCCTCTACAATTACTGTGGGAACTTTAATACATCACTATCAGCTTTGGACAGAACATCTCAAAAGAAAATCAATAAAAAGCAAGATTTTGAACAATATATTAGAGGAACTGGAACTAATAGACATAAACAGAACATTACACCCAAATACAGGAGGATATACATTCTTCTCAAGTGCACACAGATCATTCTCCAAGACAGACCATCTGCTAGGCCACAGAAAAGTCCCAATGAATTCAGAAATATTGAAATCATACAAAATAATTCCTCTGACCACAGTGGAATGAAGCTGGAAATCTGTAAGGGTCAGAGACCCAGATTTGGCACCGATATTTGGAAGTTAAACAACATGCTCTTAGAAAAACAGTGGGTCAAGGAGGAAATCTGAAAAGAAATTAATAACTACCTTGAAACTAATGAAAATGATAACACAACATATCCAAACTTATGGGATGCAGCCAAAGCAGTACTGAGAGGGAAATTTATAGTCATAAATTTGTACATCAAAAAAGAAGAGATGAAATTGAAGAAATAACTGCACACTTGGAGGAATTAGTAAAAAAACAACAAACTAACCCCAAAGGAAGAAGAAAGAAAGAAATAGCAAAGATCAGAGCAGAACTAAATGAAATAGAAAATAAGAAAGCACTTGAAAAAATAAACAAAACCAAGAGCTGGTTCTTTGAGAAGATCCATAAAATTGGCAAACCCTTAGCTAGACTAACAAAGAATAAAAGAGAGAAGATGCAAATACACAAAATAAGAAATGAGAAAGGATATTTCACCACTGACCCCAGAGAAATAAGAAGATACTTTGAAAAACCATATTCCAACAAGAAGGACAATTTAGAGGAAATGAACAAATTCCTAGAAACACATAAGCAGCCTACATGGACAAAAGAAGAAGTTGATGATGTCAACAAACCAATCACAAGTAAAGAGATAGAATCAGTCATTACAAACCTCCCAACTAAGAAGAGCCCTGGGCCAGACGGCTTCACAGGTGAATTCTCCCAAACATTCCAGAAAGAACTAACACCAATCTTGTTGAAACTCTTCCAAAAAATTGAAACAGAAGGAACATTGCCTAACTCATTCTACGATACCAACAATACTCTAGTACCAAAGCCAAACAAAGAACCACAAGAAAGAAAAATCACAGACCAATCTCTCTAATGAACCTAGACAGGAAAATCCTCAACTAAATACTTGCTAATCATATTCAACAACACATTAAACAAATTATACACCATGATGAAGTGGGATTCATTCCTGGTATGTAAGGATGGTTCAACATAAAAACATCAATTAATGTAATACCCTGTATAGGGAAGTGGACTTGGCCCAATGGATAGGGTGTCCGCTTCCCACATGGGAGGTCTGCAGTTCAAACCCTGGGCTTCCTTGACCCATGTGGAGCTGGCCCATGTGCAGTGCTGATATCCACAAGGAGGGCCCTGCCATGCAGGGGTGCACCCTGTAAGAAGAGTCACCCAGCATGAAAGAAAGTGCAGCCTGCCCAAGAATGGCACCGCACACACGGAGAGCTGACACAAGATGACATAACAAAAAGAAACACAGATTCTTAGTGCTGCTGGTAAGGAAAGAAGCGGTCACAGAAGAACACACAGTGAATGAACACAGAGAGCAGACAACTGGGGTGGGGGGAGGCGAGAGAAATAAATAAAAAATAAATCTTTAAGAGAAAAATACCATATAAGCAGATTGAAGGAAAAAAAATCACACGATCATATCTATAGATGCAGAAAAAGCATTTGACAAAATACAGCACACTTTCTTGATAAAAACACTCCAAAAGATCAGAATAGAAGGAAACTCTCTGAACATGATAAAGAGTATATATGAAAAACTGACAGCTAACATCACTTACAACTGTGAAATCCTGAAGTCTAAGATCAGGAACAAGACAAGGATGCCCACGATCACCCCTTCTATTAACATTGTCTTACAAGTACTTACTCAAGCACTGAGGCAAGAACCAGACATAAAAGGCATCCAAATTGGAAAGGAAGAAGTCAAAATTTCATTATTTGCAGATGATATGATTCTATACATAGAAAACCCTGAGAGGTCTACAACAAAGCTTCTAGAACTTATAAATGAATCCAGAAAAGTCGCAGGGTACAAAATCAATGCGCAAAAATCAGTAGCATTTCTATACACCAATAATGAGCAATCTCAGGAGAAAATCAGGAATCAAATACCACTGATGACAGTAAATTAAAAAATCAAATACCTAGGAATAAATTTAACTAAAGATGTAAGTGACCTATGAACTGTGGTTAGTAGTATTAATATAATATTCTTGCATCTATGCAAAAGATGTACTGTATTGATTCTGAGGCAGTATGGAAAATGTGAGCCAAGTGTACACTATGGACATGGTAACAATCAGATGATATTATTTTATCTGCAGCAAATGACACACCATGTTGTGGTGTGTTGATGGAGGGGTGTTGTTTGGGAATTCTGCACATATACATGATTGTTTTATAAGTTTACAACTTCTGTCATAAAAAAATATTTAAAAAATAATAATAGGGTGGGTTGGGAGAAAAATACACCAAATGTAAAATAAGGACTATGATTAGTAGTAAGATTTTGACAGTGTTCTTTCATAGTTTGTAACAAACATCTCATGACAATGCAAGGTATTGGTGGAAGGTTGATGTATGGAACCCCTGTATGATGTTATGCATGTTTGCTTTGTAAGTTCACAACTTTTATTATACACTTAATTGTTTATGTATGTTCATATATAAATGATATAGAAATAATAATAATTGGATTGGTTAGGGGAAAAATACTTTGTGTAGTAGTAATATTTTGACAATCCTCTTTAATCATTAGTTAAAAAGGTTTAAAAACAATACAAGTTATTAGTGGTAGGGTGAGATGTTATATATGTTTGATTTATATATGTTTGTTTCTAAGTTTACAACTATTATACACTTATTGTTTATGTATGTTTATATATGAGTGATATATTCCCATAAAATTTTTACAAACTAAATATATATATATATATATATATATATATATATATATATATATATGGGATTCCCATATACTCCAACCCTTCTCCCTCCCACACTTTCCCACATTTACAACATCCTTAATTAGTGTGGTACATTTGTTACAACTGATTAACACATACTGAAGCACTGCTACTAACCATGGACTATAGTTTACATTATAGTTTGCACTTTGCCACATACAGTTTTAAAGGTTTTGACAAAATGTATAATGGCCTATATCTGTCATTGCAATGTCATTCAGGACAATTCCAATGTCCCCAAATGCCCCCATATTACACCTATTCTTCCCTCTCTCTCTTTCTCTCTCTCTGAAATTTTGGTGACCACTGCTTTTACAAAATGATACAAGTTCTTCCATTGCTAGAACAATAATGTCTATAATAGAATAATAATGGAATAATAATGAGTCTACTTTAGTCCATTGTTCATTCCTTAATTTTGAGGATTTGGGGATGGTGATGTCCACTCTGTTTCTGACTGAGGGGTGGCTTAGATCCCATGGTGCAGATGGATGGAACTGTCTTTCTTGCAGTTTTAGATAAAATAGTTCTTGATATACAAAAGTAGTATTCATGCACTATTTTATTTATGTTCTCTTCTCTCATCTAGTGTCAACTGTCATCCACCAATTACCTCTGGGCAATGTCTGTTTTAGATGGCAAGGACTGTGCTACCATCATTTTCCCTAATGCCTTCTGGAACTCAATAGAGAGGCATTTGTTATAAAGCAGAATTATTCCTGTCAGGACACAGTATTTCAAATAAATCTGCCCACTTGAGTTTACATACAGTAAACAGGATTAGACACTTAACTTAAATCCTGACTTTCCTATCTGGCATAAGAAGACAATATTATCTTGTGAGTGTTTTTATTATTAGTTTTTTCTTTCCTCCTCCTATACCTCACTCTATGAATCACCAACACTTCTTTTCTGCAGTGTTCATTTATTTGTTGAGAGACCATGCTAATAGGTCTAGAATAGAAAATATAGCTAGGGAAGGTATATATATAAAGCAACCAATGTCATCTTCTTTAGTTTTTGCATTAAAATACTTCATTCTAGAACTTTTAGGAGAAATGCTAGTTCATCAGGTAGGTGAAGAGTGAACATATACCAACACTGAATGGACCCAGTGACAGCAATGCAAGCAGGAGTTGAGGGGACTCCACAGGCTGCTTAGAACTTTTACATGCAGAATGCTAATTTATATCTATAGTTAAATCAATTTATTGATGTGCTTGTGTTTATCCACAAATGGAAATTATGATTTATGCATGGTATTGCTGTTCAATTATTTATTTTATGAATGATTGTCTATAATTTTCTCTTTGCCGATCTATATCAAGAATTTTCCACTTATTCAATTTGAATCAGTTAACATAATCCTTTATTTTGCAGGTTGTAATTCTTGGACTTATTGTAGTACATGATGAAAGAGCACATAAACTTCATTTACTATATATCTTACAGCTCCAAAATCAATGCTTGAATATAACTAACCCAAGAATATTTTGAAAGAATTAGTAAATTATAAATAAATTAAAATTAGATGGATGTGTAAATTAATAAATTAATGATGTACCATTATGAAGAAAATATGTCTTCAGGTGGATGAATTCATCTTCCAAGTATTTGCAGAAAAGGCATTATGTAATTTGCATTTATACTTAGAGGGATGAGAGCAGTCATGCAATATTCTATCCACCCCAGCTAAACTTTACTGATTAAAGCAATCCCTGATACCTTCCAGTCTGCATGTAAAGAAATGGTCCTATTCAAAAATCTTTCAAGAATTTTAACATTGATTTTATACTCCATTATACTTGGGAAAAAAGAGTAATAGTCAATGTCATTTTTCATTTGCTTGGTGAAAACAATAGCACTTAGTATATTTAAGATGGAATAAATGTACATATTCAAGAGGCATTTGCTTAATCATATTGTCAGTGATTTGTATTTCACATTTATCCATTTTTAAACATAGATACCATTCTGAATATATGTTCTTTTAAATGTTTTATAAATGTTAAATTTACAAAGTAGATAATTTACTGTATGTTACACTACAAGGAAATTTAGGTTAGAAGATGTTTGAGAGTCTTCCCTATGCAACAAAGCAAGTAAATGGTAAAACTGGGATACAAAACATATCTTTCCCTGAATGCCATGACATTTCACCTCTGTGACAGTGTTATGGGGAAATTCTAGGGAGAAATCTAAAATTTATTGGTGAATGTCACATAATAAAAAATATGTATATATATTCACTCCTTTTTCAAACTTTATGTGTTGCATTGAATTGTGTACTGCAGTTTGGATGTGCTCCTGGTCTTGGCTTCATTCTGGTGACTGTAGACCCACTGCAAATAAGATCTCTTAAAGATGTTACTTAAATTAAGATGTGGTCCTCCTGAATCAGGTTAGGGTTTTATTCGGGATTACTAGAGTCCTTTATGGGCAGAGTAAAAGTCAGATGGAGAGAGAACTCGGAGGGCTCTGCGTGCTTTGACATGTGACACAAAAGCCAAGGGCCAAGAAGAACTTGTAGGTAGGTCAAAAAGTGAATCTTCTGGCGGATCGCACCTCTTTGTTGATGCCCTGAATTTACACTTCTCCTAGCCTCAAAAGGGTGAGCCAATAAATTCCCACTGTTTATGAGAAGCCATTAGATAGTATTGTATTAGCAGCCAGGAAACTACAATACTGAAAGCCCACTGCGTTTCTAAAATATGGTAGTAGTACTCTGATTACTTTGTATTAATTACTCATTTTGAATAACTCAAACTATAATGAAACAGCATAGATTAAGATAAAGCTACTCATAAATATTGAAGTAGCCATTTTTAACCAAGACAATCAGTAATTTGGCAATAAACAGTTTTGCATAAAATAACAAGAATAACAAAAAAACTACTAAATGAACCATTTTTGAAGGTCCTGAAGTAAATATCACCAGAGTGGAGCAAATGAGTCTTGCTACAGGAGGTTAGTCTAAAAGTAACTTTTTCCTGCCTTCTAGAGGTTTGAAGAGGTCTTCTATGTTACAGGTAATTACATTGGCCCTGATAAAAAAGGGAGCCAGAAAACAAGAATCAGGCATGTGGGGACATAGCAAGTGCTCAATTAGCAGTCAGAAATTGAGAGTATAATATAAGAACTTCATATGACAAGTATATTCCATGGTTTCAAGTATTCAAGGAAAGTGAAAATGTTAAGTAAGTCCAGGAGAATATGCGTTGTTCTTTAGGAGTCAGTAAGTGCTTAGGGTAGGATGTTACAATTCTTCCTGTGGCAGATGCAAATCACATGCCACTTAGTTACCATCTACAGCAACAGTGAAGACAGGGGAAGTTAGCAAGGAATTAGGTATGAGTACAACATCCATGAACTCAGCTGTCATCTATAATCCATACATTTTGCAAATGTGAGGTATACAATCTCTTTATGTAACAGTTTACTGAAATTCTGAAATATGTTCAGGTTACTGGTAAACATAGCAGTAATTACACAATACGGAAGACCTAACATACTTCATCTTAGTCACTTGTTGATATTATTAAATAGTAAGTATTGACTCTTACAAACAATATCTACTTATCTTAATTTCAGAGAAAGATATTAAATCATTATTCCTATTTTCTAGAACTGTGAAGATTGTGTAGAGAAGTCAATACATGTATCAATAAATAACTTCATCACATTTTCAATAAGGTCATATTCTTTGGCAACTTTTTGTTGCTAATATATTTTAATAGTAATGATAAGAAAACTCATAGTTAAAAATTCAAAGAGTACAAATATAAACAAAAAGTCAGGTAAGACTACACCTACCCCAATAACTGCCCCAAAGCATGTGTTTAAGGATTGTGTTAAGATTTCTAGAGATATTCTATTTGAAATATTTTACAAATATTAAATTAATGAGGTGGGCATTATTGAGGATATTTATTGGAGAATTTTGTCTGGGATTTTCAATTATGTCATGTACTATATCTAAGGTGATCTTAAGTATTTTATAACAAACAAGGGAATGTTCTAAGAAATATACCCAAATTACACCAATTTTAAGTTGTATGAAATCATTTTAAAATATTGCAAAGCAAGCACTGATGGATGTCAAGAAAATAATTCCTTAGATCTGAGGTAAAAAGGTTGTGTGTGTGTATGTGTATATATATAAAATGTTTTGGATCTTAGTGACTCTCCAGAATCATTTCAGATACTGATGACCCTCACATTAGGTATAAGAGGGAAACATGAGTGAAGGTTCTGAAGAATAAGAGAAGACAGGGAGTCAGAGATAGTAGGTTAAATGAGAGCAGAAGGAAGAAATGGAAGAAGGAAGATAGGGAGGAAGAGAAGATAAAAAAGCAGAATCCTAAAGTATGGAAGATGGACGATACTAACAATGCAATGAAGAACTAACCCCTGAGAAATGATACCTTAGATCTTCAGGCACCTTTAATGGAATGAGTGCTATAATAGTACAGAGGATACTCTTGAGAAAGCAGAGATGTGGCCCCAGTGGAGGAAATCCTTGGGGTATTATTTAGTGTTAACAGAGCTTCAAAAAGCTGGAACCTGGGAGCATTTGAAATTCTGATGATGGTATTGGAAGGAGATGATCAGATGCTGGCATGAACCAGATTGTTAAATTTCAAAAAAAAAGACTGATGAAAAATACAGTTTGGAAAGGGCAAGTGAATAAAGGTAGAAAAAAATTATTAAATTAATGGATCAGCATTTCAAAAATGAACCTCTTGAACACAGGAACCTGAGTTTATGAAAATTCAGAGAGTGCATGAAGGAGGATGACAAAACTTGGAATTTAATAGGAAACATTGGTATAAATGACCAAGGAGAGAAGGATTATTGGGCATTCAAATTAGCCTTAGATATGGATGGTTAAATGTATGCGACGGCTTGCTCGGTCGGTAGAGGTGGGGTCTGGCTTTGGACGAGGGGTCGGTCCCGCTTGGGACGAGGGGTCAGTCCCACTTGGGACGAGGGGTCGGTTCGGCAGCAGACGAGGGATCGGTCTCACAAGAGGTTGCGCGGTTCGGCTGACGGGGTCGCCCGGCGAAGCCGGCGACGAAGGGGTCGCCCGGAGAAGCCGGCGACGAAGGGGTCGCCCAGAGAAGCAGGCGACGAACTGGGGACAAGGGAGGCCAGGCCCTTGTCGGGGGCTCTCAGGACTGGAGGGCGCACGGCAGAAGAACTACCGCGGAGACAAGGTAAACACGCAAGTCCACTTTATTGAGGGAGAGGCAACAGTTTTATAGGGGCTGGGGAAGGCTGATTGGTCGAAGCCACGCCCTGTTCTGATTGGTTGCCGGTGAAAGGTCAGTGGGCGGTACTGGACGGGGGAGGGGTGGTGGTTAGGGATTGGCTGTCGCTGTTGCTGGGGGAAGGGGCAGGGTTTAGGGATTGGTGGCTGCTGTTGCTGGGGTGGAGGGCAGACTTGAGTTTCCCGCCCACGCCTGGCTGTTGCTGCTGTCGGGGGAGGGAAAAGGGCAGACTGGATTTTTCCGCCCACACCTGGCTGTTGCTGCTGTCGGGGGAGGGGAAAAGGGCAGACTGGATTTCTCCGCCCACGCCTGGCTGTTGCTGCTGTCGGGGGAGGGGAAAAGGGCAGACTGGAATTTTCCGCCCTGCGCCTGCGCAGGGAGAAAGAAGAAGGGTGCCGCCCCACAAGGCATCGGTTGGCGCCATCCGGGAGGAAGGGCGGCCGCGGAAGCATGGCTGCCGAGAAGGGGAGACCCGAGGGCACTCTGCGCCCATGCCGAGCTTCCTTCAGGGGTGGCGGTGAGTTCGACCAGCCACCCTAGTGTGGGGGCAGCAGCTTGGCCTACCGCGGCCGCTTCCCCGCCGGGCCAGCAAACCACTCTTCAGCCCGAGGGGTGACCGCATTTCCCCCTTCTTTTCAAATAAGGGCCAGGATGGCAGCAGCAACAAGTAGCCGAGGCCCAAGGGCAGTAAGCAATGAGGGAAGCGGGGCTGAAGAGGGAGGTGAATATGACGGGGATATAAATGTACAATTTAGGGGGCGGTATCTTGCCGTTGCAAGCAAGGGTGGCCAATGTCCAATTCTTGTTGATCTCGGCGGCTATAAGATCCATCTGTTGTTAAAAGTCCAGGATGACAGCGCGTTGCAGGTAGTTGATCTCTCCTTGGCAGCGAAGACATTGTAGGAGAGGATTACTTTTTCCTGCCAGAGGCTTACTGTCCAATTAAAAGGCTGATGGCTGGGGTTGGTGAGTGCAATGGGGAGTGTAAGGAAAAGAAGGGTGATGGTTTTGGACAAGAGGAGGCTTGGTGAAGTCATTATGGGAGGAAGATAAGGAGTAAAGCATAAAAGAGGATAATAAACAGAAAGGCGATGGAGAGTAGAATTCGTTGGCCGAGGTTCCAATCTTCTGGGGCGGTAGCGGCTAGACAGATGGTGGAAAATATTATCAAGAAAGCAAAGGTTATGAGGAAGAAATAAAGTATTAAAGGCTGTGGGGGAAGTGAGAAGATCATTTAGAGGATAGGGTTGAGAATGGTATGTTTAAGACAGAAGCTTTGTGGTTTGTAGGAGACTGCTTTATAAACGAAGGAGAATGAGGGCAGTAAATATAGTAACGATAGATAGGAAGATGACAGTGAGGAGGAGTCTTTGTTTAAGGTTCCAATCGTCTGGCGCAACAGTGGCTAGGCTGATAGCGAGGGGTGTTGCTAAATAGACAATGGCTGCAAAGACAAAATCATCTTCTGTTTCCTTAAGAATAACTTTTCTTTAAATACTTAGTAGCATGCAATATTAGAAACCGTTTCCTAAAAGCAAGTTGGCAGGGGAGCTTGGTTGCTGTTAATCTTTCCTGTTATAAAATTACCTTTTATTATTATTATCATCAATTCAGTTTTATATATATATATTTAAGAATGACCTTTTGGAATTAGCCATTTAATAGCTTAATGTAAACTATTGAAGATAAATTTTATCCTTACAGAACACATTCCCTTACGTAAAGTTATCACAATACCTTTTACACTTGCCACATGCAAATTAAGTTTCAAGAGTTTATGAAAAATTAGCCATCCTACTTTAGGACAAAATACGTCTTTTTGCAAAACTTATTACATTTCTGTTAGCATTTTTACAAACTTTTAACCTTTTTAATATTCATATAAGTTTTACATTCTTTATATTATCCTGTGAAGAAAAATAAGTTATTCATTTTAATCTAGGCAAGAACAACTTTTTATGAAGATGTACAGTTAATTTTGTTAATTAAGACTTACAATTTTTTTTTAAATTGTAGATATCTTATTAACATTTAAACTTATGTATTAATATAATAAACTTAAGTATTAATATAAGCGCTTATTTAATTTTTGGCCATTTGAATAGAGCTCTTTTAAAGATTTCTAGTAATTTATATTTACCATCCGGAGGTATCACAATATATGTTGACACTGAACGAACAGACAGACAAACACAGAACAATTACAACACATTAACAGAAATATATAATTTATTTACAGTTGACTCATAATTCTTACTTTCTGGTATAGCTGCTTTTAAATCCTTTTTTATATAGCATATCATAGATTATACCCTTCAAGATTTCTTCTGGACTTCATGTTGCCTGTAATAAGCCAGGAGGGAATCTTTTACCTTCCTGCTCCACAGCAGAAGTGACCCTATCTATAAGGCGAGTGTAGGTATCTGGGTCCCAGAGCTGACACGTGGTAAGCCATGGATTAAAGGGGAGAAGAAGGTCCCAATATACTTGGAGCTGTTTCAAAGAGATCTTACACCGGTGAGTGTCTAGGAGACCGGCGAGAGCCCGAACTTGCGGGGCTTGCTTAGCAGATAGGATGTTACCCATTGCTAATGGCCTTTTGGAGCCGATAAGAAAAGGGGCCCTTACCTTGAGAGCGCGGCGATGGGAGCCGAGGTGCGCGGTGAGACGAGGGGTCAGAGCCGATGGGACTCCGACGGTGGTCGCGGGCCAAGAGAAGGCCCCGACGAGGGGAGGGCGGGACAACGAGCAGTGGAGCAAGGCAAAGGGGAGCAAGCACGGAGGGGAGGAGGCAGAGGTGAAGGCAGGGGTGGAGGTGCTCAGGCACGCGCTCCTGAGAGTTTTATTGGCGCCTCTTAATCATAGCAGGTTGGTATAAGCCCCCGACATGAAAGGAGAAAGCCATCCAGTGATTCTCCCAGACCGCTGTGGATCATATGAGGTCGCCAAGGTTCAGGAGCAGCAATGCAGAGCGAAAAGATAGGGGTGAGAAGAGAGGAGAGCGTAGGGCTATGGTAGGGTTACTTCAGAAGTGCAAGCGCGTGCTCCCGAGAAATCCAAGGCTCCTCTTAATCATAGCGGGTCAGTATAAGCCCCGACATGGAAGGAGAAAGCCATCCAGCGATTCTCCCAGACCGCCGTGGATCATATGAGGTAGCCAAGGCTCAGGTAGCAGCAATGTTGCATGAGAGAAGTCCCAAGGTGAGAAGAGAGGAGGGGGGGGCCGCCAGGTTATGGAGTGAGGCTGTGGTGGGGTTGCCTTGCCCCACGTTGTGCTGTGGTGGGGTTGCTTTCCCCACGTTGGGCGCCAGCTGCGACGGCTTGCTCGGTCGGTAGAGGTGGGGTCTGGCTGCGGATGAGGGGTCGGTCCAGCTTTGGACGAGGGGTCGGTCCCGCTTGGGACGAGGGGTCAGTCCTGCTTGGGACGAGGGGTTGGTCCGGCAGCAGACGAGGGATCGGTCTCACAAGGGGTTGCGCGGTTCGGCTGACGGGGTCGCCCGGCGAAGCCGGCGACGAAGGGGTCGCCCAGAGAAGCAGGCGACGAACTGGGGACAAGGGAGGCCAGGCCCTTGTCGGGGGCTCTCAGGACTGGAGGGCGCACGGCAGAAGAACTACCGCGGAGACAAGGTAAACACGCAAGTCCACTTTATTGAGGGAGAGGCAACAGTTTTATAGGGGCTGGGGAAGGCTGATTGGTCGAAGCCACGCCCTGTTCTGATTGGTTGCCGGTGAAAGGTCAGTGGGCGGTACTGGACGGGGGAGGGGTGGTGGTTAGGGATTGGCTGTCGCTGTTGCTGGGGGAAGGGGCAGGGTTTAGGGATTGGTGGCTGCTGTTGCTGGGGTGGAGGGCAGACTTGAGTTTCCCGCCCACGCCTGGCTGTTGCTGCTGTCGGGGGAGGGAAAAGGGCAGACTGGATTTTTCCGCCCACGCCTGGGTGTTGCTGCTGTCGGGGGAGGGGAAAAGGGCAGACTGGATTTCTCCGCCCACGCCTGGCTGTTGCTGCTGTCGGGGGAGGGGAAAAGGGCAGACTGGAATTTTCCGCCCTGCGCCTGCGCAGGGAGAAAGAAGAAGAAGGGTGCCGCCCCACAAGGCATCGGTTGGCGCCATCCGGGAGGAAGGGCGGCCGCGGAAGCATGGCTGCCGAGAAGGGGAGACCCGAGGGCACTCTGCGCCCATGCCGAGCTTCCTTCAGGGGTGGCGGTGAGTTCGACCGGCCACCCTAGTATGGGGGCAGCAGCTTGGCCTACCGCGGCCGCTTCCCCGCCGGGCCAGCAAACCACTCTTCAGCCCGAAGGGTGACCGCAAATGTACCCTAAGACTACAGATACAATGGGTGAAAATACACAAGAATTATATGATATTGAGATTCTTATCACAGCAAAATCTATTAAGATTTTGAATGGATATAAAAGTATGTAGATATAGTGAAGATGCTGGTGAAACAAATATTTTACATTTCTCTATTGGCTAAAATGCAGATTATAATAGATTGTCCTTAATGGGAGTCATCACATACTTTTGGGCAAGGCTGGAAAATATAAAAATATAGAACAATAAGGATATGGTTTTGAATAATTCCCTCTCTCCACATAGTACTCAATAAGTAGGAAATAAATGGAGTGATGTTTCAGCTCTGGACCACTGTGATTAAATAAAGGCTCCTACAGTACTTGGAAAGTGGGATGTAACCATAAAAATGAACTGTCAACCTTAGAAAGGGGGGCAACAGTGAAATTCAATAAGATGGCGAGTCCTAGAGGCGGCAATGCATCTTCAGGCTCTATTCCATCCGAACAGACAAATGTGGCCTTTCCACTTACATTGTCCTTGCTTTCTAAGTTTGCTTGATCTTCCAGTGACCTAGGTTTTTTTTTTTTAATTTTGTGTATACTACTTCCAAATTTGTAATTACAATCAGAATTATAGTATATAGTATGTGATCAAGTAAAGTACATAGGACATTATAAATAAAGTTTTGTGCTAATTTCACTCATTGGTTGATTATGGTATCCAGGCTAAGGAATGATTAAAATGAAGAAATAACGGACCTAATAAAATTCTAATAAGGAGAGAGAGAGATTGAAGAATCAACTGCAAAAATAAAAATAGTATATGTTAATAATTGCTAGGAAGAGATCTATGTAGCCAGCATAAATGTGATCTCAGAGGAAAATTCTATAATTTGACTTCCAAATGAAATGAGTAGCAAAGAAGATAGTGCCGTATAGTAGAAATAAAAGAATTTTTCTACCTGGAGTTCACATAATGGATTACATCTGCTTATTAATTAAGAAAGAATCTGATACGAGTAGCTTTCTATCACTTTTCAGATTCTGTTAGATCATGAACTAATGATAAGTGTTAATATTTGGAGGATATTTCTGAAAAGTCTAGTATATAGAAATTAGCTATATGAACTCCAAAAATCCTCCAGGCAAAACTTTGAACTCCAGTATACATATTTTACAGCTAAGTGATAGAAATTTGTGTAAATATAAGCACAAGCATTTGAAGATTTCATTTTAATGCTAGCATTCCACTAAAAATAAGGTTTGAGGCAAGGAGACTAACGAAGGATAAGGCAATATTTTGTTATGTCTTACTAACAAACAATACAGAGAAGAAATTGGATAAACATGAGCCTATAAATGTACTTAAGCTAATTTCTTTCCTTCTGTTCACTTTCCATATTTTTTAGGGATTATTTGCCTTTGGTTATCCATATCCACAGCAAATTACCCTAAAAATACCAAACTCTACCATGGTGACTGAATTCCTCTCACAACATTTTCTGACGTGTGTGAGCTCAGAGCCTTGCATGCCCTGCTATTCCTCCTGACGTACTTGGCAGCACTGGTGGGGAACTTTCTCATTATCACAGTAACCACCTTCAGCCAGTCTTCACATCCCCATGAACTTCTTCCTTAGGAATCTGTGTTGGGCACATGCTACATTTCTGTCATTGTTTCCAAAGCGTGTCATTTTCCTGCTTGACAAGAGGGCAATCTCCATGGTGGGGTGTGCAGCTCAGATCTTCCCTGTGATTTTCTTTGCTTGTGCTGAACGGCTGTTCCTCACCATCATGGCCTTTGACCGCAATGTGGCCATCTGCCAGCCCCTCCACTACCCTGTGATCATGACCTGTGTGCAAATGACACTGGCCACCCTACTCAGTGTGTGGTCTATGTAGGGTTCTACACTGAAAATGCATTCCAGCTGCCCTTCTGCAAGTCCAACGTGGTCCATCAGTTTTTTTGTGATGTCCCCTCTCTGCTGAAGCTCTCCTGTTCTGAGATCTAATCAATGAAATCTTTTTTTTCAATAACACTTTATTTATTAACCATTTTTAAATTAAAGTTAATAGATCACATAGAACATTACATTAAAAAAAATAAGAGGTTCCCATATAACTCATTCCCCACCCTGCCACCCCCATTTCTGTAGATTGTATATTTTTGAAGATACATACATCACAAAAAAAGGTTACATTATAAAAAACATAAGAGGTTCCCATATACCTCCCATCTCCCCACCTCACTCCTCCCACACTACAACCTCCCCCATCATTGTGGTACACTCATCTTAATTTTTGTCTCTGCAGTGGTGCTTGCTGATAGCTGTTTTGCATTCATCATCAGGCCTTATATTCACATATTTTCTACTGTGCTCAAGTTTCTAACTAATGTAGAACAAGGAAAGATCTTTTGCACATCATTGTGGTGACCATTGTTCTTAGTTCAGGTGCTGCTATATATATGAAGCCATCCTCCAACTCACCCACAATTCAGGACACGATCACCTCTGTGTTCTCTTCTCTAGTCCCTCCTTTCTTTGTTAAAGTAGACAGCAGGGGGTTTACATTTCTTGAATCCTATAATCTATAGTCTTAGAAACAAGCAGATAAAGGAGGCTTTAAGGAGAATTATCGGCAGAAGGATTTATATGGGAAAAAGTTAGGATGATTAATTCAAGAGGTGAATTGACAATGCTTCACTTTAATGAGGTGAATTGACAATGCCTCGAAGTTTAACTTCTTGCTTTTTTCCAAACTGAAGGGACATGACTTGAATTTTCAGAGACAGTCATTGTATTATATGTCTTCATAGCAGCAACATAATTATATTTTATTTAGAGATTTCTCCTTTAAAACCTGAACATTCTAGTATACCTGAAACATCACTGCCTGAGTAGTGAGTCTTTTGCCAATTACTTTTGTTTCAATTGATTTTCCTTTAAACTTGTAGTGTTCTAGAAAACATAAACTATACAATAACTTCATGAGAACTTTTGTGCACTTATAAGTGAGAGATAATCATGCATTCCTCTTGTGGTTAAAATGATTCTGAATATATATTAACATCTGAAAGCTAGGCATAACATTAAATTAAAGGTTTTGGTCTTAATAAAAGGTAAGCACCTGAAAAATGCCATTGGTGATTATGAACAAAGATACCTCTCTATATTTCACAATGTGGAAGAAAAAATTTTAAATAAAAATTACTTTTGTTCAAAACAATCATGCACATAATTCACCAACACATCACACTGTGGTGGAATATTTGTTACAGATTATAAAATAATATCAATAGACTATTAACATCTGGCATACTTTTTCCATAGCCCCCTTATTATCAACACAGTACCTCTTAGGTGTTGATGCAAGAATATTGTAGCATTACTGTTAACCAGTCCAAAGGTCACACCAATTGTATTTTCCCATGCTTCTCTACATTCCCACCCTGCCATAGTGATGTACATCCACTCTAGCTCACAGGAGGATACTCTTGCATCTGTATCATGAATTACGTTGTAAATCACTGGTATGTTTAGAAAGTTTAGGATCAAAACTAAGAAGACATTTTTATTCTAGAATAGACTTACTAATTACTCTAACAATGGACAAACTGTTATTACTGATATAAAGGCAGTGGTCACCAGAGCTTCTGAGAGATGGGAGAGGGAAGAATAGGTATAACATAGGGACATTTTCAGGACATTGGAGTTGTCCTGCATGACACTGCAGTGATAGATACAGGCTACTGTATATTTTGTCATAACCTACAAAATATATGGGACAAAGTATAAACTATAATGTAAACTGTAGTCCATGGTTAGTAGCAATGCTTCAACATGGGTTCATCAATTGTAACAAATGTACCACACCAATGAAGGGTGTGAGAAAGTGTGGGAGGGAGAGGGAGTGGGGCATATGGAAATCCCTTATATTTTTTATGTAACATTTATGTAATCTAAGCCTTCTTTAAAATAAAGATTTTTTAATACCTTTTTCTTAGCAGGTTTTAAGTTGTCCATACAATGAAGACACATGTAAAGTAAATATTTCCTATTTCCATCTTATGACAATTTCAATTCCACCTCTGAACATGTTAGGATGATGAAATGATGAAATGATGTAATTCTATTACATATTGTAGATGTGTCTCAGGTATTAGGGCCTATAATCCATACAGTAACCCTTGAGTTCAGAGCAGCACTCTCTAATGGCTGACAAACATTTTGCTATATTGGATGAACAACTTTCCAAAACGTATTTATCTTTATATATAAAAACAAAAATGTTACTGTATTCAGGTTTGTAAATTGGGACCTTGACTATCTCTCATTAAAATAGGCACTGCCTCTTTTGCTACTTCTAAGACTGCTGTTATCATAGAGCACAGATAGGTTATTACCATGGAATTATAATATTTGCAAATTATGATGTTTTCTGCATTCTTTTATTATATATCATTTGCATTAAAGTCATATGAAGCATATTCCATCATATATGAATGGAGATTTATACATTTTCTCTATTCATAATTGCAGAATACACTGTGATTCAAATGGGAAATTTTAGTTTGTGTAAATATTCCTAGATACAAATTAAATAAATAAAAACAACTAAATTGTACTCTACAACACAATGAACACTAATGTAAACTATGGTGTACAGTGATAGTATAATTAAAATAATATATTTCCCTCAACTGGAACAAGGTACCACAGTAATGCAGGTGTTAATAATAGGTTGGTATATGAGAACTCTGTATTTTTTCTATGATTTTCCCATAAACCTACAACTTAGATAATTAAATTTAAAAAAGCATTACCAGAAAAAATTATGTAGCAGTTATATAAAAACAATAATATAATGTAAAATATAAGTGGATGACCAATGCCTTAAAGCAAATAGCTTTCATTTCCTTTAGAATGTAGAGAGCTCATTTTGAAATATTTTTGTAAATGAGGAAGTGTAACATTTGCACACACATTAATTATATATAACATGGCAATCCCAAGATTTTCAAGATTGGGGAATGAACAATGGACAAAAGTAGACTTATTATTATTCTACCATGGACTTACTATTATTCTAGGAATGGAAGCGCTCTTATCATTGATATAAAGGCAGTGGTCACCTGCCGGCGGGGGGAGAGGAGCCGCTGGAGGCCTCTGCGACTCCTCTCGGTGGCTCCGAGGTGTGGAGGGCGCGTGAGATCCGGGAAGAAATCGCGGAGACAGGCTGATGGCACAAGTCTGGTTTATTCCGGAAGGGTACACACTTTTATAGGGCTTAGGGTGGAGTGTAGGGCTCTGATTGGCTTAAGCTAAAGGCGACTTGCTGTTGGTTGCCGTAAGCAGTTACTAGGGACGGGGGCAGATACGGGGATTGGTTGGGGACTGCATGGAGAGATTTGATAGGTGCAGGCAGGTACTGCTTTCTGATAGGTGGTTGTAAGCAGTTGCTAGGCAGATGGCAGGTGGAGAGGTTTGGAATGGGGGAGGGGAAAGGGGAAGTGAGAGCTGACCGGATGTTAGGCTAGGCGGGAGATAGCGGGAGGCGACCGTTTTTGATATCTCTGGCCCGGGTAGGCTGAGGGCGCTTCGCCCGTACCAGGCTGAGGGCGTGATCGCCCGTTCCAGCCACCCTGAACTGCGGCTTCAGGCTGTGCACACGCCTGTCGCCGGGTGGGCTTAGTAACTTTGGTTCGCACTCCCACAGTCACCAGAGGTTCTGAGAGGAGGGAGAGGGAAAAATAATATGGGGGCATTTTCAAGACACTGGAATTGTCCTACATGACACTGCAATGATGGATATAGGCCATTATATATTTTGCCATAACTTAGAAAATTGTGTGTAAACTGTAATGTAAAGTATAATCCATGGTTAGTGGCAATGCTTCAGTATGTGTTCATCAACTGTAACAAATGTAATAAAATAATGAAGGATGTTATTAACATGGGAAAGTGTGGGAGGCATAAGGAATGGGTCATATGGGAATCCCCTATATTTTTTATGTAACATTTGTGTAATCTAAAATAGCTTTAAAAAAAATAAAAAATAAATGTATTAAAAAATAAAAAAGTATAATTAAAATTTAAAATTTGTCTCATCTCACTAAAACTGATGGAATGAAGTAAAAAGAAAGAATTAATATAAGATTTGAGTATGTAACTTGCCCAGTCATAGAGACACTATTCCATAAATGTGCAAAACATATTTTCTTTACAAATACACACTGGTAATTTACTAAAATGGACCTATTCTGGGCCTTAAGAGTTTCTGCATGAGGTTCAAAACCCTGAAACTGTACATAATATACTCTTTAACCTCAAGTATCAAAGCAAGAAGGCAGTATTGAAATCTCTCAGTAATTGTCTGTATTTCTATATCTCCTAGCAGCCCTATCAGTTTGCTTTATGCATTTTGAAACCCTTTTTTTGCTGATATAAATTTAAGTACTTCTATGTCATCTTGATTAACAATTTTATAACATCCTTTATGCCTGGTCTTTGCTCTAAAATTTACATTTTCTTTTGTTAATCTAAACATTACACATTTTAAAAGCTTGTGCTAGTATGCATGCCTTTATGTGTTCTTTTACATTTAACCAGTTTTGACTTTTATATTGAAGTGAATTTCTTGAAGGAAGCATAGAATTGGGACTTGCTTTATAATCCTATCACAGATTCTCTGCTTTTTAATTATGGTGTTCTACTCTTTAGATTCATTGTATATACTGATGTTTTAAAATATTAAATCTATTTGATAGTTCTTCTATTTTCTTTTCTTTTTGTTCCATCTAGTTTTTGTTCTTTCAGTTATACTTTTTATGTCTTTATTTGGACTAAGTATATTTTATCTTCTTATTCACTTTTAGCTATATACATATTTTTTCTAAAGTTGTTGATTTTGTGCTTATATTATACATATTTACCTTACCTTAGTCTACTTTCATTTAATAATAAATAATTTTACATATACATGAGAAGGAAAACTATCACATTTTTCCTGATTTTTTCAGCATTTCTTGTGCTCATCATTCCTTTGTATAGGCCCATATTTTCAAATTATATCCTTACATTTTTTCCTCAAAGATTTCCTCTAACATTTTTATATCATGGCTCTTGTAGTGATGAAAAATTCCCACTCCTGTATGATTCAATACTCTTTAATGTATTTTCATTTTTTAAATGCAATTCTATATAAGTTTTTTATCTTCTTGGGCAGTGAGAATTCTGCCATCATATTTATCTTTGTTTCTCCAGTTGTAATGCAACCTCCCTCCCCTTTCCTAGAAGCTATCTGTTTCCAAAACACAGGTAGGACTGCTGTAAGGTAGACATTTCCATTTCAGAATGAAGAAGTTGGGAGGAAACAGAGGCCATGGTTCCCGAACAAATAAAAGGTGGGTCAGGGGGCTGCAACTATGAACTTAAGTAGATTTATGATTATTCTAGCAGTGGAAGAACTTTTATCAATGATAATAAAAACAGTGACCACCAGAGGATCTGAGGGGAGGGAGAGGGAAGAATAAGTGTAACATGGGGTAGTTTATAGACATTGGAATTGTCCTGCATGGCATTCCAATGATGGATACAGACCATTATACATTTTCTCAAAACCTGTAAAATTGTATGGTGTAAACTGTAAACTATAATGTAAGTTATAATCCATGGTTAGTAGCAATGTTTCAATATGTGTTCATCAATTGTAAGGAATGTACCACACTAATGAAAAATATTGTTAATGTGAGAAAATGTAGAAGGGGGAGGGGTGGGGTATATGGGAATCCCCTTTATTTTTTTGACGTAACATGTAATCTAAAGCTACTTTAAAAATTAAAATAAAATTAAAATTAAAAAAAAAAAAAAAACAGCAGGCAAACTCCATTCTTTTCCCAGGTTTGAATTAACTGTGGTGTGTTGCTTTGTCCTCTGGGCCTGTCATAGCAGCAGCCCCACACTTCACAAGGACTAGTACAGTGACCATGCTCATCCCAAACACTGAGGGATAAGCCCCCATCTGCAGGAAACTGGACTGAAGGACTGCCTCTCCAAACACTGAGGAACAAGCCCTGTGCTCTCCACATTCTGCATGGAATGTCCTCTCTCTCAAACTGAAGAAATCTCCTCTTCCCTAAACTCTGCTTCCATTGTTCTCCTGTGACCTCATTTTCCTTTCATTTCTACCATCACAATCTCTGTAATTCTAGGCTGGCAATATTTCTGGACATTAGATCATATTCCCCATGTACTTACGTTCAACTCATAATTTGCATTCTTTCAAGGATGAGCCATGTTCTAATGGTTAATGTAAAATATTTGAAGATATTATTAGTTATGAACTCATTAGTAAATAGGTTATTTGAATATCCTATTCAGATTAGGCCAAATCAAATCAGGGAAGTTCTTAATCCATATGACTGGAGTCCGTATTTTCAAAAGAAATTCAGATGCTTTCAGTCAGTGAAAGCCAGAAGCCAGCGCAAACCAAAGGGAAAGGCACAAGGAGAGGGAGACTTCCGAGTGATAGAAGCAGAGAAGCAAGCCAAAGAAGCCCAAGGACTGTGGCAATTCAAAACCAGAATGCTGGGACGCCGGAGCTGGGACAGGCCGCTGTAGCGAGCGGAGCCAGGCGGAGCCGTTTTTTTTTTTTTTTTTTTTGGTTTTCTCTTTCCCTCTTGTCCCTCATCTTCCACTTATTTTTATTTTAATTCAAGTATACAATAGGTGCTACAGGGAACACCTCACATTTGCTGGGTTTTCCGATCCTCCACTGCCTCATTTCTGTGTGAACTGATTTAGGCTACCTACACTATCCCCCTTCCCCTGCATCTTGATATCCACTATCATCTACTGTCTCTCCTATATTCCACCCCCAACCTCCCGTTCTTTGATCCACAAAGTGTCTAACTCTTAATTTCTAATACCTTTGTTCTGTTTTCTGTCTATTATCCACTCTTGAAACTATTACCTCTCCTTTCTTTCTCCCTCTCTCATGAAAACAATAGCTTTGTAGTTCATACCATATTCCTCCCAAATTCAGTCATCTACTTCATAAAAGGTACTCTACCTACAGCTATAACTATACAATCTACATGAATCTAACCTCCATCCTTCCAGATCTCATATTCTTGCTTTGTTAACATACATCACCAATACAACTTTACACTTTTCCCTTGCTTACACAATTGCCTTTCCCCAACACTAATACTTTCCTCTAAAGTGAACTTAACCAACAACAAGTAACTAGAATAAGAAGAAAAATCTGACAAAGAGAAGATATAACACCTATGCAAAAATAACAACTAATTAACCTCCAAGAGCAGACAAAGAAGCTAAGGAACTGATTAAATTCGTCAAAATAAAGAGATGACCAGAAAGCAACAAAAATCTACAAACCAAACCAATAATCAGGAAAACATGGCTGAATCCAATCAACAAACCAATAATCACGAAGGGGAGCAAAACTTGGCACAAGCAATGAAAGATCTCAGAACATTTATCACCGACAAATTTGATGCAGTAATGAAAGAGGTTAACAACATGAAGATATCACTTGGAGGGGAAATTGCAGACATACGCAAAAACATAACAGATATGATGGGAATGAACACCACAGTTCAAGAAATCAAAAATACACTTGCAGCAAATATCAGCAGACTAGAAGAGACAGAGCAGAGAATTAGTGATGTGGAAGACAGTACATCAGAAATCAAACAGATAGTAGAAGGGGTCAATAAGAAGATAGAAAAAATCCAATTAGGATTTAGGGACCTGAATGACAATGCAAAACGCTCAAACATACGTATTATAGGCATTCCAGAAGGTGAAGAGAAGGGAAAGGGGTCAGAAAGAGTGTTGCAGGAAATAATGGCTGAAAACTTCCCAAATATACTGAAAGAGACAGATGTACATATCCAAGAAGCACAGCGCACTCCACAAGTCATAAACCCCAACAGGCCCACCCCAAGACATATACTTGTCAAATTATCCAATGCTCAAGACAAAGAGAAAATCCTAAAAGCAGCAAGAGAAAAGAAAACCATCACATACAAGGGAAGCTCAATTAGATTAAGTGCTGATTTCTCTTCTGAAACCATGGAGGCAAGAAGACAGTGGTATGATATAGTCAAGGTACTAAAGGAAAGAAATTTCCAACCAAGAATACTTTATCCAGCTAAACTAGCATTCAAATATGATGGAGAGTTCAAAATATTCGCAGACAAACAGAAACTGAAAGAGTATACCAACAAGAAACCTCCCCTTCAAGAAATTCTAAAGGGAGTGCTGCAGGAAGAAAGGAAAAAACAGGAAAGGCAAAGTTGGAGGAGAGTATAAGACCAACAACAACAACAAAAAAGACAAAAAAATATATACAAACAAAATATGACAAACACAAATCCAATCAAAGTATGGCTAACACAAATAATTCCTTGATAGTAATAACACTGAATGTCAATGGATTAAACTCACCTATCAAAAGATTCAGACTGGGACATTGGATAAGGAAATATGACCCATCCATATGCTGTCTACAAGAGACACATCTTAGACCCAGAGACGCATGGAGATTGAAAGTGAAAGGCTGGAAAACAATCATACAAGCTAACAATAACCAAAAAAAGGCAGGAGTAGCTATATTAATATCAGACAAAATAGACTTTAAATGTGAAACAATTGTGAGAGACAAAGAAGGATACTACATTTTAGTGAAAGGGAAAATCTGTCAAGAAGATCGAACAATCATAAATATTTATGCCGCTAACAAGGGTGCCTCTAAATACGTCAGGCAAACGCTGGAAAAACTAAGTGAAAGAATAGATACATCTACAATTATAGTGGGGGATTTTAATACACCACTATCAACTCTGGACAGAACATCTCAAAAGAGAATCACCAAAGAAACAACATCTGAATAGTATATTAGAGGAGCTGGATCTAATAGACATATATAGATCGCTACACCCAAACACAGCAGGATATACATTTTTCTCAAGCGCACATGGATCATTCTCCAAGATAGATCATATGCTAGGCCACAAAGAAAGGCTGAACGAATTCAGAAAGATTGAAATCATACAAAACATTATCTCTGACCACAGTGGAGTCAAGCTGGAGATTCGCAAGGGACAGAAGCCCAGATTTCACACCACGATTTGGAAATTAAACAGCACACTCTTAGAAAAACAGTGGGTCAAAGAGGAAATCTCAAAAGAAATCAATGACTACCTTGAAACAAATGATAATGATAACACAACATACCAAAATTTATGGGATGCAGCAAAAGCAGTACTGAGAGGGAAGTTTATAGCCATAAATTCATATATCAAAAAAGAAGAAAGAGCAAAAATTGAAGAACTAACTGCACATTTGAAGGAATTAGAAAAACAACAACAAAGTAACCCAACAGGAAGAAGAAGGAAGGAAATAACAAAGATCAGAGCAGAACTAAATGAAATAGAAAATAAGAAAGCACTTGAACAGATAAACAAGACCAAGAGCTGGTTTTTTGAGAAGATTAACAAAATTGACAAACCTTTAGCGACACTAACAAAGAAAAAAAGAGAGAAGATGCAAATACACAAAATAAGAAATGAGAAAGGCGATATCACCACTGACCCCACAGAAATAAAGACTATCATAAGAGGATATTTTGAAAAACTATATTCCAACAAAAATGACAATCTAGAGGAAATGGACAAATTCCTAGAAACACATAAACAGCCCATATTGACAAAAGAAGAAATTGATGATCTTAACAAACCAATCACAAGCAGAGAGATAGAATCAGTTATTAAAAATCTCCCAACTAAGAAGAGCCCAGGGCCAGATGGTTCACAGGTGAATTCTACAAAACATTCCGGAAAGAACTGACACCAATCCTGCTGAAACTATTCCAAAACATCGAAACAGAAAGAACATTACCCAACTCCTTCTATGATGCCAACATTACCCTAGTACCAAAGCCAAACAAAGACATCACAAGAAAGGAAAATTACAGACCAATTTCTCTAATGAACCTAGACGCAAAAATACTTAACAAAATACTTGCTAATCGTATTCAACAACACATTAAACGTATTATACACCACGACCAAGTGGGATTCATCCCAGGTATGCAAGGATGGTTCAACATAAGAAAATCAATCAACGTAATACACCATATAAACAGATTGAAGGAAAAAAATCACATGATTATATCTATTGATGCAGAAAAAGCATTTGACAAAATACAGCACCCTTTCTTGATAAAAACACTCCAAAAGGTTGGAATACAAGGGAATTTTTTGAACATGATAAAGAGTATATATGAAAAACCTAAAGCCAATATTGTTTACAATGGAGAAATCCTAAACTCCTTCCCTCTAAACTCAGGAACAAGACAAGGATGCCCACTGTCTCCACTCCTATTTAACATTGTCTTAGAAGTACTTGCTCGAGCACTGAGGCAAGAACCAGAAATAAAAGGCATTCAAATTGGAAAGGAAGAAGTCAAAATTGCATTATTTGCAGATGACATGATCCTATACATAGAAAACCCTGAGAGATCTACAACGAAGATTCTAGAACTCATAAATGAGTTTAGTAAAGTCGCAGGTTATAAGATCAATGCGCAAAAATCAGTAGCATTTCTGTACACCAATAATGAGCAAGATCAGGAGGAAATCAAGAAACAAATACCATTCACAATAGTAAATAAAAAAATCAAATACTTAGGAATAAATTTAACTAAAGAGGTAAAGAACTTATACACCGAGAATTATACAAGATTGTTCAAGGAAATCAAAGAAGACCTAAATAAATGGAAGACTATTCCTTGTTCATGGATAGGAAGACTGAACATTATTAAGATGTCTATCCTACCAAAACTGATCTACACATTCAATGCAATCCCAATAAAAATCAATGCAGCCTTCTTTAAGGAACTAGAAAAACTAACTATGAAATTTATTTGGAAAGGAAAGAGACCCCGAATAGCCAAAGACATACTGAAAAAGAAAAACGAAATTGGAGGAATCACACTACCTGACTTCAAAACATACTATAAAGCCACGGTGGTGAAAACAGCATGGTATTGGCATAAGGAGAGACACATAGACCAATGGAATCGAATTGAAAGCTCTGATATAGAACCTCACATATACAACCACATAATATTCGATAAAGCCACCAAACCCTCTCAACTGGGAGAGAGTGGCCTATTCAACAAATGGTGTCTGGAGAACTGGATAGCCATATGTAGAAGAATGAAAGAGGATTACCATCTCACACCCTATACAAAGATCAACTCAAGATGGATCAAAGACCTAAATATAAGAGCCAAGACCATAAAAACCTTAGAAAGCAGTGTAGGGAAACATCTACAGGACCTTGTAATAGGAAATGGATTTATGAATATCTCACCAAAAGCACGAGCAGCAAAAGAACTAATAGATAAATGGGACTTCCTCAAAATTAAAGCCTTCTGCACCTCAAAGGAGTTTGTCAAGAAAGTAAAAAGGGAGCCCACACAGTGGGAGAAAATATTTGGCAACCATATATCTGATAAGAAACTTATAACTTGCATATATAAAGAACTCCTATATCTTGAAAATAAAAAGATAAACAACCCATTTAAAAAATGGGAAAAAGACTTAAACAGACACTTCTCCGAAGAAGAAATACAAATGGCAAGAAAGCACATGAAAAAATGTTCCAAATCTCTAGCTATCAGGGAAATGCAAATCAAAACTACAATGAGATACCATCTTACACCCATAAGATTGGCAGCTATGAAAAAAACAGAAGAATACAAGTGCTGGAGAGGATGTGAAGAAAGGGGAACACTCATCCACTGCTGGTGGGAATGCAGAAGGATCCAACCATTCTGGAGGACAGTATGGTGGTTTCTCAAAAAACTAGCCATAGATTTGCCATATGACCCAGCAATACCACTGCTGGGTATATACCCAGCAGAACTGAAAACAAGAACACAAACCGATATATGTACACCAATGTTCATAGCAGCATTGTTCACTATTGCCAAAAGTTGGAATCAACCCAAATGCCCATCAACAGATGAGTGGATCAATAAAATGTGGTATATACACACAATGGAATACTACTCGGCTGTAAGAACAAACACACTACAAACACATGTGATAACATGGATGAATCTTGAGAACCTTATGTTGAGTGAAGCAACCCAGACATTGAAGGACAAATACTACATGACCTCAATGATATGAAATAAACAAGCTGCCCTAGATAGCAAGAGACTGAACGATAGGCTTATAGGAAATCGGAGGGTGGAGGAAGGATATGAGCCGATGTCTGCAGGGGTCGAATTTAAGACGAGATGGTGTTAAGTATGAACACAAAGAAGAGATAAAAGGGGGGCAAGGGGTTGCCTTTGCTTGGGGCTTTGCGGGTTTGAGAGTGGCTGGGGAGGGACGGATGGGTAACGTTGCCCAAAAGTGGGGGGAGGGAGGGGTAGCATACGAACCAGGAGAGGGTCAGGTGTTGGTGGAGAGTAAAATGCCGAGAAAATCATATCAAAATATAATAAAGAGGGTTACCTGTTTAGAATGCTCGGAGGGGAGGGTCTGATGCAGGACGGGCTCCTGGGGAATGTCTAAATGCTCATTCTGCCAGAGTGGGTGACACCATGGGGTAGAAACCCAAGTAGTGAGAGTGGGGGTGGACCCACATCCTGGGGAGGACTAATGCCATCAAATAGAGGGAACTGTATCCCTCGAGAGAAAGGGTGGCTCCCAGGGCATTGGGGCAGTTGAGTAAGTTAAGACCTGAACAATTCCATCTATCTCTGGAAGTGGCTCCTTAGGAAACGGAGGTTGGCTATCACTGAGGACAGCAAGGTGGAAGGGAAAATGGACGTTAAATGTGTGGAACCAAAGTAAATGGGGGGTAAGAGAGGAGTTTCTTGAGAGTACACAAGGATGGATATAAAACATGTAATATTACACTATAACATATAGGAGATGACAGACTGATAATGTAAACCATAATGTAAAACATAGGATAACTAAAAATGTAAAGAACTGTGTATCCTGAAGTATGCACCACAATGTAAGCACAGATGTCACCTTGTTAGAAAGCTAATGTCTCAGACTCTGTACATCACTTTAAGTAAATATGATATGAATAGGGCGTAAGAGTATCACTGTGGAAGGGAAAAGGTTTTCTGGTGGATGTGTGGGAGTGCTGTATATTATATATATACATTGCTGTGGTCTAGGACTCCTGTGAAGAAAAGCTGAATAATTAGGGGGGGGGGGAAGAAAAAGATAGGATGTGGAATTTTTTCAAGTCAACATTCTTTATCTAAGTTCTTTATCTAACTTTATCCAAGTTCTTTATCTATCCTTTAAGCTCATCGCTATATGCCATTCCCTAGTAAGGGACCATGAAATTATATTGGGCTTCAAATTTCGGGGAGTTCTGGATCACAGAGTGTTTCAACAATGGCAATGGAGGGATACTGGTATGGGGTACCAATGACAGGTGATATATGGCTGACAGGGAGCTGTACAGAACATATGTCCAGGGTGCATGGTAATGTTTGGATATACTCATAGTGGCAACAATTAAAAACCACAGTAGGGGGGGTCCTGGGTTCCTGGCCAGTGGTGCTCTGTCGTGGTCCCTAGGGGAGCAGCGACAGTCTCCCAGGTACAGTGGCGGGGACCGGGAGGGAGTGAGGGTTCAACAGTGAGCCCCTGATGCTAATGACTATGCTTGTGAGCTGATAAACCCAAAATAAGAACAAGGCCTAGAACAACTTTGTGCCTGGGAATTTCCTCCTGTCAGCCTTCATGTTACTCAAATGTGGCCAGTCTCGAAGCCAAACTCAGCATGTAAATGCAATGCCTTCCCCCCAGCGTGGGACATGACACCCGGGGATGAGCCTCCCTGGCAACGAGGGACCACTATCAACTACCAACTGATGATGCAACTGGAAAATGACCTTATATGGAAGGTTCAATGCGCATCAGCAGAATATCCATGTCTACATAACATACCATGACTTTAAAATGCTGTTTGACCTAAAGTAAGGGGGAAATGGAAAGGAGAAATGAGTTTATATGGCTACGAGTTTCTAAAAAAGAGTCTGGAGGCTGGCAGAAGGTTTGCCCTCATGCACAACTGAGCAGAGTCAGAGAGACAGATAAAGCAGATACAACCCCCAGATATTGGTTCCTTTGAGGGCTAAAGAGACCCATGGGAGTTATGGTCATGGCCGATGGGGTTAACTACCAGGGCAGATGGCCCCTCTTTGGAAATGGTGTTTATGTGTGATGAATCTGGACTCAGATGGGATCTCCCTTCATAAGACTTTCATGCCAATGTGCTGGAGGTGCAGTTAATGTTGGGGTTTAAGATATATTTAGGGGATTTGAATCTCTGGACTGACAATGTGATAGCCAGATCCTGAGCCTCAACAGACTCCAGCACCTACAATCTGATTTATTGGACTTACCACACTCAGCTAAGATGGAGTTGAAGAAGGACAACCACCACACCATGGAGCCTAGAGTGATTACAACTGAAAATGGGAGGATTGCATCCAGCATCCAGGTGGAATCTGACCCTTCTCTTGACATAGAGGTGCAATGGACACAACCAATCCAATGTCCACATAGAAGAGGTGGCATTGGAATGGGAAAAGTGGACATAGTGGACGAAGGGTATGGGGAAAGGCAGGAAGAGATGAGAGGTGGAGGCGTCTTTGGGACATGGAGCTGCCCTGGATGGTACTTCAGAGGCAATCACCGGACATTGTAAATCCTCACAGGGCCCACTGGATGGAATGGAGGAGAGTATGGGCTATGATGTGAACCAATGTATATGAGGTGCAGAGGTGCCCAAAGATGTACTTACCAAATCCAATGGATGTGTCATGATGATGGGGAATGAGTGTTGTTGGGGGGGGGGAGAGGGGGGGTGGGGGGATGGGGTTGAATGGGACCTCACATATATATTTTTAATGTAATATTATTACAAAGTCAATTAAAAAAAATTAAAAAAAAAAAACCAGAATGCTACGGATTTTGTAGGAAATCATGGACTGTCATGACCTTGACTTTGGATTTTTAAATAAATTTCTAATGTAAGCAAACCAGTGTGTGGTATTTGTTATAGAACACTGGAAAACTAAGAGTTTTTGGTTCTGAAAAGTGGATTTCTGCTTTTATAAATACTTAAAAACATATTTGCCTTAATATTATCAAGAAATATTTTATCATATATATTCATTAACATTTACAAGGGCTCTTTATTCATGCACATTTTAGAAAAGATAAATGGAAATAGTAATTTACATAAAACAATGATTATTTCATAAGATAGATTTCTCTAGTCATAATAGAATGATTTTGTATTTTGAAGTCTGATACAGAAAAATCAGAAGAGTATATTTTATACATTTGAAGTCCATTAAACACTTTTGTATATACATGGGCTGTTAAATAATTCTTCTAAATATATTTTCTTAATACACATTCCCTCACAGCTTCCTTTATTTGTTTGTCTGAGGCTGTAGATGATAAATTGACTAATGGAGGAAATGTGGTGTAAAATACAGAAAGAATCATATACTGAATTTTTTCTGAGGTTGCTGAAGTCTTTAGGTACACATAGCTGCCAGAGCTGAGGAAGACAGACGCCACAATGATGTGAGGAACACAGGTGGAAAAAGACTTAACTGTCTCTTCCCTGGTTGGAAACTTGACCCCTGTAGAAAATAGGTGAGCCTAAGACTTAGTAGTGATGATAGAGCAGGCAATACTAATCATCATGACAGAGGCAAGGATTATAATCTCATTGCTGAAGATATCAGAGCAAAAGAGCCTCATCAGAGAGGGGATAGCACAGAAACAGACAGATCTTGCTGGGCTGAGAAGGGCAGCTGAAATGTGTCCCCAGTGTGTACACCTGCTTGGAAAAGACCACTGTTGGGAGGCCAGTGTCAGACAGACAGTAAGAGGTTCATGATCGTAGGGTGATGGAGGGTCTCTCATGTGGCCGCTTAGTGGTCCCAGCAGGATGGCAAGGAGCACCACCTCTACAAAGGCACTGAAATGATCAGGGAAATCTGAGGTGTACACTCAGCCACCGAAATGGCCCTCCTGTCAGTGAGAGAGCTGTCACAGACATTTGGGACAGTGATACTTACAACATATCTAAGATGACAAACTTCTGCAGAAGTATATGGACATGTAAAATTTCCATTCAATGGAAATAACAATGAGAAGGTCCCTAACAGGGTACCAGAAGACCTCAGCAGGAATAGCATATGCAGGAATTTAGTTCCTATCCATACTCCTAAACCACCTAAAGTTGATATTGCTCAATTGCATACACTTGTAATGAAAATAACGAGGCATATCTTTCCATGTGTATTCCCGGAATTTCATTTTCCATCTTATGAATTTTGTTTCTATTTGATTGCATTCTCTCTAAAGTTCCTTTAATATTGTCTCTGATCCCACTCAGAAATTTTCTTCCAAAAATAATCTAAGATGTTCACATGTGAAGCACAATACCTTTAATATTTACTTCTACTTCCTCAAACATATTATCTATTTACTATCCATTCTTTCAATCCCTGTGGTTTTTTCCTCCTTTTATGTCATTTGAATACCATGGTTATCACCGCTATTATTCAAGCAGATCCAAAACTTGGAATCAGCACTATTAGTTGTTTGAAATGTTTGTTATATATGAAAGTATCCATTTCATTATAATATTTAAATATTTCCATTCATATGAACAATTTATTGATGAAGAAGCAGTCTCAAAAAGTTTAAATAAGCCTTTAGCTTATATATATTTCTTCAAATAAAAAAAACTTTTGCTCATTAATAGGGAAGAGAGAAAACAGAAGATGTTGGGTATATGGGAGTCTCCCATATTCTGCATGTGACTTTATGGTGACCTAAAACTTCTTTGAAAACATAATGGAAAAAAAAGTAAGACCCTGAGGAAGAAATGGAAGAAACTGACACTGTACATACAGGACAACACCTATTAAAGCAATGAAAGGCAAACATCAAAAAAATTTTTTTTTAGTTTTTCATTTTTTAATACCCCAATTTTTAAACTTTATTTTACTTTTGCTAAATTATTATGTATTTTATTTCTTATGTCTAAACCTATCATTACCATTTCATTTTCCTATTAATTGAATTCTGCAATATATTAGGCTTCATTATTGAAGAAATTTTGAATCACAGATTGGTTCAACCATGGCAGGGGAGGAGCACTGATGTGGGAGTGGGGGGCACTTATGAAGGATGCATGGGAGGGAGTTTGCCTGGGCATGCATATAGGGTATACAGATATGTTTGGATGTTCATTGGGTATTAACAAGATTCACATGACAACTGAGGGAGTGCTGGGATCCCATCCTGGGGAGTTCTGCCACATTACCCATGGAATAGCAACAATCGCCCAAGTATAAGGGCAATGACCAGTGAAGAAGGATAGGCCAATGATGGACCCTTGATACTGACTACTATGCTTATGAGCCTTTGTGCTTGAAATTTCAGCTTTTTGCAGGGTGCCTAAGAGCTACCTCTTGAGAGCCCTCATGTTGCTCAAATGTGGCCACTATCTAGGCCAAATACAGCATAAAAATGCATTACCTTCCCCCCAGCAAGGGACATGAATCCCAGGGATAAGCCTTCCTGGCACTGAGGGATTACTACCAAGCATTGGCTAATGATGCAACTGGAAAAGACCTTGACTAAAAGGGGGAAATGGTAAAGGCAAATGAGTTTATATGGCTAAGAGACTTCAAAATGAGTTGGGAGGTCATCAGAGGGGTCATGCTTATGTACACTCAGCAGGATCTCATAAGAAAGTCAAAGTAGATACCACCCCAGGTAGTGGTACTCCTGAGAGCTTTGGAGACACCCAGGTCCTACAGTCGTGGCAGATGGCTCCAGAGTTTAGTGCCTTGCCAGTGGGCTTTACTTTGGAATTTGTGCTCCAAAATGTGATGGAGTTGGAGTCAGATGTGACTTCTCTATACACGCCTCTTCTCTCCCTTTTTTTGAACCTGTGGGTGGCACTGGGGTTGGTGTATGCCCAGGAGACTTGAACCTCTGGGCTGTCCATGTGCCAACTGGGCCCTGAACCTCAGCAGAGTTGCAAAACCTATTCTCCAGTCCATTGGACTCTCCCAGGTCAGCTAACAAGGAGGTGAGGATGGTCAACCACCACACCAGGGAACTGAGAAAGTCTACAACTATAAGCCAGACAGTGCCAACCATCTGCCCCATGGGATCTAAGCCTCCTCTCAATTACAGGCAGAGTGGGCATCACCATCTCGGAATCCTCAAGATTAGAGAATGAACGATGGACTAGATTATATTTACTGTTATTCTACTATAGACATTGTGATTCTAGAAATGGAAGAACTTTTATCATTGATGTGGAAGCAGTAGCCAACAAAGGTTCTGAGGGGAGGAAGAGGGGAAAAAAAGGTGTAATATGGGGGCATTTTGGGGACTTTGGGAATTATGCTGAATAACATTGCAATGACAGATACATGGCATTGTAAGTATTGTCATAACTTACAGAATTGTGTGGGAAAGAGCGTAAACTACAATGTAAACTATAATCCACACTTAGTGGCAATACTTCAAAAAGGGGTTCATCAATTGTAACAAATGTACCACACTAATGAAGGATGTTGTTAATGTGGGAAAACATGGGAGGGGGCGGGAACAGGGCATAGGGGAATCTTCTATATTTTTAATGTAACTTTTATGTAATCTAAGTATTTTTTTTAAATTCAGAAGTATATTTAAAAAAGATCAACACTCAAAATAAAGTCGTGTTTCTATATTTCAGTAATTAATAATCAAAAGAAGAAACCAAGAAAAATTCCATACACAATAATAACTAAATGAATCTAATATCTAGGAATAAACTGAACCAAAAATGTAAATGACTTGTCCACAGAAAATTACAAGACATTGCTACAAAAATCAAGAGAGACCTTGATTTTGTAAATGGAAGGACATTTGGATTAGAAAACTAAACACTGCGCTTTGATTTGTATTTCCCTAATGGCTAAAGTTGTTGAGCACCTTTTCATGTGCTGTCTGGACACTGGTTTATCTTCTTTGGAAAAATGTCTATTCAAATCTTTCAGGATAAAATCCTTTACTTGAGGAGGTCCCATTTATCTTTTCTTTTTCTTCTATATTTGCTTGCCCTTTGAGTATAAAGGTGAATAAACTATTGGCTAACACAAGATCCTGAAGTTGTTTCCCTATGATTTCTTCTAAGAGCTGTATAGTTCTGGTTTTTATACTTAGGTCTTTGTTTCATTTTGAATTTATTGCTGTATATGGTGAAAGGTAGGAAACTGCCTTCCTTCTTTTGGACATGGACATCGAGTTTTCTCAAGATCGTTTCTTGGAGAAGCTACTATATCCCCACTGATTGGACTTGGCACGCTATCAAAAAATCTGTTGACCATAAATGAGAGTTGATATCTGAACACTCAATTCAATTTCACTGGTCTGTATGTCTCTCCATATGCCAGTATTATGCTGTTTTGATTACCATGGCCTTGTAATAATTTTTAAGATTGGGGAGTGTGAGTCAAGCAACTTCATTTTTCTTTTTCAAGATGGTTTTGGCTATTGGGGAACCTTGCCTTTCCATACAAATTTGATGACTGGCTTCTCCATTTCAGCAAAGAAAATTGTTGTATTTTTATTGGGATTGCATTGAATCTATAAATCACTTTAACTGAAGTTTTTAAATGTTCCAGGGTTGAATGTGATGTCCCACAAGAGCTAGCTACTTTTCTTTAATGTAGAAATTATTAAGTGGAATTTTATTTGTTAGCAAAGCCTAGATATTTATCATAACACAAAAGGACAAGTATTAAAACAACATTGATTATTTTTCAAATTGATCTGATTTAATTGTGTGAAAATTTTCTGGATATATGCACAGAAAATCTGAAGAGATAAAAATGAAAACAATATATCGTCATGCTTAAACTGTAAGGTTATGAATACAAATCAATTCTAAGTTACTTGAAATTTTATTCCAGTGTAACCAAAGCTCAGTATTATGGACAAAATATAATAATAATAATAGTAATAGTAATAATAAGGACATGATTAATATAAAAGAGTATATATTATGTAATGTATTTTCTACATTATATGTATAAAAAATCTGAATTCAGCATTTTGTCATTGATTTGGGACAGGTTTTTTGTGTCAGTTTGATTAAAGAACAGGATTCAAAGAAATCTTTCTTTCTAACTAGGGACTTCGCATTTATTTCTGCCTTACAAAGTTGAGCAATGAACTCAAGTACTGAAATATCATTTAATGAAGTATAAAATATCTACATGACAGATTACATATTCTTTTTATTAGGCTTTGCTAAGTAAACCTCACAAATATTAGCAAGTTCTTATCAAATTAATCTTACCAGCAACTTAGTTTTAGACATATCCATGATGCTCTCCAGCACTTTACAGAACATAAAATGGAAGTAGGGAGCTGATATATTCTTTTACAAAGACTGTTAGAAAGGACAATTACCATTTGACCCAGCAAACCCACTTCTAGATATAAACAGAAAAGTTAAAAAAGCAAAGACTTGAACCGATATTTGCACACCAATGTTGATAGCAGCATTCTTCACAAGTGCCAAAAGCAATCCAAGTGTCCAACAACTTATAATGGGTAAAATAACATGCAGCAATTTCTTCTTTACAAGGGAAATCAGGAAATACTTAGAGATGAATGAAAACCAAGACACAACATACCATAACTTACAGGATGCAGCAAAGGTGATACTCCAATGGAAATTTATAGCTATGAATGCCTATACTAAACAGGGAGAAAGAGATCAAATTAAGAACCTCACTTGACATGCTGAACCAGTAAAAGAAAAGCAAAGTATACCTAAAGTTATCAGAAGAAAGGAAGATTAGAGAAGAGATAAATGAAATAGGGTAGAAAAACAATTGAGAATAAACAATAAAAATATTGGTTATTTCAAAAAAAATCAATAAAATTAACAAGTCTATCTAGACTCACAAAGGAAAAAGGAAAAGACAACTAAAATCAGAAATGAAAATGGTGATGTCACTATTGATCTTACAGAAATAAAAAAGATTATAAGTAAACATTATGAGCAATCGTACACAACAAATTAAAAGATCTAAATGAAATGGAAAATTTTCTAGAAATACAAATTACCTAAACTGACTGAAGGAGAAAGAGAAAACCACAGTAAGCTTATAACAAGCGCCGAGATGGAATCAATAGTCAAAAACCTTCTACCAAAGAAAGCCTAGGACCAGATGGCTTCACTGCTGAATTCTAACAAACATTTAAAGAATTAACACAACCCTTCTCAAACTCTTGCAAAAAAACTATTCTAGAGTAGGGGCGCCCTCTCACTCATTCTGTGGCCAGCTTTACTGACTGTCCAGGCCCCTCTACACCCAGAAGGACCCTGGCTGTGTGGCCTCCTGGTCTCAGGGTCCAGAGACCAAGCTGTCCTGAGAGCAAAAGGCCCGCGGGGAGCCCACGAGGCTGGTCACTCACAGCAGCCAAGGGGCCCCACCGAGAAGCCGCCGCGCTGCCTGTGACACGCCACCCGCTTGGCTCCACGAGAGGCGGGGGTCTGGGTGGAGACCCCCGCGATGTCCCTGCAGGAGGGTTTTCTTGGCTGAAGTTCAGGCCGGACCCCCATGGCCCTACCGCGCGCAGGCCTCCGTGGCACAGCTCCCAGGTTGGTTTCTGGTTGATTTTAGGGAAGGGGAAGGGGTGGCTGCTGACCCCAGTGTTGACCTTGGTTCTCCAGGAACTCAGCAGGACCCAGGGGGCTAAAGGGGAGTCAGGCCTCACCAGCGTCTGCCCCTACCCCCGCCGACCCCCTGGACCACCCCCTCAGCACCTCCTGCTCCGTGGCTGCCAGACCCAGCGGCAGGCTGCCTGGGCCCAGGCCAAGGACGGCCGCTTGCTGGTCAAGGACCCCGTGGGGACGGCGGCAGCAGGAAACCGGGCCAGGGCGCTCCAGGGCTCCCCAAGGTCAAGGGAGGCGCGCGGGAGCACGAGCTCCCCCTGCCAGGGGGTGGTGAGTCCCCGGGGGAGGGGGGAGGGAGAGGGGACGTGGGAGGGTGAGGAGAGGGGAGGAGGGAAGGGAAGAGAGGGTCCAGGGCGGCCCGGGGCCCGGGGCGCTGACTCTCGGCCTAGGGCCCCGCAGGCCGCCAGCGCCTGAGCGCGCCTTGGGCTTCACACGGCACCCTCTGAGTGTCACCCACCGCGGACTGGAGCTGCCCTGGCGCCCCTGCCCCACCGCCCCTGCCCCGCCGCCTTCTAGGAACCACCGCAGCACACTTACCGTGACCAGGAGCTGCAGGACTACAGTCCCGAGGGCCTGCGGGAGAGGCCTAGGAAACAGCTGGACCGCGCCTGCGCCTGGTGCCAGCGCCAGGAACACGTGGGAGCGCCGGCACCCCGGGACGCCCCTCCAGTCGGCCCGCGCAGGACTACAACCCGCCAGCGTGCTTCCTTCCCGCAAACCCCCAAGAGGCGAGGCGCTGCAGTCCTGGGACTCTTGACCCTACTCCCCTCCGGCTCTGAGTCCTGTACAGATCCCCTTTGACGAGAGCACTGCTGTAGACTTTTTTCAAATGTAAAAGCACAGTTCCACAAAATCTGGGGTGAGACTTCACACACGCAGCATGTGGCGTTGGGGAATTTATTATACACATTTTCTGGAGGCTATCTCTTGTTTCCTGAGCCTGAAAAGTGTTTATTGGGGAAAAAAAATCAGGTTTGCATATAGTGCCCCAAAAGTGATATGCATTTTGATGGATTTGAATTTTTTTTAAATCTGTGCTCTTTATATATTTTAAAGAAAAACAAAAAGGTCAAAAAAAGAAAGATAATATACTAAATACATACAATGGAATAGTTTCAGGTGTAGAAGTGAAATTCTGATACATGCAATTACTGGATGAACCTTAAAGACATCATGATGAGTGAAATAAACCAGACACACAAGGACATGTATTGTATAATCTCACTCTTATTAATAATTAGAGTAAGTAAACTCATAGGGTCAGAATCTAGACTTGGTCACCAGGGGATGGGACGAACATAGGCAACGAGTTAATGCTTAAATTGTACAGAATTTCTAATTGGTTTGATCACAAAATTTTGGTAATGGTGATGGTAGTACAACATGAACATAATCGCACTTAATTGTATATGTCAGTATTGTTAAAAAGGGGAAATTTTACGTTTTATGTATGTTACTAGAATAAAAAAAGAAACACAAGTAAGCATAGGACTACACCATGCAAATGGTGAACAAACACTTCCATAATTGATGACCTTTCATGAAGTATAAAAGATATACCAAACTAAGGCAAGCTTTTAATAATAGGGTGGTATATGGTAACTGTTTTCAGCACTCAGTGAGTGACATATTTCCTTCAATGCCAAGAGTTGAAAAAAATACTAAAAAACCTCTTCTGTTCTTTGCAAATTGCCTCTGAGATGCAGCACCCCTTCATATGAAGCCTGGCTGCGCCCTACTCTAGCTTGACCTTCACCTCCTCCATGTGTAGATCCTAAAGATCAGCCAGAAGTGCAATCTTAGGGTCATGTTTCCAACACTGGGCATGCACAAGATGTTAGCTCCACAAGGCCTTTACTCCTTTAAGAATCTTATTCCTCAGCCTGTTCTGTCCAGGCTTCGGTCTCTCTGCTGCTTGACCATTATGGGTTGCTTGTGCTGCAGGTAGAGTTTGTTTTCAAATGCTTTTATCAATGCCACTTGTAAAGATGCTCTATCTTAAGATGGGTGAAATGAATGCCAGTCTTCATCCCAGTCCTGCAAGGAATCCCCAGAAAGGACAAAAGTCACAATCACAGTTATTTTTGTTTTTAGTAAAGGTCCATATTTCTTCCAGTGTACATTAAGTGTAAAATATGTTACAGTAAATGAATTTGCAAGAGTATGTCAGGAGAGAGCATTGTTTCATAAAACAGACAATCCATTTGAGAAGTTTTCCACAAATTAGTGAAGACTAATTTAGAGGTATTTGGAGAAATACAGGGCTTTATTTTTAAGATATGTTTAGGTTAGTGATAATGATCATGTAATACTTATGGGCCATAGATGAGTTAGAATAATTCAAGGAGCAAAGTCTTTTAGTTTAAGATCCTGGGAATAGATTGGTTCTGAGTAGAAACAAGGAAGTTCACCTATTTTAGCAAGACATCAGGAGGGAAGACAGAGTCCATGGTACAGATATATTTGCTTGGTATATTTTGTAGTCTGTGGGTATACATATCTATTTTGTAGATTCCACAGTGTAAAATTGTTAGCTTTGTCTTATGTATGCTCTTACTTTGAAATTAAAATAGTATTAGTATTTATAAGCCAAGTGCAATGGAAGGGCTGCTGGAATTTGAGGGGAAAAGGAAACAAGTTTAATAGATCAAGGGGTATTACTGACGGCACACATGTGCTCTTAGATCATAAATTTAAGTTAAATCAATCGGCAATATCATGTCTGATTCTGAAACCATGTTCAGCAGGGAGGATGAGCCCAGAATAGGCAGAGTTTTGGGTTTTGCCTTGAGTAAAGCAGACAGAAAGAGCAAGTATAGTTAATACAGTGTGGAATGGATTGATTATATTGAACAATGACAAGATGACTATATGAGAAATACTGTCAATGATCTTGAAACAATGGTAAGATAAAACCATGAATACATTAAAGGAGTATAAGACATTCGAGATTGAAAATTGATGCTGAAGAAAATATAGGCATCGACATTGAAGTTAGATTTGAGAAGAAATAAGGACTATTAAAATCATGTGTTTATACACATTATTCACCTTAAGAGTTTGATTACTGAAAGGACTCACAGGACCCAAGCAATTTAAATTTAGGGAAGAGCTTTACAAGAGGCAAAGGAGACAACAAGGCAATACTGGGAGAACAATATGCATTGCAAGGGTTCTACAACATCAGGCATGGACATTTTTGTCCTTCTACCTTAAGTCATAGATGACACATGCTCACTCCAGGTCTCAAGCTACCAACAAAATATACAAATTGTGAAGTACCAGTAAGCCCCACATCTGCTGGGGTTTGGTGAGCTGGTCATGTAGGCACATTCAATCTATGTGACCAGGCTGCACCATCAAATCCCTCTCTCCAAACCAGACTCTACTGAATCAGGCGCAAATCAGAAGTCCTATTGTAACTACAAAACTAAGCAGATAGGGTATTCAGGATGTGGGCCAGCCTGGAAGAGATGGCACAGTGAGAAGGAAAGAGTGAGAGGCCAGCACAGGCAGGCACAGTCTACCTCCCTCTCAGTTTGGAAACAAAATTGGGAAAATTTATAACCATGCCTATTTATCTAGGATTTTACTCTAACCTTTATGACATTTTCATTCATTCAGTAATACATTATAATGCATTAAATCCTTCCACCCATTCTCTTTATCTTCTATAAGTCATTTTGTGCCTTTTCTTTCCCTTTAATAGCTTTTGAGACCACTCATTTCATATCATCTTTTAATATTTAATAGCTGTACTATTAGAATAATATCTTGACCCCTTTTTCTCACCTCACAAATAAATCTATTTCCAATGAACAGTTAATTTCTAGGAAATGCCTTCCACCTTAAGATACTAAACCATCCTTTGCTCTCAGTCTGGACAGGTGAAAACTAAGCCTCGGAGGCCACTGCTCATGCCCCTCAACTCTCCCATCCCTCTTGCCTAGACCACTTTCTTGAGCCTTTCCAAGAATGTTATACCTCTAAATCTTTCAAGCTGTTGAGGTTTTTCTTTATTTCTTCTGTGTTGCCAGGATTAAATGGCTTTCTTTTCCATTTTTCACATCAAAACTAGTGCCAATTTTTCAAGGGTTATTTTTACTTTTGCCACATTTTTACATTAAATCCACTTTATTTCCCTTAGTACTACTGAGAAGATATTGCCTGTCCTAATTTAGCCAAATAAACATCAACTCATGTGCTTATTATAATTTTAAATAAATAATATATTATAGTACAGCATCTTTTTTTAAAAAATCACTAACATGGAAATGCAGGATCTTTAAAGAAAAGTCAGAATTTGATTTCTAATTGCTAAGAACTACTTCTGATGCTAGAAATCTCCAAAACAGAGTTTAGAGACAGAACAAAAGAAAATCAAAAATAATTTTGGGTGACTCTGACTTTAAGAGATAAAATGAAAAAGCTGCCAGTAAATCAAAGACATTTTATGAATAATTAAATACAGAAAAGGATTTTCTAAGGCAGTGGTTTTAAAACTCTAGCATGCATAAGAATCACATGGAGAAATAAACAAAACACATCTCAATAAGGTCTGTCCTATAGTTTCTGTTTCTTTAGCTGTGAGTTAGTATTCGAATCTGCTTTTCTAACAAGTTCCCAGATGCTGCTGATGCTGCTGAGCCTTCTAACACACTTTAAGAACCACTGGATCCAGTGATTTTGGGATCAAGTAGAGAGGATCCTAATAAAGAAAAAGCAGTCATTTGTTGTAAATTCCAAGGAGACTTCACAAAGAAGTCTCACATTGACCTTAGATTAAAAAGGTCATTTACAATCTGTATTTTGTTTTTTGTTTGATGTTTGGCGGGTTCATGATAGAAAGTATCAGAGAGTTTGTGGAAGGATTTGAATAGGAAGGTAGAAGGCATTAAAAACGCTTTCAGAATATATGAATTCTATAGTGGCTGAAATTAGAATGATACACAGAAAACTATAGGTTATATGAAAATGTGTGCTTTTTTGGTGGGTGGGGGTAAGAACTAGGGAAGATATTGCCCCAAATAAAATAGACACTGAAAAGCTAAATGCTACTTATTTTCTAAATCTTGCCACTCACTACAGTGCTTTGTATTTTGCTATTTTATGATTACATCCAATGATTTCTAGTTGAATACTAGCTTTCAGTATTTTTTCCATAGAAGCTACACATTTATAAAGAATCAACACAAACTTTTTTGCTGGACTTACATGTGATTATATAAAGGTTATTATTCAAAGTGCAGGAAAGAGAGGAAGAAATTGGAAAACAAAATATCAGATGTAGAAACAGTATCAAGAAGAAGAAAAAATGTTTAGTTTGAAAACAATAATATGTTTCAGGAACAATGATATATTCATTGAGTGATAAATTAATAAATTAGGATGCTGAAATACTGGCAAATCCCATTCCTAATGGGATACTGCATAGACTGTCACACTTAAGAATATGTAAATTAAATGAGTTTTATCAAACAAACTCAACATGTGTTATGAATGTACAATACTGCCCTACACACCGATTTGAGACAATTCATTTTGGATATTTGAGGTAGCTCAAGCCTAAGGTGATAGAGGCTCTGCAGAATCTTGACGCTTCAGTTAGTTATGTGAAATGTAGGAAGGAACCACTCTTCCTCTGAAACAAAAGGGAAGGAATAGGAAAGACAGTGAGAGAAGTTTGGTGGAGCAATACAGGGGCTGTGTGCTCTTCTCAGCATGCAAGTGATGGGGCAGCCACTGAGTGACAACAGGAAGGTGGTGAAGGCTGAGGGCAGCTGGGAGAGCACCAGCAGAAAAAGGACATCTGACCAAGCAGCTAAAATTACAGAGAGTTTGTTACTCCAGGTAACTGAGTAGGAGATTAGGCTAAATTGTTGTGATTTACTGCACCAACCCCTAAAGGTCACAGCAGTGAAGTGGATGTGGCTGAAGCAGTTGGGCCCCCACCTACCACATGGAATGTCCCTGGTTTAGTTGCTGGTGCCTCCTAAAGAAGACAGCGAGCTGGCACGATGGGCAGGCATGGCAAGCTGATGCAACAAGATGACACAACAAGAGACACAAGAAGGAAAACATGATGAGAGACACAACAAAGCAGGGAACGGAGGTGACTCAAGTGATTACATACCTTCCTCCCACATCATAGGCCCGGGTTTGGTTCCCGGTGCCTCCTACAGAAACAAGGAAGATGCCAAGAGGCACAGCAAGAACAAACAATGAGGGGATGGGAAGAAATAAGTGATAAAAGTAAAATAAATATTTTAAAAAAGGTCACAGCAGCAATACTGGAAAACCCACTGAGAAAGTAAAAACTTCTAATGTATTAGAAATGGATGAAAATATTTTGCTGTACAATTCAAATAATTCAGATCTACATTGAAGTGACTACTAAAATTATAATCAGGTTTTATCAAACTAGAACAAAAAGACAAAGAATATATGGTAAATTTCTGTTGTCTATGCCTATAAATACAATACCTAAATGCATTTATATAAGATAGGTCAGGTCCTTTTATAAGATTTGACTCTAAATATGACAGATTACACTTTATCAGTTATTAAATGATAATTTTAAGGATAAAATACAGCTGCAAACAATTTTATTTAACTCATTAATTAATGAGGAAACCAGCAAGATATTAGAATTCATTCAGAAGAGAAGGCAAATTACCACATATATAAAGGCAGGTAAGGAATGACAGAATGAATTTTAAATAGATGTAAACTATATCATGTAGAAAACAATAATCATTTGCATCACACCAAACACAATTAATTTTCATTTCCTTGGAAAATAATTACTTGCATTAATAACTGTTTTCTACAACTTCCAGAATTGTAAAATAGTTCAAAAACAATAAAATGAAACATTAACCCAATGCCCTAGACAGGATTTAGATTTTGTTTTTCTAATTTTAAATTTTCACAATTTTTCCACTTACTGGCTTAAGAAAGAAAGATGTATTAAATAGAATAAATGTTATTTGTTGGCTCCTTTTTGTCTAAGAAATATGCTAAACATTTTTATCTACATTATTTAATTGAATCAGAATAATGGTCCAATGAGAAAGCTCATACTTAAGTCATACTTAAATCATACTTAAGTCATACTTAAGTCATACTTAAATGATTTATCCCCGGTCACAAAGCTAGTGAATGATTGAGCTGAAATTGGTATTTTGCTCTAAATTCAATGCCTCTTCTCACTACATATTACAAAATTTGATTAATTGAAGAGTGAATTTTGGGCCTTAATTGAAATAGGATCTCAGGGTTGAAGATCTGGCATTGATATCTCTTTACATTCTCCTATCTTATTTGGAAAATTGGAGTTAAATTACCTCAGTGAAAGTTTTGTGCGGTTAGTCTCAGGTAGTCTCTAATTTTCTGATAGATGTATTGGTGATTGAAGAAATGGGATTTGCACAAATTAGAAAAACAGTAAATAACATCACTGCAGTCTCAAGCTGCTCACTTCATTTTTCAGAGTAATTGATTAAACATCCAGGGAAATGGACAACTTCACCTCTAAGACCATATTCTTCCTCACGGGGTTTTCTGATGTTCGGGAGACTCAAATTTTAAAGGCTGTGCTGTTTTTGATAATTTACCTGGCAGCCCTACTAGGGAATCTTCTAGTCTTCACTCTCACCACCGAAAATCATCAGCTACACACCCCCGTTTACTACTTTCTGAGGAACTTGTCCTTTCTGGATCTCTGCCTCATTTCCATCACTGTCCCAAATCCATCGCTAATTCTCTGACTAACCACAACACCATCTCATTCCTGGGGTGCATTTCACAGGTATTTTCTTTTTTGTCTTAGCCTCTACAGAAGTAGCTCTCCTCACAGTGATGTCCTACCACCACTATGTTGCCATCGGCCACCTCTCTAACCTGAAATCATCATGGACCACGGGGCCTGTGTGCAGACGGCAGCTTCTTCCTGGGCCAGTGGAGGTCTGGATGCAATTCTGCACCCAGTGTCCACCTTCTCAGTGCCCATGTGTGGGTCTCTTTTTGTTCATCAGTTTTTCTGTGATGTCCCTCACCTCCTTTCCCCTGCCTGTTTCCATAACATTGGAGAATAGTAGTCACTGGGTTCAATTTAGTATTAGATTTTGCCTCTTTCATGTTTATTGATATTTCTTATATTAACATCTTCTCTACTGTGCTGAGGATTCCATCCAGAGAAGGCAGGTCCAAAGCTTTTTCCACATACACGCCTCATCTCCTTGTTGTGACTCTATCTTCTGCATTTTTTGCCTATATACATCCCCTTCCTAAACCTCCAACAGTCTTTGACTTGCTGGTGTCAGTGTTCTATACATTGATGCCACCCACCATGAATCCCCTCATCTACAGACTTAGAAATACAGATATAAAGGGTGCACTGAGGAAACTGCTAATGAGCAGACATTGTCTTTCAAATCTGAAGAGTCAAATGTCCATGAGTCTGAAGAATCCGATTATACTCTTGCAATAGTATTGGATATTAAAGTAGGATTACCACATAAACTTTGACTGTACCTGGTATACTGGTGAGGGCAAGCATGCAAAAGTTTGGCTCTCAGAACTGGCCGCCTCCGAGGTCTGAGGCATGAAATACGCCTCCCTTGGTTGGCCCCTCAGGACGAGGTATGCACCTACGCCTCCCTGCAGGGGAAACTCACGCAAGCCCCCTCACACCACCTCTGTCTGGGCCAATCTCAGGGCCTCCTACCTCGTAAAGACATGCCTGCTCTCTTCCACCTATCAGCGAGCTATCCAGCTCAGCCCTCTCAAATTCAAGCTCTCCCTAGTAACTACTGACCAGCCTAGTAGACGAGTTCTGCTTCTATGCCCTTATAAGGTAACAACAGCTAATCTAGCCTATCAGAACCCAGTCACCCTCCACCAATCCCCTCTCTTCATGCTCTATAAAACTGCTTGTACTTCCTCAATAAAGTAGACCTGCGCCATCCACCTCGTCTCCGCAGTTGTCCTTCGAGCCACTGTGCGTCCTCTCACGCCTGCGCCTCCCCACCCCGAGCCCCCTGTCTAGAGAAGCGGGGGCTCCTCACCTCATTTGGCGCCCAACATGGGGCTCCCCGTGGGGCCTGGCTTCGACCGCTCGCCGTCGTCCAGGAGCAGGTAAGGACACCTCCGGGTGCACCTCCCCTAGCTAGCATGGGGAGCTCACTCTCCTGGCAGCAAAGCCCGCAGGTTCGGGCCCTTGCCGCCCTCTCAGACTGCCACAGATGTAAAGTCTCAGCCCGTCAGCTTCAGACCTTCTGGGACCTCCTTCTTCCCTTTAACCCCTGGCTTACCACCGCCAACCTCTGGGACCCAGACACTTATCGTGTGCTCATAGATCGGGTCACCTCTGCCATGGAGCACGAAAATAAGCATTTCCCTCCTGGCCTCATTCCTACCCTCATCACCATTCACTCCTGCCTCCAAGGAGCCGCTCCTCCCGCCGCGGCTTACAGCTGTGAGGAGGCCAACCCCACTGACGACAGGGACGACGACTCCGTCTCCCTCGTGTCCCAGCTTAACAATCTCTTAGAGCCCGCGCAGCCGCAGGCGCTCTCTCCTAAAGTGCAAAATGAGCCATCGGCACCTCCGCTTAAGCATCAAGATGGCGCATTTCCGCCTTCTTCCCCGTCCGAGCCCAAACATGGTGCACTTCCGCTTTCTTCCCCGCTCGCCGCGCCCAAGGACCCAAGAGGCCACCCCCATCTCCTCTCCCGGGGAAGGCGCCACCTCCCTCCGCAGCGGCTATGTCACTCTACCCTGAACTTCCTGTTGCCGCAGCACAGGAAGTCCCCAACTTCCCCCACCCTCCCTGTCTGCAGGGCAGGGCCGCCGCAACCACCCCGTTCGCCCAGGCGGCTAGCACCTGCCTAGGACTAACCAACCCATACCCGCACCCCGGCTCCTCCATGTCTGCCCCTTGGCCGTTCCCCACCAGTCTCGAGTCGCAGCCAAATAATAATTCCCCATCATTTCCCGCTGCGCACTTCCAAATGATGTGTCAGGAGCCTTTACCTCTGCCCGCCCCGAGCGGCTCCGCTCAGCCTTCAGCCGGCTTCCCCCAGCTCTTCCCTCTCAACATCCAACAGACTCCACAGCGCCCCCTCCCTTGGTACCCCCACGAACGCGCAGAGGTCAAACGCCTCAGGGAGGCAGTGAAAGAGGACGGTCTCGGCAGCCCATACGCCAGACAGCTCCTCGATGACATCTCTCTTCACTTAAATCTCCCTTACAATTGGCCCTTACAATTGGCGCCATCCTAACTCCCGGTCAATTTGTCAACTGGCGCGCGCATTTCCAGAACCAAGCCGAACTCCAGGCAGCCACCAACCTGCAGAACGGCGTCCCCTTCCCGGCCGAGGCCTTCTTAGGCACCGGGCTTTTTGCCAACCCTGGGGTACACGCCCAGGCGCCTGCCGCCTTTTGGGATCAATGCCGTTCGGTTGCCTTGTGAGCCTTTCAAAGCTGCTCGGCTATTAAGACTGATGGTCTCGCTAAACTTACCCAAAGGAAGGACGAGGACTTCTCAGCCTTCATTTCGCGAGTCCAAGAGGCCTGTGAACGAAAAGTAGAAAATGATCAGGCCCGCCGAGCCCTCGCTAGGGAACTTATCCTAGAAGGGGCAAACTCGGCCTGCAAGCAGGCCATCTTGCCTGTGCATGATAAAGACATACATGAATGGATATTGGTGTGCAAAGACTTGGATCAAACCACCCAAGTCCTAGCCACCACCCTAGCCACCTCCATAAACCATTCCACCCAGAACCTCGCCGACACCTTGGCCTCATCCCTGGCCAAGGCCCTCTCCCTTACCAGAGGCTGCTTTAAATGCGGGGAAACGGGCCATTTCACCCGCGACTGCCCCCAAGGACCCCGCCCTTCTAACCATCGGCCTCCAGGGCCTCCCACTCCTTGCCCAAGGTGCGGGCATGGCTATCACTGGGCCAGAGACTGCCGGTCACGCACAAATAAGAGCGGCAAGCCTTTAAACTTCCAAGGGGGCAGGCCCCAGCCCCACAACCAAGGGGTCCCCCCCCACACGCAAACCACCAAAGCCATAATGTGGTCCATCCCCATCCACCAAAATAAACCTCTTCTAGCCATAAAAGTTGGAGGAAAAGGTGGAGGGCAAAGGTTTCATGGCACCCTTGACTCTGGAGCTGAAGTCTCCTGTTTCCCCATTTGTTATGAACACCTATGGGAAACCATACCGGGTCCTCCCATACAAGATGCCACTGGGGAAGCGCCCTCCCGAAAGACTAGGAAATTAATTCCATGGGAGGACAAAGATGGACACAAAGGGCTATTTCAGCCTCTCATTGTGCCAGAACTCCCTACTATTCTATGGGGCCGTGATATCCTTGAACAAAGCGGTGCTATCATCTCCACCAAGCACCCTGGGTCTACGGAGCACCCCCAATTCTAAGCGCCATTGCTCGTAATTTACCGCCTCAACCCGTTCCTCTTCAATGGGACACAGAGGAACCTATCTGGGTTGAGCAATGGCCTCTCCCATCTCATAAATTGGAAGCTTTAAAGGTATTAGTACAAGAGCAGCTACAGCTGAAACACATAGAACCCTCTGTTAGCCCATGGAATTCCCCAGTCTTTGTCATACACAAAAAAGACAAACAGGCATACCGATTCCTCCATGACCTACGCGAGATAAATAAGCATATAAAACCAATGGGTTCCCCGCAACCGGGGCTGCCTCACCCATCAGCTATTCCCAAAAAATACCACATACTTATTATTGACATCAAAGACTGTTTCTTCTCCATACCACTGCATCCTAATGACCGCGAAAAGTTCGCCTTCACAGTTCCACTGCCCAATCATCAAGGGGCTAATGCTAGATATCAATGGACCGTGTTACCGCAAGGTATGAGAAACAGTCCAGCAATGTGCCAAAATTATGTCAATCAGGCCATTGAACCTCTTAGATCCTCATATTACGTCATCCACTATATGGATGACATCCTCATCGCTCACAGTGAAGAAGAAATGCTAATCGAAGGGCTAAACCAATTAAAATTAAACCTCCAACAAATAAACTTAACCATCAAAGAAGAAAAGGTACAAAAGGTAGCCCCATTCACATTTCTTGGATACTGAATAACCTCCCATATAAACCCCATATCACCCCAACTCGAGACTCCGGAAGCTCTCACTCTTACCGAGCTGCAACAGCTTTGCGGACATATCAATTGGATTAGAACCTCCATCCCTATCACTACACAAGACCTTGACCCCCTTTTCCAGCGGCTTAAAACACCTGGACACCCTTCCAATATAATTCATAAAAAGATTAAAATCACCCCGGCTGCCAAACAAGCCATAGAAAAGGTGTCCCAGGCTTTGTCGAAAGCAGTTATCAATAGATATAACCCTGAGGAACCAATCTTAGCTCTAGTCCTCAAAACCCTAGGCACCCCAACGGGAGTGTTATGGCAAAATGGGCCTCTTCTTTGGGTGCATTTGTCTAAATCTCACATTCCAAAGCTCCTGCCACTAATACAGGCCTTTATATCCTTGGCATCAGACCTTGTGACTTTGTGTAGGCAAAGGTACAATGTAGAAACTGCACGAATTATATGGCCATTAAATGAACAAACTACCACCCTCTTGCAGGAGAACTATAGCATGCAAGTGCTCAAGGAACAGTATACTGGGGACTTTGACACACATTACCCTTCAAGCAAGTTGTTGCAAGGCCTTACAGGCATAAAGTTAATGGAACAAAACCATGCGTTCCCTTCTGGAGAGCCTATTCCTCATGCCACAGTAGTATTCACTGATGCATCCAAACGTGGATTTGGCTTTGTAGCATATACAGCCAACAAATGCACACCCTCATATCAGGCCTATAAGTTAACTAATTCAGTCCAGAGGGGCGAGCTACATGCAATCATAGCAACACTTCAAACATTGAGTCAGGAACCACTTAACATATTTTCAGACAGCCAGTATGCCTGCCAGGTTTGTAAAACCATAGCGTACTGCACCTTCTTCCCCACAGACTCACCTCTAGATGCAGCCCTGGTTGACCTAAAAAAGGCCCTGGAGCATAGACATCACCCCTGGTATATCAGCCATGTTAGAAGTCATACCTCACTTCCAGGAGCTATAGCAGAAGGAAACCATTTAGTTGACTCTTTAGTCTCGGCACTCCTAATGCAACAATTGACTGTTGATCCCATCAGTCAGGCAAAAAATCTGCACACACGCTTTCATTTTTCAGCTGCGTCCTTAAAGCACTTACTCCCTGACGTACCTTTAGACACATGCAAACACCTAGTGCGCCTTTGCAAAACCTGCGCACCATTCTTACCATTGGGACCCCTACAACCTCAAGGGGTTAACCCCCGAGGCCTGAAGCCCAACACACGCTGGCAAATGGATGTCACCCACATCCCAACATTTGCTAGGCTAAAATATGTAATGTCATCATAGATACTTATTCTCATTTAACTTATGCGGCAGCCTTGGCCAGTGAAAAGGCTAGGCACTGCATAAAGGCACTGCGACAAGCCATCCTGTTCATGGGAGTGCCTTGGGACCTAAAAACAGACAATGGCCCTGCCTATACTAGCAGAGAGTTCCAAAATTTTATCAGAACGTACAATATCACACACCATTTTGGCATCCCATACAATCCACAAGGTCAAGCCATAGTAGAAAATACGCACCATCGCTTAAAGGTTCTCATTGAAAAAGAGAGGGGTATACAGCCCCAAGCTACACCAGATGAACTATTAACTTCATGCCTAATACACTTAAATCTGATGACATTTGACAAGAATGGCCTCTCGCCAATGCATAAGCATTGGGGGCCCTCTATAATACCTACTCCTCTTCCCCTCGTATATTGGAAGAACCCAGAATCCAACAACTGGCAGGGACCCAGCCCCCTTCTAACCCAAGGACGAGGGTTTGCTTGTATTTTTCCAGATAACGTCCCACAGCCCATCTGGACCCCTGGAAGGAATGTCCGCCCAGCAACCGGAGAGACCAAACCGACCCAGTCAGGGTCCATGGAAGCCGTCCCGGAGGGACCGCCGGCGGATGCGAGCTCTCCAACAACAGATACAACACCTCAACATGTCAGATGAAGCTCCAGACATCACCGCCCTGATCCGCCTGTATAGGAGAGCCAGAGCCACTGGCCCAACGAAGCCCCCTAACCTCATTGCCCTGCTGCTTGCTATGCTCTCGCTCGCCTCTACAGGCCAGGCCATGGAGGTCTGGGTGGCAGTCCATCATCCTCCTGGACTCCTTTCCCTTTCCCCGCAGAGCCTTGTTTTCCCCCAACTCATCCTAAGCAACTGCTCTCTACAGCTACCATGCAACCCCACCTTCGTACCCACATCGATAACTCTCACTGTTTCTCTTACTCCCCCCTCAGACGCTCTCTTACTTATAGCCTTTGGCAGTGTTGCCAATCCTATAACCAATCCTTTTGGAATTATACCCTCTCTCTGCAGCATGACATAGAAACCTTTAATGACCTCGTTGTCCCCAAATTTACTATTAGCTTCCTCAGTCAGCTACTCAATAAGTTCACCCAATTTTTCAACCCTGCCAATCTCATTTTCTATGGTATCCTTTTCCTAATAGCTGTTATTCTTCTCATAGTGTTCAGATGTGTCTTTACCTCCCTAACCGCGTTAAAGCAGAACCAGCGAGTTCTGGCTATCTCCACCCTAGCCTTAAAAGAAAACAAAGGGGGAACTGAGGGCAAGCATGCAAAAGTTTGGCTCTCAGAACTGGCCGCCTCCGAGGTCTGAGGCATGAAATACGCCTCCCTTGGTTGGCCTCTCGGGACGAGGTATGCACCTACGCCTCCCCGCAGGGGAAACTCACGCAAGCCCCCTCACACCACCTCTGTCTGGGCCAATCTCAGGGCCTCCTACCTCGTAAAGACACGCCTGCTCTCTTCCACCTCTCAGCGAGCTATCCAGCTCAGCCCTCTCAAATTTAAGCTCTCCCTAGTAACTACTGACCAGCCTAGTAGACGAGTTCTGCTTCTATGCCCTTATAAGGTAACAACAGCTAATCTAGCCTATCAGAACCCAATCACCCTCCACCAATCCCCTCTCTTCATACTCTATAAAACTGCTTGTACTTCCTCAATAAAGTAGACCTGCGCCATCCGCCTCGGCTCCGCAGTTGTCCTTCGAGTCACTGTGCGTCCTCTCACGCCTGCGCCTCCCCATCCCGAGCCCCCTGTCTAGAGAAGCGGGGGCTCCTCACCTCATACTGGCATTAAGAAGCATTCTCTATGCCCAAGTCAAGTGGGTGGGCCAAAGAGTAGGGATTCACTTACAATTAGGCAGATATATGCTGGTGTTCTGTATTTCATCATAATTGGGAAAACTTCATCTACTGAAGATACTTAACTAGACAGGATACTGGGTTATCAGGATTAATCTGGATTCTCTCAGGCAAACTAAATGTATCGTTACTCTTAGCAAATGGGTATAAGAAATTCTTTGTTCTGGGTTTATATGGATAATCCAATCTCAAATAAAAGGATTCATACATAGGGCAAGCTGTTGTCCTCTGTTTCACTATTAACTTTACCAAACCTACTTTATACCATTTTCTGGTATAGGTTTTGTCTCTACAGCACAGTGTGAAGAGGTAGGTACATTTCAATTTAAATTTATTATATTTTGGTTCATATGCTTATAAGAAGAAGAGAACAAGATTTTGGGAGCAAAGAATAAAAGCACCAAACTCAGAGGGATGCTCGGGACAATGTAGGTATTGGCAGGCAATATATCAAGATAATATTTGAAAAAGGTATACACAAGCTTTATTTTAAAGGAAGATAAGTCAGTATCAGAAGCGATTGGGAGGTAAAGTGAAGTCTGAGATGGAAACAAAACAAGATAAAAAAGGAATTACTGGGAATACAAGAGAGTAAGGTGCTACAGGACATGCTCTCCTCCAAAAGCAACTATTGGACAGGCAGCGAGTGCTTGAAACAACTGTTTTGGGGCTTCAGAGGACAGGGAAGCACCGTACAGCACCCAGGGACTAGAGGAACAGGGAGACTGAGAAGTTGCAGTCAAAAACACGAGAGACTCACTCCACAGCACTGGCCAGTGCCCATCTCCCACCCTCAGAACGAGCCACCCTGGGTCCAGACCATGGCTGACTGCTGTGGATGGAGAGGGAAGGGGAGGTCCTCCTCTCTGGGAACTCAGCAGAGCACAGCCACGGCTGATCACAACTTCCGATCTGTGACTTGGGATCGCTGTGTCCTGGCTCAAAACCACCGTTTTAGCTGACAAAAGACAGGGACTGCTGAAGCCACTGTTTCAATACCACCCCGGACAGGGGCAGAGCCAGTGGAGAATGAAACACCACACTGCCTCCTGAGGGCCACAGGGAACAGCTTACCAAAGAGCACAATCTAGTGGGAAGGCCAGGAAAGCACAGCTTCGGAGAGCCGACAGAAAGGATTCTGACGTCTTCCCTGAGCCTCCCCCCAGGCCCACTTAGACCTGGTATGCACCCCCATCGTGGGTCCCTGGCTCTGATTTGGCTGGGGCATGTTGATTTGAGAAAGTCTTACCTGGGACGACCCTCCTCCCATAACTTTATCTCCAGGAAAAAGCAGCTAAAGGCAAAGAAAGGGGAGAGAGAAAGGGGGAAAAAGCTTTATAGCCAAAATAAAAAACAAATACAGGGAAGCAGATTTGGCTCAACCGATAGAGTGTCTGCCTACCATATGGGAGGTCCAGGGCTCAAACCCAGGGCCTCCTGACCTGTGTGGAGCTGGGCCACACAGTGCTGACGCGCTCAAGGAGTGCCATGCCACACAGGGGTGCCCCCCACATAGGGGAGCCCCACGTGCAAGGAGTGTGCCCTGCAAGGAGAGCAGCCCCACACGAAAAAAGCACAGCCTGCCCAGGAGTGGTGCTGCACACACAGAGAGCTGACACAACAAGATGACGCAACAAAAAGAGACACAGATTCCCGGTACCATTGACAAGAATGCAAGCAGACACAGAAGAACACACACACACAGTGAATTGACACAGAGAGCAGATGGGGGGGGGAATAAATAAAAATAAATAAAATCTTAAAAACAAAACAAAACAAATACAGATCAAGATAACCAGAAGAACAGGAGTGTTCTCCTGGGGAGAAGCAATTGAACACACAGAGCAATATTAAAAATCATACTGCAAACCTAGAACAAAAGTCACATGTATAAGTGTTGAATAAATCTGAAACAGTTAAACACAGGAGATTTTAAAGGTCTAAAATAAGTTGAAACAAGTGTCAAAAAGAGCCTTAACACAAAGTCAATCAATAATAAAACTAGGCAAGAGAGAGAGAGTAAAACTGACAATCAGAATAAATTCATCAAGAATATCAGCTGGGGAAACGGACTTTGGCCCAGTGGTTAGGGCGTCCGTCTACCATATGGGAGGTCCGCGGTTCAAACCCCGGGCCTCCTTGACCCGTGTGGAGCTGGCCATGCGCAGCGCTGATGCGCGCAAGGAGTGCCGTGCCACGCAAGGGTGTCCCCCGCGTGGGGGAGCCCCACGCGCAAGGAGTGCGCCCGTGAGGAAAGCCGCCCAGCGTGAAAAGAAAGAGCAGCCTGCCCAGGAATGGCGCCGCCCACACTTCCTGTGCCGCTGACGACAACAGAAGCGGACAAAGAAACAAGACGCAGCAAATAGACACCAAGAACAGACAACCAGGGGAGGGGGGGAAATTAAATAAAAATAAAAAAATAAAAAATAAAAAAAAATTAAAAAAAAGAATATCAGCTGATTAAATATCAGCAAATAAGTTACAAGCAATATTAAGAAAGAGGACAATATATCCCAAAGGAGGAAAATAAAATTTCAGTGGAGACACAGAATTTGGAACTAAGCGAGGGTGTTCAAATCAATCTCCTAAATCAATTCAAGGAGATGAAGGAAATGATGGCTGAAGAGATAAAAGATATTATGAAGGAAATGATGTCGAAAGAGATAAAAGATATTATGAAGAAGCATAGAGAAGAATTTGAAAGCATGAAAATAAAATAAGAAATTATTAGAATGAGAATCACAGAAGAGATTAAAAATACCATAGAGGCATACAATAGATTTAAAACTGGAAGAAGAAAGAATCAACCAACTAGGAGATAAAGAGACTCAAAATCTTTCAGACAGAAGAACAGATAGAGAAAAGAATGGAAAAATTGAACAGGGACTCGGGGAATTGAATGACAGCATGAAGCACACATCATGAGCATCCTGGAAGGAAAGGAGAAGGGTAAAAGGGCAGAAAGTGTATTTGGGGAAATAATGGCCAATTTTTCTGAACTCTTATGAAAAGCATGAATATACATGTCCAAAAAGCACAACATGCTCTAAACAGAGTAAATCCTCATGGACCTAGATTGAGACACATACTACTCAGAGTGTCAAATGTCAACGATATAGAATCCTGGAAGCAGCAAGAGAAAATCAATTAATTGCATACAAGAGAATGGCAATAAGATTAAGTGCTGATTCATTATCAGAAACTGTAGGTAAGAATGAAGTGGTATGATAATTGGATACTCAAATAGAAAAAAACATTGATTCTTTATCTTGCAAAACTGTCCTTCAAAAATGTAGGGAGATTTCAAAATATACAATGATATACAGAAACTGAGAGCATTTATCATCAAAAGACCTGCATTTTAAGAGAGTCTGCAGGTAAAAAGAAAAGACAGAAGAGAGGGTTTGAGGAGTTAGCAGAAATGAAAATTACTGGTAAGGGTAACTAAAAAGGTAAAAAGAGAGCTAATAAGAAAATAACATTTTTAAAAGTACAGCATTCTTGCTGAGTTAAGGAGACAGAAATTGAAGCTCTGGGTCATGGAGAGGGCTGGAACTCATTGGCAAAGAACCAGGGAGGAGGAAGTTACATAGTTAAAGAACTTCAGAAATCTGCACAGGGTTCCCTTCAAGCCTATTGGTCAATATATCCCAGGTAAGAATCTATAAGGCTGGGCAAAGGATTATCATACGCTGTAAGCCAAACAATTTCCAGAGCTCAAGAGGACCAGGGAGCATTCAAGTTCTGATCAGCCAGACTGGGCATCCGTGCTGAAGACCTAGGGCATGTGGCAGACACCCAGAAGGGTCCTGCCCCACCATGACTAGTGGAGCCTCGCAGAAGTGCTTCCCAACAGAGGGGGATTTTGTTCTCCAGGAGACATTTGGCAATTTCTACAGACACTTTGGATTCCACAATTGGGGATGAGATAGTCCAGTCATCCGGCTGGTGGAGGCTAGGGATGCTGTTAAACATAACACAGATCACAGGGCTGCTGCTGTGAAACTGCCTTAGAATAAAGCTACTCTAACCCTGCTCCATTTTCGGGACTTGGAGTTGTCCTAAATGATATTGCAGGGACAGGGGCTGAACATTACATAGCCTGCCATAACCCACTGAATCAACTGGAGGAAAGTGTAAACTACAATGTAAACTATAATCTGTGCGGTGCAGCAGTGCTCCAAAATGTATTCACCAAATGCAGTGAATATGCCACAATGATGAAAGAGGTTGTTGATGTGGGACGAGTGAGGGTGAGTATGTGGGAACCTCTTGTATTTTTTAATGTAACATTGTGATCTATGTATCTTCAAAAAAATACAATAAAAGGCTCATGGGATAAAAAAAAAAAAAGCCTTGGAAGGCTGATCTGCAAGTAACCTAACTGCATGTCAAAACAAAGTTTTTAAATGAAGACAACAAAATGAAGCACTCGTTGATTAAAAAAAAAAGTCTCAATATCCATGATCTACATAAAAATAATAGACTTGCAAAACAGGAAAACGTCACCCAGAACTAGCATACAAATTAATCAATAGAAACAAACCCAGAAAACAAAACCGCTAATATAAATATGTTCAAAGGAAAACATGAACAAAATGAGGAGAAAACAAGGGTTATAAAAAAAGAACCAAATGAAACTTTTTAGAGATGAAAACTACATGATTGGAAATAAAACTTCACTGGGTGGATTTAACAGCAGATTAGCACATTAGATCCTACAAAAGAAAGGATCAGTGAACCTAAAAACATATACCATTCAAAGGAATGTTGCTTAGCAATAAAAAGTAATAAACTCCTGATGTAATAGTGTGGATGAATCTGTACAGCATTATGTTAAGTAAAAGAAACAGAGCAAAAGAGTATACACTGGGGAAGCAGATGTGCTAAAAGGATTGAGCTCCCATCTACCACATGAGAGGTCCCAGTTCAGCAACTGGTGCCTCCTGGAGAAGACAAGCAAGACAGTGAACTGGCACAACAGGCAGGTGTGGTGAGCTAAAGCTACAAAAGACACAAAGAGGAGAGACAATGAGGCACAAAACAAAGCAGGAAGCTGAGGTGCCTCTAGGAACTGAGCATGTCTGTCCCACATGGGAGGTCCCAGGTTCAGTTCCAGGTGTCTTCTACAGAGATGAAAAGGATGGAAGGAGCAAACACAGAGAGCACACAGCCAATAGACAGAGCAGACAGCGAGCGCAAACAAGGAGGGATAAATAAAAAATAAATCTTAAAAAAAAAAGAACATAGACTCTGTTATTCCATTTATTTGAAATTCGAGAAGGGTATAACTAATCCATATTGAAGAAAGGAGATCATTGGGTGCCTAGGGCCAGGGATATGGGGAGGAGTAGATTGTAAATGGTTGTGAGGAATTTGGGGTTGATGGAGATGATCTATTATCTTGATAGCGATAGTGATTACAAGTATGTTTACATTTATCAAAACTCAAAGTACATACTTAAAATTATATCTCAATAATGTTGTTTAAAATAGAATAGTAATTTATGCATATTTTATATGTATTTTATGTTTTAAAAATAAAGGGAACATTATTCCCCCAAAACGGATAAAACAGTTGAAGATCTGCCTTCACAGTAATAATATTGAATGTTAATGGATTAAACGCCATAATCAATAAGATTAGCAAAATTCTTAAAAAGTATGATCCATCTATATGCTATCTACAAGAGAGGTACCTTAGACCAAAGGATACCAATAAGTGGAAAGAGAAAGTCTGGAAAAGAATATTCCTCTTAAACGATAACCAAAAAGATAGTTATAATATCCGACAAAATAGGCATTACATGAAAACTCTTATAAGAGACAAAGAACCGCCTTCTCGACTCCTCCCCAGCCCGGCGGCTTTTAGAGAGGGGGTCCCCCGGGCACCTCGGGGTGCAGAGAGCAGCAGCGGTGCCCGCCAAGGGGCGGGGGCTAGCGGGTGCGGCGGCTGCGGGCGGCCCAGCTCCCTACTTAGGCCGCGCCGCTCTGAACTGGGGGCCCGCGGCTGCCAAGGGGAACCCACCTGGTGGAGATCCGCCGAGTCACGGCCTCGCCACCCTCAGGACTCGCGCCAGCTGCGTCTTTAAAGTCGCTGGGAAGAGCCGGGCCCGGCAGTCCCCGCGTGGGGCCGCATGTGGGCGGGAGGGACCCTTCCCCCACCCCCACCCCCAGGCCCCTTGGCCGTGGGGCCCGCACAGGCGGGAAGGATTAGCCCGGGGGCCGAGGCCGGCGCTGACCCCGCTGGCCGCCGAGCGCAGCAGCAGGACCGCGGGGACCGGCCGCCCTGGCCGAGGGCGCTGCGCCGGGGGGGGGGGGACTTGCCGCGGGGAAGCGGGACGCGCGGGGACCAAGCGGGACAGACGCTGCAGGTTAACTCGAAGCATCGAGGGTCCAAGGGGCGGTTCGGGCACGACTGGGGAAACACCACGGCCTCCGCGCGCCTCACTCCTTCCCTTTTTTACCCCGGTCTTGATGGCGGGCGCAGCAGGCGTCCTTGGGGAGGCCCTCGGGCCGCAAGGTGAACAAAAGCGGGGCGCACACAGCCACGAGGACAAGGCTGGAAGATCTCTGGCCCGGCCAGGCCACCTGAGGGGCGCTGGTGGGAGGAGGGTCAGACGTGCCCGCGAGCAGGGCGTGTGGACAGAGGAGATTTGAACCGCGAGGCCGCGTCTGCGCCTGCGCCTCCACTGCGCTCCGCGGGCTCAGACAAGCTGCCACCTGGCCCTGCAGTGTCGCAGGCAGGGGCCTCCGTGCCGGGTCAGGACCGGGCATCTTCCGAGCAGGAGTGGGGGGCCGCAGGCCGAGGCGGTTTCTGGTGCAGGCACCTGCTCACCGGAGCGCCCCCTGTACTCAAGGCTGTATTACTGGGGCCAGAAATACCCACAAAGCGTGGTTTGCGTTTCACTTTCTCAGTAACTGCCTGTATTTACATAAATTCCTGATGGGAATCTCCCGGGTCTAGGCGAAAGGTTGCTGTTTCGGAGTTTCCAGAAGCCTGTTAAATGGGGGAAGGAGGGTTACAAGTTGAAGCGCTTCCCGCTTGCTCCGCAAGGGCGGCTGCCTTCGCCAGCCTTTCTCCTTAAGCAGGCTTGGATCTGAGTCTTGGCCAAGAACCTTAGCAGGCAGGCGACCAGATTCCCAGTGGTCGGAGTAGGGATCCTCCACGGGATTGCGGAGGGCATGGGGCGCAGCCCTTCTTTTCTGGGGCCCCAGCGGATGTCCTTATCGAGAGAGTCGGCCACCAAGGAAGCACAGGACTTTTCTGGAGAGAGCACCACTTCCTTCTTTCTTTTCATAGAAAGTTAGGCCCAAATAGCATTTGAGGGGTTTTCCCTTCAATGATAAGCTAGCATGGGACAGACTCTGCTCCAAATGAGAACTATTTGTGAGTGCTCGGATCCTAGCCAAACGTCCATCATTTTCCTATGTTTAAAATATATGTCCCATTTAATCAAACAGGCAATTTAATAGATGTGCCACATTTCTGAAAGACTGAAAGAAGCACAAAAGACAGTGTTTCAAGTGAGTTGAGTTGGATTTTAAATTGGGGTTGGGTGGGGCTCAGGTGGAGCTCAGGTGTGGCGCAATGGGAAAACGAGGCTACAGGGCATGAGAAAAGATCATTTGTTACTTACAGGTCCCAGAGATGGGGGAGGGGGACGCAGGAGCAGAACCAGAGGGACCCCTGGCTGGCACCTTCACGGTGGTCCAGGGGTGGAGGGTAGTTGATTTCCTGCAGGAGTGGGGGGGGGGGGGGGGCGGGGTCAAGGATTGATTAGTTTAATACAAACAGGTGTGAAAAGATAAAAGGGCCTGGGGGCCAAGGTTGGTGGGAAGGGTGAGCTTATTATTTGGGGCTTCCTGTGGATTTGGGGGGAGGTGTGTGAGGGGGGTGGTTGGCGACCTGCACTGGTGAACTGAGGACCTGAGGGGAGGTGGCAGGAGCTGTAGAAAGACACATAGAGACAAAGATAAGAGAGGCCAGGTGGGCCAGGGCTAGCTGATGCAAAGCCAAGGCCCGGAGCTGGCATCACAAGCTTTATTTAAAGCAGTTAACTAGGTCACCGTTCTCAGAGCAGGGGCTATGAGGCATGAAGTTCTTTGAGGAGGATTTTCTTAGAGTTTCTTCTTATCAGGACGTCAGCTCCTTTCTGCTGACGTGCAGGTACAGACATGGCTGACCACACCCTCACCTCTCTGTGCACATTGATCCTCCCCAGCAACGTGGCTCAAGCCCATGCATTACTTTGGGGACTCCTACAGGTGGTGGCCATAAACACGGGTTTGGGTTCTGGGGGAGTTTATGCGCCAGGGCTGGAAGGAAAGTTGCTTATTAATTTGGCCAAGGATCAGTGTTGGGAAAAGGGCTCAGCCAAAGTAGGATGGGTGCCGAGGCAGCACACACACACACAAAAGACAAATAAGAGCATCAGATATTAATAAAAAGGGCAATGCACCACATAGAAATAGCAATCATAAATAAATATGCACCTAACCAGGGTACCCTAAAATACATGAGGCAAAAACTGGCAAAAGCAAAAGAAGATACAGACAGCTCTGAAATAATAGTTGGAGACTTCAATACAAGACTTACAAATAGAACATTTGGAAATAAGATCAATAAGGAAATAGAGAACATGAGAAATTTGATGAATGAGCTGGAGCTAACATAAATACAGAACATTGCCTGCCAAAACAGCAGGTTATATATTCTTCTCAAGTGTTCATAGATCATTGTCCAGGAAAGACCATATGATGAGTCAAAAAACCTGTCTCAATAAATTTAAAAGGATTAAAATTACACAAAACACTTTATCTGATAACTGCAATAAGATTAAGTGTGGATTTCTCATCAGGAACCATGTAGGCAAGATGGCAATGGCATGGTGTATTTAAGATATAAATGTATCAATGGAATGAAGCTAAAAATCAATAACAGGTGGAGAAATGGAAATTTGACAGATATTTGGAGGTTAATATGCTCAGTCTGTTACTGGATTTTATCTAGATTCTTGGCTATACTGCAGAAATGAATTTCAACAGCACACCGGATGAGTTAGGGCAGTAATTTATTCAGGTAGGGAAGGAAGAGAAATGGGAGAAAATAACAGAGCAGGGGTTCCAGGTAGAGAGGAAGGGGATGAAAAGCCATAAAGAGGGCTGATTTACAGACTACAATTCCCCATTATAGGTTTTTAAATGCCCAGGTTTTACTTGTATGGCCACATGACAGAGGAAAAGTGGCGAGAGTGGCGCATAGAGGGTAGAAACAGGTCCAGAGGCAAGATAGCAGAGCACGAGAGAGCATTCAGGCCTCCCTTTTGAACCGTTAATTATTCCACCCCTTTGCTAATGGCAGGGGAGGGGATCTAGCTGTTTGTTGTTTTGACTGATTACTCCCCCCCATCCCCCAGTGAGGACCCAATGATACAGTCCTTGGGAATATCCAGGGCTTCTCCTGGCTTCCAGAGGAAGCTGTTCTGAAGAGCAGACTCTTGGGAGTGGGGGTCTCCCAGCAACCATCCTGGCTACTAATGTTAACATGGACTCTCTGCCGGGTTCCAGATCTCTCTAGCCTGCTTCAAGTCCATGGATGAAAATAGAAATTGCAAAAAATTTAGCAAATATCTCCATATTAATGCATATGAGAATGCAATATAAGGAAACTTATGGGATATAGCAAAAGCAGTGACAAGAGGGAACTTTATACCCCTAAATGCCTATGTTAAAAAAGAAGAAAGAATTAAAATAAAAAACCTAAATGCACACCTAGAAGAACTAGATAAACAACAGGAAACTAAACACAAAGCAAGCGAAGGAAATAAAGGAAAGATTAGGTCAGAAATAAATGAAATTAAGAATAAGAAAAAGAATATAGAGAATTAACAGCACCAAAAGTGAAAGCATTGATTAAACATTGTGCTAGAAGTTATAGCCAGAGTAGTCAGGTAAGATAAAGAAATAAAAGATACAAATTGGAAATGAAGAAGTAAAACTTGCACCATTTACAAATGACATGATCCTATATATAGGAAATACAAAAAAGAGACTACAAAAAAGCTAATAAAATAAATAATTTAAGCAAACAGGCAAGATAAAAGATCAACAAATAAAAGTAGGGGCGGAGGACTTGGCCCAGTGGTTAGGACATCCGTCTACCACATGGGAGGTTCACGGTTCAAACCCGGGGCCTCCTTGACCTGTGTGGAGCTGGCCCATGTGCTCCACATGCCTCACAGGGGTGTCCCTGCATAAGGAAGCCCCATGCACAAGGAGTGCGCCCCGTAAGGAGAGCCACCCAGCACGAAAGAAAGTTCAGCCTGCCCAGGAATGGCACCACACACACGGAGAGCTGACACAGCAAGATGACACAACAAAAGAAACACAGATTCCCGTGCCGCTGACAACAGAAGCAGACAAAGAAGAAAACGCAAATAGACAACAGAGAACAGACAACTCGGGGCGGGGGGGGGGGGTAAGGGGAGAGAAATAAATAAATATTTAAAAAAAAAGTCAGTAGGTTTTTTTAATACATGAGTAATGAACAATCTGAGGATTCATCGTTCTAAAAGAAAAATGCCATATACCCATTTATGCCCCTATTGTTAGCCCCTCATATTGATATAGTGCCTTCTTTGTCCCTGATGCAAGAATATTAAAATATTACCATAACCTGTAGTACATAAGTTACATTAGTTGTATATGCCCGTGTATCACCATATATTGAACAACTTGTAAGAATGACAGGTGTTTGTTCTAGTTCATAAAAGAATATTCTTGTATTTGTACTATTAACCAAAGTCATCATCCGCCACTGAGTTCACTCTGTTGTAAGGCCCTAGGTTATACTACAGCTTTCTTTCAATGGCATTCATTTATGTCCCTAGGCTACCCTCCACGCACAATTTTATTTATAAATCAGTAATATTAGTTATACTTACTATAATGTGCTACCATCTACTCTATCCATTTGCACAGATTTAAAATAACCTTATTAAATATTCTACATATATTAAACATCAGTTCCTCAACCCTCATTCTATCGCTCAGCAAACTATATTCTAGATTTTAACTCTATGGGTTTACTCATCATAATTAGTTCATATCTGTGATACTATACACTATTTGTCCTTTTGTTTCTGGCTTATTTTACTCACCATGAAGTCCTCAAGTTTCATCCATGTTGTCATTTGCATCATGACTTCATGTCATCTTACAGCTGAATAGTTTTCTATCTTATGTATATACCACATTTTGTTTATCCATTCATTGATTGATGGTCACTTAGGTTTTATACATCTTTTAGCAGTTGTGAATAATGCTGCTATGAACATCAGTGTGCAAATGTCAGTTCACAGCCTTGCTTTCAGTTCATCTGAATACATTCTTAGTAGTGGGATTGTTGGATCAAACAGAAGTTCTTTGTTGGGGCACACAACATTTTATATTTAGCTTCCTGAGAAACCACCACACTGGATTCCACAAAGACTTTATCATTCTGCATTCCCACCAACACTGAAGGAGTGTTCCTTTTCTCCACATCCCCTACAGCACTTGCAGTTTTCTGGTTTGTTGTTTTTTTCAGACATGATCAATTTATTCAGAGAATTCACATTTCAATTTGGCAAAGTATTTCCAGGGACAGAGAGTTTGGGATACTCATTTCATGGAGGCAATCACATTTGCTAGAGCTAAGCGGTCATAGGAGAGTATCTGAATGAAAGAAGGCAAAACTCCTTTAAGTGATTTAGTGGGGGCAGTGGGAGATAATCATAATTGAAATATTTGTAGAAGAAACATAGGAAACAACCAGCTTGCACAAGTAAGGCCTGAAACATACTAGTACTAGTAGAGTAGTAACCTTTTAGTCAGTTTAATTCAACATCCATTAAGCACCTTATTTGTGCAAGACACTGGGCTACGTGCTGGGGTTGAGGTGGAAACAAAATCAATAAGATGCAATCCCTGTCCTTAAGAAGTTTACATTAGTGACAGCATGTATCAAAATGACTGCTATAAGTGAGGTACATACAAACTGCTCCAAAAACAGGGAGGAGGGTTTACTTCCTAGTGGAAGTTAAAATTGGGAACCACTTACATTCATAGTACAGGTGAGAAGCAGGTTAGGAGCTTGAGTAAGCAAAACTGAAGCAGGCTAGTAAGAGAATCAATAGGCGGATCTGGAACCCGGCAGAGGGTCCACATGGACATCAGTAACCCCCATGATTCTGCCTTTCAGAACAAAGACTTCTTCTGGGAGCCAGGAGAAACCCTGGATATTCCCTAAGGACTTTATCACTGGGCCCTCCTGGGGGATTGATGGGTGAGGGAATCAATCAAAACAGCAAACAGCTGGAACCCCTCCCGTGCCATTAACTAAGGGGTGGAATAATTTAAAAGGCCTTCAAAGAGGCAGGCACAGAGCCTAAGCCCAATTACTCTTTCATGCAGTCTCTCACTCGTGGATCCATCCTGCCCTCTGCGCACTGCTCTTACCATTTTCCTCTACCATGTGGCCACGCAAGTAAACCTAGGCATTTACAATCTATAATGGGGAATTGTAGTCTGTAAATCAGCCCACTTTATCACTTTACAACCCCTTCCTCTCTACCTGGGGCCCCTGATCTGTTGTTTTTAATAAAAGATTTGCCATTAAAACTAAGATTTTAACGGCAAAAGTTTCCTATTTTCCCCATCTATTAATAATAGCTTTTATTTTCCCGATTAACATATAATGCCCTATTGTTAAGGCACAATTTTTTTTTTTAGAATTAATATGAATCTGTGGAGGATTAGGTTTATTTCATACAACAGTCACAAGACAGACTTTCTGTAGCTGTAGCCTGAAAATAATTATATACGTCTTCAAATTCAACCAGGATCTAAAAGGCAAAATTCTTCATTCTTATCCAAGACGAATGCAGCACATAGTCAAGGCAGGTAGTTGCAGGTTTTTAATCTGTTCAAGACTTTCTCTAAGGGGGCAGGTTGGCCATGTTCTTTTCTGAGGGACAGGGGTAGCACTCCAGCTTTCTTTGAATCTACTGGACTATCAGAGATAGTTGTTGCCTTCAAATATGAATGAAATGCAATTTTTGAATTCAACATCTGATCAAGGGCAGAGTTCCAGATCACAGGGGTCAGGGCAGATGTTTCCTCTGCATCCTCTCTCTGCAATCCTTCCATTGAGCTGCCTCCATCTCCTCTGCCACCCTCCTCTTATCCACCAGATCCCCCCCACTTCTTTGGGCACAATTTGCAAACTATCCAAAGGGTGCACACAGCAAACAGGAAGAAATTGCATAACTGTTACATAAAATGCACAAACCAAAATGTGTATGTTACTTCATTATACAACCAGAAACAACTCATCGAAGTATTATTGATTTAAAATAAACAAAAAGTGAAGCAGATATGGCTCAACTGATAGAGCATCCACCTACCATATGGGAGGTCCAGGGTTCAAACCCAGGGCCTCCTGACCTGTGTGGTGAGCTGGTCCACACGCAATGCTGCCACGCACAAGGAGCGCCATGCCATGCAGGAGTGTCCCCCATGTAGGGGAGCCCCATGCGCAAGGAGTGCGCCCCACAAGGAGAGCCATCCCTTGTGAAAAAAAGTGCAGCCCGCCCAGGAGTGGCGCTGAGCACACAGAGAGCTGACGCAACAAGATGACACAACAAAAAGAGACTCAGATTCCTGGAGCTGCTGAGAAGAACACACAGCAAATGAATGGACACAAGAGAGCAAATAATGGGCGGGGGGGGGGGGGATGCAGAGAGAAGTAAATCAAATAAATCTTTTAAAAAAAAGTAAAATAAACAAAAAAGAAACATTGAAATTGGGAGATGTGACCTTTGGAAAACTTACCAAAGACAAATATGACATGCCTTGTAAATCCTTGTACTCTTAACAGGCTTTTTCACTAACAGGCTTATCCACCCAACTCACTTATATTTTCTACATTTATATTTTGCATGGATAGATTGGAAGATAAACTTCGAAAAGAGAGAAGTACCAGATTAGACCTCACAATTTAAAGCTTTGTGGATTTGAAGGTGATTTTCCTTTTGTTTCTAAAAAGTCTTTGAAAGAAATGGGTACACAGAGAAGTTGGGGGTAAGTATTGGCAGAAGACTATGCTGGCTAAAAAAGAGGAGCAGGGAACCGGACTTTGGCCGAGTGGTTAGGGCGTCCGTCTACCACATGGGAGGTCCGCGGTTCAAACCCCGGGCCTCCTTGACCCGTGTGGAGCTGGCCATGCGCAGTGCTGATGCGCGCAAGGAGTGCCCTGCTACACAGGGGTGTCCCCGGTGTAGGGGAGCCCCACGCGCAAGGAGTGCACCCATAAGGAGAGCCGCCCAGTGCGAAGGAGAGAGCAGCCTGCCAAGGAATGGCGCCGCCCACACTTCCCGTGCCGCTGACGACAACAGAAGCGGACAAAGAAACAAGACGCAGCAAAAAGACACAGAAAACAGACAACCGGGGGAGGGGAGGGGAATTAAATAAATAAAAATCAAAATCAAAAAAAAAAAAAAGAGCAGAAAAGAGGATAAAAGGAGAAAATTAATAGGCAAGGGAACTAACTAACAGGGCAGAGGCAATAAAGGGGGCAGAAGAAGGGAACAGCTGATGGATACTGAGGTCGCTGGCGTCTCTGCTGCTACTGAATGTGAGCCATGCAACTCAACTGTAAGGGAAAGTTACCCCCTAAATGAGGGCAAAGATGAAGGAAAGGGAAGACCAAGAGTTGGGGAGGTGGGGGGCACTAATATCAACTGCCTCCTCCGTTATTTTCCACTGTTTTTGAAATAATTCACTTTTGTAATCCTGGGAGACAATTACCTGTCTCAATGAATAATTCAACTTATTTATAATATGCTTTACTGGTATGTTCCTGCACAATAGTGTCTCATAAATAAATATAAAAACTGTTCTTTGGCCTCGTTCTAATTCTGCAATGTATATTGACTTTCAGAAACAAAAAAAATTAAAAAAAGAATGCTCTGTAAAAGCACTTAAAATCAATAGTAACCCGACTATAGTGAACGAATTATGAAAAGGCATTTAACTGTCAGTGGGTATCTTAATTTCTGCACACAACACAAACCCATCGCAAAATGGTTATCTACATGCAGATTAATGAAATTAAAAATAAAACCAAAGTGATCATACTTGTTAAGCAAACTAGTTTTGTTTCTATGAAATTAGAAAGTATCCCTATAATATTGGGGAGGAAAAACCCTTCCAATTAAATTCGATTTCCTACTATGCCAGTCTAATTTCCCTCAAAGTTTGACATATTACAATTAAAATAACTGGTTGTACCACAGGACTCTGGCAGCTGCAGCCTTTGCCATTTCTCCTGAGAAAAAAGGGTTTCCTCATCTTCCTGCAAAGTAAAAAGATAAGGCCTCTGAGACTCTTTAAAATTCTAAGTCCTGTCTAAAAACCAAGTGTTCTAACCAACCAAAACTTCGCATGAATTTTCAATGAACAAAGGCCTATGGGATGAGGTCACCACCTTATCAGATTTGGGATCTTTTGCGAGAGGTTGGATGGAAACTTGTGTACTGTACCAGACTCAGTTCATTTGGGGGTAATTAAAGGCCTCTGACAGCATGACATCCAAACTTTTAAGTTCAGACATATCCTACCAGGGTCGAATATCCATTTTTAGCCAATTTTTACCTCCAAGATAGGTAAATAAGTGGAATATTGCCTCAGAGTAAAAATTGAAAAAAAAAGGAGAGAGAGAGAAACCCCTTTCCTTATCAGTGAGTGGTGGAACACAAGGACCTCAAAGCCACATGAACTAGCGGTGCTGACTGTTTACACCAAGCATCCAGACACCACCTGAGAGAAACCAGACATCCCATGAAAGAAAAGTCACAAAGCAAGGTTTGTTACAGCGACAAGCAACTACGTCCCAACCTTTCTTCCAAGAAGATTCTCCAGACTGATCGGGAAAAAAAATCATCAAAAAGTAACTTTAACCATCATTGTTTTAATCTGAATGGAAACAATGGGGCCTCTCAGAAGTTATTACTTTGAGAGTTTGGTTACATTAGATCCATTTATTAATGGTAAAAGCAACCATAACACATTCTTGATCATGAACTTTCCAGATTTTTTAAAAAGACTAAAACAAAGTTAAAATTTTATGGTTTTGAAATTAGGGGAAGCTAGTTCAGTTCATGTCGTGCCAAACAACTTCAATTATTTTTAAAAAATCATGTATTAGCTTATATTCCCTAATAGCACATCATCTCTAATAAGAAAAGGTACCGAAATCTGAAGGCCAGCACTGAAACCTTAAACCAAATCTTACCAGTTAAGGATAAACCTCGGTCAAGGGCACCTCCGTGGCAGCAGCTCACGGGGCCACAGCGCGCCTCCACCCCGCCGGCCCTCCGCTCCCGCCCAGGCCAGAGGCTGCAGCGGCCCGGGGAGCCCCCGGGGACAGGGGAGGCGGCCGAGCCCAGGGGCAGAGCAGGCCACCCCCGGGGACAGGGGAGCCCGCGAGCCCAGGGGCAGAGCAGGCCACCTCCGGGGGACAGGGGAGGCGGCCGAGCCCAGGGGCAGAGCAGGCCACCCCCGGGGGACAGGGGAGGCGGCCGAGCCAAGGGGCAGAGCAGGCCACCCCCGGGGGACAGGGGAGGCGGTCGAGCCCAGGGGCAGAGCAGGCACCCCCGGGGGACAGGGGAGGCGGCTGAGCCCAGGGGCAGAGCAGGCCACCCCCCAGGGACAGGGGAGCCCGCGAGCCCAGGGGCAGAGCAGGCCACCCCCGGGGGACAGGGGAGGCGGCCGAGCCCAGGGGCAGAGCAGGCCACCCCCCGGGGACAGGGGAGGCGGCCGAGCCCAGGGGCAGAGCAGGCCACCCCCGGGGGACAGGGGAGCCCGCGAGCCCAGGGGCAGAGCAGGCCACCCCCGGGGGACAGGGGAGGCGGCCGAGCCCAGGGGCAGAGCAGGCCACCCCCGGGGGACAGGGGAGGCGGCCGAGCCAAGGGGCAGAGCAGGCTGCGGTCACCCCTCGGGCTGAAGTGTGGTTTGCTGGCCTGGCAGGGGAGCGGCCGCGGTAGGCCTAATTCCGCTGCCCCCATAATAGGGTGGCTGGTCGGACTCACCGCCACCCCTGAAGGAAGCTCGGCATGGGCGCAGAGTGCCCTCGGGTCTCCCCTTCTCGGCAGCCATGCTTCCGCGGCCGCCCCTCCTCCCAGATGGCGCCACCCGATGCCTTGTGGGGCGGCACCCTTCTTCTTCCTTCTCCCTGCGCAGGCGCAGGGCAGAAAATTCCAGTCTGCCCTTTTCCCCTCCCCCGACAGCAGCAACAGCCAGGTGTGGGCGGAAAAATCCAGCCCGCCCTTTTCCCCTCCCCCGACAGCAGCAACAGCCAGGTGTGGGCGGAAAAATCCAGCCCGCCCTTTTCCCCTCCCCCGACAGCAGCAACAGCCAGGCGTGGGCGGAAAAATCAAGTCTGCCCTCCACCCCAGCAACAGCAGCCACCAATCCCTAAACCCTGCCCCTTCCCCCAGCAACAGCGACAGCCAATCCCTAACCACCACCCCTCCCCCGTCCAGTACCGCCCACTGACCTTTCGCTGGCAACCAATCAGAACAGGGCATGGCTTCGACCAATCAGCCTTCCCCAGCCCCTATAAAACTGTTGCCTCTCCCTCAGTAAAGTGGACTTGCGTGTTTACCTTGTCTCCGCGGTAGTTCTTCTGCCGTGCGCCCTCCAGTCCTGAGAGCCCCCGACAAGGGCCTGGCCTCCCTTGTCCCCAGTTCGTCGCCTGCTTCTCCGGGCGACCCCTTCGTCGCCTGCTTCTCCGGGCGACCCCTTCGTCGCCGGCTTCTCCGGGCGACCCCTTCGTCGCCGGCTTCGCCGGGCGACCCCGTCAGCCGAACCGCGCAACCCCTTGTGAGACCGATCCCTCGTCTGCTGCCGGACCGACCCCTCGTCCCAAGTGGGACCAACCCCTCGTCCCAAGCGGGACCGACCCCTCGTCCGCAGCCAGACCCCACCTCTACCAACCGAGCAAGCCGCCGCAGCAGGCCACCCCCCGGGGACAGGGGAGGCGGCCGAGCCCAGGGGCAGAGCAGGCCACCCCCGGGGGACAGGGGAGCCCGCGAGCCCAGGGGCAGAGCAGGCCACCCCCCGGGGACAGGGGAGCCCGCGAGCCCAGGGGCAGAGCAGGCACCCCCGGGGGACAGGGGAGGCGGCCGAGCCCAGGGGCAGAGCAGGCCACCCCCGGGGGACAGGGGAGGCGGCCGAGCCAAGGGGCAGAGCAGGCCACCCCCGGGGGACAGGGGAGGCGGCCGAGCCAAGGGGCAGAGCAGGCCACCCCCGGGGGACAGGGGAGGCGGTCGAGCCCAGGGGCAGAGCAGGCACCCCCGGGGGACAGGGGAGGCGGCTGAGCCCAGGGGCAGAGCAGGCCACCCCCCAGGGACAGGGGAGCCCGGGAGCCCAGGGGCAGAGCAGGCCACCCCCGGGGGACAGGGGAGGCGGCCGAGCCCAGGGGCAGAGCAGGCCACCCCCCGGGGACAGGGGAGGCGGCCGAGCCCAGGGGCAGAGCAGGCCACCCCCCGGGGACAGGGGAGCCCGCGAGCCCAGGGGCAGAGCAGGCCACCCCCGGGGGACAGGGGAGCCCGCGAGCCCAGGGGCAGAGCAGGCACCCCCGGGGGACAGGGGAGGCGGCCGAGCCCAGGGGCAGAGCAGGCCACCCCCGGGGGACAGGGGAGCCCGCGAGCCCAGGGGCAGAGCAGGCCACCCCCGGGGACAGGGGAGCCCGCGAGCCCAGGGGCAGAGCAGGCCACCCCCAGGGGACAGGGGAGGCGGCCGAGCCCAGGGGCAGAGCAGGCCACCCCCGGGGACAGGGGAGCCCGCGAGCCCAGGGGCAGAGCAGGCACCCCCGGGGGACAGGCGCGTGCCCGGGGCCAGGGGGGAGGCCTCACCAGCGGTCCCGGCGCCGCCTTCCGCGTCGCGGCGCACCGAGGACCCCCGCGCGGGGCGAGCTCCGGGGCTGCAGCCCGTGGCGCAGCCTGGGCGGGCTCCGCAGCCGCAGCACGGCCCGACCTCCAAGTTCACCCAGGCCGTGAGGGGCAAGCTTAAAAAAACAACGAATGGCCATTCTACGAGCGAAATGCCGTCCCGTTGTAGTTTAAATCTACATTTCCCAAATAGATGATGATTTCGAACATTTTCTCATGTGATTTTTTGGCCATTTGTATTTTCTCTTTCAAAAATGTCTCCTCAAATGTTTTGCCCATTTTTTAATTGGGTTGCTTGCCTTATTAAGCTATAGGATCTCTTTATATATCATGGAAGTCAAAATTATCTTAATTTTGTTTCCTTGCTTGTGCTTTGGGTGTAAGGTTGAAGAAACCACCTCGTATCATGAGCCCTTGAGGATGTTCCCCTACATTTTCTTCTAAGATTTGTAAGTTTCCAAATTTTATGTTTAGGACTTTGATCCATTTTGAGTTCGTTTTTTCTGTAAGGTGAAATAGAAGCCCTCTTTCTTCCTTTTGGATATTGATACACAGTTCTCCCACCACCGTTTGTTGAATAGATCGTTGTGGCCCACCTGGGAGGGCTTGACAGCCTTGTCAAAAATCACTTCAATATAAATGTGGAGATCTGTTTCTGAATTCTCCGTTCAAGTCCATTGGTGAGCATGTCTCTCCATGCCAGCACCATGCTGTTTTTACCACTGAACTAAGTAATGTGCTTAAATTTAGGACTTGAAAGCCCTCCAACTTCAATTTTCTTTTTTTAAATATTTTTGGCTATTCAGGTCCCTCACCCTTCCAAATAAAGCTGACATTAATGTTTCCATTTCTGCAAAAAAAAAAAAGGCTTTGGGAAGTTTTATTGGGATTGTGTTGACTCTAAAAATCAATTTGCATTGACTCGGCATCCTAATAATATTTAGTCTTCTAGTCCATGAATGCAGAATGTCCTTCCATTTATTTAGATCTTCTTTGGTTTTTCAGCAAAGTTTTGTAGTTTTCTGATAGAAGTCCTTTATGTCCTTGGTTAAGTTTATTCCTATATACTTGGTTTTTTAGTCATTGCTGTAAATGAAATTTTTCCTGATTTGCTCCTCAGATTGCTTGTAAGTAGTCTACACAAACACTTTTGATTGGACTTTTGAGTTTTGATCTTGTATCCCATCACATTGCAGTACTCATTTATTTGCTCTAGTAGGACTGTTGTGAACTTTTCAGGTTTTTCTAGCTATGGGATCATGTCATCAATGAAAAGCAGGTGTTTTACTTGTTCTTTCCCTATCTGGATGCTTTTTATTTCTTTTTCTGGCCGAATTTCTCTAACTAGACCTTCAAGCACAGTAATGAATGACAGTGAAGAGAGTGAGCATCTTTGTCTTGTGCCTAACATCAGGGGAAAGCTTTCAGTCTTTCACCATTGAGTACATTAGCTGTGGGTTTTTCACATAATGCACTTTATCAATTTGAGAAAGTTTCCTTCTATTCCTATCTTTCAGAGTGTTTTTATCAAGAAAGGATGCTGGATTTTGTCAAATGCCTTTTCTGCATCAATTGAAATGATCATGTGATTTTTCCTCTCAAAATATTAACATGATGATTATTGATTTTCTTATGTTGAGCCACCTTTGCATGCCTGGGATAACAACCTTTTGATAATGATGTATACTTCTTTTAATGTGATGTTTTATTCAATTAGCAAGCGTTTTGTTGAGGATTGTTTCATCTATATTCATTAGAGTAATTGGTGTATAATTTTCGTTTTTGTAGGATTTTTATCTGGATTTTGTATTAGGGTAATTTTGACTACATAGAATGTGTTTATTATCATTCCCTCCTGTTCAATTTTTTTGAAAGGACTGAGGAAGATTGGTATTAAATCTTCTTTGAATGATTGGTACCCTTTGAAGCCAGCTGGTACTGAGCTTTTCATTTTGGGGAGGTTTTTGATGACTATTTCAATTTCATTACTTGTGATTGGTTTGGTGAGGTGTTTATTTCTTGTAGGGTCAGTGTAATCTGTTCAGGAATTTGTGAATTTCACCTATGTCATCTAATTTGGTATGGCTGTCTATATTATTCTTATGATATCTCTTATTCCTATGTGATCAGTTGTAATGAACTTCCTCTCATTTCTGATTTTTTTCATCTGCAGCTTGTCTCTATTTTTATTTTTCTTTGTCAGTCAAGCTAAGGGTTTATCTATTTTGTCGATCTTTTCAAAGAAATATCTTTGGTTTTGTTGATTATCTCTCTTTTTTTTTCTTGCTCTCAATTTCATTTATTTCTCTTCTACTCTTTGTTATTTCTTTCTTTCTACTTGCTTTTGGATTAGTTTTCTGTTCTTCTATTTCCTCCAGGTATTCAGTTAAGTCTTTTATTTGAACCTATTCTTTTTTAATGTAGGCATTACTCTCAGCACTGCCTTCACAGTATCCCATTGTTTTGATATGTTGTTTCCTTTTTTTCATTCACCTGGAGATGTTTATTGTTTCCTCTTATAATTTCTATCTCACTCACTGATTGTTTAAGCGTGTGTTATTTAACGTCCACATAGTTGTTTGTTTCCCCTTTATCTGCCTATTATTGCTTTCTACCTTCATAGTATCATGATAAAAAAAAAGTCCTTTGTATAATTTCAAAAATTTAAATTTATTGAGACCTGTTCTGTGACCCAAAATATGGTCTATAATGGCGAAGGAGCCATGAACACTTGAAAATAGTGTATATCTTGCTGTTTGGGGGTGAAATATTATATATATGTCTGTTAGATGTAGCTCATTTATCTTATTATTTAAGCTCTCTTTTGTCCTCTTGATCCCATGTCCAGATGTTCGAGCCAATGATGAGAATCATGTATTGAAATTTCCAACTATTAATTGTAGAGACAACTATTTCTCCCTTCGGTTTTGCCAGTGTTTGCCACAGTATTTTGGGGCACACTGGCTAGTTGTATTAATGTTTATTATTGTTATTTCTTCTTGGTAAATTGCCCATATTATTAATATATAAAGTCCTTTTACATCTCTTTTAACTGTTTTGAATTCAAATTATATTTTACCCTATATTTGTCTAGCTACTCTGGCTCTTTTCTGGTTACAGATCTGTGGAATATCTTTTTCCAGACTTTCACTTTCATCCTATGTGTGTCCATGCATCTAAGTTTAGTCTCATACACACAGCACATAGATGGCGTATATATATATACATATATATACATATATATATACACATACACATTCTGCCACTGTGTCTTTTGACTAGTGGTTCAGTCCATTAACATTTAATGTTATTACTGTAACGGCATTACTTACTTCATACGTTTTATCCTTTAGCTTTCCATTGACATATCTTACTATTTATTATCTGTCTGTTTATCCTTTTATTTACCCTTACTAAAAAGCATTTCTAATTCTCTCTCCCATCCTTTTCTTTTTGGTTTCAGCACTTCCTTACGTATTTCTTCTAAGTTTTGTCTCTTGGTGCCAGACTCTTTCAGGTTCTGTTTATCTGTGAAGACTTTAACCTCACCTTCACTTTTAAAGAACTGTTTTGCCTGGTGTAGAATTCTTGTCAGTTTTCAGTAACTTACATGTATCATACCACTGCTTTCTTGTCTCCATGGTTTCTGACGAGAAATCAGGTCTTTGTCTTATGGAGTGTCTCTTGTATGCGATGAACTGCTTTTCTCTTGTTGCTTTCATAATTCTATCATTGGCACTTAACATATTGAATGTGTCTTGGAGTAGGTTTGTTCTGAATTATTCTGTTAAGAGTATGTTGTCCTTCTTTGATATTGATATTTCTGTCTTTCACATGGGTTGGGGAGTTTTCTGTTATTGTTTCCTTAACTATTCTTTCTGCTCCTTTTCTCTTATCCTTCCAGGACACCCATAATGCATGAGAGTGTGTTATGCAGTCACTCAATTCCCAGAGGACCTGTTCAGTTTTTCTCCCATTGTTTTCTCTCTCTCCTCCTGTCCTTTCAAGTTCAGATGCTCTGTCTTCTACTTCACTTGTTCTTTCCTTGGCTACTTCAAATCTGCTGTTATATGACTCTGATATATTTTACTCTCCTCTATTGTGTCTTTTATTCCCATAAGAGCTGTTAATTTTCTTTAAAATCTTTCAAAATGTTCTTTGTGTTCACCTAGTATCTTCTTAATATCCTTAATGTCTTTAGCCTTTTCATTTAATTTATTGAGGATTTTTTGGGGGATACCTGTAATTAGTTGTCTCAGATCCTGTGTTTGGTTAAGGGGTTTAATTTGTTCTTTTGACTGGACCATATTTTCCTGTTTCTTAATATGTCTTGTAATTTTTGTTGGTGTTTCAGCAGCTGATCTTTTTGATGTGTTTGTTCTTTGCTCAGTTTCTTCTTTCAGCCTATCACTTTCTTACTGGTCAGCTTTGCTAAAGGTCTTCCATTGACACTTGGTTCAACTTATATCGCACTTTTGTAAGAGCTCTTGTTGAACAAACCATATTTTTCATCCCTTACTCATCTGATTTTTAGTTTGAAATATGGCACATCTTTTAGTTTACACTATATGTGGACTTATGTCATCCTCAGAAGCAAGCTTCCTTTCCCCTATTCCTCCTCCAGGAACGTTAAACTGCAATGTTTGTTTTTGTTTCTCCTCTGTTTATTTTAATTATCCTTTTGTTTTCTCTAGCTGCTATTACCTGAAGGACTTATTTTGGTAGAATTGCCCTGGTGGTGACAATGTTTCCATATCAGATTTCTCAGCCAAATCAGGACCCGTAATCCATAAAGGTGGTGTAGATTGATTCCAGTATGCTCTGGGGACCAAACCCTAAAGACCCCACCTTTCTCCCTGACCTTTCCCCAACTCCACATGTCCTAATCTGCCCAGCACCCTTCTCATTGCTGTCCCCTGCTGCCCCGATATTGCTGTGCCTTTAATTCCTAGCTGACACAGCCCCTGATGGGGGTGTGACTGAGTATGAGCCTGTCCACCTTGCTGAGATGAAACTCTTGCACAGCTCTCAGTCACTGGTTGCAGTTCTAATTAACTGCCATAGCATGTACTGTACCTACCCAATGTGGGCAGGCTAAATATGCCTATTTGAGAGAGAATGTTCCAAGTATGCAGCCCCTCCTCTCCTTCCTGGGGCATATTGGAGCTGGGAGTGCAGCAGCCCTTTAATGTGGGCAGGTAAACCTGCCCTCCCTGCCCCCACAAAGTGCTTAGACTGAGCTCTGCTTCCTCTCCTTCCTGGGATGTCTTGGGCCTAGGTGTGCAGCAGCCTTTCAAGTGGACAGAGTGAATCTACCTGCTCTGCCCCAAGAAAGTGATAAAGGTGCATCCAAGTTCCAGTCCTGATGAGTGCGGGGTCCGAAGCCATGACCACTGCTGACTTTCCAAGCTGGTGCCCTGAATCTGATCCATTCCATCCCGTAAGTCTGGTGTGATTTTCAGTCATGCTTGCTTCCATTTCTGCCAAGGGTGGAGATTAAACAAAGGCTGCCAGCTTCTTTGTGTAATAACTTTTAAGATTAGGGAGTGAGAGTTCTCCAACTTCATTCCTTTTTGAGGGTGGCCTTTCTATTTGGAGCCCCTTGCACCTCTATATAAATTTGATTATTGGCTTTTCCATTTCAGCAAAGAAGGCTGTTGGAATTTTTACAGGGATTGTGCTGAATCTACAAACCACTTTGGGTAGGATTGCCCACTTAACAGGAGTATTTTGTTCCATGAACACAGAATGTCCTTCCATTTATGTACTTCTTTTATTTCTTTTAGCTATGCTTGGTGGTTTACCATGTATAAGTTTTTTACTTCGTTGGTTAAATATATTCATTAATATTTGATTATTTAGTTCCTATTTTGAAAGAGATTTTTTTCTGGATTTCTTCTTCTGATTTTTCATTGCTTATGTATAGAAACACTACTGATTTGGGGGTGTTGACCTTGTATACCACCACTTTGCTGGATTCATTCATAAGCTCTAAAAGCTTTCTTGCATATTTGTTCAGGATTTTATGTGTATAAGACCATGTCATTTGTAGTTAGGGAAAGTACTACTTCATCATTTCTAATTTAGATATATTTCATTTCTTTATCTAACCTAATTACTCTGAAAAGAATTCCCAGGCCATGTTAAATAACAGTGGTGACAGTAGGCATCCTTGATTTCTTGCAGATCTTAGAAGTGTTTCACCATTAAGCAGGATTTTAACTGTATGTTTTATCTTTTTTTTTTTTTTAAGATTTATTTATTTATTTATTTCCCCCCCCCCTCCCCTGGTTGTCTGTTCTTGGTGTCTATTTGCTGCATCTTGTTTCTTTGTCCGCTTCTGTTGTTGTCAGCGGCACGGGAAGTGTGGGCGGCGCCATTCCTAGGCAGGCTGCTCTTTCTTTTCACACTGGGCGGCTTCCCTCACAGGCGCACTCCTTGCGCGTGGGGCTCCCCCACGTGGGGGACGCCCTTGCGTGGCACGGCACTCCTTGCGCGCATCAGCGCTGCGCATGGCCAGCTCCACACGGGTCAAGGAGGCCCGGGGTTTGAACCGGGGACCTCCCATGTGGTAGACGGATGCCCTAACCACTGGGCCAAAGTCCATTTCCCTTAACTGTATGTTTTAATAGCCTCCATTTATTGTGTTAAAGAAGTTTCCTTACCTTCCTCTTTTTCAAAGTTTTTTTTTTTTAATTTTTTTATCAGGAATAGATGCTGGATTTTGTCAAACTTTTTGTGTGCCAATTAAGATGATCATCTTTTTTTCTTTCACTGCATTAATGGGTTTATTATATTAATTGATATTCTTATGTTGAGCCAACTTTGCATACAAGGGATAAATTCCAAGTGTCAAGGTATATAATTATTTTAATATGCTATTAAATTCTTTTTGCTAGCGTTTTGTTAAAGATTTTTGCATCCTTACTCATAAAAGATATTTGTCTGCAGTTTTATTTTCTTGTGTTATCTTCAACTGATTTTGGTATGAAGGTGATATTGACATCATAGAATGAATTAGAGGATGCCTTCTCCTCTTCAATTTTTGGAAAAGTGTAAGAAGAATGGAATTATTTCTTCTTGGAATGATTGATAGACTTGCCCTGTGAAACCGTCTGGTCCTGGGCTCTTTTTTTTTTTCTTTGGGAGGTTTTTGATGACTGATTCCATCTCTTACTAGTAATTAGTTTGTTGTGATCTCCCTTTTCTTCTTGAGTCAATGTAATGTGAGTGTTTCTAAGAATTTTTCCATTTCGTCTATGTTATTTAATTTATTGGCATAAAGTTGTTCATAGTATCCAGTTAAAGTCCTTTTTATTTCAGCTGGGTCATTAGTAATGACCCCTTTTTCATTTATCATTTTCATTAGTTGGAATGTCTCTCTTTTTTTCTTTTCACTGTAGCTTATTCTTTCCCAAATGTATTAATCTTTTCAATGAACCAACTTTCGCTGATTCTTTTGTGTTTTTTGTTCTCTATTTCATTTATCTCAGCTCTAATCATTGTTATTTTCTTCCTTCTACTTACTTTGGCTCTAGTTAGCTCTTCTATTTCTACTGTTTCCAGTTTTGAGATGAGTTCTTTCATTCGAAGTGTTATTTTCTTTTTTAATGTGAACTTTTAGAGGTATAAATTTCCTTCCCTGCACTGTCTTCACTGCATTCCATAACTTTTGGTAGGTTGTAATTTCATTTTCATTTTCATCTATATATTTCCTTTTATCCCTTGTAATGTCCACTTTAACCCATTGGTTCTCTAAGAATATGTTGTTTAATTTCCACATAATTATGAATTTTCCCTTTCTCCCATTGTCATTGATTTCAGTCTTTATTCCCTTATGGTCTGTTAGGTCTATTTGTTTTCGAGTATTGTTTGAGAGTTCTATTTCCTTATCAACCTTCTGGCTATATGTTTTATCAATTGTTGAAAGTGGTGTACTAACTTTCCTGCTCTTAATATAGAACCATCAATTTCTCCCTTCATATCTTTTGGGGCTCTGCTTTTAGGTTACTATATTTTTATACTTGTTACAGCCTCTTGTTGAATTTCGCCTTTATTGAGATATAATAATTGACTTTGTCCCTTTTAACTGTTTTTTTTATTCAAAATTTATTTTTTCTGTTTTTTGTATACCTACTCCAGTTCTTTTTGTTAATATTTACATTTTATTATTTTTCTTTTTTTTCACTTTCAACCTAATTATATCTTCGAATCTAAGATGAGAGTTTTTCAGACATCCTATAGGGTCATGATTTTTTAATCCATTCCCCAATCTCTGCCTTTTTACTGGAGAATTTAATCTATTTATATTTAAAGTTACTACTGATAATGTAGGACTGCCTTCTGACTTTTTGCCATTTTACATTTGCATGTCTTATACCTTTTTTGACCCTCTATTCTTCTGTTAATGTCTACTTTTATGTTTATTTAATTTTAATTTTTGTATTATTACATATTGAGTGCCTTCTCTCCTATCTGGATACATTTTTCATCTATTTTCCTTATGATTACTATGGGGTTAAAATTTTACATCCTAAATATATAGCAATCATATTTATTTTGATACCAACTCAGCTTCAATAGCATGAACATATACTTTTCCCATACCTCTTTGTCCCTCCACTTTTTTTCTACTTGTTTCCACATATATTGTTGTACATTGTATGTCCACATCTATAAATTTATCATTACCTTTTAGGCATTTGCATTTTAGAACCTGTATGAAGTTAGATTCGTATCAAATAATACACTACAATTTTACTGACATTCATAATCACCCAAATTTTCATCTACCAAAAGTCTTTATTTCTTTATGCCACTTCAAAACACTAGTACTCTTTCTTTTTACTCTGAAGAACTACCTTTAACATTGTTTGAAGGATAGGTCTAATGGAGATGAGCTCCCTCAGCTGTTGTTTATCTGTGAATGTCTTAATATTTCCTCATTAATTTTTTTTTAAGTTTTAATTTGAGAAAGAGGTGTTAGATTACATAAATTTTACATGGAAAACATAGGGGGTTCCCATGTATCTTGCCCATCCCCCTCCCTGATATTTCCCCATTAATATCTTTCATTAGTGTGATATATTTGCTACAATTGATGAAAACATATTGAAGCATTGCTGCTAACCATGGTCTACAGTTTACATTCTATTTTATACTTTGCACCACTCAATTTTATGGGTGCTTACCGAATGTATAAGGGCCTGTATCTGTCATTGCTAAGTCATGCTGAACAATTTCAGTGTCCCTACAATGCCCCATGTTGCACAAAGTCTTTCCTTTCCCTCCCCCCTGAACCTCTGATGGCCACAGCCTTTATATCAATGTTACAAGTTCTTCCATTGCTAGAATAATAAATCTGTTGTAGTCCATAGCTGCATTCCCCCTCATGTTTGTTCATTCCTTGATCTTGAGGATTTTAGGATGCTAATGCCCATCTACTCTGTTTTAGATTAAGAGGGACTTATATTCCATTGGGCAGATGGATGGAAATTTCTTGCTTGCAATTGTAGACACTCTGTTTTTGGGGAAGGTTGTCATCCATCACAATCCTTTATTAGTTGTCCAGGGCAAGTCCAACAACCTGGAAAGTAGGTGATGCAAATCTTCTGAGAGTCAGGGCTCAACCTGCATATGAACAGACCGAAGATTTAAGTCTCTAGAACATACATTTAATGAGTTTTGCCAGATATAGAATTCTTGGTTGGCATTTTAAGTATTTCATTGCACTGCCGTTTTGCCTCCATAGTTTCAGCACTAAATCTAATTGGGACTCCCTTTTTCATAGCATATTACTTTTTTTCTTTTAGTTTTCAGAATTATTTCCTCATTCTTTGCATTAAATAATGTGATTAATATGTGATTAATATATGATTGTGTTTATTTTTATTTATATTTAAATGTTTTCTGTGTTTCTAGGATTGTGAATATTCACATATTTTGCAGTTTGTGAAGTTCTCTGTCTTTTTTTTTTTTAATATTTTTTCGTCTTTTCTCTTTCTTCTCCTTCTAGGATTCACAGTGTGTATATAGGTAAACTTGATGGTGTCTCAGAGGTGTTGGGCTATTTTCACTTTTAATAATTCTTTTTGTCTTTCTGCTACTCAGCCTGACTTACTTCAAGTGTATTATCTTCTAGTTCACTTTACCTCCTCCCAGCTCCAATCTGCTTTTGAAACCATCCTGAGAAATTTTTCATTTCTGCTAAGTTGGTCCTACCTAAACTCTTGTATGGTTCCTTTTAAATATTTCTATGTCTTTATTAAGTTTCTCATACTGCTCTTTGTTTTCCTGGTATCCTTTAGTTCTTTCTTTGGATTTTCCTTCATCACTGGAGTGTTTTTAAGACCACATTTTCTTTTTATGTGGTTTGTTCCTTATGTCCACATTCTGGTCTTCGTCTTGGTATTTTCTGGATTTTTATCCCCTTCATTTTGGATGCACCATCATGTCCTGTTTATTGTTCATTTATTTGTTTGTCTTGTACTTTTTTGTTGCACACTATACATTTTAATATTTTATCTTAACTATTGGATTTATTCCTTGAGATGTCTGTTTCTTAATTTTGTTACCCGTTGGTGATAAGACAGATTTTCTTTTTTTTTTTTTTGAATGTAAAACATTTAATTTAAAAATGTTGACACTACAATATATAAAATAGCTACTATAAATGCACATAGTGTATTCTATAGCTGCCAGGTTTATTTATTTATTTATTTTAAAGGAAACTGTAAGTTACACTGTGGTTAAGACTTGTATCTTCATCCTTGAAAAAGCCCACATTCTATCACAGTGATGTACGGTCAGACTTAACAGCCCCAATTGTTAAACACTTGGATCAAATCATAACCAGTTTTATTGCAAAAGGACCCTGTACACATTTATTAATTCTCGTACCTTAATAGCTACCCAACAAGTCATTAACATACAGAAACATGCATCACGAGAAGCAAGAAATATCACCCATCCCTTCTGCATATTAGCAACTTGTCACTCCTGAGCAACAGCGCTCACATCGCTGAGGTCTGTGGACAGTCACTTCGCATTCATCCTGAGTGAAAGATGGAATGACCTAAGTACAAATACAACATATTATAAACAATTTCTTACAAAAAAGTCACAAATTAAACCAAAGTATTTTACAGAATTTACTACAAAACACCGTAAAAACTGCCTTCTCTTAAGCTCTCTCTCCCCGTATCCGGCGAGCCAACTGGATGTCTCTGGGCATGATGGTGACTCTCTTAGCGTGGATGGCACAGAGATCACTATCTTCAAATAAACCCACCAGGTATGCTTCGCTGGCCTCCTGTTGGGGACAAGAGCCACACTACTAACTCTCTCCGGGAGAAGAGAAAGTACACACAACCCCTCCTCCCTGCGAAAACGAAAGCTTTGCCCCTTCTTACCTGAAGCGCGCCGATGGCGCGCTCTGAAACCTCAAGTCGGTTCTGAAGTCCTGGGCGACCTCCTTCGCCAATCTCTGGAAAGGCAGCTTCCGGATCAGGAGCTCGGTGGATTTCCGGTAGCGACGAGTCTCTCGAAGCGCAGCGGTCCCGGGCCCGTAGCGACGGGTAGAGGGGGCGCTTTTCCGGGCAGCCTCAGTGGCCCGCTGTTGGCGGGGAGCTTTCCCACCAGGGGAGTCACATGCAGTCTGCTTGGTTTGGGCCATTTTCTTCTACCCAAAGCCGAAATCTTAGGGTGCTGCTCGACCGACCGACGCGCCGCTTCTGCTACCCCTAAGAAGAGTCGCACCACAAAGCGAAATCCACCAACCCGCTCTGCGCCAAGACAGATTTTCTTGAGCTTCACCCTCCTATAAGGGCGTCTGCCCGAGGCAGACGCGGTAGGCAGAGCTTTCCCTGTGTGTCTGCGCCTGCCTCTTGTCCCAGGCTTCTGCTAGTAGTTGCTTTGGAGTGCTCCCCTTTATGAGAGTTCATTTCTTCCCCTCCGTTTCCCAGGAGACAGACTCCCCTTTCCTTTATGTTTGTATGTTTGAAACCACCAGCCTTTCCCTCAGACTATCAGCTCCAAACTTACTTACTCTCCCTGGTCTCCAGCTGCTATTGCCTGGAGGGCAAATTCAGGGAGGAGGGGCACACTGCAGAGGACTTTGTGAATTCCATCTTTCCCTGCTGAAATGGGACCAGGGACCCAGGAAGGGCTCTAAAGTGCCCTGGGCATGGATCATGAAGGACTCTAAGGGCTACTCCCACAGCTCCCCGAAGTTTGTTTTTCTTGTTCTGACCAGCAAATACAGACTCTCAACTGTCCCCAGCAACCCTGAAGGACCATCTCATCTTTAAGTCTCCTCTCCTGTGACCTTTGTCCGGGTTGGATTAAAGCAATGCCACCCTCAGAATCAGACACCCAGTGATCCGAAGTAGCTCATCAAAAGACTTGAACAGTGCTTGGCCGTGTTCAATACTGTTCTGGGGGGGAAGAGGAGTCTTATGGCCCTCTCTGTCATGAGCCATCTAGCCTTGGATGGACCACAAAGTGGCCTGCTGCAAGGGTGGGGATGGGTGCCCCTAACCACTGCATGGGAGAGCAACTTTTGTTCTTTATTGTAATTTATCAGTACCCCTGCTCTTTCTTGGATGCTGTACAGTGTTTTTTGGGCCTGGGGAGTTTCAAAGTAATTGTTTCAGACAGTTTCTGCTTGTCTAATAATTCTGATGGAAGGACTGAGTCCTCTAGCTTTCTATTTGGTCATCTTCTCACAATCCTAGTTATTTTATTTTTATTTATTTATTTAATCTCCCCTTGTGGCTTTTTGCATGCTGTCTGCTTTCTGTGTCCATTCACTGTGCGTTCTTCTGCCTGTATTTATTTTTATTTGTATCCCCCCACACACCTTGCAGCTTACTTTGCTGTCTTTTCTCTGTCCATTTCCTGCATGCTCTTCTGCATTTTTTCGCTTGTCTCCCTTTTTTTGTTGCATCACCTTGTAGAGTCAACTCTTCGCAGTGCTTGCGGGCCTGGCGGCATCTGCGTTGCCCAGGATGGTGGCTCTCTGCAGCGTGCAGGCGAACCTGCCTTCACAAGGAGGTCCTGGATGCAAACCCAGGACCTCCCGAATGGTAGACAGGAGCCCAACTTACTGAGCCACAGTCGCTTCCCCCTACTTATTTTTATTACATTTATTTTCTAGAGAATGTCTGCCAAAAACTGAAGCATGTTTTGCTTTAGTCTTTCTTTTAGATAGAACTCATATTTCATTAGTAATATTGGTAATTTGTTTCCATTCTCATTTATTCATGATAAATTAAGGCAGCTTTTGATCAGTTTCATTGATTTCAAGGAAAACCATTTGCTTATGTCAATTTTTCCTTTTGTTTCTCTATTTTATATATCACTCATGTGTACTCTTTTCTTTATTTTTTAATTATTTTCTTTTTTATATACTTATTGGAGGTTCACTTGGATCTTTTCCTGGATTGATGAGAGGGAAATGTAAGTCATCATTATAGACACTTTTCCTTTTCCAGATTAAACACTAAGAGATGTAAACTTCTATGTACTGCTTTATTTTTATTAAATATATAATATAGAAATAAATATGAGTTTATAAACAGAAACGTTTTTTATATATAATATATTTTTAAAATTTCCTTCTGGTTTATTCTTGTCTCAGTATTTGAAAAATATACATTGCTAAATTTTCAGATATTTGTTTGTTGTTGACATCAAATTTAATTCCATTGTGTTTAGAGAACTTTCTATGTAAAATTAAGTCTTTTGAAAATCATGGATACTTGTTTAATGGCTTTTATGTATATAGTCTCAAGGAAATTGCTAATGAAGACCACAGTGATATGCTATTATACAACTACAGAATTTCTAGAATAAACAATTCCAGAAACACTAAATGCTCGTGATGATATTGCTAAACTAACCTCTCCTGCATATTAGTGGTATTCAAGAGGCTTTGATAATTCACAAAAATTTAAGGAGTTTCTTATACAACTAATATTTACCAGCAAGTCAACCTTCATTATGTGCTCCAGAGAACTGAATGACTGGATCCAAAAGAGATTTGTACATGAATGCTCAGAGCAACTTTGTTCAAATTAACTAAGGTGTGGAGATGGTACAGGTGTCATCAAAGAAAATCTTATAAATAATATGTACTGCATTTGTTAAATAGAATAGTATAAAAATTTAAAACTAATAGACTCCTAATATACCCCAAAATACAATGTATTTAAAAAACATGGAGGTATTTGAAAGAAGTCATACACAAAAGAGTGGTTATCACATGAAGCAATTTATGTAAAGTTTTATGGCATAAAATATTAGCTAGTGAGAAACTAAAGAAATAACTGCCTAGTAGCAACTCTGTGTGAATGGATAATGCTTTTAGGAATAACTAGGATGGAGAGAGAGAAATCACTGGTATGATGGTAATATGCTCTGATAAGTGTTTTGTTTAAATAGTATTTTTTGACAAGTATCAATGAAACAAGAATTTATGATGAATATGTTTAGCTGCAAAATTTTCCTAAAACAAAAAGACCCATACTTAAGTGCCATGTGTAGTAAGGAAGAGTATTGATGTGCACAACTTAATTTGAAAAGCACATTATGTTTTAAAAAACACAAAGAAACAAGATGGATTGAATGGATAGAAAGAAAGATAAATTGATAAAAATATATCAAAGTGCTAATTGTATAATATTACCTAAAATGATGGCTAGATAGATGTTTGCTATACAATAACCTACTCTTTACTCTATGACTCTTTTGTCTTTAGGAAATGAAGTGTAGAATTTTAATAATAGAGTTGTTAGTGAATTTTTGAGTGGAAGCAAGCAAAATTCCATAATGTACCCCTTTAAAGTATCTAAAATAATAATGCTATGTAACAAAACACATAGATTAAGGCACATTTTTTTTCAGAAAAAAGTAACAGCTTTAAGTAATTTCTTTTTATTACCTTAAGGGAAAATTATTTATTGTTTTATACTCAATAATATTTTAAATGATAGAAACACATTAAGTTCAAAAGGAATACAGTATGTAATATTGCAATTAATGGAAGATTTTAAAGAACATTTCTTCAAAAAACATGTAATTATCTGCCAAAACTGTCATTTGAGAGTGCTCTATAGTACTGGATAATGTATTAAGATAATTAATACATGAGATAGAATATAGGAAAAGATGAGAAAATAATGCTATTTTTAAAATTTGATGTAAATATTAAATATTCTAAAACATTAGAATTGTTACATATTGATATGCACTTCTTATAACTCTTTTATCCAGATTTCACAAGCTCTAATTGTTTAATAAACTACATAATATTGTAGATATAGAGAAACCATGCACCAACTAAATAAACACAAAATAACAGGAGATATATTTGAATGAATATTTTTATTTATTGATATAATCATATTGTAGCAGTTTGATATTTTCATGAGTTCCAAAAATAGATATTGGATTATGTTTGTAAACTGGTCTGTTCCTCTGGGCGTATTAGATTGTGTTAGATTCCGAAGTTTCACTTGTACTTTATTAAGATAATTAAATTGAATTAAATTAATTCGAGTTGACCATATCAGTAGGATGTTGTGCCCCTACCCCCTTGGTGGGTGGGGCAGAGAAAATGACACAGCTGAAGAGGGAGTTTGAGTTTTGATAAGGAGCCACAGGAAATAAATACACAGGAGAAAAACACAAAGGGATAGAGACAGCTCTGTAGACACAGCAGAGGCCATGGGAAGAGATGAGCTTAATGGCCTACAGCTGCAGCTGAGCCCAGAGAGAGCTGAGCCCCAGGGAGAGAGACAAGCCTTATCCCAGCCTACAGCAGTGACTGGAAGAAGCCAGGACCATGGAGCCTTTAAAGGAAGAAGGAAAGCTGAACTCTCGCAGACATCACCCACCATCCTATTCCAACATGTGATCAATGACTTTGGGTGAGAAAGTACCTCTTATGGTACCTTGAGTTGGACTCGTCAGGGTGTTGTGACTATAAGCTTCTACCCCAAATAAATACCCTTTAAAAAAGCTAACAGATTTCTGGTACTTTGCATCAGCATTCCATTAGCTAATACACACATGCATTTGTTAATTGTAAAAGATCTGTTTATCCATTTCTCTGTAACCTTCCAATTATATATAAACATTTAAAAATGGTTTATTTATATTACCTATGGATTGAGAATTTTATTATTGTTCTACTGTTTTGTTATGTTACATAAAATAATACAGCTACCAGAATTGGGAGTTGCTAAGAACAGAAATCCTTTATAAAAAATTCCAGGGTCTTCTTGGAAGCTAAAAATGAGGCAAGGTTAGTACAGATCAGAAAGTGGAGCATTTCTGATAAGCTGCAATTTGAGCAACATTGAATTAGATGATGGTCTCCATCTAGTAAGGAGTCTGTGAAACGTGGAAAAGTAAGCTATGATAATCAATATATATACCCATTCCTTGCTGTGTAAAGCCATCTAGTGTATTGAAGTAATTAAATATCATCTAATCATTGTAACTTCCCACTTTGAAATGCCCTAATTACCTCTATAATCCACTATTAACCACTCACCATTTTGAGGCTTTCACTTCTGACTTCCCCAGTCTGAGACTTCCTTGCTGGAGTTTTCCTTTTTAATTAAAAATGTAGCTTTGATAATACCAGTTATTTTTCTTTTGACAAATTTGGCCTTGGTTGTAGAATCCTGAGCAGACCCAGGATGATTTCTGTGCCTGGTAAGTGATCAGGCATGGTACCCATATGACCCATCTGTCCACTACTCTCTCTTCCAGCAGAGAGCTTGGGGTAAGTTTCTCACATATAAAGATCTGTGCTCTGTTCTAGCATTTAGAGTTTGTGAAATGAGTTGTTACATGGTGTTCATGGGAACACCAGCTCAGTCACAACAGAGATTCTCAGCAAATGACCATTTTATTATATACACAGCCTGAAGGGTCCAAAAAAGTTGGGGAAGAGATCCATTTGGGGCCTGGGGAGACTGACTGCTTGGATGATGTTTGGTAGATGGTGACTCCATATGCCCCTGTTCCTGTCAGAAATGAGGGACCGTGTGCAGTCAAGTATTGGGTTTTATACACCCCATGGGAGGGGGCCCTTTCACTGCAAAAATGCGTGCATCAAGTAACTTTTGTGCAAATTTTCCAGGATGACCAGCAGCTGGAACTGTTTGTTCATAGTTGGGAGTTCAAAGTATAGCCAGGCCATTATGTTTCTGGGTAGCTTAAGGGCAGCTTTTTTTCACAGTTGAAACTTAATGTCTCCCCTGGGCTACAAAACAGAAACATAGCAAAACATATGCATACATGCAATGAAGAGGGGAAAGAAGATAATAGGCAATGGCTGGGGATGGTCGCAGAGTCTGTTCATGACCTCTCCAGAACTCTGCAAGGTTTGTTTTTGGATTTGTTTTATGTTTGTTCCCAGTGTCTACTTTTTGAGTAGACAAAAAGTCTACTTTGTTGTTGGGGTGGGAAGGACTTGGTGCAGAGATATTGGCACACTTTAAGACAGCTGTTTTTCAGTTTTGGGGGCTTATATATAATTTTCAGTTTTGGAGCCTTTGGTTGAATATGGGAACTTCTTAGTCAAAAGCTCTTAATCCCCTCTCCTGAAAAATTATCCAATGCCTGTTTTCTCACTATGGGCCCAGTTCACATTTGTTTCTGAATAAATGGGTGAATCTTACTAAGGATGATTTGAGTTTTCACTTGCTACTTGGGGAGTATTTGAATTAACCAAGGATTACCATTTGAGGTATTCACTTGAAAAAGAATCTCCTGGTCTCCACCAAAGTAGCAGAGTACATTCTTTGGATGGTATTCAGAAGTTCAAAAATCTATAATAATTCTAAAATAGCTTTTTAAAAGATTCCTTATAGTGTGATGCTAGATGTTTATTATAGAAAGTAAGTTTTAACTTAATGAAATTAAGTAATTTCTGACAATTGATTTTAACAGTAATTGAGTTTTGTATAAATTATCAGCTTAAATATAGAGTCCAAGATCTTTTGATACCTTACATTTTTAGGCTTATATTAAATTGAGCTTGCAGAGTATAGAGGATATGCTTTTGTTGAGAAAGAATAGTACTGTCTTAAAAATCATTGGTACTGCAAAATTAAAAAGATAAAAATGTGGGAGGAAACCTGAATGAATCAGAAAGTTGTAAATGGTTTGCAAAAAAGTAATTTTATTTTTGATGATTGAAACTAGATAAGCTATAATAAAATTTTCTACAGGATGTTTTACAATAGTGTATTCATGCAAATTGAAATTTGTTTTTCTTTTCTGTTAAAATGACAATATTTTCTGGGATTGTTATCTGCTCCACGTAAGAGGTTGTAAGAAGTTTTATTAACCTGGGTAAGAAGTTTTGTTAACCTGGCCTAGAAGGCATTTATTCTGTGTATTATCACAATAATTCACCGATGCTCTGGTCTTATTATGTTCACAGCTGTTTAATAGAATTAAGTCATCTCCCTTTTGAAATAACTGTGTTTGTAAATAATCATACTGCCTCCATAACACTGCTTTAATCTTTTTATTGTCACTTTGATTAAATAGGAGCCAAGTATTGTTCACAATGATCCATGATCATATTTGACATACATAACAAAGCTCCTGAAAAATTTGACATTTTGCATTGCTAAAGTATGCTATAGTATGTCTCCTTGATCACTGATTTCTGTAGAAGTCCTAGACAATCACAAAGATTTCTTCTTTCCCCTTATAAAAAGAGAAATGTTAAAAGTAGTTAGGTTTATTTGTTATGTTGTGAATTGTATGTGATGTGCTACCAAATTAAAAGGGACTTTCGAACCTTCTGTTGGTTAAATTTGAGTGGTAAATGAAGCAGAAAAAGTAGAGTGTACAGAAAACTGGGCCTATTCCTGCAATCTGAAAGCTGGACATACATCCGGACTTGCCCCTGCCTTGGGGTAAACACCCTAACCCCCCATAGCTCGGCTAACGGCCAATGTTCTACTTTTGTAACTTGATTGCGTTTGTAACTTGCTTGATTGTAAACACCCTAACCCCCTATTGCTGGGCTAACTGCTAATGTTTCATTTCTGTAACTTGCTTGACTTGCTTGCTTGTTCAGCATTAGAAAGCAAAAATTAACCAATAAAATTCCTTCTAAGTGTGTGAAAACTACCCCTCCCCTGTGTATAGACCCCTATAAAAACCACATTCCCCTCCTACTTATGGTGGAGGGTTCCCGGCCATAAATAAAGGTTCTCTAAATTTCTACCTCCGGAGTGTCTAAGCATCTGACTTATGAAGTGATCTCACTTCAGTAAAAATGTTATTAATAAAAATGTTTCAGAAATTACGTGAAGTTCCTAGAGAGTTGCTAATGGCTTTACCATCCATGAACAGTATAGAGTTATTGATTATAATTTCAATTATTCTTTTAATATGCTATATGCTACAAAAACAATCAAGTGTAGTGCTCAGTTACATTGTATTACTCTGATGTTTCCCTGAAAGAGCTTGTAGTCAACTACAGATGAGAGCTTTGACTTAAGGAAAAAAAAAAAAAGAATGTAATTGCAAAGAAAGGTAGTTATATAAACCTTGCTCCACCTGTCAATTTCACAATCCTTGTGAAACTGAAAGTTCAAAATGAGGTCAAATACTTTGTCAACAGGGCCCTTTAAAAATATTTAAATTTACTTTATGCAGTCTCTACTACATCCAGCTTTAAACTTATACCCAATTACAATTAAACTTATCATTGTATATTTATGAAAGTCAAAACAAAGTCCTCACTGGAGACATGGATGTCAATAGGGACCAATAGCATATTCCAATCTGCAGTTGGATGCAGTGGCTAGGGCCCTCCCAGCTGTACAAAGGCAGTATCTACTGCTGCAAAATTAGTTGAAATATCAGTTGATTCCATCAGGGAGATACTTTGTGGCTAATAGAATACACTGTTCACCAGTTTCTAATCTCAAGAAAAACCCAGTCAGCTCACAGGCTGACCTTTCATGAAATTATATTGCTCTCTCCTTATAATATCCAAATTCCATTGTAATATATTAAATTCAGCACTCTGTTACCCTGTCTGAAGAAGGTGGCCTCAAAATTTGGAGTTGTTGATTTACAGTTATCACACCCAGGACCAGACTTACAAAATAAAAAACCTCGATTAACCTGGCTTTGCTCTTATTTGTAGACATGCCTTACCTTAAATTGAAACATATAAATATGAGGTAGACTATGACCTAACTACTACAGTAGAAGCAGTTAATGGTCAACAAGCCCCTGGCCTCAATATGCCTTAGCAAGCAGAGTTTAAACTTTTAATTAGAGGCATTTATACTGACTGTAGATATGCATTTGGAGTAGTTCATGATTTTGGAGTTTTTTGAAAACAGATGGGGCTTCCTGGAGTCATTAGGAACCAAATAAAAATGGTAAATAAGTATCTGAACTAATTGATGCATTGTTATCACCGAAGAAAGGGTAAAACACAGAAAAATTGCTGTAATACAAATGAAGGCTCACATTCATGAAAGTGAGAATATATAAAAAATGCCAAACTACCAGCTCAACAAATTGTGGCGACAACAAGATTTTTTCCTTAAATAACATCCCTCATAAGACCTCTCTGAATGAGTTGGCTAAAAGCAAAATGCTTCTGAACTTTAACTAGAGAAATAGTGTCAACACTATTAATTCTGGGAATAGAATTAAATTTTGGGAATGGAATCTAGGAAGTGCTGGATAGTGTACTGGTTGCCACAGAGTGGCTAAAAGGAGCTACATGTCAGCACTCATGAAATTACCCATCATGGCATGCAAAACAATGAAAGAAGACACAGAATTATTGGTGGGCGCACTGTGATAAGGTAGTTCAAAAAATCTATAGTCACAGTCATACATGTCAGGCTTGTATTACAGACAAAATCATTGATTTATGTATCACCATAAACTTTGCCTCCACAACTGGACTACTTGAACATCAGCTGATGGACTTTACCAACATGTACTTTCAGTGGGTTATAATTACTTATGGCTCATGGTTTACATGTTTTCAGAATGGGTTAAGGCGTGCTCTTGTCAAAATAAGAATACTACAACTATAGGGGAAAATATTAAAAATCAGTTTTCTGATGTGGAGAGCATCCTTTGAATTCTCAAGCAACCTAGGAACTCACTTCGCTGGAAAGGTTATAAAAAGTGTGTCAAGTGTTTCCCATCCAGCAAGACTTTCCATTGCTCATACCATCCCCCATCTCTGGTAAGGTAGAATAAATCCATGAGGTATTAAAATTAAACTTTAAGTACTGACTCACTGCTTCTGTCTTGGCCAAAACATCCCCTTTGCTCCTTATGGCTCTGAGATCTACACCATCAGGAAAACACCATTGACAACACCTCACAATTATAAAGCAGCCCATCTATGTGGGTAAGTTCACTAGAGAGGATCTGTGTCAGTTTGAAGCTGAATGGACCCCAGAGGATCATGTCCTTAGAGCTAATCCATCCTGGGGACATGAATCTATTGTAGGCAGGACACTTTGATTAGATTACTTCAGTAAGAAATGACCCAGGGTGGGACTTAATCCTCTTATTGGAGTCCTTAATAAAGAGGACTTATACAGGGAGAAACAGACACAGGTGCTCAGAGAGAAACCCACAAAATCTTACAAAGCCACAGACAGAGAAACTGTAAGCTGAAAGCAATGGAGTTTAGAGGAGAAGGCAGAGACTGGCAGATGCTGCCATGTGCCTACCCATGTGACAGAGGATTCTAGGAAATTCTTGCAGCTGGGTTTTGAGGAGAGAGCATCACCAGGTGAGGCCTTGATTTGGTCAGTTTCTAAGCCACAGAACTGTGAGCTTGTAAGACAATAACTCCTCATTGGAAAAACCAACCCATTTTTGGTATATTGCTTTCATCAGCCTTAGCAAACAGAAACAGGATCCAATGATAGTGACATGAGATTCTTTTTTTAGTACTGTTATAGATTAGCAATATCAACCAGACTCAGACTCTGAATAAAGTTCCAATTGAGAGCTTTATTAGCCGCGCGGCGACTGCCTCGTCCTATGCAGAGGGGAGAGCAGCCCCGAGTCGTGGGGGGAGTTTGCTTATATAGGCTTTTAGGTCCAGGGCAGGGGGCAATAGCTCAGCAAGCAGGCACGTACAGAAGCAGATGTTTGTGGTTAATCAAGCGCTGGGAATTCTATCAGGGGAGATAAACGGTTGGGGAGTTTTATAAGTTATTTATAAGGGTCTGAGTCAGGTGGGTCTAGGGGCTGATGACACTTTCTACAGGAGGCCTTGAGATAAGGTTTTACAGTCCAGCAAGCTTGTTACAGAAGCGAGATATATGCAGTTAGGGGGCTGTGGAATTTTCCTCTCAGGTGGGGGTGGTCACAGGCTCCTACTTCTCCACAGTACTATAGGAAATTAAAGGAATATTCTCAGTGATATTTTCAACAGAAGCTTTTACTGACCCTCTACCACCTAAAGTTAACATTCCACCACCTATAATCTGATGACTTCATATTCTGAAAAAGAAAACAGCAAAAAATCAGTCTCTAGCTTATCCTGAAATAACCTTATCAGGTTTTAATAACTTCATATATAGCTGTCAATTTAGAAGGGATTGGGCCTTGGGTACATAACAGCTAAATCCAATGTCACTTCCAAGGTTGTTATGTGAAATGGAATATGATCCAAAATTAAAATTAGCCCAAATAACCCAGAAGTAGCAAGAATCCATTCAATCAAGTGTTTTGGAGGTTATGGGGAAGTTCTTTGAGTGATGAGGTACAAAAAGAGATATCCAGCAATACTGCATGAAATGAGAGGTTTATTAGATCAAAAGGCCTGGTGGGCAGAAGGGAGAATGAGGATAGTGGAGCATATCTAGTTTTCCTAACCCTAGACTCCTGTGAGGGTTCATGGAGTGGCAGGGAGGATCACATATTTGTTCCCGGCTCTTGCCTTTATTGTGATCCAGAGAGGAGGGGTAGCATTTTTCCGTGGATCCTGGGGCTTGGCAGTGTCAAAATAGATGGTGGAAAAAGCAAATATGACTAAGGCCACTTGGAGAAGATGAGGGCAACTTCTTATCATCCAAGCCAGATGTAGATAGACGTCTTCAAGTAAATTATGCAGCAAGAAAGAACAGCAGTGGCAAGGGGGCATTTGAGAAGTGGCAGGGGCTTATTATAGAAGTGGAGGTTTGTTATCATCCATACCTATGGAGGTACAGGTGTTGCTAGCTATGGTTATGTCCAGGGAAGGGCTTACTGGGGTGGTTGATCAAAAGGGGAACTTATGACTAAGCCCAACAAAATGAAAATGTGTCAATATAATTTATTTTATTTCATTATACTAACATTCCCTTGTTTAATTGAAAGCCTTGTGCTTTGACCTATTTTAAAATTTTGCACTCTTTTGTTACACTCTTCCAAAGCCTACTTCAATCCTTTCCCTAGTCATCAAGAAAAAATCTTTCATTAAAATAACATTACTGTTAATCATTGTTACTCCTCTAAGCTTAGAACATCCCTTAACTCTGGTCATTCAAAGGGTTGTAGCATTATAAATTCAATTGATTGCTGTGTTTGCCAATATCCAAGGATGGATATAAGACATGTAAAATTACACCAAAAATATATAGGGGCTGATAGGCTAAAATGTAAATCATAATGTAAAAGATAAGACAACTAAAAATTTAGAAAATTGTATAGTCTAAAATATAAACCACAATGTAAACACAAATGTTACCTTGTTTGAAAGCTATTTCTCAATATCTGTATATCAGTTCCAGTAAATATAGTATGAATATGTAAAAAGGGGAAACAGACTTGGCCCAGTGGTTAGGGCATCTATCTACCACATGGGAGGTCTGCGTTTCAAACCCCGGGCCTCCTTGACCCATGTGGAGCTGGCCCATACGCAGTGCTGATGCGCACAAGGAGTGCCGTGCCACGCAGGGGTGTCCCCCGTGTAGGGGAGCCCCACGCGCACGCAAGGAGTACGCCCTGTAAGGAGAGCCACCCAGCGCGAAAGAAAGTGCAGCCTGCCCAGGAATGGCACCGCCCACACTTCCCGTGCAGCTGACGACAACAGAAGTGGACAAAGAAGCAAGACGCAGCAAATAGACACAGAGAAGAGATAACCGGGGGAGGGGAGGAATTAAATAAATAAATAAATCTTAAAAAAAAATATGTAAAAAGATTATTGCTGTGGAAGGGAAAAGGTTTTATGTTGGATATGTGGGAGTATTGTATATTGTATATATGAATTACCGTGATCTAAAACTTTTGTGAAGATAAGCTTAATAATTAGAAAAAAGAAAAGAAAAAGATAGGACATAGACACCGAGGAAAAGATGGAAGTTGTTGCCTTTCCAATTTGCATACAGTGCAATACTTATTGCAGTGATGGAAGGCAAAACATCAAAAACTAAGCTTTTGCATTTTTAAATTTTTTGATACCCCAATTTATTTTTACCGTAATTTTTCCAAATTAATATGTATTCTATATCTAACCTTTAAACTCATCGCTATATTCCATTTTACTATTAAGGGAACCTGGCAATATATTGGGCCTCACTTTTCAGGAAGTTTTGGATCACAGAGAGGTTCAACAATGGCAGCAGAGGAATACTGGTGTGGGATGTTATTGACAGGGGACACATGGTTGGTAGGGAGTTCTACAGGGCATATATCCAGGGTACATAAAAATGTTTGGATATTTTCATAGTGGCTACAATTAAAAACAACAACTGAGGGAGTGCTGAGTTCCTAGCCAGAGGAGCTCTATCATAGTCCCTAAAGAAACAGCAACAATCCCCCAAGTGCAATGGCAAAGACCAATAAAGAAGGAAGGCCCAACAAAGAGCCCTTGATACTAATGATTATGCTTGTGAGCCTGTGCACCAGAAATGATAACAAGGCCTAGAACTGCAGGATGCCTAAGAGTTACCTCCTGAGAGCCTCCATGTTGCTCAAATGTGGCCAGTCTCGAAGCCAAACTCAGCATGTAAATGCATCGCCTTTCCCCCAGCATGGGACATGACTCCTGGGGATGAGCCACCCTGGTGCTGAGGGATTACTACCAAGTACCAGCTGATGATGTAACTGGAAAATGACCTTGAATAAAAGGGTCAACTCGGATCAGCAGAATATCTCAGTCTATGTAAAATACCAGGAGTTAAAAATGCTTTTTATCAACTCAAGATGGATCAAAGACCTAAATATAAGAGCCAAGACCATAAAGATCTTGGAAAGCAGTGTAGGGAAACATCTACAGGACCATGTAATAGGAAATGGCTTCATGAATATCACACCAAAAGCACAAGCAGCAAAAGAACAAATAGATAAATGGGACTTCCTCAAAATTAAAGCCTTCTGCACCTCAAAGGAGTTTGTCAAGAAAGTAAAAAGGGAACCCACACAATGGGAGAAAATATTTGGCAACCATATATCTGATAAGAGACTTATAACTTGCATATATAAAGAACTCATATATCTCGAAAACAAAAAGATAAACAACCCATTTAAAAAATGGGAAAAAGATTTAAACAGACACTTCTCCAAAGAAGAAATACAAATGGCTAAAAAGCAAATGAAAAAATGCTCCAAATCTCTAGCTATCAGGGAAATGCAAATCAAAACTACAATGAGATACCATCTTACTCCCATAAGATTGGCAGCTATGAAAAAAACAGAAGAATACAAATGCTGGAGAGGATGTGAAGAAAGGGGAACACTCATCCACTGCTGGTGGGAATGCAGAAGGATCCAACCATTCTGGAGGACAGTTTGGCGGTTTCTCAAAAAACTTACCATAGATTTGCCATATGACCCAGCAATACCACTGCTGGGTATATACCCATCAGAACTGAAAATAAGGACACAAACCGATATATGTACACCAATGTTCATAGCAGCATTGTTCACTATCGCCAAAAGTTGGAATCAATCCAAATGTCCATCAACAGACAAGTGGATCAATAAAATGTGGTATATTCACACAATGGAATACTACTCAGCTGTAAGAACAAATACATTACAATCACACGTGATAACATGGATGAACCTTGAGAATCTTATGTTGAGTGAAGCAACCCAGGCATTGAAGGACAAATACTACATGACCTCAATGATATGAAATAAGCAAACTGCCTCAGAGAGCTAGAGTGTGGGAAAGAGGCTTACAGGAAATCAGGGGGTGGAGGAAGGATGTAAATTAACGTCTGCAGGGGGGGAATCTGTGATGAGCTGGAGGTAAGTATGAGCACAAAGAAGGGACAAAATGGGGGCAAGAGGTTGCCTTCGGATGGGGCTTTGTGGGTTGGAGGGGGGCTGGGGATGGGCAGAGGGGTAATATTATCCAAAAAATGGGGGGAGGGAGGGGCAACATACGAATATGGGAGAGTGTCAGGTGTTTGTTGAGAACAAAATGTTGAGAAACTCGTATCAAAGTATAAGTAGGAGGGTTACCTGTTTAGGATGCTCAGGGGGTATGGTCTGATGCGGGAAGGACTCCAGGGGAATAGCTGAAGGCTCACTATGCCAAGGTGGGTAGTACCATTGGGAAGAGACCCAAGAAGTGAGAGTTGGTGTGGACCCACATCCTGGAGTAGACTAATGCCATCAAATAGAGAGAACTGTATCTCTTGTGAGAGAGGATGGCTCCCAGGGCAACAGGGCAGTTGAGAAAGTCAGGCCCTGAATACTGCTGCAAGTATCTCTGGACATGGCTTCTTGGGAAATGGAGATTGGCTGGTGTTGTGGGTCCCAAGGGGAGGGGAAAATGGATGTGGAATGGATGGAACCAAGGTAAATATGGGGGCAAGAGAGGAGTTTTGTGAGAGTACAAGAGGATGAATATAAAACATGTAATATTACACCAAAAACATATAGGGGATGACAGACTAATAATGTAAACCATAAGGCAAAACGTAGGATAACTAAAAAATTTAGAAAACTGTACAATCTAAAGTATGGACCACATAGTAAGTACAGCTGTCACCTTGTTTGAAAGCTATTGTCTTGGAATCTCTACATCAGTTTCAGGAAATATGATATGAATAAGTTAAAAGATTATTGCTGCAGAAGGGAAAAGGTTTTATGGTGGATCTGGGGAAGTACTGTATATTGTATATATGAATTTCGGTGATCTAAGACTCTTGTGAAGCTGACAATTTGTTGGGATTGACTTTACAGGAAGTTTTGGATCACAGAGTGGTTCGACAATGGCAGCGGAGGAATACTGATATAGGATGTTATTGACAAGATATATAGGGTTAACAGGAAATTATACAGGGCATATGCCCAGGGTATATATTAATGTCTAGATATACTCATAGTGGAAACAATTAAAAACAACAGCTGGGGGGGTACCAGGCCCCTGGCTGGGGGGTCACTGTCGTGGACCCTGGAGGAGCAGCGGCAGTCCCCCAGGTGCAACGGCAAGAACCAGGAAGGAAGGAGGGCCCAACAGTGGGCTCCTGATACTAATGGCTATGCTTTTGAGCCTGTACACCTGCAATAAGAACAAGGCCTAGAGTAGCACTGTGCCTGGGAGTTTCCTCCTGACAGCCTTCATGTTACTCAAATGTGGCCACTCTCACAGCCAAATTCATCATGTAGATGCAGTGCATTCCCCCCAGCGAGGGACATGACACCCGGGGATGAGCCTCCCTGGCACCGAGGGACCACTACCACATACCAACTGAAGATACAACTAGAAAATGACCTTGAATTAAAGGTTCAATACGGATCAGCAGAATATCCCTGTCTACATATAATAACATGACTTCAAAATGCTGATTGACCTAATATAAGGGGGAAATGGAAAGGAGAAATGAGATTATAAGGCTGTGAGTCTCTAAAAAAGAGTCTGGAGGTTGTCAGAAGGAATCCCCTTGTGCACAACTGAGCAGAGTCTGAGAGACAGACAAAGTAGATACAACCCCAGGTATTGGTTCTTTTGAGGGATAAAGAGACCCACGGGTTCTATGGTCATGGCAGATGGGGTTCACTGTCATGGCAGATGGCCCTTCTTCGGAGCCTGTGTTTCTGCGTGATGGAATTGGACTCAGAGGGGATCTCTTTTCACAAGACTTCCATGCTACTTTATAGGAATTGTAATAGGTGCTGGGGTTTAAGATATATTTAGGGGATTTGAATCTCTGGACTGATAATATGACACCCAGGCCCAGAGCCTCAACAGACTTCAGCTCCTACACTTTGATTTATTAGACTTACCCCACTCAGCTAACATGGAGTTGAAGAAGGTCAACCACCACACCATGGAGCCTAGAGTGTCTACAACTGAAAGCAGGAGGAGTGCATCCAGTATCCATGTGGAATCTAAGCCCCCACTTGACATAGATGTGCAATGGACACAACCAATCCAATGTCCACAGAGAAAATATGGAACGGGTGTGGGAAGGGTAGCCATGGTGGCTGCTGGGTTTGGGGAATGGGAGGAAGAGATGAGAGGTGGAGCCGGTTATGGGACGTTGAGTTGTCCTGGGTGGTGTTTCACGGACAACTACGGGACCTTGTAGATCCCCCCAGGGCCCACTGGATGGAACGTGGGAGACTGTGGGCTATGATGTGGATCATTGACTATGGGGTGCAGTGATGCTCAGAGATGTTCTTACCAGGTGCAATGGATGTGTCACGATGATGGGAGCAAGTGTTGCTGTGGGGGGAGTGGGGGGTGGAGGCGGTGGGGTTAAATGGGACCTCATATTTTTTGAATGTAATTTTTAAAAATAAATAAATAATTTTAAAAAATGATAATAAAAAATATTTCTAAATTTCAAAAAAAAAAAAAAAAAAAAAAAAAAGCTTTTTGACCTGAATCAAGGGGGAAATGGAAAGGACAAATGAGTTTATATTACTATGAGTCTCCAAAAAGAGCTGGGAGGTTATCAGAAGGGTTGCCCTTATGTACACCTCAGCAGATTCCCAGAGACAGATAAAGTAGATACAACCCCGGCTATTGGTTCTTCTGAGGGCTACAGAGACCCACAGGTTCTATGGTCATGGTAGATGGAATTCAGTGCCATGTCAGTTGGCCCTTCTTTGGAGTTTGTGTTTCTGTGTGATGGAGCTGGACTCAGATGTGATCTTTTTTTCACAAACCTCTCCTGTTACTTTTACCAGAACTGTAGTTGGTGCTGGGATTTAATATATACCAAGAGGATCTGAATCTCTGGACTGACCATATAATAGCCAGGCCCTGAGCCAAAACAGACTTCAGCTCCTACAATCTGGGTTATTGGATTTACCCCACTCAGCTAACATGGAGTTGAAGAAGATCAACCACCACACCATGGAGCCAAGAGTGCCTGCAACTGAAAGCAGGAGGATTGCATCCAGCATCCATGTGGAATCTAAGCCCCCTCTTGACATAGATGTGAAATGGACACAACCATTCCAAGGTCCACAAGATGGAGGAATAGAATACGGATTAGAGTGGACTTACTGATATTCTATTCATGAACTATTGTGATTAGTAATTGAAGAAAATGTGACATTGGTGTGGAGAAAGTGGCTATGGTGGCTGCTGGGTGTGAGGAATGGGAAGAAGAGATGAGATGTGGAGGCATTTTCGGGACTTGAAGTTGTCCTGGGTGATGCTGCAGGGACAGTTACCAGGCATTATATGTCCTGCCATGGCCCACTGGGTGGAATGTGGGAGAGTGTGGACTATGATGTGGACCACTGACCATGAGGTGCAGTGGTGCTCAGAGATGTATTCACCAAATGCAATGAATGTCTCATGATGATGGAGGAGATTGTTGTTATGGGGGGAGGAGTGGAGTGAGGGGGCTGGGGATATATGGGGACCTCATTTTTTTAAATGTAATATTAAAAAAATAAATAAAGACAAAAAAGAAGATATCATCTAGGTTATGATATTGGAAAGGCAAAATTACAAAATGGCCAGGTTTGAACAATTTGTTCAAGAGGATCATGGGTTACTGTGAAATGATATTTGTTTACTGCAGCAGTTTCATATTTATCAATTAAAAAAGAGGTACTGATCATGTCTTTAAACTATTTCTGTTTCTCTGAGAATGATACCCTTTGATTTAAATTTGAAGGCTTTACATTTATTTGATTAAATCAAGATTAGGGCTTTGATTCAAACACATCATTAAGATGTGCAGGGTTGAGTGCTGGCCCCTTGGTTGGCCAATAGACCAGACTCTCACATAGAAGTAGATATACAGGAGAAGACACACAGAGGAAGAGAGACACCTCTGTAGACACTGCGGAGACCCTGGGAAGACAAATGAACCATTCACCTGAAAGTTCACAGCTGACCTTGTGAAGAGAACAGAGCAGCTGTGCCTGGAAAGAAAAGAGCTCTGGGAAGAGAGATGAGCCCTATGTCAACCTACAGCTGAGATTGGAAGAAGCTGGATTCATGGAGCCCTAAGAGGGAAGAAAAAGGCTAAACCTTCACAAGGTGGTGAGCCTGCAATTTTGTTTTAACAGAGTTTGTTTCAACAGAGTTTGGCAAGGAAGTAACCTTCATTTGGACTCTTTAGGGCTTTGTGACTATAAGCTTTTATCCCAAATAAATACCCTTTATAAAAGCCAGCACATTTCTGGTCCTTTGCATCAGCATCCCTTTGGCTGAAAAATATACTTCTCTCTATAAACAAAGTGACAGTAAAAGATTTCAGAATTAAATAGAGAAGTTGTAACATTATTATAAGAAAAAGACTTCATTCTTCTTAAAATATTTTTCATAATTTAAAAAATTGTAATAAACTTTATTTTTAGAGAAGTTTTAGATTACAGAAAAATTACATCATATTATAAGGGATTCTCATATAACCCCCTCACCCACACACATATTTTCCCCTATTATTGGCATCTTGTGTTAGTGTGAGATATTTGTTACAGTTGATGAACCAATACTGAAGCATTGCTACTAAACAAGGTCTGTAGATTACATTATGGTTTATACTTTATGCTGTACAGTTTTATAGGCTTTGACAAATGTATTGTGTCATATATTTGTCATTACAGCATCATACAGAAAATTGCAATTCCTATAAATGTCCTGTGTTCTAACTATTCATCCATTCCCCTCCCCTCAGAACATCTGATGATCACTGTTTATTATCAAGGTTAAAATTTCTTTTATTACCACATGATAATAAAACAATAATAATAAATCTTGGTTCTGTGGTTATGTGCCCCCCTTACATTTTTTCACTCCTCAGTCTTGAAGAATTTGGGATTCTGATTTAGATTGAGAGGGGTTTAGTTTTTATGGGACAGATGGAAGGAATTGTTTTGTTTGCAGTTGTAGATATACTTTGTTTTTTCAAATGGGACTTGCCCATCATCATTTTCTTAGTTGCTCTGGTAAAGTCCAGAGACTGGAGAGTAGGTGTTGGCCACAACTCCGCTTAAACAACACATGGACAGACTGAAAATTTAAGTCTCTGACACAGATCTTTAATGGAGACAGTGATAAATATAGGTTCGGTTAAAAGGTGTAAAGGTATCATGAGTAAGGAAATTATAAATGATTTAAACTTTGTTATATTGTGGAAATAGATTATCATATATTGCAAAATAGGACCTACCAAGAGTTGTTGATTTCATGAGGCTATATGCCTTGCATATAGTGCCTGGACTCACTACCATTTCCCCAATGTGAGACATGACTCCCAGGGATGAGCCTCCCTGGCATCAAAGGAAAGGATTACCAGGAGCGTTCAATGATGTATCTGGAAAAATACCTTGATGAAAAGTGGAAAACATTAAATACAAAAGAGTTTTATTGCTAAGAGATTTCAAAGTGCTTTTCAAAGATCATTGCAGAGATTATACTTATGTAGGTCTCAGGCAGATCTCACTAACTGCCACAGTAAACAAAGGTTCAAAGACTCAGTTCTTTTAAAAGAGAGAAGGTATATTTTCTAAAATAATTAACTATTATATGGCCAATATAAAACACAGAGTGTTAATCTGTTTAGATTCAGAATATTTGCCTTCTAGGCTGATTACTCAGAAGTTTAAGCTAAACATTTTAAACCTCTTAACAGGCTAACAAACCAAGAAAACTGTTACTTTAACAAAAAGATCAAAGCAAATTCTAATTTTGTATTAGGATACTGTCTTATAAGATCTCTTAAAATTTCACAAACCTATCAAATTTTAATCAGCCTTCACCATGATAAATAAAATTCCTTTTCCATAAACCTTCTACAAGTTTCTATATCTATACAAATTTTGTCCTACACATTGCTGTTTCTCACTCTGCAACAACCAGTCATTTTATTTTAGGACAAAATTTCTCTTTTCCCTTAAAAAACACATCCTGCATACTTTACATATTTAAATTACCAAAAATATCTAGGAAACTGTCTTTAGATCAACAGTTTACAAAACAAAATTACTCAGAAAAAAGTTTTTCAGAATAATAACTCAATATGTGTAAAAATACATTTATATTTTTCATTATCTTAAAGGGCTCATAGATATAATGTTAGCTTCTTTGATCAGTAAACCTACAGAAATTTAAAATATACCTGATTACAAAAAAACTTTATGCTTATCTTGTCTATACCATTACAGAAGACATAGCTAATTTTATTTACTGAGCTAATTAGTCCAGTTAGTGAAAGGTTTATCTGAATTATGTTGATTTGATTTGTTTTTAAATTTTGGTATAGTTTTATTCACATTCTTTTTTTCTTTGGAAATTTTAGAAGTTTAGTTTCCTTAATTTCTAAGACTATAAGATTAATTTATATATAAGCATTTATTTATCTTCTAGCAAATTAGAATATAGCTTTTTAAGGGGTTTTATAAGTTAATTTGGCATTACCATACAGAGGAAGGAAAATCTCATATCTCAAACATACAGGCAGATGCAAAAAGAGAGTTTAGAGCTTAAGTTTAAAATTTTCAGCCATGAGTCAGAAATAAAAACACAGAAACAGAGAAAACATAGAAATCTTATGAGCTTTTAATTTCTCATTTACTATTTGTTAGGAATCCTTTTATTTTTAGTATGCCAGGCTGCCAATACAAAAACACCAAAAGTCTGTTGGCATTTATAATGGGGATTTACTAGGGTAAAAGCTTACAGTTACAAAGCTGCTAAAATGTCCAAATCATGGCTTCATCAGAGATGCTTTCTTATCAAGGGCCATTTACTGGTCAATTATCAGCTCCTGTCACATGGCAAAGCAAGATTGCAAGCTTCTCCTCACTTCAGGCCTGCTCCACTGATTCCAGCCTCTGGCATTTTCTCAGCCTCCAGGGGTTTCTCTTGGCCTCTCTTTCAGCTGTAGCTGGTCCTGGTGTCCTCATTCACAAGATAGTGCAAAAACAACATCCATATTTTTCTGTGTTTCTGTTTCCAGTTCTCTATTGATGGAAGTCCCTGGCAAGAGGGTGGAGACCCAACCTAGGTCACACCTCACTGAGGTAGTTGAAGCAAAGGCACTAAAGTGATCCAATCAAGTGACCTAACCAAAGTTTCCCATAATGCAATCAAAGCCCCTCACTCTCTAAGCCATCAGCACCATGGAGAAAGTGCCCTCTCAGATTTTGCTCCCCATATCCAGGCCCCTGGAAGGAATAAAGAAATGAAGGGAATGATGAATGAGTGTTTAGCCATAACTTCAGTAACTGATATCAATCATGGTCAAGCAACCAATAGATAGGAAGGTAGGAGTATTGGATTCTAGTGTGATTTCTGCCACTAACTTGCATCTCAGTTTCCCTAAATAAGAGCTAGGGCTACCACTGCTGCCAAGCCTCCTTAGTTGCACTCGGCTAGGGGTGACTGAGCTCCTGCTCCATGCAGGCTCCTCTGTACCAATGCAGGATGGCTGTCAAGGCCTGTCCTACCCCCTGCATGTCACAGAGACCTCACTTAGAGCTCTTGCTGCAATTGTCCATCAGCATCTCTCCCCAAATGGCTCCTAAGCTCTGCAAGGACAGGATCCAGTTCCATTCAGCTCTGAATCCCAGATCCCAGCTGCTGCCTGGTGCACAGAAGAGCTAGGAGGGGTTTGAATGGATAAAACATGGGTACCCTTTGGAAATCCACAGGAAGGAGGAATAATAGGAAAACAACTATCTGTGACTCAAGTTCATTAGTGTAGTAAATGGTCCTGACAAGTTCTATGGGAATTTGGAGGAGGAAACTATTTATTCTGCCTGGGGAACACCAGGGTAGACTTTCTAGAAGAGGTGACATGTGAGCTGTGCTCAGTAGGATGTTCTGGGAGACATTTCTTACCCCCAGTGGAGGAAGGACAAGGCAAAATTCCAGTGCCAACAATCAGTGATTCTGGGAGTGTGAGGATCATATTACGGACAGAGGGCAAAGCAACCATTTCGTGGCAGGCATTCAGTGATTCTGGTTATATGAGGATCATATTAGATCACACTCACCCAGGAGGAAGCTCATCTCAGTGCCACCAGCCTCACTGTTTTCCAGGAGTCCAGACAAGGGTAGACATGTAGTGGATGAGGACAAGCATGATGCAATTTCAAACAGCTGTCTAAATCTCAGGAAGAGAGAGTCAGGAGTACCAATTCTTCTGTGCCCTGAGCTCATGCCTCTTGCATCCAGGTTCAGACATGGCACTAGGACTGTTGTAGAGACCCTGAGTACCTCCAGGATGCAGGCATCCCTTTCGATCACTACTCCCGAACATCAGAAACCACCATGGTCTTATTGTCAGCAATGGCTTTCTGGACACTCACAGATAAGATCACCTGGAAAGACCATGAACTTATGAGCATGGGTTCCAACAGTCCCTGGGCATCTGCTCTTGGCCAAGTCTGTGTTGTTCAGTAATTGGGTTGCAAGAAGCAGTGGCACAGGCAGACTAGTACCCATGGCCGTTGGGTAAAATTAGAGCAGATGACAGTGGGATGAGGGGACTGGTGCCTGGCTGCTCTCTCTTTCTCTGTTTCCCTTGCACCCCAGCTCACCTCCTCTCTCCCCACTCCCAGTCCAATCTTCCCCTACCTATCTCTCCCTCTATGCCTTTTCTCTCTGGGCCTCAGCTCTGCTCTCTCTGTGTTGTCTGACTTTTTCTGCTTACTCCTACGTTCTGCTCCCTCATCACTTCAGCTAGCAGGCTGTGTTCATTTGACATGCTCTTCCTTTGCATGCTTAAACATGTTACATTTAAACAATTTTAAAGTGGACATGGTCATTGTTTCTTTCCACACTCCTTGAAAAGTCTGGGGCATCTGTCACTGACCCCACCCCATAGACCACTCCAACACACATACAGCTGCTTTTCCTTCCACCTGCTCATGGAAAGTTCATCTCCTAAGTTACCTTCCCTCCCTTTCTTGGCCACACAAGGCCCTTCTCCTGGGGTTATTCAGCAAAGAAACAACCATCAACCCCAGGAGGCCTTCGTGGCCCCTAGACAATTAGCAGGAAATGGCTGATGTGCTTTGGCTGAAGAGGGAGCTCTAGGGACATGTGGTCCTACTTTTTCCCAGACAGCCAAGGGGTTGTGATGGAGCTCTGGAAGGCTGGAAGAAAGGAAGAAGCAGAGAAGGAACTGCCTGGTGAGGGGTCTCTCAGGCCCAGGGCAGCCTAAAGACCTGAGTGAGGGGAACTGGTGGGGGGAGGGGAAGATTACGGTGAGTGTGAGATTTAGAAATGTTAGGGTCTGAGAGTGTTTTTTCCCTTTGTTTTCCTGCATTCTGAGTGGCTTTTCTCTGCAGTCCACAGCTACAAGGTTAGTTTTGAGGTAGTCAGGATGGGGGAGGCAGGAAGAGAGGCACCTGAGGAGCTAGGTTGGCAGTTTGGTCAAGAGAGAGAACACCAGTCTTCGTTGGGGTCCTAAGGCCCCTGACATGAAGCATGAACCCTTTAGGTGTCAGATCATGGGGAGGTCCTAGGGCCCAAAAAAAAAGGCAGGGAGACTAGGGTAGCACTTGAGGGACTCAAGTCCATGGCAATTTACCAGCCAGCACATCAGTGCTTGAGCAGTGTCAGCACCTGCTGATTTCCAAGTTCCCACAAAGGCTTTTTCCTACTTGTGGCAGACTCAGGACATCACACAGCTTGCATAGAAGCTCATGGTAATGAGAAGACTCTCTCTGAGCTTCCCCCAAAATACATGAAAGGATATGCCATTCCTAGGGGGCCAGCCAGGGTTGGGTGGGGGATATGGGTGGATTTGATCATGGGGAAAGACCTGAGCCAGGGACACAGCAACTCACCTGACCACCCCCCAATTCTTCTAGTCTCTGAAAGCCCCTGAGGCTTTCTTAAGATCACCAGTGAATGTGCAGGTGCTTGTCTATTTCACAAGCTGTCTAGGCCCAACTAAAATCAAACAATATTATGGCCTTCCAGTATCATTTTAACATTTTATTTTTATTGAGTTATAATTAACATGCCATAACTTCAGCCTGTGAAAATGCCATACTCGGTGCTTTTTAGTACTCATAAGGCTGTAAAACCATAATCATTATCTAATCCCAGAATATTTTCATCACTTTGAAATGGTCCAGGAGCAGTCACTTCCCCCAACCACCCTCAACCCAGCCCCTAGCAACCACTAAACTACCTGCTGTCTGTCTGGATTTGCCTAGTGCAGATCATTCCTATGAATGGAATCCTATAAGTGGTCTCTAGTGTCCAGCTTCTTTCACTTAGCATAATGTTCTTTGGGTCCCTCACCATCTAGCACATATCTATACTTCATTACATTTTATGGCTGATAATATCTTATTGTATGACTAGACTCTATTTTCTTTGTCCTTTCATCATTTGATGGGCATTTGAGTTGCTTGTACTTTTTGGTTACTATGATACCAAACTTGTCCCAGATTTGGCCAGAAGGCCTTCCAGTTGGTTCCTGTCATGTTTTGACTCCACGCCTGTGGACTTTGGTGCCTTCCATGCTCTCCAGTACATCATGATCATTAGGTTCCTCTCACGTATTTCCTGGCCAAGACCTGGACTCACACATACCTCCTAGGTGCCCTCTTCCCTTTTCATGGAAAATAGTATTTTGGGTCCACAATTTGGGCATTAGTGGTGGATGTTGCTACCAGATTTTCCTCACTTATAGACCTGTTCAATAAAGACAGCTGGAAACTCTGCTATGTACAGAGAAAATGGATTAGTTCAGACATATATTTGCTAATTAAAATGTAAGATTAGTGTTTTACTTTCCTGATAAACCTTCTGAAGTGGCTCCACAGCCCACAGCTAGGGCAGGCAGGAGGCTGGGCCAGGGTCCTTGGGCTGTGTTGTGCCAGGGATTAAACCTTTAGTTCCTGAACATTGGGGAAGCTGGGGGAGGGCACAGGGGTAGCTTGGGACAGGGCCTGTCACCACCCAGACAGGAAGCCACTCAGTAATTTAATTTGTGGGGAGGTATCTGTACAATAGTGTGGTCCTCAGTCTTGGTGGCATTCCCTTCCCCCCTCATGCCCTATCTTTTATCCCCCTCCCCAAAGGAATTGCCCATAGCCCAATGGCATAAGCAAAGTACAAATATTGGACAATGGACACAATCAACCCAGGGGGCTGCAATCTCTAAGGGCTCAGAGCCAAACTCCTCTTGAGGATAATCAGTAGCAACATATCTGAGAGTGCAAACTGGAGATTCCCGAGATGGTGGACCTCAAACCACACCATCCAAGACTCCACCATGACCCACAGAAAAGACTGTGTGGTTTCTCTGCCTTAGAAGGGATAAGTATTCTTCTCTTGGCATTAAGAGCCCATGGGTGATGCCTCAGGTTCCAGCCAGGCAGGAGAGGCCACCAGTACCTGACACAGAGGCCACAGCCTGCCAGGGATTTTCGGGGTTAAGAAATTGCACAAGGAATGGCGGGGCAGTGGGAAGCACTAGTTCATAGGGAGCAGTAGCATTTATGAAGCAAGGACCAGCTGGAACCTGAAAAACTGCATCCCAATCCCCCCAGTCCCTTCATAAGAAAAAGGAATTCTGTTGTCAGGGATAAGGATCCAGAAGCATGAAATCTAAGGTAAAGATTTGACCATGGGGCAAAGAGGGGACTGAGGATGTTAAGTTCTGCCTGCCCTTGGACCATGTGCTGATAATCTTCTTCTGTCCTTTTGCGTTCCATATTGGAAGCTGTGTTCTAACTTTATTGTAACTAGTGCTGATGTAAATCTGGACTTTTCCCTTGAAAACTACAAAGTTCCTATTTGGTGCTCAAACAAAACCTCAGCCAAGAAGCAGAAAATGTCTTCCTCCAAAGTGGTAGAAAGGCAGCCACTGCCCTGTCCAGGGTCAGGAAATGGTCCTGGCAAATGGAAATACCTTCAACATCTAAATCCTGATGTTCTTTATGGGCGGTGTCTACTCCTTCTAGGTGTATTGATACCGAAATGCACATTTGCTCTGTGAAAGGGAATATCTGTGTTTGCTTCAGTAAGCCAGGAATGGGTAGCTGGCTCTTTTCACTTCTCCCTTCTCAAATAAACTGATGATTCTGCATGATTTCTTACTTGAATAAACAATGTGAGAGGCTCCAGCTCATTTCAATTAACACTATAAATGAAAGAACAAATCATCAACTCCAAGGCTGCAGTTGAAACAAGGCTTTATTAATAAAATATTCACATCTAACATTAACTATTTATAATAGATAAATATCATCTATCCCCTACATATGTATATTCTGAAATGTCACAGATGTCATCCAAGGGCTCCAGGTAAGAAGCTCAATGGTCCCCTAAGTGAGTGACTGGTCACAGGAGCCCAGGATAAACTTTCACAGGACAGAGTCTTGAGGGGCAGCAGGGTAGGTTCAGGGGTTTAAGTGGTGTCCTGGGGTGGCCCAAACTGGCTTGTGGGGAGGGAGGTACCTGCCTGGCCTGCCCACTGTGGTGGGGATCAGCAAACCTACTTGGCCAGGCAGACCTGAGAAGGGGAGACACTGAGGCTGGTGGGCACCAGGGGCCAGTTAGAATTTCCCCTTTTGGAACTTCAGCCCCTTCTGCTTCTTCCCCAGAAGGGCCGAGGTAGCTCTCTTCCTGAACTTGGAGTCCATGGATGTGGTCTGCTTGGTAAGCATTAAATGATACTTAGATAAGGGATGCGTCACATCATACACATTTGCACTGCCTGGGATCTGCATCACTGGGGAGTGGGGCAGATGGGTGGTCAGCTGTGCTCTGAGAAACCACAGGACACCCCGACCCTTTGTGCCCCCATGAGAGCAGGCCTCAGCCACAGACCTGGATCCCCAGTCCAACTCCAGGAACAAAAAGAGCCCTCTGAATGATACCTGTATGCAGGAAAGACTCTGCAGAGGCATAGCTAAAAATGAAGAACCCTTGTTTTAAAAGTGACTCTGACTCATGACAGCCAACCTCAAGAATGGAGCTGATGAAGGGTCAACTATTACCCCACCCCACACCCTGATGCCTTCACTACTCAGAATCTTGGAGCTGAAATTGAATTTCTGGACCACAGTTCACAGCCCCCAAATCCAGCACTACCCAGGACAAGACCACTGGGGCCCAGTGAAGGGCAGCCCTGTCCAGAGCTCCCAAGCAGGGTTCCTGAAGGCCTCCATGACCACGCAGTACCTGACACCCCGCAAGGATTTACACTGATCCCATCTTCCTCCTGTCTTCCTGGCCTAGAGCCAGCCAGAAAGGAACACTAGGCTGGAATTCCTTCTCTGGCCTCAGTTGGTGTGGCTACTCATCTCCTTTCTCAACCTCTTCAGTCCTTGGTCTTCCTGTTCTGTAGGATGGGTCCTTCTGCCCTATTTTACACCTTACAGCTCCCATTTCCCATTCAAAAGACAAGAGAGGAGACTAGAGAGGATTTAGAACCAACTTCTAGGAATGGTGGGAGTAATTTTAATTTGCCTGGGCTAATGGCTGGAGAGGGGTATCAGCTCACTGACAAGAATCCAGTTAACTTTATTGTGCACAGAAACACCATGTGCACATACCTTGATTAATTTTCTCTCCCCTTAGGGGATGAGAAGCTGACCCAGATGCTTGAGAAACCTATCTAAGTGTTCAGAGCCCAGGATGCCTGGCTCTGGGTCTGTGCTGTTGTTCTGGATTCTTTACCTTTCCCATTTTCTAGAATACTGAATCAGCTCCCTTGAGCCTCCAAAAGGGATCAAGGAAATTTGGTCTAGTTTTCACTATCATAAAGGCATGGTGTGTAGCATGTTTGATGCCTGTGTCCACCAGTCCTGGTGCTTTTGGAGGTGAAGTCACCCACTCCTGTCCAGAAAATGCCTTTCTAGTTGAGCCTCTCTGCTTGGCTTTCCTGCTCATGATTCATGGTGAAAAGCCTTTTCTCTGGGTACCTCAATGTTGTTACCTTTGAACTTGGTTTCCCAATGCCTGGGTCATGTCCAAGGCAGGGTACACAAAGGAGAGGGAATAGGTAAGGAGAAGAGGCTGTGGGAATAGAAGGCTGCTCTGGGCAGCCTGGTTTGTGTACCTGGTCTCAGGTAAAATTGGACCAGAGGGCCTCAGATCCTCAGGCTGGGGACATGGTGCTCAGCCTACTCCCTCCACCACTGTCCTCTCCAACTTGACCTCTGACTTACTTCGATCCTCTGAAATGATTTGCACCAGTTTGTAGTCCTCTGGCTTGTCCCCATCCGGGTTGTGTTCTTCCATGGCCTTGCAGATTGCAGCTGGAACCATTTCCTGGTTGGATACCGTAGTAGATCATGGGACAGGCCCTCAGGGCATGGGGTTCTGGGGTTGGCTCCCCAGAATACAGCTGCCAGAGACCATATGGAGCCACCTCTGTTCAGGGCTGGGTCTAAAGGGGGCTCACTCTCTTCTCTTGCTCCTCTGGGGAGACCTCCATTGAATAATGGGGTCTTTCCAAACATTCTGAAACTTGTACCCTGGGTACTTGGCCTTAACAATTGCTATGAACTCTCAGGGCCCTGATGACAAAGGGTGACCAAGCAGCAGAGGGTGGGGGCTGAAGAGTGAAATCTGGGCCTTACTCTGTCACCTCCTGCCTAACAATCACAGGAGGTGGCTTGTCCTTAGGGAGTTCCCCTGCCCCAGTCCTGCTCCTCCAGGACACCTCCAGGGCAGAGCACACAACATGTAGTCCAAGCCCAGATGTCAGAGAGGAGGAGGGCCTGGATGATAACCTATGGCACTCCAGGACTGCCCCAGGCTCCAGGAAGCAGCTGTGGTCAGCAAGGTCCAGGTGCAGTTGCCTTGACCCTGAGGGCCCAGCTAGAGGCAGGGCTTAGGTCAAGGGTTGAACAAATAACAGCTTAGTTAAACCACACCTGCTCCTTGCCAGAAGAGAAGTGCAGCCCGTGATGGGTGTGTAACATGGCAGCTCAGCCAGCCTCTGTACAGTGGGCTGGAGTGGCTCCATCTGCACATCCCATCCAGGATCTGGGTCCTGCTCACACCTTGAGGGCCACCATCCTGGAGAAGACCCCATGATCCCTTCTGGGTTGTGACATCACCCCTCACTGGCCAAACACTGGCCCAACCTCCACATTGAGGCCAAAGGTCACCTGCTGCCCCTCTTCTGCTCTGACCCTCCAGTGACCCCTATCTCCCCCTATGATAAAGTCAAGCTCCATCCAGCAGCTCACAGGGTTGATGTGACCCAGCTCTCAAAACCTTTCTGATTTCAACTCTTCCCCTTGACCCCTGCTCCTTCACCTGGCCTCCATGCTGTTCCTCAGGCCAGCCAAGCACATGTCCCCCTCAAGCCTGGCAGGCCATCCCTTCCCTCCTCCTCTTTGGGGCTGTCTCAGAGAGCCTTTCCCAGGCCTTCCTGACTCAGCGTGCTAGCCTCACTCATATGTCCACTGTCCTGAGCTTTGACCGCCATCGAACTCATGCTCTTCCTGCCTCTGGAGGTGGCTCTCTGTCCTTCCCAACCCACTGCAAACTCTGCTCCAGGATGACAAAGAGGGGACATGTCATTCCTTATGTGTATCCTGCCTGAACCAGTGATGGGCCCCAGGGGATGGCTCTACATCCAGCTCACCATGATGCTCTTGTACTGCTGGCTGTTGTCCTCATCCAGGCTGACATGGACAATGTAGTAGTTGGCCACATGCCATTTATAGCATGACTGTGAGTTGTGATGCTTGTGGCTGGACCAACTTGCCCTGGGTTTGATGGAGTAGGAGGAAGAGGATGTTCCTCTGGATGCTGATGTCACAATGGAGGAGTTCTGTGTTGATGCAGAGGTTGACTGCCTCAACTGTGGATAACAGCAATATCAACAGAAGGCCTGGAGCCTTGGGGCACCCTAGGGTTACTCTAGAACCTCTAGTAGGCTTTAGAAATTCATGGTAGTCAACAGTTCTTGACCCTTTGTGGACCTGGAGAAGGCTAAGCAGGCACAGAAGAAGGAGGGTGAGGATGAGGGTGAGGGCCAACATGAGAAGAGGTGGGCAGTTACCTTTATTTCATGACCATCATGGGACTCTGGGACATTGTTTCAGGTGGATTTTCAATTTAGAGTTTTAGAATCTGGCCACATGCATGTGAGGTGAGTCAGCTGCATCCCCGCTGCTGAAGTCAGGACCACATTGGAACTGGACACTGGAGTAGGGGTTGCTGCTACCACTGGACCCAGTGTCGGGGGTCTGGCAGCTGAGGTATGGGTCAGCTTACCTTGGGGGCCTTGCTTGGAATGCAATCAAGCTTCTCCCCTGCTACCACTGCACCCTGCTAAGTGGTCATTCCATTAATAGTAGCCAGTGGGCTCTAACTCACTGAGAGATCATGCAGCATGACCCCACTTTACAGAAGAGGAAAGAGTCCCAGGGATGGGGCAACTCGCCCCATTCACAGGCTTGGCTGGGAGTGGAGCTGAGATCCCCATGCTAAACAGTCAGGCTCCCCAAGCCCACACTTAACCTGAAGTTTCCATGAGCCCTGAGCCAGCCCACACTTGTCCTCCCTGAATGGGGAACTCACTCTTCACACCAAGATTTGATTCCTTCTAGGCGGTGTTTGCCCTTGACTTTCTTACCAGCCGACTGGGATTTGGGCTCCAGTTCACAAGACAGGTAGTAGCTGTGTGACAGAGTGGCAGTTGTAGGGTCCTAGGAGCCACAACTCAGGTCTCCTGCTCAGTGTCTGCACAGCAGTTGGCATTTAGGTACCAAGCTCTCTTCAGGCAACAGGTCCTATGTCGACCCCAGATCCTCAGTGGTGATCCCACACCTACTGTGGCCTGATGCTGCCTTGGCTTCACCTATCTTTCTTGCTGAGATGCTCCATGTCTCCAAACGAGGTCCCAAATTGCTCATTGGGCATAAGGGAGTCATAGAAGCAGCCTGCCTGGAGCTGCTGGAGCTCAGCGATCTTCTGGTATTCCTGGGGCCAGAGGGAAGGAATAGTCACTGTCAAGGCATGGGTGGTTCACTGGGTGGGATGGGGGCCAGTGGCAGGTTTCACTCCTGTGGGTCCCCTGACCCCTCCACTCCCTTCCAGACTCTACCTGCCCTCAGAGCTGAGTTCACACAGCTCATCCACCATGAGGTTGTCCTTCATCCCAAGTATATCCACTACCCTCCAGAAGGAGGCTTTGGCCCTCTCTTTTCTCCTCAAACTCTCACCATCAAACTAAGAGGAAACCTCATGCAGCCTGGGGGTGTCCTGCCCAGGAGGAACACTGTGTTCCATCCCTACACCCCACCCCAGACCCACTCCAACAGTGCTGGCCACAGCTGCTCACTTTCCTCCTTTTGTGAAAATTGACCATCCTTCCCTGGAAGACAGAGTTTGCATCTATCATGAAGGGGCCCCCATCCATGGCCATGCCCATCACCCTTAATTTCTTCTCACACTACATTGCTGCAGGGTTCAACATGAACAAGGCAGTTCAGACTAGGGATGGAACCAGGCAGACTCTGGGCTCCAGGTGTGGGGACCAGTAGTGGAGACAGGGAGAACCTTCAGTCTCAGCCTCGATGACAATGGAGAGATGGCCCCTGGGACCAGCCTTCTTTCACTCATCTGCAAGAAAGAGGTCATGGAACCCCAGCTTCCAGGGAGACTGTGGGTTTCAGGACATCCTGTGTGCCCAGTGGTGAGAGCTCAGGGCTTAGGAGTGGCCTCTCCTCCCAAGACTCAGGGTCCCTTTCCCACCCTGTCCCTACCCCCAGGCTCACTTACTACCAGATACTCCTGCATGGCATAGTTCAGCATAAAAAACGGAGTGAGAAATGTTCCCAGGCATGGGATTATGCCATGGATGACATCCTGTAGCATTGGGTAGGGTGGCAATGAGCACAGGCTCTCAGGTGCCCCCAAGACCATGCCCTGAACACTCCTCAGTCTCAGATTCCTAGAACCACACAGCCTTCCCTGGACAGGGTCAGACCCTTAACCCTCACCCTTTAAGGACAAAGTGTGTTGCTGAGAAGCAAACACTTAACATGCCCCCATTTGGTTCAACTCTGTAACTGACAGTGGATGGAAGGGGAGGCAGAACAGCTAATCTCAGGTGTCCCCCCCCCCCCACACACACACAGCCCTTGCCCAGGAGCTACTACCTCCCAGGCCCCCTGAAGGACAATATCCAGCCCCCACAAGGTCCCTGGTACAACCTGGTGTCCCTGGAGAAGCCTGCCCACCTGGAAACTTTCTTCCAACTCTTCCTAAGATGGTGAATTGAATGGCCTTCAAGGGCAGAGAGGATGGTATAGAACAAGGAAAATTTCTTGAGGATTTGGCACTCCTTGGAAGGGAGAATGAGCAGTGAGATGTGGTTTGAGTGCCCCCCTGCTCCAGTTTCAGCCCTCTCAGCTGACATCTCCCCTCTAGGATGAGACAGACATGCAGTGAGACCCTGAGGTCATGCTGTGGACCCAGAGAGGGACACCCACACTCAACCTGAGTGAGAAGCCTGGGTGGGAGGATAGTATAGAGCTGTGCTACAGACCAGGGAGGGCCTGGAAGACTGAGAGCCATAAAAGCACAGAGGGGCTCCAGAATTCCAGAGGGCCCCCCCTGAGCATACCCTGGCCACCGTGACAATGGCATGGATGGTGGGTGCAACATGATCCTTGCCCTTTTTGTTGTGCTGGGACCAGATGGCACCCAGGCAGTGATAAGGCACCACCTTCTTCAACTGCTCCTGAGGAGGAGGAGATGTTAGCGTGTCCCACACCCAAGCATCTTAGATCCCACAGGCCCTCAAGACCCAGGTCAAGGTCTAGTGGTCTCAGCTGGAGCTTGGCAGGCTGAGGACAGGGTGTGTTCTCTGTCTCCTGATGGGACATAACACAAGTGACCCAATGCCCAAGCCTAGAGGGGAAGAGGAAACTACACTTTAGAGTCCCTCTCACAAACTCCAGCATGGGAGGCACCTCATGCCTCTACAGGCCCAAGTGGTACCATGGTCCATCCTGATAATGCCTCCTGGCTTACTAGCAGTCACGTGCATGGTCCCTAGCCTAGGGGGGTGTGCGGATGCTTTGGGTGTCTACCAAAGGATCCAGTGCACATCAGGGTCTTATTAGTGTCAATGCTGTGGAGACCCCAGCATAGAGCAGGCCGCCCATGGAGGCTGGTTGCACCTCAGTGAGCTCCCTTCAACACCACTGGCCATGCCCCCTCAGGTTTTCTATTTCTTTGCTCTCATGTAGTTTTCACAGTCGGTGTGTATTGTAGGTTTGTGTAGTGTCCTTTATCTATTCTCTAGAGAGGTCAAGTGTAGGTTTAGGGCTTAATAAACTTGCTCAGGTTAAAAATCTGGGAGTGGAGTGAGGCTTTGGAACAAGATAATAAGATTCTGGGTCAGGGGATACTAAGGCTGGAGCAGCAGATCCTGGGAAGATCCACCTAGATCCACCCTGCAGATCACAGCTGCTCACCACATCCATCCGTGTCAACTGCTCCACCAGCTCAGGAGGGAAAGCCAAGAGGTTAGCCTTCTCCTCATTCAGCAGGTTCTTTGAGGTCTCAGGCCAGGAGCAGGAAGGCTCTGGAGGGGTAACCTGCCCTGCTGCTGACTTTAGTTCTGACAGTGGCTCTGGTGGTGCTGCCAGACATGCCTTCCCCTCTAGAGCCTGTGCTGATGAAGGTGAGTAACCAGGCTGTAGCTCCAGAAGGGACCCTGGTGCAGACTGTATAGGTGGCACTGGGGATAGTGGTGGGATTGCCTCTAGCTCAGGAACTTGTGATGCAGATGGTGATGTGCCTTCTTCCAGCCTGGCAGCAGGTGCTCCATCTGGGGATGAAGTTGGCTCTATCTGCAGAGTGGTCATTGGCCCCACCCCCATAGGTGGCTGTGGAGGTGGCACCAAAGCTTCTTCAAGCAATAAGCTTGATGTGCTTCTGATGTTGAAGGGCAAGCTCTTCCTCCAGAGTGGGTAGTGCTGATCCATGTATAGTTGTCAAGTTATGTGGAGCTGGACTTGCCTCTGGCTTTGGATCTGGTGCATCTGATGTTGACATGAGTGACCCAGGCTCTGGAACTTGTTCAGCGAATTGTGATGTAGCTGCCTTCACCACATGAGCAGGTGCTCCAGCTGATGAAGTTATAGGTGCTACAGCAGGTAATGTGTCAGGATCTACTTCCAGAGCAAGCACTGGTGCAAACTCAGTAACTGGCAGTGGAAGTGGGAATGGAGTTGAATCAGCCTCTGGAACTGCCTCTGTGTCTGCTGCAAGTGGTGGAATTGGTACCACAGTTTGCACTGGAGGCATTTGCAGCTCTGGAGCTGAAAAAGGAGCTGGAGAAGAGGAAGGTTCACATGATGAATGGCTCCAAGTGTCTTTCAAATACAGAGGAGATCCCACAACCTCCAGGGGAATATCTGGCTCAAAAAAGTGTGCCCAGACTGCAGTCTCCCAGGTGAGTAGTCTGAGTTTCTTCTCTGCTTCTGGCCCAAGGGCAATCTCTGGTAGGTCCTGCCTATGTGGTCCAGTCCCAGCCACCACCACAAGCTCCCATGCTACTATTCCTAGCCTCCTCACCCTTTGGGTCTGCCTCAAAGGGCTCTGGATGGCTCATCTGTGAAAGCAGAATCATGGCACGGCGCTCTAGGGCAGAGTCAGGTAAATGCACCTGGGCGTAGACCACCAGCAGTTTGATGCAGAGATTCTGTTGGTTCTAGGAAATCTTCAGGGTACTGGTCCAGCCGGGTGCTCAGGAGGGAGGAAAGGGTGCTGAGGGCAGATAGGTGGGCAGCAGGGTCAGAAAGTGGCCTTTCTTCCACACTGCCCCCCAGAGACCCTCTCACTGGAGTGCAAAGTCCATAAGGACAGGGAAGGGTTTTGACTGGTCTGTTCATAGTCTGGCACTGACACACAGTAGGAACTTCATCAATATGTGAGTGAGGAGGGGACAGGGTCTGTCCTTCTGCCCCAGACCCTCCTAGCCTCCACCCAGTAATTCTGGCCTGAGAAGCTGACCCTCTGGGGGGCCATAGGATGAGGGGGGCCCAGTGTTCTGCCCAGCCCTTCCCTGCCACTGACCACCCAACTCCCCACACTGGTCTCAGGTGAGGAGAGCCCCTCTCCCTCTCCCAAAGTACACTCACTTTTTCATTTCAAGGCATATGTCATGCCCACCGCTGCCATGGTGCTTATGTCCATATCTAGGAGAGATCATGAGCATGTCACAGCTAACTTATTAGTGTACCCCCTGCTTAAGGTGACTCATGTTACTGCCTGCAGCCACAACTCAAATGGAACCCAGAAGAGCAGGGAAATTTGTCTGCTTTGTTCACTGCATGAGCTACATGTTTCAGAAAGTGTCTGCAACTAGTAGACACTTGATGTATACTTGTGAAGGAATGAGTCCTAAGCAGCATCTTCTCAGACCTAGGGTGAGTCTGGACCCCTCTGGTGACCTACAATGATCCCTGCTCTGACCACACCAAGGTTGGAGGCCCTGAAAAGGGTCTCAAACCTCCTTTAGAAATGAGAAATCTGGGGTCAGTAAGGGGGAGATGTTGTGAGCTTCTTCACTGGGAAGAGGAAAGTCCTGCTTAGGAACAACCCTGCCCCTCCAGCTACCTTGTCCACTGAACCAGGGTCGGGGAAGCACTTCTCATGGATTCTCCCATTAGTCCTTACAATCAACCTTGAAGATTTTTCCTTTAAATGATCTTCCGAAGGAGGAAACTGAGGCCAGTAGGTGAAATGACATTTCTGAGGCACAAGAAAGTTGGGGGTAGAGCAGTCAAGTGGCCAGGAGTGGGGCTGGCTCTCACCTGTGGAACAACCAGTCCAGGACCTACTCGGTGGTGGTGAAGACCTGGTATGTTCTGAAGATGTTGATATATATGAGGTGACCCTCCTGGAAGGCAGGCACCAGATGCTCCATCAGCTTCTCCCAATTGCCTGCCTTGACTGTCTGCACTGTGCAGCTCTCCTCCTTCGTGAGGGTCGAGTTGTTCTTCCTCTAGGATGGGACAGAGGAGGCACATGTGATTGGAGGCAGAACTGTAGACCCCCAGGTGAGGCTGGGACTATGGGCAGGCCTGCTGCACCCAAGCCCTCAGTGACTTGAGGCCAAGGGGGATGTGTGTGCCTCTAGCAGAGAAAGACCCTTGGCCTTAAAATTGAATTTGAGTTGAAGAAATAATTGAAAAATGAGATCCCAGACACAGCAAAGGGCAGACACGTGGAGTGTCCTTACGAGGAGAAAGATCCTTGCAGCCCTGAGGATTTGAACAGATTCCTCAGGGAACAACAGCAAGCCCACCTGGTCAGTAAACAACTTTCAGGCTCCACTGCTCATGGGGCAAGAGTCACAAGGCTATGCCTTTTGCCACCCTAACCCCAGATCAGGAAAATGAAGGAAAATGAAAAGAGCCAGTTCCAGGCAGGGCACAAGGATGCTCCCATCGAAACAGCCAGCCAGTGATAACTGAACTGCTCCAGCCTTAGGTATCTGGTCCTTGCTCTTGAAAGTGATGTCTGTGTGTCCTTCATTCCTGGGAGCCTCTACCAGGGGCGGGAGGGATCAGTGCCTTGGGGTACATGGGATGTGTTCAGGACAGCAGTGCTGACAGGGTTGCAAGGAAGGACAGTTCAAGGTTCAGCAGCACCAAAGGCCGAATCACTGCTCTAAGCTGCTTCCCTTCTGGAATATTGGGCAGCTGAGTCCAGACCTCAGCTTCTGACCTGGGAAGGTGGAGGGAAAGGCTATGGGAGATCACAAGAACCCTCCTAAGTGAGAAGAGCAGTATGGCTTGGAGCAAGTGTGGAAAGACAGTCACAAAGACTGCTGCTGGGGACATGGGGCTGGGAGTGGAAACAGAAATACAGCAGCAGAAAGCACATGTGTGTCAAGTGAACCCACCCCTCAGCCTACCCTGAAGGGAAACCCATGGAAATGATTCCTCTCTGCTATTCCTTTAACCATTGGAATTGACCTGCCCCCTGGCAAGTGTGGTGGGTGATTGGTGGGAATCCAGGTTGCTCAGGAAGCAGGATATTGGGCCACACAGGGGCAAAAGCCCTGGGAGATGGAGAAAGGGAGAGGCTGGGGTGGGATACAGGCCTGGGGTGTTTCTCCATGGTTGCAGGACACCAATCAACACCTGCTCCTACCTGGAACCAGCACTGGCTCTGGCTGGGACCATGATGGACCTCTACCTTCTGCAGAGAGATGGTGTAGATGAGGCCATCCTCCAGCTCCTCACTGACCATCTGCGTGGAGCTCTGTGAACACAGTGCCCGGCAGCCAGGCCAAGAGGCATCAGCTAGTGGACTGCCCTACTTCACAAGGGAAGCTGCTCCTTGTTTTGGCTGGGACCTAGATCAGGCCCAGATGGGTGCCTGCCTTCCTCTCAAGCCCTACTGGAGAGGAGATGACAACTGGGGGAACAAGGTTAACACAGGTAAACATGGGTGCCACCCCAAGATGAGACTTCCAGCCATGACCTGGCAGTTGACAGGGAAGGACCTCCTGGGGACCTGTCCCTGAAGCCTGCTCCTTCCCAGGGTGGTCCCACTGCTCATGTCTCCCACCCACTGGGAGGTGGATGGACATGGAGCTGCCCAGGAAGGAGCAGAGTAGTGACATGTGCTGAGTTGGCTGTCCCTGGGCCACCCCACATTACCTTTGGGTACCTCTGGGATGATAGCCAAGGGCTTTGTGGCTGAGGCCTGAGCCAATGTTGAAAACAATGGAAAAGGGACTCATTTCTGGTTTGGTTGAGGCTGGAGCCTTGTGAACTAGCAACACAGCAGGAGAACATGGTTCCCTCTCAGGTGTCTCCTGCCAAATGAGCTGGGAAGGGGCTGCCTTTGGAATCTGGGTGCCTGGTTACCAGAGTTCCAAGTTCTGTTGGGACCTCTCATCAAGAAAGTGAGGTCACCTCCTTAGGTTACCTTACCTGGGCCCCTCAACTGTAAGAACTCCACAAAAGTCCATCTGCACATCTGTCTGTCTATCCTCCTCACCTAGATCACCTTGTTAACTGGACACAGTCCTGCCAACATGTCCCTCCCTATGGCTACCTGGGAAGGCCTGTGTGCAGCTCAGTCCCCAGCCATGTTCAGACCCAGCTACTCCTTCTTTTCAGTTTTGTGCCCCCAGACTAGTCACCAAGGCCTCCCCAGTCTCCTCACTGACACAGTGGGAATTGTTCTAGCATCTGCTTCCTGGAGACATCATCAAGCCTAAGTGGGGAGAACACTGAAAACCCCATAGTCTTGTTTCCCATGTAGATAATACACAGACAGACATGGAATAAACAGTTAGGGATGGATGTAACATCCAATAAAATTCAAAACAGGGCTGGGTAGGGCTGTGTGAGCTTAGGAAACTCACTTTCCCTCCTGGATTGCTGTCTCATTCTGTACCACGATGAGGTTGAAATGAGATGAAATTCAGTCACTGTTGCTGAGCCAGGAATCCTTCCAGAGGCTTCCCATTGTATTTATTTATTTATCTTTCTTTTAATTTTTTTAGTTTTATTAACTTAGTAGATCACATAAAATGTTACATTAAAAAAAAAATAAGGTTCCCATATACCCACCCCCCATCCCCACCCCATCAATTTGTAAATTGTATTTTTTTGAAGATACATGCATCACAAAAAAGGTTCCATTATAAAAAGCATAAGAGGTTCCTGTATACCCCCCATGCCCCCACCCCACTCCTCCCACACTAACAATCTCCCCCATCATTGTGGTACACCATCACACTCAGTGAACACATTTTGGAGCACTGCTGCACCACATGGATAATAGTTTACTCTGGTTCACACTCTCCCCTGGTACATTCAGTAGGTTATGGCAGGGCCCTGAGCCTCAGCAGAGTTGCAACTCCTACTGTCTGGTTCCTTGGACTTACCCAGGTCAGCTAACAGGGAGGTGAAGATGGTCAATCACCACATCAGGGAACTGAGAGTGCCTACAACTGCAAGCAGGAGAATTGCATCCATCATCCATGTGGAGTCTAAGCCCCCTCTCAATATAGAGGTGGAGAGGACATCACCATCCCAGGGCCCACAGAATGGAGGAATAAAATATGGATTAGAGTGGATTTACTGATATTCTACTATAATACTTTTGTGACTAGTAATAGAAGAAATTGTATTATTGGTGGGGAGAAAGTGGCCACAGTAGTCATTGAGGGCAAGGAGTGGGAAGAAGTGATGTGATGAGGGGCATTTTTGGGACTTTGGAGTTGTCCTAAATGATATTGCAGGGTCAGATGGCTATACATTATATATCCTGCCATAACCCACTGAATGTACTGGGGGAGAGTGTGAACTATGGAGTAAACTATTACTCATTGTATTTAGAGTCAGAGGCAAATGCCTCCTCTCAGCCTCTGTGGTGGGCTGCCTGTGCCCTGCGTCCCTGCCATCTCTGCTTCCAGGTACAAGCAGCCTCAGATAATCCCCCTTGGACTGAGTCCTGGCCTAGGGATTTGCTGCTAAACACAATAATATGGCTAAATGTCAGAACACCCCCCCTAAGATTTACACTAAATTCTTTTCTGTCTTCACCACTCTCTTTCTACCTCTATTGATCTATCTCCCATTTAATATGAATCCTGCAGATCAATACAACAGGGCTGGGCAGCTCCTCCCCCAGCTGAGCCTCAGTCGAGGCTCTGTGCACAGCAGCTGCCTTCTTAGCCTCCTTTCTGGCCAAACTCCCTCTGGCTCTGACTCTTTCCCTGCTGTGCTTTTCCCAGTCTCCCTCTTCCCACATTGTGTGCAGAGTTGTCTCCCTCTTGTCATTCTGTTCACAATGTGTCACCTCAATGTGTTATTCCAGGCCCTCCCACCTGGTGGTCCCATAGTCCTCCTCACAGCAGCCTGCTTAGCTTTCTCTATAGCTTTCTTGGGATATTGGGGCAAGGTGAATATGCTTTGCTTTGGGGAACATGTCATTTTGGAAACCAGAGGCAAACAGTTGGGATTGAATCATGTCTCACATGAAGACACATTCAAGTCTTCATCTGTTTTCCTGGAGTAGTGAACCCATTTGGAAATAGGGCTTTTGAAGCTATTGTTGTTATTTAAGGTGTGAACTCATTTATGAATAGGATCTTTGAAGATCACATTTAGAATAGGTAAATTAGTCATGGCAAGCCTTAATCCATATCACTGGATCCTTATAAGAAGAAAAAAGCCAGTCAAAGTCAATATAAGGTAGAATTCAGTGGAAAGTTTCAAAGAGCATACACAAGAAGGGAGATGCCACCATGTAATAGAAGCAGAGATATAAGCTAAGGATCCCCAAAGTTTGTAGCTGTTCAAAACTTGAACTCTATAGATGTCTGAGAGAAAACATGGCCATTAAAGACCTTGATTTTGCTCTTCTAACTTCCAAAATTTGAGGTGATAAATTCTGCTTGTAAGCCAAACAGCATGTGGAGTTTGTCATAACAACCCTGGAAAATGGGGACATTATCAATTAAACCAATTTAAGTACTTAAAAATTAAAAATGAAATCTAAAGAAATGGTAATCTAAGCCAGTGATAAAACAAAACTAATACTGCAATTCATGGGAAGTGAGAAAAATGAATTAATACATTCAGAAGAATGAGAACTAATGAAATAATTGTGTAAGCCTACTTACCTGCATGGTGAAGGACTCTTCTATTCATTGACACGACCCATCTCATAACTGTTGACTTAGTTTGTCATTATTTTTAAAATTACAGGTTGAATGATCACTTTTCAGAAATTGAAGTCTTGCTGTTGGATACAACTACATGTCTCATTATTTCCTTCTCATACATGTTATTTCTCACACATTTTTAAGAAATAAAGGATTATGTATGACATTATGAAGATCTGGTACTTCAATTACTGCTCTAAATATCAATTCATGTCAATATTAATTTTTATTTTAATTTAATATATTACATATTTATGTGTGACCTAAAGACTTGTGTAAATATTTCCCTGCATTGGGTTGTAAAGGTTGCTCTTCATAAAATTTTGTTTTTCATCTTGAATATATTTTTGCCTAATTAATTCATAACAGCTTTGATAAATGAGAAAGAAAGCAATTTATATAAAGTAATAAGTGCCTAATAAATGCTAGTTTAAAGAAACAAATTTTGTCACTCAATGCAATAAATATCTAACAAAATGAGGAAAAATCAATAAATGTATTATTTAGGAATAACTAAAAGACAGCTTAAGTAAAGGAAAAATAAATAAATATATTTGTGACTTCTCAGGCAAGGAAACACCTGCCAGTGGAGAAATTTACTGAGTGATGGCTAATGGGAGAAAAAATTCTCAGATAATTGAGTAAACAAACTGAGTTATACATGGAGTTCATGCTAATTAACCACCTTCCTTGATAAAATGGATTGACTCCAGAGGTTCATTCACAGTGGGTTAAAACAAATCCTATTGTTTTTATTCAACAAAGGAAACTTTCAGTTAGGTCTTTTAATGGTTTTGGATCCTGGAATCACATAAATTGCATAATTCTGTTTGCGTCTGTTAGTTAGAACTTTTGATGAAAAGTGATGGTCAGATTTTTACATCTTTTAGGAAAGTGCTTAAATATATGGATTTCTTTTCTTTATAAATATTCTCTTGATTCTCCCTTTTCAGGAGTTGACAGGATGACCTCACAAAGGAAATGTAAATTATTAAATTCTCAGGTCTATACTACCATCTTGGCTTCAAGTGGCATTTTTGAGGGATTCCATTATGCTTTTTTCAAGATGTTCAGTTTGTTTCTGACACATGAACTGCCATGCCAGTGGTTGTGCAGAAGCTTTCAAGGTTCTATGAACAGTAAACCTGACAACAGTAATGATTACAACCAAGCAACATAACTAATGTTTATGGGTGACCCATTACCACATCAAACTCAAATTATTTGAAAAATTCTATGTGCTATTTTGACAAAATGACAAGCAATTAGCATTCTCTTTAGACAATTACATAGGGAGCATAACTAAAATGAGATGTTCCCTAGCATACTTGCTATGCCTCATTTTGTTCATGAATGAGTTAAATTATATGTACAGAGGATTTTCAAAATAGAGACTTGTTTTTGATTGGGTAATATTGACAGCATAATTTGCTAATATTGGAGGAAAAAGGAGACAAACATCTTGAGATCTTCCCTTAAAACTCATACCCTGAGAACGGAAAGTCTTAATAAGCAAACTCTTTTCTTCATAAAAAGTATTTTTGCTCAGATAAACCTAATGTATGTACAGATATACTAAGTCATGAGAATTTCCTGAAGGAAACAATGAAGTTATTTACGGCTTTGCAGTCTTAACTTCTTGATCAAGATTTGCAGGAACACATAGTTACATTTATGCAGAAGACTCCGTTTTCAGTGTATCCAGCCTGAACTGAAATGTAGATAATCTGAGCCAATATAGAAGGAACCAAAGAAATTCTGCAGTGATGTAAATAGATTTTCCCTCTAAGACTGCACATGTTCCACCATAAGAGGCCATGTTATATCTGGAGTTTTGATATTTCAAATCAGGACCTGTCTAATTTTATGTTCTTATTGAGGGAAAGTTTTATGGTGTCAGTGGCATTATCTAGAACACCTGTCAAATTCTAAACTACAACATGTAGGATTTTTTCCACTTATCATGACTTTTGTAATGTTTGAACTGAAGATGATTTAAGATAAAAAATGTGAAAAAGAAATCTTCTTCTGGAAGAAAATAAGGCTCACCCAATTGTGGAGAAGAAAAGAATTTATTCTCCATCTTGAAAGAAGGGGTGCATAACCAGAAAACGTGGCTAGCACCCTGAACAAACAAACAAAAAAAAAAACTGACACAATTTATACCTCTAAGCCTAGCATGCAAGCCCTTCCTCTGTTTCTCCATAGATTGGATACTTCAGAGGTTACAGCCTATCTGAGAAGATCTAACTTTGCCATGCAAAAGTTTTTAATAAACCACTTCCCCCACCACATTCCAACCATTTTAGTTTTTACCTGCTTGCCTTTGCCAAATAAGGAATGGAATTTAGTGCTGAGGGGAAGTAGGACTATATCTACACAATATCTTAAGTGATTGTTGTGATGTCAATATATAGATTCAATGAAAAGATCTACAAAAGAGGTTTATATAGAATAACTCCAAATATTTGAAAGAGACAATTCAGATATTAACATTTAATTTGCATATCAGAAATGATCATAAAACTATCAATCCTAATCCTAAGAGAGCAGCTGGCAACCTAGGTGGTTACATGTTGACAGCCATGCACACATTCAAGCATGTTACAGTGAGTGGAAAACAGCCACTGGGCCCCTAGAGCTTCCAAGTCCACCACCTACAGGGAGCCAAGAAAGCTAAATTGTTAAACGATGCAGGCCGTGCTGCATTATGATGCATCCCTATTTTCTCCAGTCAACAAGCTGAATACCACACCAGTTTTCAAAATTATTTACTCATTCTCATACATTACAATTATTTAAATTATATAAGCACCTAAGAAAACCAAATACTACTTAAATAATGAGGAGAGATATCATGGTGGTATACTATGGGTAAAATTACAAAGAAATCTACCTTCGTGTGAGGAAAAACTCTACGATGTCCTCTTCTCAAAGTTTTGATATCTTAGAGCCCTTCTATTTTGTATTATTTTTGTGTACACTTGATGTAATAAGAGAAAATATTGTTCGTTTTTCAGGGAAAGAGGAGGTCTATAGCTTCCAAATATAAGTCAAAATAAGAAACCTCAGAGAAATCATAGAAATTGCTATGACCATCCTTGAATGCCTTCATGGAGACCTTAATCCTTTGAGGATAAAATTCAGTTCTAATGATGCCTGCATGGCTGAACCACCTGTCATAGAGTAGCGGTATAGAGAAATTTGTGTGAAAGTCCAAATGAACTGCCAAATTAAGGACTTAGCTAATCCTGATAGAAAATCTTCCTTTCCAGGTTTGCTAACATCTTTTAAACAGGAGAAATTCTTTAAGGTTTTCCTCGATGTCTTCCCTTTATATTGTCTGGAGACCCATCTATTACTAACTTCAAGGACATGATGAATCTGCCTCTAACTTTAGATCCATTAGAAACAGCATTTAAAGCATATTCAGTGTTAGGTATTGTCAATCTCTAACATTTTTAGTTAATGCCCTTAGGAGTGTAAAATAATTTACCATAACACAAGCCACCCACGAGGTAAACCATGTAGCTCAAGTTTTTGAAAATATCATGATAAATAGAGAAAAATCACATACCTCACATTTATGATTCTACAATTTAAACAGATACAGGGGAAACAAAAGGCCCTGTATTAATACAATACTGATACTGCAACCTTTGTTGGTTAGATTCAGAATTGTCCCTGTCCTCTTCTCTCCAGGAAATAAACTGTCCATCAGACTTCTCAATCAGAAACAAAATTACTTGCCTATAAAGTAGGCATTTTCAGACTCCTCTTGATTTTGGGTCAGCAAAGAGAAACAAGTCTATTAATAAATGGTCATCCAGCTGTGCTTTAATTAGAAAGTTCTCCCCTGTTAAGACCTTCCAGTAGCCCCCTCCCTTTCCTATGAGGAGTAAAAAAATCTGTTAGGAATCACCAAACACATTCTCTCTTTCTACCACATGATCTCTGTCCTTTAGACTTTAACTTCTCAATGTGTCTTTCCTCTCAGCCCTTCCACCTTTATTAACCTATTAGGTTAGAAATATTTGGTTCAATGGGAATGCACTATCATGTGCACTCCAAAGAATTATTTCACGTTTATGCAGATTGATACTCATTTCATCCAGTTCACCATCTTGTAGTGCCTTCTTTGACTACCATGTATACCTACGGCCCTGTGTTGCTTTACAAAGGTTTTAATGATGAATAAAAAAATGTGGGTGGCTTAAAGAATAGGGATTTATTTCTCACAGTTTGAGAGGCTAGAAATGTGACAGCAAGCTTTCTTTCCCCCCAAGGCTATAGTGCTCTGACATCATCTGTCATATAGTGATCTTTTTTCTGTGTCTGCTACTCCCCTCTAGTTTTACCTGACTTCAGACATATTGGATTAAGACCTCCCCTTATGTAGTTTGGCCATATTTTAACTAATAATAACATCTTCAAAGTCCTATTAACAAATGAGTCCACAGCCACAAGAATGTGGATTAATTCTTATCCAAGTCTTTTGTGGGGTATCTGATTCAATTCCCAACCAATCCCAGTTGATACCCTCTAAAATTACATCAACTTTATGATTTAGTTTTCTAATTACCTTGTGTCCTCAGGGATACCCCATCTATAGATGTGGTAAAAATAAATACTATAGAATTCTTGCAAGTCAGTGCTGACTCTATAATGTCTCTAATTTTCCAACTAGTCTCTGAACACTGGAAGCATCAGTCTCCTAGTTTCAGATTTATAAGCTATGGGGTTACTCATTCTATGTACCAGTGATGTGACATTGCTATCCTCCCAATAAAAATTCCTAAAGTCATGGGTACTATTTGTGAAAAGTGCCCATGTTACAATGTGGTTCCCAGCCAAAATGGTTTCTTTGGTTTCAATACATCCAAATTCAACACACGCAAAGTAGTTTGACTCTCCTAGACATTTTCAGTATCCAATTCTACCCAGGTTTCCAATAGTTTTTCTCTGTGACATGGAGAAAAAACCTGATACACCTGGTCTATGATACCATAAGACTTCATAATTCTCTCAGGTTTTTAAGATTAATCTCCCAAATATACATTTTTTCTGTTCTTCTACCTTAATTTGTAAGGGTAAGGCCACCTTGGGAAAATAGGAATAGAACTACATTGGGAGGTGGAAATTGCAAGTGCCTTCAGATAGATAAATGACTTAAGGCAGCCTCCAAGGAGAGTGTAAGTAAATAACTTAAGGCGGCCTCCAAGGAGAGTGCCAATAAATAACTCAGGACTGCCCACAAGAAAAGTGCCAATAAAGAACATGGGGTTCTTAGAAGAAAAAAATAGTTACGCTATCTTCAGCTAACCGCAGTGTTCTGCTCCTGTGCCTGCTTGCTTGCTCGTAAACCCCTCCCCCTCCTAAAAGGCTATAAAAACACATCTTCCCTGAAACTCAGGGCTGCTCTCTCCTCTGTGTAGGATGAGACAGTCGCTGCACAGCTAATAAAGCTCTCAGTTGGAACTATATTCAAAGTCTGAGTCTGGTCAATATCGCTAATCTGTAACAAATTCAGTAGACAAATTGCCTTTCTAAAGGCCAAAAACCTTACATTCAGAATAGTCAGCTGAACTTAGTTTAGATGATGCCAATATTTTGGCAACATCGAAATCATAATAGGAGTCAGTGGACCATAGGCTGTCTTCTCTCCATCAGGCCTGATCCGGGTGTTGAACTTGGCCATGTCAATGTCACAGACCTTCTTCACATCCTGTTAGATGATGTCCTTGTTGGCCTTGACATCCACAATGAACACAGGTGTGTTGTCTTTAACCTTCTTCATGGCTGACTCAGTGGTTGGGGGAACTTGATGATAACATAGTGGTCAAGCTTGTTCCCATCTAATGGAAACTTGTTGTTGTTGAGACAATCTTCCTCACTGAAAACACCAAACTTAATTTTGTTTTCAAACACATTCCTACAATTGCTAATTCTGTCTGTCTCATATAATCATCCATAACTATCATTTCCTTAATTCAATTCTTAGATTCTATTCCAAAGAGAAACTTCATGATTATTTAACTTTAATGATATCAGAAAGAATAGGGGAACATTATTTAAGTGTATTTAATTATTATTAATTTTATTTTCAGATATAAATGAAGAGTACATATATAGATAGCTCAAATTAATTCAGCTATTTTTAGCAACTATGATTATTTTGTTTCTCCCACACTCACAAAAAAAATAAGATTAAAACGAATCATACCCATCATAGAGAAAGCAAATTTTCATATATTTTAAATACATATTCTTTATTAACAAAAGTGTATTCTTAATATTCACTTAATATTTTCTCTTTCATTTTTGATTTGGAAATATGAAGTTTTGTGATTTTTTTTACAATTAGAAGACAAGGGGCATTAACACAGTTATTATAAGAGTATCCCATCTGTCCAAATATCAAGACGCCACAGTTTGATTAAAAATAAACATCCATATTGTTGTAGAAGCTGAGAGAGGCTCAATTATTTGCGTATAGAAAGGCCAGGAGTCAGGAATGATTTTGAGAAGGAAAAATGATTTATTGATGGCTGGCTGGCCTCGGGAGCTTTCTGTTTCAAACCGGAGCCCTGAACAAGAATTTTGAGTTCCTTTTATACAGAGAGGAAGGGTTAAATTGTTCTTTGTTTCAGTGCTCAGTAGGCTTGAATTAGCATATATATCTTCCACATCCTAGGTAAGCTTCTGGCATGGACTTCATACATTCTAGATAAGCTTTCAGCACATTCGGATTGCATTTCCCTGAATATTTACAGTTTATAGAGTTTGCATTGATAAACGATTTCCTGGGACTGGAGTTGTTGCCATGGTTACCAAGGGCAGGACTGCAGCCTCTTACCTTTCCACACCCACAAGGCAGGACAGACATTTTAGGTTAAGGTTATCTCTGAAGAGACAAAGAGCGTAGCATCTATAGCCCACATCAACATGAAAATACAATCTGATCCAAGAGGTGTGAAGGGAGGGCGGTGTCTACTAGGACCAGCAGCGCCTGCGCGGAGGGATGCGCCTGCGCGGTGGAGCCCGCGCTGGTGTCAGGAGGTAGCGGAGCCGCGGCTCCAGGGCTCCCCGCTGAGGCCGCGTCCTTTTAAGTACACTTTATTGTTTTGAATAACCTGAACCTATTGAAAGGGCAGGTACTCCATCTCCCGAGGCCCGGGGCCAGGGCACTGGGCTGGCGCCTGTGGGAGCCCGCGTGGAGGTGGCAGGGCGGCCGGAGAGTCGCCGCAGCGCCGCCTGGCGGGGGGAAGAGGGGCCCGGGGGGACGCCCCGCGCATCCCGCTCCTCCTCCCGCCTCCCGCCGCCGCTCCTGCCCGCCCGGCCTCGTCTGGTGCCGGCGGCGGCGCTGGGTCGCGCTGCTGGGGCCGGGGCTGCAGGGCCGGAGCGGCGGGCGGAGGCGGGGTGGCGCCGAGGCCCCTCCGCGGGCGGGCTCTGCGCGACAGCCCCGCGCTCCCGGCAGGTGAGGCCTGGGCGTGGGCGGCGGCCGGCTCGCCGGGAGCAGCGGGCGCCCCATTCCCCGAGGCCCCGCGGCCACGGCGCTCGAGGCCGAGCCGGGCGGCAGGTGGCGGCGCCGTGGGCGCTGCGCGGCGCCCTCTGCCCCGGGCGCCCGCCTTCACCCAGCCCGCCCTCCGCGAGCCTCTCCAGGGCCCAGCTCAGCAAGGCGGGGGCTGCTCCCCGAGCTGCAGAGGAGCCCAGGGTCTGCAGGCACTGGGCTGATAACGATTTTTTTTTATTTGGAAGCTGCTAGTAAAGGCCGCTGCGGTGCGGCCTGAGTCTCTCGAGCTGCTCTGTAAGGGCCGCCGGCAGCGAGTCTCACGGTGCAGAGTCCTGCTGAGCAGAACCTCCCGGGGAGGCTGCGGAAGAGGATTGAGAGCCTTATACCCAGCGGCGCTAGTGGTTCCGTAGGAGCGTGCGGAAACCGTCAAGTCAAATGTGTGTCTTTAGGAGGGTAAGAGGAAGGCCGTTTTAAATGAGGGCAAGTATTTGTTTCGTGGGTGCATCAGTGGATAATAAAAGGGGCAGAATAATCAGCAGGTCACCCTAAATACGTCTAAAATTTAACATGTGCAGGATACTCAGGGCTTGTACTTGATAGAACTTCATCAGAACTTTTTAATATGGAAGTACTTGAAATTATTGAAAACTTGCAAACATGTTTGATAATGCTAAGTAGAAAATTGTATCATTTTAAAGCTTTTCGTGTCATGAACAGCTGATATCTTGTGTTTATGTTAATACTGTAAGGATCCTAAATAATTCCTTTGAAAAGTTGTGGAGCCAAAGTAATGTTTTCCGTATTAATTCATTTATTTATTTTTAAAGCACATCTGTAGGTTCTCTACATTAATTACAAGATTTTAAAAGGGAAAAAGTAAAGCAGAAACAAGATGACCTATCAGTAATTTAAGCAAAGTGATAGTGGAACAGGCCTCTGAAAGTTACTAACGGCTGCTTGGAGGAGTGCGCTCAGGCTGTATTCTTTAGAGAAAAACATAATCTCTGGGTTATATGAGAGGATGCTTACTCTTCTAGGAGGAAGAAGGATGTTGGTAAATTTTGCCACATCTTTGGAAGCTGTAATGTGTAGAACATAATGAAGAGACATTTGATTTGCTTTACCCAGAAACATATCAAGCCCTTGTAAAGGCTTGATAGGGAAGCCATGGGAAATGAAAGTATCAGCCTCTCACTAGCACTGTGGGATTTGGATAATATTGCAGAATGATCAGTATTAGGAACATAGTATGGTTTCAGTGAGAAAACAAGTTGGATAGCCTCATGCTTGAGTAGTCTTTATTCTCCTAAGTGGGAAATAAAAATGTGGTGAAGAAAAGTTATTAACAGGAAAGTGCCAGGTAAGACTATTATTTGAAAGTTTGAAGCGTGCTTGATTCAGGAAGGAGGGGGCAGGAACATTTGGGCTTCTGGAAGTTAGTTATAATTGGCTAACGCTTTGTCAAAATGTAACTGGTACAAGGGCATGCAATTTAGGAAATTTAGTGTTTATTCATTAACAGTATTTTGTATGCTGTGTAGGTCAAATTAAGAAAATTCAGATAGAATTTTATTTTAATAAGCTTTTTATTTGCCCTCCTTATGAAGACTTAAATTCCTCAGTAATGATTTATAGCGTTGTTAAAAAGAAAGGGTGATTCTTTTAGGGAAACATTTTGATATATCATGCCAAGAGTTTGTATTGCAGGCCTTTAAGATAAATTTTACAGAAATAATATTAACCTTGGAATTTCTTTTTTTTTTTCAGATTTATTTATTTATTTATTTATTTATTTATTTCTCTCCCCTTCCCTCCTGCCCCCCAGTTGTCTGTTCTCTGTATCTGTTTGCTGCATCTTCTTTGTCGGCTTCTGTTGTCAGCGGCATGGGAATCTGTGTTTCTTTTTGTTGTGTCCTCTTGCTGTGTCAGCTCTCTGTGTGGGCGGTGCCATTTCTGGGCAGGCTGCACTTTCTTTCGCGCTGGGCGGCTCTCCTTACGGGGCGCACTCCTTGCACGGGGCTCTCCTACATGGGGGACACCCCTGCGAGGCACGGCACTCCTTGCGCACATCAGCACTGCGCATGGGCCAGCTCCACAGGGGTCAAGGAGGCCCGGGGTTTGAACTGCGGACCTCCCATGTGGTAGATGGACACCCTAACCACTGGGCCACCGTCGCCCAGAATTTATTTCTAATATCCTAATTCTTCCTTGTTAGAATTCTAATTTTTTAAAACATATTTAGACCTTCTACTTAAAGTTTAAAATAATAAATATACACAAATATAAGTTAAATTGTGATCATTTTAATAAGTTTATGTAAGTGTAGTTAATATCACTGGTATATCAAAAAAATTAACTTGGAAATCTATGATAAAGTCAGAAAATGTTGAAAATTTCTTTAAATCTATGGCCTCTATAGAGCGTCTTCCCATTCTTAAGATTGTTTGAATAGATCTTGCTTTTATGGTTTCCATTTGTAAATGTTGTGCTAAGACCAGAACATAATTTGCTCTTGTACATTTCAGGAAGTAAAACCTTAGAATGGATTTTAAAAAACACTCTGTTGTAGATTTTAGCTAGTGTTAAAAGATAGAAATGGAATAGAACATCCATCTATATTAAGAAAACAAATTTCATATAAATTTTTAAAGTAAAACTTCTTGAAAGGATTCTGAGAGAACTCCAGATTAGAAATGTCATTTAACTATGACTATTCTTAATAGCTCTGTAGACAGACAAAATCTCTTTTGCTTTCCTCTTCCCCTCCAGGTTGCTATTTTCAATAGTTATCTCTCTATAAACTTCATGAGAGTTTACCTTTTACAAATAAAATGGAGAAAAAGTTTTTATTCCAGTGAAGTTTGCCCCTCAAGGGTTTTACTCTAGGGATTTTATGAGTATTTTAGGAATAAATTGCTTTTTTTTACTCAAGAGCTTAGTTTTGAACAAGCAAATGTTTTTATGGGGAGTCCATGATACACCATCAGAATAAACAGGCTCATTGTCATAACGAACACTGGATTATATTTCATTTTCCTTTTTTATATTACTTTTCAGATTCCTCGTGCAAATGTTTTTGATAAGATGAAACAAAAATACATAATGCTGTGATTTTAAACTATATACACAGTTTAGAGGTCTTACTGTGAAAGTGACTGAAATTAAAATCAAGTAAGATATTGGTGACTGAGATCTTGCAGATTATGTTCTAAAGTAGTGCGTTAGTAATTCAAGACATTCCTTTCTTTGTGCTTCTTTCTTCTTTATTTTTGCCAACAGGTTTAGAATCTATGACTTGATTCCAGTGGGAGGTGATCAATCTCATTCAGATCTGGTTCCTGAGAAATAGTTTATGAAAAGGAGATTACTAATTATATTAATACATATTAAATTATGGTTGGAACACAATTCTTTATTCTGGCAAAGTATGCAGAATAATTGGAACATTAAAAAATTCCTTTTAATATTTATAGCTAATTGTTGCAGAATTAAAAATAAATAAATTTTAACTTTGGAAATGAGAATATATATATATTTTTGATCCAAGAGTATTTGTACTGCCAAATAGAAAGAATGAGGAAAAAAGAATAAATATTATAAAGGTATGTCAGGAAGACAAATGAGACTGTTCAAAGGACACAATGGTCAGCTGGAATAGAGTAACAAAGAATATCATATCTTATTAAAGAATAAACATCCATAATCCCATACTAATATAAAATAATTGAATCAATCAATAAATTGGGAGAAGAGGCAAATTTTCCTTACAGAAATGTTCAAACATTAAATGTAGAAAGGATAGGGAGATTGGACAGTGCATTAGCATACCACAATAATAATTGCTGCATGTAATATTCAGAGAAATATGAAAAATTGTGGATAAAGTGTAAGAGAGAAGATATTTGTATAGCCTCAGGATATTTCCCCTGACTGGGGGCTTCATATGTCTGCTAATCCTTGATAATTATCACTACAGGGAGGGAAGATTCATTCCCTTCTTCTTGAGTGTGAACTGATCTCCAGACCAATATCTCTTATATAGTAAAACATCATCAGCAAAATAATGGGAAAGAGCATCCACCCTCAAATGGATGGGAAACATCCTATTGACAGGACTAGGCTCCATCCCTAGCCCCCATAATAGCCACAACTTGCAGAAGTGCAAGTTTATTATTAAAGCTACCCCACTGTGAAAGGGCTACCAATGGTTTACTCAGAAGAAACCACATCCTGTGACATAGAACAGCCCCTGTTCTGGGTCTGCACATCCAGATACAGTTCATTTCCTCACAAGAATAGACAAAGAAGCCACTCCACACCCTCCCACACCCCTAGAATTCACTCCCCCTAGCCCACCGCCCCCTAGCCATCCCTATAGGCCTTCAGGTCTTGCCTAAGCCCCAACCCACTCCCACCAACTAAGCATGTTTCCGCCTGTAGATGTGCTGTATGAATTCATGACTGCCTCTACCAGGAGCAGGATGAAGTTTCCCTTCAGACTCCCGCCATGCTGGTGGGGGGGCCTGAAGTTTATTTTTCAGATGTCCTCCATTGGGAGAGCTTCCCAATAAATCCTTACCTGCATTCGCCAGTCTCCACATCCCAATTGTCTCACCCCGACATCTAACACCTAAAACATAGTAGGATTCATCCCAGGAATGTAAGAAGAGTTTAATATTCATAAATCAACTAATGTGGTATAATGTATTAATTGAATAAAAGACACAACCACAAAGAAACACACTTATACAAACCCAACACCATTCCATGATAAAGATATTAAGCAAACTGGGAGTAAAATAAAACTTCCTTAAACTGCTAAAGAGCCTCTATGAAAATGCCATAGGTAGCATCAAACATAGTGGTGAAAGACAGAATGTTTGGCCCATAATATCAGGGAAAAAAAACTTGGAGGTTCATTTCAACATTAATGGAGTTTCTAGCCAGGGAAAATAAGATAGTGAATGAAATAAGCATTAGTTGGAAAGCAAGAAGCTAATCTATCTCTATTTGCAAATAAAATATTGGCTATTGAAATATTAAGGACCCCTGTAATAAATTATTAAAACTCATAAAAGAGTTCTGCATGGATCTGGGGTAAACGATCAATATAAAAATTTCAAATGAATTTCAGTTCACTAGTAATGAATACTCTGATTCTGAAATTAGGAATGATCTGTTTAAAAGAGAATAAAATGCTCAGTAATAAATTTAACAAAAGAAGTTCAAAACACATGCTCTGAACTACAAAACCTCATTAACAAAAATGAAAGGTGTAAAAATGGGAAATATATTGCAAGTTCATGGAAGGTAAGTCTTGATAATTTTAAGATGTCAGTACTCCCATAAAGATTAGCGGATTCAATGAAATTCCCATTAAAATTTCAGTTAACTATTTTGTTGAAGAAATTTACAAGCTAGTCTTACAACTCATATGCATATACAGGGGGCCCAAAATAGTTGAAATAATCTTGGGAAAAAATGTGAAAGTGGAGGACATTCTTCCAGATTTCAAAACTTACTGAAAAGCTGCAGTTACCAACTGCATGGTACTGACATAAGGAAAGAAATATGTACAAACGCTATAATATTGGAGTTCAGAAATAAACCCTCACATTAATGGTCAATTGTTTTTTTAATATATTTTTATTAGGAAAGTTGTGAACTTACAAAACAATCTGCACATGTGTGCAATTCCCACACAACACCCTTCCACTAACACACTACATTGATGTGGAACATCTTTTACAGATTATGAGATAATATCATCTATTACCACTAACTATGGTTTATAATGTACGCCTGGTATATTTTTTTCCATATTCCCCTGTTATTAACACAGGCATTGACACAAGATTATTACAGTATTGCTGTTAATGATAGTCCATAGGTTGCATTAATTTATTTCCCATGCTTCATATCCCACTACCTTGCAATAGTGGTGTACGTTTGTTCTATTAATAGTTTATAGAAGGACATTCTTGCATTTGTACTGGTAACCACAATTCTCATCCACCTCTGCGTTCACTATGTTTTCAGTCCCTCGATTATTCTCTAGCTTTTTTCAATTGACATTTATATCCCTAGACTATCGTTTTCACCCACAATCCCATTAATAAACCAGCTGCTATTCACTATAATGTGTTACCATCAACTCTATCCATTTCCACACTTTTACAGTCAAGTTAATTAAAACATCTGCATACATTAATCATCAGTATTCCTTCACATCATGCTTATCTCTGAATAACCTATACTTTAGTTCTGGACTCCATGCATTTATTCTTTGTATTTAGTTCTTATTAGTGGGACCATGCAATGTTTGTGCTTCTGTGTCTGGATTATTTCACTTAGCATAAGGTCTTCAAGATTCATCCATGTTATCATATATGTCCCAATTTCCTTTCTTCTTACAGCAGTATATTATTTCATTGTTTGTATATAGCACATTTTGTTCATCCATACATTGTTTGATGGACATTTGAGTTGTTTCCATCTTTTGGCAATTGTGAATAACACTGCTATGAACATTGGTGTGCAGATATCTGTTCTCTCATATTGGGAGATGGGCTTGTACCCACAGGCACCCAACCATTCACTCCCTGTAGGCCAGAAGTACCTGCCATTGCCCGGAGAGGCTGAGGAAACACCAGCCCTGTCCTGTCCTGTTGGGGTTTGGGGTGGATTCACAGGTGCCCAACACTCCAGTCTGTGCAGGCAGAAAATGCCTGCCATTTCACGGAAAGGCTGAGCAAACACCAGCCTTGTCCAATCCTGTTGGGGTGTTGGGGTGGATCCACCGGTACCCAACAGTCCAGTCTGTGGAGGCCAAAAGTGTCTGCCATTTCCCAAAAAGCCTGAGGGTGGAATGGAGCTACAGGTGTCTGACTGTTCAGTCTGTGTGGGCCAAAAGCACCTGCAGTTACACAGAGAGGCTGCGGAAATGCTGCTCCCCTCTTGTCCTGTTGGTGGGGGTGGAGCCACAGGTGCCCAGCAGTCAAGTTTGTGCAGGCCAAAAGTGCCTGCATTTGCTCTGAGAGGCTGAAGAAACACCAGCCCCCTCCTATCTTGCAGTGGTGGAGGGGTGAAGATGAAATCAAAGGCACTCAACAAACTGGTTCTTGTGGGGAGAAAGTGCCTACAGTTGCCCAGAGAGCTTGAAGAAACACCAGCCCCCTCCTATATTATGGGGTGAAGGGGTGGAGATGAAATTGAAGGCACTCAACAAACTAGTTCTTGAGGGTGGAGAGATAGAGGTGAAGTCAAAGGCCCTCAGCTAGGTTGAATAAAATATTTTAATGTCAATTTCTTAAGAACTAACACTACAGAATTTCTGGGCGAAATGTCATGAGGTATATACGTTTTTAAAAAACTCGGTATGCTGTAGGTAAGGGGAAGGTTGAGAAAATGGTAGAGCAAATGGTGTAAAATGCTAAGGTTACTTGAATCTAGGTAAAGACTATATGAATTTTAGTTGTAATATTATGTTTGCAACTTTTCTAAGTTTGAAATTATTTCCAAATAAAAAATTAAAACCAAAGCATTGGCCTTGGGAGACAATTTGATTGACTGAAATAATTTGGATGCCAACTTGACAGCATTTCCTGTCATACACTGAAGAATTCCTTCTTCTTGTTATGCAGCACCTGGCTGAGAATATAGTCCTGTTGAACTGTGGGTCTACAAAGCACATGACTATCAAGAACAAGTATCTAATTGTGCTAAGATCTAACCTTGCTAAGATCAGCACTCTAGCACAGCTGAATTCTGTAGAAGGTCAAGATCTAACCAATGCTGTGACAAAGGCTTAACTTGTGAACTTGAATTGATGTACTTTAATATTTGTAAATAAAATTGGCACTGTACGGTGTCTGTACAAAAAAATGTGAAGTTGCATTATTAAAGTTGTGACAATTTGAACAAAGGAGAAATTGGGAGGGGAAAGTAAGAGGATTTCATAAGTTAATCTATTTGTTTAAAGGTGTTGAATGTGATAAGAATTAAGAAGATTTCAACACAATGAGGGACCTAAATAGTTAAGGGAGCTCCCATATTAATTCTGAAATTGATTCTAAAGTTTCGATGTTACAGCAGTGGGCTTCAGGCAGGGTGGGAATCCCTGGGCTGTGACATCAATTGCAGGCTGTAGCATCCTAGAGGGTCGTGGGGGTCTCCAGGCTTTTAGGTAAGGACACCTAAGGCTTTCCCTTCTCATTCATGGACAGAGGGGAAAAGGCGATTTGTATTTCTGCTGTCCCTGAGCAGGTGTGCTGAGAAAACAGTATTTGTACTCCTTTAAAAGAATTTTGAATAGTTTTATCCCAAATAAGGAACTCAATTTGTTCAGGTTTAAGCAAGCCATATATAGGTTGAGCCATCAAAGAAAAGTTAATAATCTATTTTCTACAATATCCTTCAAGACCTAAAAGTCATCTTAATGTACATTTGGTCTTGGGAGAAGGGTAACTTAGAAGGCATTGGATTTGTTCAAGGTCTAGGTGGAGGCTGTTTGGGGCAGGAATAGGTGAGGCAAAGACAATTTGAGCAATAGCAGGTAATATGGACCATAAATTGAATGTAATAGTATCTAAAAGAGGGTGGCATTTAACTTTTATTTCGTTGAAACAACAGGGATATGTATGGGGCATAGTTCCTTATTTGGTCTGTTGAATATAGTTCTAGAAATTCCAAATTAATATACCTCTTTTGGGGAGAAAGATGTATATGCTTGGAATAATCAAAGGAAACTCCTTCTGAAAAGGTGAATTGGGCAGAGGGGATTAAGAAAAATTGAGGTGTGCCCCATAAAAGTCCTAACTGAATGAAAACTGGGAGGGATTCAAAGGTGGCCATGGGTTTGCTGGGAACTCCCACCATTTGAATGGTTTCTCTACTCCAGAGAAGGGTTAGTGAGGGTGGTGGGATTTATGACAGAGAAGGTGATCCTAGTATCTATTAAAGCCCACATACCCGGGTTTCCAATTATCGGATATATTTCACCTAAAGATGTGAAGTAAGCAAGTAGAGAAAGGCCAAAGAGAGCATTTGAGTGTTTACTGCAGTTTTTGAGATTTTTACAATTTTATTTTAGGATTTTAGGATTTATTTTAGGATTTTGGACAGTTTCTTTGAATGAATATTCAGGTTTTTTACAAGTCCTGGCATTATGAACCCTTGTGCTTATGTGTAAATTTAAAGGATTCATTGAAGGCTTTTTTGCTTCTGTATTTTGAAACTCATGGTTTGTAATAGTGTTTGTACAGTTTTAGCTTGGGAGGATTTCTTTTTTTCAGCCTCTTCAAGGGTTATGTAATTGATCCATAAGATTTACTAAATCATTAGATTCCATTGTGGCTGAATATAGTTGCTTAAGTTTTAGAATGGTGCTTAATTTTTCTGAAAGATCATTAATAAAAGTATAATTAAAAAGACTAGAGCTTTTGTAGTTAATATTGTCAAGATCTGAGAATTAGGAAAGATTTTAAAACCTGTTACAATGTTCATATATGGGTTCATCAAGTTTCTGGGTACATTGTTGGATTTTACTCCAATCAATAATTTGGGGATAAACTTCATGTACATCCTTATGAATTTCTTTTGCTGTCTTAAATGTTTCCATTTTCTCAGTAGCTCTTCATTTTGAAAAGTTATTTAAAGAATCTTTCCAATTAGCTTTGACTATTCAATTTTGGACATGACCTTCACCAGCAGTCATGTGAATTAATTAGTAAAGGCCCAAAAGTCTAAGTGATAAAATTCATTTTTTTTCCCCAAAATCTACTGAGAATTCATTAGTGTTTGGGGAATCTTTAATTACTGTCCTCAGTATGGTCTTTGTCCAGGGGGTTGAATATAGCAGGTGAAATGCTTGATCCTTCTTCATTTGGCTTAGTTTTTTAAAATGTATTTTTTGTTTATTTTAAAAAAATACTTAGATTATAAAAATGCTACATAAAAAAAATATAAGGAGTTCCCATATGCCCCACTCCCCACACCTCCCACTTTTCCTCACATTAACAACTTCTTTCATCATTGCAATTGAGGAACACATTTTGGAGAGTTGCCACACAGCATGGATTATAGTTTACGTTGTAGTTTTGAAGGGCATAAGAAGATGAGGGCAATCTGGAACTACTACAGGGGAATCATAGGAGGGGAGTTCAGCTAAAGTGTAATCAAGAAGATCTCTTCTGATCCTCTTTCTGAGACAAGGTAATGTCAACAGAGAAATAAACTAAATTGTAAGCAACAAAGGTGTTATTTGGTGTCTTAGAATTGCAATTGAGGGAGCCCCTATTCTTGTACCCACCCAAATTGTATCCTGATTTGGTTCCTCCAAGCAAAAGTTTTTAAGCAAAAAGAAGAATATTACATAAAGTGTTCAATTGTTGATATTCAGGGTGCTCCAAATGTGCTTCAGGTTAATTAACTGAGTTCTTTATCTAATTTAAAAAAATACTACCAAAAGTAAAACCTGAGTTAAGGAGGGTTGCAGAGTATAACATTAGTATACAAAAATCAATTTCTAGCAAAGAAAATTCCAAAAGTAAAATTAAAAATAATAATGTGATTTATTATAGAAAAATGGTAAAATACTTGGGCATAGATTTAGAAAAGGAATGAAATCTTTTATTTGAAATCTACAAAAAACCTTGTTGACTTCTGGGAAAACGGCATCAGAGTAGGTAGGCAGGGCGCAACTCTCACAAAAATAATGGAGGGAGGACCAAGCTGTCTGAGGAAACTGCTTTGGCGATCTGCAGACCAGGAGAAAGGTGTGCATCATTCAGGAGTTGAGGTTCAGAGAGATGAAGAAGCTGAAACAAAACTCATGAGTTAGTAGCCCCTGTGGCCAAGAATGGCACCCTCCACTAACCCTCGGGTCAACAGCCTGGATAAAACCCATGACTCACTGTAGCAAATGAGAGGGAACAGCTGTCTTCCTCCCTGGGAAGAGGATGGGCACAGCAGAGGGTGAAAGTGCCTTCTGTTTGTGAGTTTGGCCAGTGGAGGTCTGGGAGGGCTGGGAGGGCTATGGAGTAGGGCATACAGGAATCCCCTCTGCTGAGACCAGCTCAGCAATAGGTCTGCATGAAGGGAAGGTGATGCAGAACTGAAGAAATAAAAGGACAGAAAGAAAGACACAAGAGAGGAAACAAAGATAGGACCAGAGGACTTCACAGCTTTTGAAACTGACAGACTCAATCCTAGTTTCCCCATCGTATTTATTTGAAAGCTAAGGAGCAGCTGTGGGCTACAAGAAGCTACCTGCAACATCCACAATAAGGTAATTCACAATTCAGGAGGCAACTCAGAGCATCTTGGACAGTAACAAGAAGCAACTTGCAACATCTACAGTAAGGCAACTTACAATAACAGGAAGTAACTTAGAACATCTTATACAATAACGGGAAGCCACAAATAGGTAAGCCAATTTCCCACAACACCCCTATATTTTTTTGTGAAACATTTATGTAATCTAAGTTTCTTTTATTAAAAAAAAAAAAGTATATTAAAAAAGAAAAAAGGGGGGCTGGGAGGAGTCTGACTTCCAAGCTGGTGTCTGCTCTGTCTGTATCCTCCCTTGCCTGGGATGGCTGGGGCTCCTCATGGGCCACGCAGGCATCAGAAATGCCACTCTTGGCTGCCAGCTCCTTCTTTTATGAGAGGGGTCAACCATAAAGATCTTCATGTTGCTATGCAAGCCTTGACGCTTCTAGGAATGTGTGTATCAAACTGTGACAAATTTTTCATTTAGTAGTATGTTCTAGACTCTTTGGTTGTGAAGTAATGTATTCATTAAGGGTCACCCTAAAGTTTGTGAAAAATCAAAAGCTTTTTTAGTTGAGTGGACAGATGAATTTAAGAATGACCCACAGCTGACTGATAGCAACAATGATAAAGACCCTGAAGGAACAAGAAGTCACCTTTCCTGCCATTGGCTCACAGGCTGCAGAAGAAGTCAAAGCAAACCAGGTCTTAGTAGCCAAAGACCCCGGCAGTGGCTACTATCAAGAAAGAAGAAGTCCTAGTAAAACACAGAGTTATCCTTAAGGAAGAGAGGCAACAGCCAATCCCACTTTCCAGTTGTATCCAAGTACCTCCAATCTCTTACCAAACCACCAACATGAAGGCCAAAAAGTTCTTGCTATAAATGACCTTGAAGCTGCTGAGGCTAATGCACTTACTTTTCAAGCTGGAGAAATTATGCAGTTCTCGACGACAGTGAGCCCAACTGGTAGGAAGATGAAACCCGTCAAGGCTGGGGTTATTTCCCTCTAATTCTGTGAAGGCAGATCTCACTGCTGAACCAGAAATGACTAAAATGGAAAAGACAGTACAATTCAGTGACAATGTTCAGGTGGGACCCTGAGACAAATTAAGTAGAATCACATTTTTTTATCTCTTTTTTAAAAATTATGTTGATTTCCTTTCTCTTGGTTGAAAATTGTAATTATGTTTCTAAGCTACATACTGTGTTTATTGGTAGCAGTGATAGAAATGTTTAAACTGGAAAAAGTGACTTATACTACATTTCAACATTTTCATAATTATTTAGGATATAAACACACTTTCCTTCATTCATCTTACCCCACTGCTAGTCTTTTAAATCTGTCTTTAGCACATTGTATCCTTTAATTCTTCATTAAAATAAATATAAACAGAAGAAGAAAAAAAGAAAGGAAATCTCCATAAACTAGTTTGGGCTACACATGGTTTCAGCCTCCCTTGTTTTTTGAGCATTCCTAAATCTTGAGGGACTCAATGTGACAGCTTCTCTGGATGCTTCACGCTGATTTAGGTCCTAGATTAGGATGTGAGGAATCGACTTCCTTGGCATGAAGCTGAAAGTACTCATGAGTTATTGGTCATCAGTTTTGGAGGTTTCAGGACTCAACCAACATACGGAAAAATCCAGAGACTTGTGAACATAACCATGTCATGTTGGTGAAATAGTTTACATAGATTCCCAGATACAGCCTGCTATAGCATGTTGGTTCCATGTAGCCTTGTGGCTTCTTTATGGTGTTCAGATGTCTTTAGTGTTTACAGGAACATCGTTACTTGAGGCTTTGCATGCTGTGGCAGTTTGTGATGTCTGGCTGAGACACGCATGTGCATAAACTCCAGAATGACCTCCCAACTCTGAATTTCCCTGTCAAAGAAACTCTATTTGGTTTTATTGCTTTAACATTCTCCCCTTTTAATCAGGATCCTTCTCCCAAGGCATTGCTGATCAGCATTTGGCATTACTCCCTTGTCAATGGGGAGACTCCTCCCTGGGAGTCACGCCCCATATAGGGGTGAATGTAGTTAATTTATTTGCAGAGTTTGCCTAAAGGAGAGGCCATTTTTGAGCAACAAGGAGGTGTTAAAGGGTGACTCTTTGGCATGAATTATAATTAGACTTAGTTTCATCATTACAGAAATGTTTCATAAATGCCAGCTTCTATATTGAGGGCTTGGCACATGAGCATTTTGGGTGGTAGTTGCAACTGTTCTGGAAATAAGACAATGAATAAGAGACATTGTCATGAGTATAAAATAAAAATGTACAATTAGCAAGTTTGGTAATAAGTAATGAATCTAATCTCCCCAAGATCTAAAATTTATCCAACTAAATAAATGCCTATGGGGTTGAGCAATAGCTCTGGCCTCTCTATAGAGTCTAAATTAACATAGAACCAGCAATTTGATAAGACTGCTTAGGCCAGCAACTTTTTGTATGCATGGATAAAAGGATGGTGAAGGGCAAGGAAGAAAAGGTAAGGGTGAAATGAGAAGTTTAAAAGGGACAGAGATGGACTGATGTACAAAGGAGTAAGGGAGAAATAAAACTGCAAATAAGATAACTAATAGGGTAAAAATTAAGGTTATGTCAGTGTTATTTATTTTATTTCAATCTGATGAAAATCAGGTCTGGTTCTTGGTTTAGCTGCTCATATCAGATGCCATTTATGTCTTCTGGGTGACATAAGCCTACCATAACTAGTATGTATTAATTATACAGGCCTGGTCCTGTGTTTTGGGATACCTGTCTACATCAGAAGGTTTCTCCACCTCATCCCATAATTTTAATATTGAGGTTTAAGTCCCTAGTAGATATAGATTTCCAGGCAGGGATGGGACATTTCTTTAAATGAGAAATATGAGTCCAAGAATAAATAATTTCAAGTTTAGCTACACATGGGTAGTTAAAAGTATCTGGTCCTTTCTAGTGATATTGGAGTACATCTTTGTGGAGGTGTCTTTTCCAATATACAAAATCACCAGGGTAAATATTGTGTTTCTAAATGCCTTTGTCTCCTGGGAGCACTGTAAAAGGAATGTTCTATCAAAGAATCAGTCTTCTTTAAGGTTTGGATTAGCTCCTAGTAATAGGTTAGTATATTTTCTCTTATGTGGCAAGGCTTATATAGTTTATATTCATAGGTCCCTTTTACAAATTCAAATGGGGATAATTTATGTTATACAAAATGAATGGATCTTAGATGTAGTGTGTATTTAGATAGGGCTTTTGTCCATGTTAGATTGAGGGATTCCATGAAATTGCCTTATTAAATTTTATGATACCATTTGTTCATTTTACCTCTCCAGAAAATTGAGGATGATAGAGAAGTTTTTGGTTGATGGGTAAGACCTAAATTTTTGTGTGACTCAATTTATTGCAATATTGGCTTTATTACAGTGGTCTGGAACCAATCCCACAATATCTCTAAGCTACGCCTGTAGCCTTTTATTGCTGGTTGACAAGTCTCCTGGATTTTAAATTAGTTTATAATATTTCTGAAAAAGCCAGTCTCATTTTATGACAAAAGAGAAATAAAGGTAGCCATTCACACTTCTTTTATCTATGGGTGGTTAAATTAACAGGTCTTTGTTTTATTTTTTTCTGAGTTATGACTGGTAGCTTCACAATCATGTTAAAATTCAGGTTCAGCTACATCTCAGCAGAAAGTACAAATTACTCTCCATTCCGAAAATTTGTCATTGAGGGCCCATGACAAGATAAACTACTTTGAGACACTTTTCACAGCTCAGGATATCCCTCCATTCTGACAAACTGCACACCACTCACCACTCATCATTGAGGCCACTCTCTTTCCTTGTCCCTCTGACATGAATGAAGCTGTGACTTCTGGGAGGCACCTGAACACTCAGATTTTCATTTGAGGAGTTTTCCTGGGGAAATTCAGGTGGAGCTACTATGATGTCTGGAGCCTATGGGTTGGCATAGTCTCTTGAAACAACCCTGAATGCTTGTTAAGATCAGGAACATGAGTGTGCTTCTAGAATGGTTGGTGTTTGAGGTCTAGATTCTTCAGCTGATTCCTCTTTCACTACAACAACAGGAAAATCATAATTATCAGGTGGGTCACTGTTCTTCTTTTATTAGGATTAGCACTAACATGACTACTGGGACTTCATGTGTTGAATTAGTTCCTGTTGATTTGCTGGAAAATCCAGAACTTCCTCAGCCCCCATGAGCTGGAGATATTAGGTGGACATATTGGGGGATGTACACTAGTCAGAGGAACAGGTACTGCATTGCATGGAGATGGTAGTGATGAAAGGGGGACTGGATGGTTCTGTTTGAGGGTGGTCTTAGCTGGCTATGATGTCTGCTAGCATCTTTCCTTACAATATTGTCTGAAATAATAGTCCTTAAGTAATCATTATCTGGAAGAGAAGGAAGATTATAAGAACCTCACTGGTGAGCTCAGATTGATCATAGGTGAACCAAAAGCTTTTTCATCATATCCTGCTGCACTAGTAATGGTGGGACTGGAAGGAGGACAGGATGTACTATTGACAGTTGATGGGGCAAACTTCTTCATGAACTTCTTCAATCTCTGAGGTGCTATTATGGGGTGTGACAATTTTAGATTATTTTATGAATCCCAAAAAGAGAAAGATTATGGTTGTGGATTAATCTGTTACTCTGGGTATGATACCCTTTGATTGCATTGAATTCAGCTGAGTTACCTTTGATTAGATTACCTCTTAAGATTGCTTTGAGGACTTTTTAATTCAAGCACATCACAGGGGACACAGATTGAGTCCCCACCCCATTGGTGGGTCTGATATAAATGGACACTCACACAGACAGACACAGAGAGAGCTCTGTCATTTTTTATTCTGCCATGTGACAGAAAGGAGAAAGCTCAAACAGTGGGAGCCCAAGGGAGAGATGAGCTATTTTGCTTGCTAGTTTATAGCTGACCTTAGGAAGAGCACAGACCAGCTGAGACTTATATAGGAAGCCCGAAGATGCAAGCCTTATGCCAGCCTGCAGCTGAAATCAGGAAGAGGCAGAGGAGCTGAGCCTGAGAGGAAGCCCAGAATGGGAAGGCTGAAATCTCACGGAGATCACCAGCCAACTTGCTTCAACATGTGGCAGCTGACTTTGTGAGAAAGCAACTAAAGCTGGACTTTTTATTGCCTTGTAACTGTAAGCTTTTACCTCAAATAAATACCCTTTATAAAAACCAACAGATTTCCAGTATTTTGCATCAACAGCCCATTGACAGACTAATATATGGGGTTTTGCTGGTCAGTACACACCACCTGGAGGACCTGGAGGGTCTCTAACTCCAGGACAGTGTTGTCCAATAGAAAGAAAATGTGTTCCACTTAGCTAATTTAAAATTTTCTAATAGCCACGTTAAAGAAAGTAAAAAAGAAAAAAGTCAAATTAATTTTCATAGTTTAAATATTATATCAACATGAATCAATTTGAAATATTTTCAACTAAGAAATAACAAAGCTGCAAGGCAACAAAAGCATTTATTTGGGGTCTTAGAATTGAAATTAGGGGAGCACCTAATGCGGTAGCCACCCATATTTCATCCTGTCTTGGCATTTCCAGGCAAGGATTTTTAGAGGAAAGTAAGATCAGAGGAGTGGTTTGTGGTTGGTGGATATTTGGGGTACTCCAATTGTCCTTAAGTTTAGATTGTTGAAGTTATTTATCTTGTAGTTTGTGTTGTGGTCCCAATGTCCTTGGGGTTTTGAGAACATTGCTGCTTGAGGCTTTGTATACTTTGGCAGTTTGTGATAGCTGGCTGAGACCTCCAGACACTATTTTTAATCTCTTAGCTAAAGTACCTCAATTTTGTTTTATTCTTTTAATGCCATTAACAGTGAGATACTTTACATTCTTTTTCTCATTATGTCTTTGAACTCAGTGTGTACTTTAAACTCAGCATCTTTCTCAATTCCGACAAGTCCCATTGCAGGTGATCAATAGCTACCTGTTGCTGGTGACTACCATATTGGACATTTCAGCTCTAGAACTTTCACCACTTGAACTCAAATGTGAAAGATAAATTGAGTTCTTAGTTTAACCTAGCTTTTCAGGTTCAGAAGATTGGAACCATAAGTCTCTACATTTGCATCCCTCTTGCCTAGAACTAGGGATGCACATAATATATGTACAATAGCCCCAATTCAGTCATTTCATGGAATCTCCATTTTATGACATTTATATGACATGTGAAAGAATTATGCACATTCTTTCTCCAGCTGAGACATGGCAGAACACTTTCAAAAAGAAAGCAGATGGGGAATCAGCTGTGGCTCAGTTAGTTGGGCTCCTGTCTACCATATGGGAGGCTCTGGGTTCATGTCCCTTGGCCTCCTTGTGAAGGCAGGCTTGCCTGCATGCTGCAGAGGGCCATCAGGCCCGCAAGCACCACAGAGAGCTGACTCAGCAAGGTGACACAACAAAAAAGGGAGACAAGCAAAAGCACAGGAGAGTGCGCAGTGAATGGACACAGAGAGCAGACAGCAAGCAAGCAGCAAGGGGGGAAATAAAATTAAAAAAAGAAATAAGGAAGGAAGGAGGGAGGGAGGAAGGAAGAAAGGAAGGAGGGAGGGAGGGAGGGAGGGAGATGTCCTGTCTGTCAGGCCTATTTTGAGAAACCCACATATTTAAAATGTGTATGCATCTGCTGCCACCACTTTATCAACTCCTGCCAGATGCATACCACCAGGAGAGTTTTTTGTGTCCTTTCTGCTCATTGGACTCTCAGAATGATGACATTAGGACAAATTGTCATCTGGGGAAACAGGTTTCCAAAATCAGGGAACTGGAACACCACCTGAATGCTGTTCTACAGATGAACCCAAGGATGCTGACTTTCCAAGGTAAGGAAACTGTGCAAACTGCTTCTCTACCCACAAAGCATCCTGGAATAAGCAACTGGCAAAATACTTTCCATTAAACACTAGCAGAATATTAGCACCTAAAACATCTGTGCCCCTGGGCACATCAAAATGTAGATTAGAATCACCTGGAGATTCTACAGGAACTAAAATACCTAAGTCATTGTATAGACCTATTCTGTCCGATCCTATAGCCACAGATGGCCATTCAGAACTGGAATTGGGGATAGTGCCTCATGGAAATGACAATATAGTGGAAATAGTAGGTTAAATAAAATATAGCATTTAAATAAATTTCACCTGTTTCTTATATTTCTTAATGTGTCTAACTAGAAAATCGACATATAACATGTGGCTCCTATCGTAATTCTCTTGGTAAGCACTGCCTAATCCTGGCATCTCAAACTTGAATATGCATTAAATTACTGAAAATCTTGTTAAAATGCAGATTCATATTCTTTAATTGGTTGACCTGAGAATCTGGATTTTGAGGGGAGCCCAGGTGTTGCTGGGGCTGCTAGTTGGACCACACTCTGAGAGTCAAGGCCCTGCACTAAGTGAACATGACCAGCTCTCTGGCTGTGAGCCCCAGGAACCTGCCACGTTAAAAGCCCCCACTAATCCACAGTCAGTGTAGACAGCCACAAGAGTGAGTGGATTTATCCCAGTGTTCAGAATCCCAAGCAGTGGGTGGTGTTTTTTCCTGTAGATTTATGTCCAGCTGCAGACTCTGACCCTGCATCCTGCAGTGTGTGCTGCCCCCACTGACTGACCTAATGTTATAGAAAATAATACCTGATCCAGTTTCACAGCTTAACTCTCACTTATTTTTGTAAGAGTAAGGTAAATGGTTAAAGTGAGTTCTCTGATCATATTCCTGGATAACAGTGATGAAGTAGGATGCCAGAGCCGATCTGACAGACCCTCAAAAGCCAGCTCATGTTTTCCCTATTCCTGGTGTGTTACAATGTGTCACATAATCCATGGGGGCATTTGGAGTTAAAATATGAGTGTGCTTTGTTTTATATCTTGGGACAAAACATCTGTGAAAAGAATGAACTTATTTTCTGTTTATTTTCTAATTGTTTTTCTTTTTACTTTAATGTTTGGGGTAGGGAAAGGTCTCCCAAGTTTGTTTCCCCAGGAAAGTTTTGATTTAAGGAAAAATCAAAATTAAGAAAATAATTTCAGTGATTAACTCAGACCTTTGCATTAAAAGTGAATTTTGAGTATGATCTGTCCTTTTGCTGAACTTCTTATTTTCCTTCCACAGTGGATATGACCTTGGATTTTGACATGTGCCACAACCATCTCATCATTTCTGATGAATGGAGGCATGTCTGTTGTGGACATAGCAACCAGCCCCTGGAAGAGTGCCCTGCGAGATAACAGCTACAGGTTTTGTGTCCTGGGCTCAGGTCACTTATGGCCTCCATTACTGGGAGGTGGGCATGGTAACAAGCAAAGAATGGGACCTGGATATTTGCAAGTAATCTATTCAATGAGAAGGAAAGTTCTTAATGTCTTCAGAAATTGAATTGTGGACACTGAATTTGAGAAAAGGAAAATGCTTTTCTGACAACACTATACCAAATATTGTTCTTCAGGTAAACCCCAGTTGTACCAAATGGGAGATTTTCCTGGATTTAAATATGGACACCTTACTTTTTATAAAATTAGTGATGGATCCCATATTTTTACATTTACCAAGATTTCTGCTTCTGAGCCACTGTGGCCATTCCAAGAAATGATGATCAAAGTTTCTTGAGTATCTCTTCTCCAGTGTTTCCAAGTATCCTCCAGCATAGCCCAAAAAAGACAAAGCCAAGAACAACAAAGCACTTTTTCTGAAATTTACATAGTGTTTATATCTATGGCTTTTCTACTTGGTTCATACATGGTACAGAGTACTAGAAAAAAATGTGGATTATCTTACCAATCAGAAACATGAAAACTTCATTAAAATATAATTTTCATTTTAAACATTAAATGTTATGGTCAAATTTGTTACATGTTATATTTCTATTCCTATAGTAAGTCCTGAACTCTCAAATAAATTTGAAACGTTTTTCTATTACCGTAAGATCAACTTCACTATTTTTGTAGGTGATGAATTAAATAAACACTTGGATGTGACCAAATGGATTACCTAATTTTGTAAATGATATGAAATACTAATACTGTTAATTCACAGTAATCACAGAGAACTGGTTAAATGCTTGAAAAAATCCAGAAGTGACAATTTTATCTAACACTTGCTTGGACATATGCTTTTCTAGGTCAGCAGTGAGGTGTCATGTGTTTTATTAATTTTTATTCAAAGTTTATTTCAGATTAAAAAACAAAGTAACAGATGAAAGGTAAACATGGAAGCATCACTCCAAAAAATGTTCTGTCCAAACACTTTTCTTTCATCTAATCTCAAAAACAAACTCAATTGCACATGTGTTTTAGAATTTGAACTGTTTGATCTCAAATGTACTCTGGTAACTTTCAAAATGCTCAACACTTCCTTCTTGATTGTTCCATCTGACATCTTCAGTATTGCTTTCACCTCCTGTTCCTGAAATAGACACGGTCACTGTGAAGACTGGATGTTATATGCTAGGTGTTGATTTTCCTATCACAATTTGTTTCTTCTCCCCATGGCTATATTTAACCACCTGCTAGCATTGTTATGAATTTCTTGAAGTTTAAAATTTTAAGAATAGTCCTATATAAAATATGGAAGAATCGTTGAAGAAGATATTCCAGAGTTTACTTTGTCTATTTTAAACTGACATCAGACAAGCCCAAACTCAAAGTTGCATACACGTACTGGGGAAATATAAAATATTATTAAATAATTTAAAGGTGCATATTCCACAAAGAGAGAAATCCCAGGACAAAATATGAGGAGTCAACTTGAAGTCACATGATTAAGCAATTTGGGATTGTGTTGCTTAATACAAGTATTTGGAAGCATATAATTTGCCATTGGTCAAATGGGGATTTGTACAACTTAATATTTCTTAAATAATTACAATTTTGAAGTAATGCTCTGTTCTCACAAATAGCAGAAAACTTTCCTATGTCCTAGCAAGAATGCGGGGAAGTTGATCTCAAACTAGAGTTGACACTGGAAAAAGAACTGTCAGAAACTGAAAGCTAAAGTCAGTGATTCAGCCTGCTGAGGAGCCTAATTTCTCTTTCTTGGATTAAGGAATTCCTGGGCTAAGAAGTTATCATCAACACGACTCTTGGGTGAGAATAAATCATGTCACCTTAGTAGATTTCAAGAGTCTTGAAGACAGGGACCACATTTTTGACTCCTGCTGCTCCCTCAGTGAACTTAGTCACCTACTAACCATTCACAGAGCCCAGCTCCTAGCAAAAAACCAAAATGCCATGCACCCCTCTCTGAGCCTCCATGTGCCTAGAGGTTGCCATTAGATATTGTGCTGGCCAATAAGGTATAAAGGCATTATGCTGGGTGCCTTATGGAGGAGGTTTTGCTGCCACAGTATAGCCTGGTGAAGAAAGCCTTCCCAACACCTGGCTTTCCTGTCTTTAAATGCCTGGGGATGCTGTAACCACCCTGTACCCAGGAGGGAGCAAAGGTGGATCTGAAATCCAGTCACTCTGGAGAGAGTAGACAAAGGGGATGTAGAAATCAGTCATTTGCCATCAACAGCATCTTCCCTGATCTGTTATCCCCTACCCTGTATATTTATGTTCTGCAAGGGACACATAATAAGAAATCAATGAATAGCTATATAAATAACTATATTCCTTATCAGAAATGGGATTTTCAAATATTTCCTCATCTTTGGTGGGTTATCTTTTCACATTCTTGGCAGTGTCTTTTGATAAACAAAGATGAACACTCAGTCTTTTGACAAATGTCTACTTTCTTGTAATTTGCAATGTTCAGAGCATGGAACAGCTAGCAGTTTCCTGAGTAATGGTTTTGGCTCTAAATCAGAGCCCCATATGCTTGCAACCTTGTGGACAATTTAATGCCATGCTTCTGTGTCATGGTCTGCCAGTGGCTCCATTCAGTGAGCAATTGTGCTCTCCTCGCTTGTCCAGCAGATCCGCACCTGAGTCCTCAGCCATGCACACTTTACTCAAGCTGTTATCACCTTTTTCTCCTCTTATTTGCTTGATTCTCCCTTCACTGTAAACATGCTCAATCTCTGGTTTTGAATTTGTGAGCCACTGTTTGCTTAATCTCTAGACCAGCAAGGTGCATTGAATCTTTTCTTCTCTGATAGAAGAATCATCATTCAGGTATGGAATCTGGTGATTGCTTCTTCCATATGGACCCACAAGTCTCTTCTCTATTAAGAGAGGAAACATTAACTACAAGGCAGTCATGCATTAGAAACTGCATGTCTCAGGAAGGGAGGTTCCTTAGATAATGCTGCTAGATGAGGTTGTAATGTGTTGTGAGGGAAAGTTTCAATAAAGACCCCAGATACTTAGGCAAATGATAGTCTTTCCCTCACAAGGTACCCCTGAAATAGAATTAAACATACATTTCAAAATTTTGGAAGAGAGACACAAATGATATTATATTTAATAAATTCTAAAAACTAAAATGGAAAATAGAAAATCTTGTTTTCAGATGACAGCCATGTATATGTAAATTGTCTCCATGAATTGACATATAGAATATTACATTGATAAAAAATAAAGGTTTTGGATAAAATTCTAATGCATAAAATGGAATGTATCCCTTTGGATAGTAAAGAACACCTGGAAATATTATTAAATTTCGTAAGTCAGAATCAAATATATGGTATTCCACCATGAAGAGGAATTAAATTCATATTTGATACTGGAATTGGAGCATTATTTCTTCATCTAATTATACCTACATTAGAGGCTGAGAAATATTTATATACAAATATAGGCTCATATTCTTTTATACTTCTCACTTTATTATTTTTTTATTAGAATACTTGTGAAAATACAAAACAATCATGCATGAAAAACAGGATTTCCATGCACCAGCCAACCAACAACTTGCATTGATGTGGAACACTGTTATAACTGATGATACCACATATTTATAATTGTACTATTAATTAAAGTCCATTATTTAACTTAGGATTCACATTTTGTGTATTTGTTATAATTTTTATTCTGTTACCATGTAGAAATCTGAAAATTTCCTTCCTGGATCCACACTGCCATGAAGAAAATGGAATGATTAGATTCTTAATCAAATATAATTATTATGGAAATTGTTATAGAGGAGGAAAGAAAGGACTTATCTGCATTTCTTATTAAGCAAGTAAAATTAAAGAAAGATGGGGAATTATATGTGTTATCATTTGGAATAAAATCAAAAGATCCTTTATTCATTAACTTTATTACAAAAAAAATCTCTAACACTTTCTGCCATAGATGGGGAAATATCAGAAGTCATCCTAGTTCCCTAGTACATGAGGAGAATCATTATCCACTCTGCAGTGTTCAAACCCACTAGCAAATATAGAAGCTTTCTTAGAGAATTTGTCTGATTTATCATTTGATATTATAGAAAATGAGAGAAAAATAACTGCATGTGTTCAGGCAGAATTTTAAAATGTATTTAAATAAATATTGGAAATGTGACTGAATGAAAAGTTTCTGGGCCTTGATCTCATATTAAATACACTTATTTGCCTAGATTATTTTATCCTGTGAATGCTGAAGTATACAGGCCCAAGATGAAAATGATATTTGCATTGATTGATTTTTAAAGATTGCCATTTTATTTCCTGTATCTTGATTTCTGGGTTAGCCTTTTCTTAATGTCAAAGATTGCATATTATTTGGTGATATTGCGACTATTCTTTATTTTTTGTGTGTGTTATTTTAAAATTTTATACTTTGACTCCCAGGAAGACTGTAGCACGTAAGTAGATATGAGCAACTCGCCATCATCACACAATTCATCCTCATGGATATCTCAAGCTCCCAGGAGCTGCAAGTTGTGCAAGGTCTGTTCTTCTTAGTGATTTATCTGGGAGCATTGACTGGGAATCTTCTATTATTGTCATAGTGCAAACCCATGTCTACACTCTTCAATGTATTTATTTATAGGCAATTTATCTCTGATAGTTCTTTGCTGCATTTCAGTTACTGTTCCCAAAGTGGTTGTGAATTTCTGTCAGGTAATACATCAGTTTTTCTCACAGCATGTGCTGCTCAAATTTCCTGCCACTCTCTGCACTATGGACTCACCATCGCCCCATGTCTGTGCACACAGGCGGCTGGTGGCTCCTGGGCAGGTGGGTTGGTCAGCTCTGCCATCCACACAGGCACATATCCAGGCTCCCTTCCACAGGGGCGAATGTAATCTATCAGCATTTCTGTGAAGTACCTCAAACTTTGAGGATCTCATCTTTAGATGATTAGTTTTCTGAGTTTGTGGTCCTAGCTATGAATATAGGCATAGGCTTAATATGTTCTGCTTTGTTGTTTCTATCATACATTTATATATTTTCAGTGGTGCTTAGCACACATTCCATGGAAGCCCATAATAAAGCCTTATCCACCTGCACTCCACAGTTGGCAGTTCTACTTATATTTACAATTTCTGGAATTATTGCTGTCTTAGGTCCTATTGCAGATGGAGCATCTCTTAGCAATCTGCTCACAGGCATGTCTGCACCATGTGTCCCCATTCATCAACTCCCTCACTTGTAGTCTCCAGAACAGAGAGATTAACACTGCTGTAGGCAGAATGTTCAACAGGTATTTAGAGTGTCCAACCAGGTTTATCCGTGATTAAAAAATACATAAAAACAAAATTTGAAAGGATTGTCATTTATATTTGATGTACATTGTTAGGTTTAAATCTTTCCTTGTAAAATATCTAGAGTTATCTTGTCTAGTTATATTTTGCTGTTTACACGTGGCAGCCAGCTCTGTGTCTCTGTGTCATACTCTTTCATATCCTAGGTTTAGAGGTAAAAACAATGTGTGGAATTATATAAGACTGTGCCTTACATGGTGGGAATGTAGGTGGGAATATGGAGGGTTCAGCCTCCATGGAGGGCTGTATGGCAGTGTCTAAAGAAATTGAATATATATTCAGGCTGAGTATATACCCAGAAGAATTGAGAGCAGTGACACCAATAGACATCTGCACACCTATGTTCATAGAGATATTATTCATGGTTGCCAAAACATGGAAACAACCCAGGTGTCCATTAGTCAATGAATGGATAAACAAACTGTGGTGTGATGCATGATGGAATATTATGCAGCTCTAAGAAGAAATGATGTAGTGAAGCATGTGAAAACATGTATGAACCTGGAGGACATTATACTGAGTGAAGCAAGCCAGTCACAAAAGGACAAATACTGTATGTTTGTGCTAGTATGAACTAAATATATAACATAATTTCATGGCATTAACTTAAATATGGGCAGAAGAAAATAAAATGAGAGTAGATAAGGGAAAGCTGAGGACTCATCTGTGCAGAACTGGTCAACAGGTTGTTTGTGAATCTTCGGAAATGAATAGAAATAGTGAAAGCACATCATAGTGTTTGTAACTAGCAGAACTATTCTAGGTATGATAGCGGTTGAAAGGGAACATCTAAGGTCATATATTACTAAAAGGAAAGCTAAAAACTGTAACATGGGTCTTCACGTAAAATATGAATATGGGTACTACTGCATATCTAAGACTGTTTTTACAAACTATGAATACAAACTAGATTGACAGAAAAAGAATAGCAGCAATATACAGCAGGGGAAGCATAGAGAGATTGAGAGTTGAATGAGTTTTTTGCTTTTTGTTTATTAGTATTATTGAAATAATGAAAATTCTCTATAATGATTGAAGTGATTAATACACAACTATGTAATTATATCAAATATCAGTGATTGTACACTTGGATGAATTGTATTCTTTATTAATATGTATCATTAAAATCGATTGACAGTAATTGATCAAAACTATATTTCCCAATGTCTCTTTGAGACTCTTAGAATCTTGCTAAACTCCTTTCTTTTCTATTCATTCTCTTCCTTTTTTTCTTTCATGACAAAAATTACTGTAGTTCCCACTCCCAGACCACTGTTTCATCCCCTCCCAATCTTAGGTACTTTAACCGTTTTTCCTTTTAATTTCATTATTAGAGTTGTGCATTTATAGAACAATCATGCTGAAATTAGAGGATTTCCATATATCACCCTATTATTAACACTCTGAATTGGTATATTTTTTTGTTATAGTTGTTGAAAGTACATTTTTAGAACTGTATTATTAATTATAGTCCATGGTGTAGGTAAGGATTCACTGTGTAAGACAGTTCATGGATTACTTTTTATTTTTTATTCTTATTGTTATATATACAATTTAACATTTCCCTTTTTATAAGTTTTATTGAGATATATTCACACCACCAAACAATCCATCCAAGTGTACAATCAGTGGCTTTCAGTATAATTACAGAGTTATACATTCATAACCACAATTAATTTTAGAAAATATTCATTAACCAAAAAAGAAAATAAACTATGGCTTAGCTGTAACCTCTCAATACCTCTGTCCTCCTCCAGGCCTTTATAATCACTAATCTAATTCTGCCTCTATAGATTTATTTATATTTACATTTTATAATGGAATCATACCATATATAAGTTTGTGTATGGTTTCTTTCACTTAACATAATGATTTTTAATTTTTGTAATTATTTTTAAAATTAGATAAGTAGGTTTACATAAAATTATGTAAAAAACTAAATTTACATTATTATGTAATAATTTGTCTTTGTTATAATTGATGAAGGAATAGTAAAATATTACTATAGTCCATAGTTTGCACTAGGTGTATTTTCCCCCATATGGCACCCTATAATTTACACCTTGTAATAGTGAGGCATATATTTTATAGTTCATGAAAGACCATTCTTTATTTGGACTATTTACCACATAATCATCCACCCCAGGTTTCACTGTGTTATACAATAACATGTTTTATCTCTAGCTTTCCTTCTAACAACATTCAAGAGTGAAAACTCCCACTTTCTACTACAACACACATAATTCAGTGCAATTATATATTACACTCACAAAAATGTACTGCCATCACTTCTACCTATTTCCAAATATTTACAATCAACCTAAATAGAAATTCTGCACAAAGTAAGCATCAATTCCACATTCTCTACCCTCCTTCTATCTCCTGGGAACCTATATTCTAGATTCAAAGTCTATGAATTTGCTTGTTATAATTAGTTCATATTATTGAGATCATACAATATTTGCCCATATGCATCTGACTTATTTGATTCAACATAATGTCCTCAAGGTTCATCTATGTTGTCATTTGCATAAGGATTCCGTTCCTTCTTACAGCTGGATAATATTCCACCATAGGTCTATAGCATAAAATTGTTTATCCATTAATCATTTGATGGATCCATCTTTTGGCAATTGTGAATAATGTTGCTATGAACATTGGTATGCAAAAGTATTTTTGCATCCCTACTTTAAGTTCTTCAGGGTATATAACTAGAGTGGGAGTGTGAAATCATATGGCAATTCTATACTTAGGTTCCTGAGGAAGCACTAAACTTTTACAGCACTTGCACCATTTTACATTCCCACCAGCAGTGAGTTACTGTTCCTCTTTTTCCACATCCTGTCCAACATCAATAGTTTTCTTTTTTTAAAATGGTGGTCATACTATAAGGTGTGAGATGACCTCATTGTGGATTTGATTTACAATTCCCTATTAGGTAGGGATGTTGAGCAATTTTTCATATACTTTATAGTCATTTGTATTTCTTCCTTGGAAAGGATGTCTATTCAAGTCATTTGTCCATTTTGTAATTGGGTTGTCTTTTTATTGCTTAGTGGTGGAATTTCTTTATATAGTTTGGATATCAAACACTTAGCAGATATGTAGGTTCCAAATATTTTCTGCCATTGAGTTGGCTGCCTTTTCATTTCCTTGACAAAGTCCTCTGAGGTGTAAAAGCTTTTAATTTTGAGGATATCCCTTTCTCTATTTTTTTCTTCTTTTGCTTGTGCTTTGGTTTTAAAGTCTAAGAAACCATTGGTTAACGCAAGAACTTGAAGATGCTTCCTTACATTTTCTTCTGGTACTTTTATAAGTCCTGGCCTTTGTATTTAGCTCTTGAATCCATTTTGAGTTAATTTTTGTATAGGGTGAAAGTTGTACTTCTTCCTTTCCAGACTGTATTCTTCTATTTCTTCTTCTTACGTGACTGCTTTGGCTACAACTTCTAGCACAATGTTGAATAATAATAATACTTTCACTTTTGATGCTGCTGATTCTCTATATTCCTTTTTTATTCTCAATTTCACTTATCTCTGCCCTAATCTTTCCTTTATTTCCTTTTATTCCTTTATGTTTAGTCTGCTGTTCTTTTTTCTAGTTCTTCTAGGTGTGTATTTAACTTTTCAATTTTAATTTTTTCTTCTTTTTTTAATGTGGGCATTTAGGGGCATAAATTTCCCTTTTCTCACTGCTTTTGCTGCATCCATTAGTTTCTTTATATTGCATCTTCATATTCATTAATATGGAGATATTTACTAAGTTTTTGCAGTTTTTTTTGATCCACTAACTGTTTGAGTGTGTTTACCTCCAAATATTTGTCAATTTTCCATTTCTCCACCTATTAACTGTTTTCAGCCTCATTCCATTATGATATATGTATATCATCAATATATTGTACCAACGCCTTCTTGCCTACATATTTTCTGAATGAGAAATCCACACTTAATCTTACTGCAGTTCTCAGAGTAAGTGTTTTGCATAATTTTAATCTTTTAAAATTTATTGAGTCTTGTATTTTGACTTATCATGTGGTCTTTCCTGGACAATGATCCATGAGCACTTGAGAAGAATATATAACCTGCTGTTTTGGCAGACAATGTTCTGTATTTATGTTAGGTCCAGCTCATTCATCAAATTTCTCATGTTCTCTATTTCCTTATTGATCTTATTTCCAAATGTTCTATTTGTAAGAGTCTTGTACTGAATTCTCCAACTATTATTTCAGAAATGTCTGTATCTTCCTTTGCTTTTGCCAGTTTTTGCCTCATGTATTTTAGGGTACCCTGGTTAGGTGCATATTTGCTTATGATTGCTATTTCTATGTGGTGCATTGCCCTTTTTATTAATATCTGATGCTCTTATTTGTCTTTTGTGTGCTGCCTGGGCACCCATCCTACTTTGGCTGAGCCCTTTTCTCAACACTGACCCCTGCCCAAGTTAATAAGCAGCTTTCCAGCCCTGGCGCATAACCCCCGTAACCCCCCCTCCCCCGGAACCTAAACGCAGGTCTATGGCCACCACCCCTCCCACACACCTCCCTCCAAATCCACAGGCCAGTCCCAAATAATAAGCTCACCATCCCCACCGACCTTGGACCTCTAGGCCCTTTTATCTTTGCACACCGATTTGCCTTAAACTAACTAATCCTTGACGTGCGCTGTAGCCTCGGTTTCCCATTGTGCCACACCTGAGCTCCACCTGGGCCTCACCCAGCCTCCAATTTAAAATCCAACTTAACTCGCTTGAAACACTGTCTTTTGTGCTTCTGGTAGTCTTTCAGAAATGTGATGCATCTATTAAATTGCCTTTTTGATCAAATGGGGTATATTTTTAAATCATAGGAAAAAGATCAACTTTTGGCTAGCACCTGAGCCCTCATAAATGGCTAGTTCTCATGTGGAGCAGTCTGTCCCATGCTAGCTTATCATTAAAGGGAAAACCCCTCAAATGCTATTTGGACCTAACTTTCTAGGAAAGGAAAGGAGGAAGCGGTGCTCTCTCCAGAAAAGGCTGAGCTCCCTTGGTCGCTGACTCCCGCGATGAGGATAGCCGGCTGCGGTCCCTGCAAGGAGGGGCTGCGCCCCAGGCTCTGTGCTCCCGTGGAGGATCCCTACCCCGACCACTGGGGAACCCGGTCACGTGCCTGCTAGGGTCCTTTGCCAAGACTCAGAGCCATGTTTAGAGGAGAAAGGCTGGCAAAGGCAGCCGCCCTTGCGGAGGAAGGGGCAAGCGCTTCAACTTGTAACCCCCTTTCCCCCATTTAACAGGCTTCTGGAAACTCCCAAACAGCAACCTTTCGCCTAGACCCGGGAGATTCCCATCAGGAATTTATGTAAATACAGGCAGTTATTGAGAAAGTGAAACGCAAACCACGCTTTGTGGGTATTTCTGGCCCCAGTAATACAGCCTTGAGTACAGGGGGCGCTCCACTGAGCAGGTGCCTGCACCAGAAACCGCCTCGGCCTGCGGCCCCCCACTCCTGCTCGGAAGACGCCCGGTCCTGACCCGGCACGGAGGCCCCTGCCTGCGACACTGCAGGGCCAGGTGCCAGCTTGTCTGAGCCCGCGGAGCGCAGTGGAGGCGCAGGCGCAGACGCGGCCTCGCGGTTCAAATCTCGCTCTGTCCACACGCCCTGCTGGCGGGCACGTCTGACCCTCCTCCCACCAGCGCCCCTCCGGTGGCCTGGCCGGGCCAGAGACCTTCCAGCCTTGTCCTCGTGGCTGTGTGCGCCCCGCTTTTGTTCACCTTGCGGCCCGAGGGCCTCCCCAAGGACGCCTGCTGCGCCCGCCATCAAGACCGGGGTAAAAAAGGGAAGGAGTGAGGCGCGCGGAGGCCGTGGTGTTTCCCCAGTCGTGCCCGAACCCGCCCCTTGGACCCTCGAGGCTTCGAGTTAACCTGCAGCTTCTGTCCCGCTTGGTCCCCGCGCGTCCCGCTTCCCCGCGGCAAGTCGTCCGTGTCCCCCCCCCTTCCCCCCCCCACCCCCCCCCCCGCGCAGCGCCCTCCCCTCGGCCAGGGCGGCCGGTCCCCGCGGTCCTGCTGCTGCGCTCGGCGGCCAGCGGGGTCAGAGCCGGCCTCGGCCCCCGGGGCTGATCCTTCCCGCCTGTGCGGGGCCCCACGGCCAAGGGGCCTGGGGGTGGGGGTGGGGGAACGGTCCCTCCCGCCCACGTGCGGCCCCACGCGGGGACTGCCGGGCCCGGCTCTTCCCAGCGACTTTATTTTTTTTTATTTTAATTATTTATTTATTATTATTTTTTAAATTACATTAAAAAAAAATGAGGTCCCATTCAACCCCACCGCCCCCGCCCCCCACTCCCCCCACAGCAACACTCTCTCCCATCATCATGACACATCCATTGCACCTGGTAAGTTCATCTCTGAGCATCACTGCACCCCATAGTCAATGGTCCACATCATAGCCCAGACTCTCTCACATTCCATCCAGTGGGCCCTGGGGGGGATCTACAATGTCCCGTAATTGTCCGTGAAGCACTATCCAGGACAACTCCACCTCCCGAAAACGCCTCTACATCTCATCTCTTCCTCCCATTCCCCAAACCCAGCAGCCACCATGTCTACCCTTCCCACACCCATTCCACATTTTCTCTGTGGACATTGGATTGGTTGTGTCCATTGCACATGTATGTCAAGTGGGGGCTTAGATTCCACATGGATACTGGATGCACTCCTCCTGCTTTCAGTTGTAGACACTCTAGGCTCCATGGTGTGGTGGTTGACCTTCTTCAACTGCATGTTAGCTGAGTGGAGTAAGTCCAATAAATCAAAGTGTAGGAGCTGAAGTCTGTTGAGGCTCTGGGCCTGGGTGTCATATTATCAGTCCAGAGATTCAAATCCCCTACATATATCTTAAACCCAGCACCAACTACAATTCCAATAAAGTAGCATGCAAGTCTTGTGAAAAGAGATCCCCTCTGAGTCCAATTCCATCACGCAGAAACACCAGCTCCAAAGAAGGGCCATCTGTCATGGCAGTGAACCCATTCTGCCATGACCATAGAACCCGTGGGTCTCTTTATCCCTCAAAAGAACCAATAGCTGGGGTTGTATCTACCTTATCTGTCTCTTAGACTCTGTTCAGTTGTACATAGGGGTATTCCTTCTGACAACCTCCAGACTCATTTTTAGAGACTCACAGCCTTATAATCTCATTTCTCCTTTCCATTTCCCCCTTACATTAGGTCAAACAGCTTCCCGAAGTCATGTTATTATATGTAGACAGGTATATTCTGCTGTTCCGCATTGAATCTTTAATTCAAGGTCATTTTCTAGTTGCTTCTTCAGCTGGTATGTGGTAGTGATCCCTCGGTGCCAGGGAGGCTCATCCCCGGGTGTCGTGTCCCACGCTGGGGGGAATGCATCGCATCTACACGCTGAGTTTGGCTGTGAGAGTGGCCACATTTGAGTAACATGAAGGCTGTCAGGAGGAAACCCCCAGGCACAATGCTACTCTAGGCCTTGTTCTTATTGCAGGTGTATAGGCTCAAAAGTGTAGCCATTAGTATCAAGAGCCCACTGTTGGTCCCTCCTTCCTTCCTGGTTCTTGCCGTTGCACCTGGAGGATTGCCACTGCTCTCCCAGGGCCCACACCAGTGACCCCCCGGCCAGGAGCCTAGTACCCCCCCAGCTGTTGTTTTTAATTGTTTCCACTATGAGTATATATAGACATTACCATATACCCTGGGCATATGCCCTGTATAACTCCCTGTCAACTATATATATCCTGTCAATAACATCCCATATCAGTATTCCTCCGCTGCCATTGTTGAACCACTCTGTGATCCAAAACTTCCCGTAAAGTGAATCCCAACATAATGTCAGCTTCAGAAGAGTCTTAGATCACCGAAATTCATATATACAATATACAGTACTTCCCCAGATCCACCATAAAACCTTTTCCCTTCCACAGCAATAATCTTTTAACTTATTCATATCATATTTCCTGAAACTGATGTACAGATCCCGAAACTATAGTTTTCAAACAAGGTGACATCTGTGCTTACTATGTGGTCCATACTTTAGGTTGTACAGTTTTCTAAATTTTTTAGTTATCCTATATTTTGTCTTATGGTTTTCATTATTAGTCTGTCGTCCCCTATATGTTTTTGGTGTAATATTAGCTGTTTTATATTCATCCTCATGTACTCTCACATAACTCCTCTCTTGCCCCCTTATTTACCTTTGTTCCATCCATTCCACATCCATTTTCCCCTCCCCTTAGGGCCCACAACGCCTGCCAATCTAATGCCCTGGGAGCCGTCCTTTCTCACGAGAGATACAGTTCTCTCTATTCCACGGCATTAGTCTTCCCCAGGATATGGGTCCACCCCACCCAATGGTAGAACCCACCTTGGCAAAATGAGCCTTCAGCTATTCCCTCGGAGTCCGTCCCGCATCAGACCATCCCCCCTGAGCGTCCTAACCAGGTAACCCTCCTACTTATACTTTGATACGTTTTACTCAACATTTTGTTCTCAACGAACATCTGACACTCTCCCATGTTCGTATGTTGCCCCTCCCTCCCACCTATTTCTTGGACAATATTACCCCTCTGCCCATCCCCAGCCCCCCTCAAACCCAGAAAACCCCACCCGAAGGTAACCCCTTGCCCCCATTTTGTCCCTTCTTTGTCCCAGCGACTTTAAAGACGCAGTTGGCCCGGGGCCTGAGGGTGGCGAGGCCGTGACCCGGGACTCGGCGGATCTCCACCAGGTGCGTTCCCCTTGGCAGCCGCGGGCCCCAGTTCAGAGCGGCGCGGTCTAAGTAGGGAGCTGCTCCGCCCGCAGCCGCCGCACCCGCTAGCCCCGGCCCCTTGGCGGGTACTGTCTCCCGAGCCGCCCTCTGCTCTCCGCGCCCCGAGGTGCCAGGAGACTCCCTGGTCTAAAAGCCGCCAGGCTGGGGTCGGGTCGAGAAGGCAGCTCTTTGTCTCTTTTAAGAGTTTTTCATGTTAATGTCTATTTTATCAGATATTATTATAACTACCCCATATCTTTTTGGGTTACTGTTTGAGTAGAATATCTTTTTCCAGCTTTTCTCTTTCCACTTATTTGTATCCTTGGGTCTACGTCGAGTCCCTTGTAGATAGCATATAGATGGGTCATACTTTTTTGTTGTTGCTTTTTCTGTCATTTATTTATTTTTAAATTAAAGTGAATAGATTACAAGGAATGTTACATTAAAAACATTTTTTAAAAAAACATGAGGTTTCCATATAACCCACTCCCCATCCCCCATCACATCATTTTTGTAAATTGTATTTTTTTTGAAGATATATACATCACAAAAAAATGTTACATTAAAAAATATAAGAGGTTCCTGTATATCCCCTCCCCCCACCCCAACAACCTCCCTCATCATTGTGGCACACTCATTGCGCTTGGTGAACACATTTGGGGGCACTGCTGCACTACACAGATAATAGTTTACCCTGTAGTTCTCACTCTCCCCCAGTATATTCAGTAGGTTAAGGCAGGATATATAAAGTCCAGTATCTGACCCTGCAATATCATTTAGGACAACTCAAAATTCCAAAAATGCCACCGCATCGCATCTCTTCTACCCTCTCCCTGCCCTCAGCAACTACTGTGGCCACTTTAATCCTTTCTGACAATCTGTGTCATTGATTATGGAGATTAATCCATTAACATTCAATGTGATTACTGTAAATGCAGATCTTCAACCATTTTATCCTTTTTAAAATAGTGTTCCCTTTATTTTTAAAACATAACATACATACAAAATGTGCATAAATCACTACCTAATTTAATCAACATTATTGAGATATAATTTTAAGTGCGTACTTGGAGTTTTGATGAATGTTAATGTACTTGTAATCACCATCGTTATCAAGATAACAGATCATCTCCATTACCGCCAAATTCCTCATGACTCTTTACAATCAATCCCCACCCCATATCCCTGGCCTTAGGCACCCAATGATCTGCTTTCTTCAATATGGATTAGTTACACCCTTCTTGAATTTCAAATAAATGGAATAATGCAGTGTTTACTCTTTTTTTTTTAAAGATTTACTTTTTATTCACTGCCCCCTTGTTGTTTGTGCTCACTGTCCACTCTGTGTGTCCATTTGCTGTGTGCTCTCTGTGTCTGCTCCTTTCCATCCTTTCCATCTCTCTGGGAGACACTTGAACCAAACCTTGGATCTCCTATGTGGGAGAGACACACTCAATTGCTTGAGGCACCTCAGCTCCCTGGTTTGTTGTGTGTCTCATTGCCTTTCCGCTTTGTGTCTCTTTGTTGCATTATCCCACCAAGCCTGCCTGTTGAGCCAGCTGGCTGTCTTGCTTGTTTTCTCCAGGAGGCACCAGGACCAAACCAGGACCTCTCATGTGGTAGGTGGGCGCTCAATTGCTTAAGCCACATTTGCTTCCCCAGTGTATATTCTTTTGCTCTATTTCTTTTACTTAACATAATGCTTTACAGATTCAACCACATTATTATGTGTATCAGGAGTTTATTACTTTTTATTGCTAAACAACATTCCATTGAATGGTGTACAAGTATGTTTATAGGTTCACTGATTATTTCTTTTGCAGGGTCTAATGTGCTAACCTGCTGTTAAATCTGTCCAGTGAAGTTTTATTTCCAATCTTGTATTCTTCATCTCTAAAAATTCCATTTGGTTCTTTTTTTTTACAACTTTTGTTTTTCTCCTTATTTTGTTCATGTTTTCCTTTGAACATATTTATATTAGCTGCTTTAACATCTTTATTTGTTTCCAGCATCTCTGCCTTGTCTGGATTTGTTTCTATCGATTGATTTGTATTCTAGTTCTGGGTGACATTTGCTTCTTTCCAATTTTATAATTTTTATTTAGATCATGGCTATTGCAACTTTTAAAAAAAATCATTGAGTACTGCAGTTTGTTGTCTTCATTTTAAAACTTTGTTTTGACATGCAGTCAACCCGTCAAGGTTTATTTTTAAGCTTTCTTGGAGCAGGGTTAGCGTAGCTTTATTTTAAGGTAGAGTGTCTCAACAGCAGCCCTGTTGACGTTTTGGGCCCAAAACTGTCCTGTGAGTTGTACTGTGTTTAACAACATCCCTAGCCTCCACCAACTGGATGGCTGTAGCATGTCATCCCCAATTGTAACAACCACAATGTCTGCAGAAAGTGCCAAATGTCCCCCGGAGAACAAAATCCCCCCCGTGGGGAAGCACTTCTGCGCGGCTCCACTAGTCATGGTGGGGCAGGACCCTTCTGGGTGTCTGCCACATGCCCTAGGTCTTCAGCACGGATGCCCAGGCTGGCTGATCAGAACTTGAATGTTTCCTAGTCCTCTTGAGCTCTGGAAATTGTTTGGCTTACAGCGTATGGTTATCCTTTGCCCAGCCTTATACATTCTCACCTGGAAACTACTTACCAACAGGCTTAAAAGGAACCTTGTGCGTATCTCTGAAGTTCTTTATCTAAGCAAATTTCTCCTTCTGGTTCTCTGCCCGAGTCCCAACCCTCGCCACTACCCAGAACTTCAAATCCTGTTTCCTTAACTCAGCAAGGGTACTGTACTTATGTTTTTATGTGTCGTACCTTATTATTAGCTCTCTTTTTACCTTTTTAGTGATTAATAATCTTCATTTCTATAGTCTCCTCTAACCATCTCTCCTCTCTTTTCCTTTCACCTGCAGATTCCCTTTAGTATTTCTTAAAATGCAGAAAATGATGAATGCTCTCAGTTTCTGTTTATCGCTGTGTATTTTTAAATCCCCTTGGTTTTGAAGGACAGTTTTGCCAGATAAAGAATCAATGGTTGGTAGTTTTTCTATTTCAGTACCTTAAATATAGCATACCACTGCGTTCTCACCTGCAGTTTCTGATGATGAATCAGTACTTGATTTTCTCTTCCTGCTTCCAGGTTTTGCTCTTTATCTTTGACGTTTGACACTCTGATTAGTATGTGTCTCAGTCTAGGTCTATGAGGATTTATTCTGTTTGAAGTGTGTTGTGCTTCTTGGACATGTATATTTATGTTTTTCATAAGAGTGCAGAAAAGAATGGCCATTATTTCCGCAAATACTTTTTCTGCCTTTTTTTTTTCCTTCTCCTGTCCTTCAAGGATGGCCATGATGTATATGTTTTTGTGCTTCATGCTGTCATTCAATTCCCTGAGACCCTGCTCAATTTTTCCATTCTTTCTCTATCTGTTCTTCTGACTGAAAGATTGTGAATGTCCTATCTCCTAGTTAGTTGGTTGATGCTTTCTTCTTCTGGTTTAAATCTGCTATTGTATGCTTCTATGGACTTTTATTCTCTGCCATTGTGACATTCATTCCAATAATTTCATTTTCTTTGCATGCTTTCAAATTCTTCTCTATGCTCACCTAGCCTCTTCATAATATCTTTTATCTCTTTAGCCATCATTCCTTCATCTCCTTGAATTGATTTAGGAAATTTGTTTAAACATCCTTGCTTAGTTTTTCTAAATTCTGTGTCTCTTATATTTTATTTTGTTCCTTTGTCTGGGCTATATTGTCCTTTTTCTTAGTATTGCTTGCAATTATTTGCTGATATCTGGTCATCTGATTCTTGATGAATTTACTCTGTCAGTTTTACTCTCTCTCTTGCCTAGTTTTATTATTGATTGTCTTTGTGTTAAGGTTCTTTTTGACATCTGGTTTAACTTATTTTATTTTATTTATTTTTAAATATTTATTTTATTTACTTCTCTCCCCTTTCCCCCTGTTGTCTGCTCTCTGTGTCCATTCACTTTGTGTTCTTCTGTGCCCACTTGCATTGTCAGACGACACTGGGAAACTTCGTCTCTTTTTTGTTGTGTTATCTTGCTACGTCAGCTTTCTGTGTGCGGTGCCACTCCTGGGTAGGCTGTGCTTTTTTCATGTGGGGTGGCTCTCCTTGCGGGGTGCACTCCTTGCGAGTAGGACACCCCTACGTGGGGACGCCCCTGCATGGCACGGCACTGCATGCATTCAGCAACACTGAGCATGGGCCAGCTTCCTACATGGGTCAGGAGGCCCTGGGTATCAAACCTCGGACCCTCCATATGGTAGGCAGATGCTCTGTAAGTTGAGCCAAGTCTGCTTCCCATGGTTTAACATATTTTAGACCTTTAGATTTTCCTGTGTTTAACCATTTCAGATTTATTTGATACTTTTACATGTGAGTTTTGTTCTAGGTGTATGGTATGATTTTTAATATTGCTCTGTGTGTTCACTTGCTTCACCCCCAGGAGAAAGCTTCCTTTCTTCTGGTTATCTTGATCTGTGTTTGTTTCTATTTTGCCTATCTATTTTTCCTATATAGTCTTTTTTTTTTTTTTTTTCTGTTTCCCCTTTCCTTGCCTCTAGTACTTTTGCCTGGAAGGAAAATTCTGGGAGGAGGGTCATCCCAGGCAGGGCTTTCTCAAATCAGCATTCCCCAGCCAGTTCAGGGCCAGGGGCCATGATGGGGTGCCTACCACTTCTAAGTGGCCCTGGGGGGAGGGTCAGGAAAGACGTCAAAATCCTCTTTTCTCAGCTTTCTGAAGCTGTGCTTTCCTGCCTTCCCAGTAGATTGTGCTCTTTGGTAAGCTGTTCTCTGCAACCCTAGGGAAGAAATGTGGCTTTCCAATCTCCACTGGCTCTGCCCCTGTCCTGGGTGGAATTGAAACAATGCCCTCAGCAGTTGCTGTCTATTCTCAGCTGAAAGAGTGGTTTTGAGCCAGGACATAGTAATCCCAACTCTCAGATCCAGAGATCGGATCAGATCAAGAGTTACTTCAGTAAAGGCAAAGGAAAATGAGGAAAATACCTTTGAAACACACGCCAGGAATGAGATGGTGTTGGGGTTAGTCAGAGAGTTAGCAATGGATTTGGGACAGTGATGGAAATGAGGCAGAGATCCAGAAAGGACAAGTTCCTCAGGAAGTAGTACATGGGGGTGTGTAGCTGATGATCTTCGGTGGTGAGAGTGACGATGAGAAGATTCCCTAGTAGGGCTGCCAGGTAAATGATCAAAAACAGCACAGCCTGTAAAATTTGAGTCTCCCGAACATCAGAAAACCCCGTAAGGAAGAATATGGTCTCATATACTAAGCTGTCCATTTCTCTGGACATTTAATCAATTACTCTAAAAAGTAAAGTGAGCAACTTGAGTTATTTACTGTGAGTTATTTACAGTTTTCTAATTTGTGCAAATCCCCTTTCATCAAGTCACCAATATATCTATCCGAAAATTAGAGACCATATTAGACCAACCACTAAGTTTTCACTGAGGTAATTTAAACCCAATTTTCCATATTAGATTAGGAGAACATACAGGGATATCAATGCCAAATCTTCAACCCTGAAACTCTATTTAGATCAAGGCCCAAAATTCACTATTTAGTTAATTAAATTTTGCAACATGCAGTGAGAAGAGGCATTGAGTTTGGAGCAAATTACAAATTTCAACTCAACCATTCACTAACTTTATGACAAAGGATAAATCATTTAAGTATCACTTTACTCAATTTACATTGGGAGCTTTCTCATTAGACCATTATTCTGATTCAATTAAATAATGTAGATAAAAATGCCTAGCATATTTCTTGGTCAAAAAGGGACAAACAAATAACATTTACTCTATTTATTACATCTTTCTTCCTTATGCCAGTAAATGGAAAAATTGTTTAAAATGTGAAATTAGTCAGAAAAATTCTAGGTCCTGTCTAGTGCACTGGGTTAACTTTTCTTTTGGTTGTTTTTTTTTTTTTAAAGATTTATTTATTTATTTAATTCCCACTCTCCCCCGGTTGTCTGTTCTCTGTGTCTATTTGCTGTGTCCTGTTTCTTTGTCCGCTTCTGTTGTCCTCAGCAGCACGGGAAGTGTGGGCGGCGCCATTCCTGGGCAGGCTGCACTTTCTTTCGCGCTGGGCGGCTCTCCTTTAGAGATGCAGTCCTTGCGCATGGGGCTCCCCTATGCGGGGACACCCCTGCGTGGCAGGGCACTCCTTGTGCGCATCAGCACTGCGCATGGGCCAGCTCCACACGGGTCAAGGAGACCCGGGGTTTGAACCGCTTCCCTCTTTTGGTTGTTTTTGAGCTATTTTATAATTCTGGAAGTTGTAAAAAGCAGTTATTAGTGCAAATAATTATTTTCCAAGGAAATGAAAATTAATTGTGTTTGTGTAATGCAAATCATTATTGTTTTCTACACTGATGTATTTTACATCTATTTGAAAGTTCATTGTCATTCTTTAGCTGCCCTTATATGTGTAGTAATTTGATTTCTTTTCTGAATGAGTTCTATTATCTTGCTGGTTCCTTCTTTAATTAACGAGTTAAATAAAATTGTTTGCATGTTTTTTTATATTTGCATAAAAGCTGTAATTTTATCCTTTAAAATTTATCATTTCATAATGATAGAGAGTAATCTGTCATATTTAGAGTCAAATCTTATGAAAGGACCTGATCTATATTATATAAATGCATTTGGGTATTTTATTATAGGCATTGACAGCAGAAATCTGCCATGTATTCTTGTCTTTTTGTTCTATTTTGTTTGATAAAATCTAACTATAATTTTAGTAGTCAGAAGTTTTTACTTTCTCAGTGGGTTCTCCAGTAGTGCTGCTGTGACCTTTAGGGACTGTGCAGTAAATCACAACTATTTAGCCAAATCTCCTGCTTAATTACCTGGAGCAACAAACTCTCTGTAATCTCTGTAATCTTAGCTGTTGGCCAGGTTTCCTTTCCCTCCCGGTGCTCTCCCAGCTGCCCTCAGCCTTCACCACCTGCCTGTTGTCACTCAGTGGCTGCCCCATCACTTACATGCTGAGAATAGCACATCGTCCCTATATTGCTCCACCAAACTGTTCTCTTCTCACTGTCTTTCCTATTCCTTCCTTTTCGTCTACAGGAAGAGTGGCTTCTTCCTACATTTCAGCATATAACTAAGTGAAATGTCAAGATTATGCAGAGCCTTTATCACTTTAGGCTTGAGCTACCTCAAATATCCAAAATGAGTTGTCTCAAATTGGTGTGTAGTGCAGTATTGTGCATTCATAACACATGTTGAGGTTGTTCAATAAAATTCAATTTACATACTCATAGGTATGATAGTCTATGTAGAATCCCATTAGGAACAGGATTTACCAGTATTTAAGTGTCCTAATCTATTAATTTACCACTCAATGAATGCATCAGATTAACTTTCGAGTTTTTTCTTGTTCTTTGATAGTGTTTCTGCATCAAAGATTTTGCTTTCTAATATTCCCTCTTTCCCATATTTGAATAACAACATTTATATAATCACACATAACTTCAGCAAAAATGTTGTGTTGATTATTTATAATTGTATAGGTTGTATGGGAGAAACACAGAAAACTAGTATTCTAATAGAAATCATTGTGTATAATCATGAAATAACAAAAATATAAAGCAATGTAGTTAGTGGCAAGCACAGATTTAGAAAATAAGTAGCATTCAGTTTTTCAGTATCTATTCTATTTGTCAATATCTTACCTAGTTCTTATACTAAAAAAAAAATCATATAAATATAGTTTTCTGTGTATCATCCTAATTTCTGCCACCATATAATTCATATCTCCTGAAAGGGTGTTCGATGCTTTCTCTCTTCCAATTCTAATCCTCCCATAAACTTTCTGATACTTTCTGTCATGAAGCCTGCCAAACCTCAAACAAACAAAAAACAAAATATAGATTGTAAATGACCTTCTATTATCTAAGGTCAGTTGAGACTTTGTGAAGTCTCCTTGGAATTTACAACAAGTGACTGCTTTTTCTTTGTTAGGATCTTCTCTTAGGCCCCCAAATCCCTAGGCCAGTGGTTCTCCAAGTGAGTCACAGGCTCAGCAGCAGCAGCATCTGGGAACTTGTCAGAAGGGCAGACTCTTGCATACTAACTCACAGCTAAAGAAGCAGAAACTGTAGGGTAAGCCTTATTGAGGTGTGGTTTGATGATTTCTCCATGTAATTCTCATGTATGCTAGAGTTTTAAAAACCACTACCTTACTGTCCATGTGCCAGCTGGTCTAGGGTTCAGCAGAGTTGCAACACTTACTCTCCAGTTCATTGGACTCATCCAAGACAACTAACAAGGAGGTGAGGATGGATAACCACCATACCAAGGAACTGAAAGTCTATAATTGCAAGCAAGAGAGTCCCATCCATCAGTCATATGGGATCAAAACCCCCTCTCAGTTAGAGGTGGAGTAGGCATCACAGTCCCAGAATCCTCAAGACTAGGGAATAAAATATGGACTGGAGTGGATTTACTGATATTGTAACTATAGACTTATTATGATTTTAGAAATTGAAGAAATTATATCATTGATGTGGAGACAGTGGCCCCTGGAGTTCCTAAAAGCAGGGAGAGGGAAAAAGAGGTCCAATATGGGGTTATTTTTGGGCCTTGGAATTGTCCTGAATGACATTGTGAAGACAGATACAGGACATTATATATCCTGCCATAACCTACAGAAGGAGTGGGAGAGAGTGTAAACTACAGTGTAAACTATAATCCATGCTAGGTGACAGTGCTCCAAAATGTGTTCCTCAATTGCAATGAATGTACTAAACTAATGAAAGAAGTTGTTAATTTGGGAAAATTGGGAGGTGTGAGGAGTGGGGCATATGGGAATCCCTTATATTTTTTTTATGTAACATTTTATAGAATATCCTGTTCTGTATTTAATTATTCATATGGTGTCTTTGTCTGATTTACTAGCAGCTTTTTAATTTTATCTCTGAAGTCAGGGTCACCCAAAATTATTTTTGGTTTTCTTCTGTTTTATCTCTGAACTCTTTTTTGGAGATTTCAAGCATCAAAAGTAGTTCTTAGCAATTAGAAGTCAAATTCTGACTTTTCTTTAAAGATTCTGCATTTCCATGTCAGTGATTTAAAAAAAAGTTGTTCTCCTACTATATTGTTTATTTAGAATTAAAATAAGCATATGAGTCAAGTTTACTAGGCCAAATATATTCTTCAAGAGTACTAAGGAAATTAAGGTGGGTTTAATGTAAATATGTTGCAAAAGTAAAAATTACCCCTTGAAAAAGTGGCACTAGTTTTTATGTGAAAAATGGAAGAGAAAGTCATTTAAGCCTGGAAACACAGTGGAAATAAAGAAAACCCTCAGGAGCCTGAAAGGTTTAGAGGTAGAACATTCTAGGAAAGGCTCAAAACAGTGGTCTAGGCAAGAGGGATGGGAGAGTTGAGGGGCATGAGCAGTGGCCTCCGAGGCTTAGTTTTCACCTGTCCAGACTGAGAGCAAAGGATGGTTTAGTATTTAAAGATGGAAGGCATAATGGAGGTGGCCTTTCCTAGAAATTCACTGTTTATTGCAATAAATTTATTTGTGAGGTCAGGAAAAGGGGTCAAGATGTTATTCTAACAGCTATACTATTAGAATAATAAAGGGATGACCTGGAATGAATGGTCTCAAAAGTTATTAAAGGGAAAGAAGAGACACAAAATGACTTATGGAAGATAAAGAAAATGGATGGAAGGATTTAATGTATTATAATGTATTACTGAATGAATGAAAGTATAATAAAGGTTAGAGTAAAATTCTAGATCAATAAATAGGCATGGTTATAAATTTTCCTAATTTTACTTCCAAACTGAGAGGGAGGTAGACTGTGCCTATCTGTGCTGGCCTCTCATCTCTTCCCTTCTTACCATGCTCATCTCTTCCAGGCTGGCCCACATCCTAGACTCCAAGATTTCAGCTCTTCTGCTAATGAGGGTTTCAAAGAGGTGTTCTCAGACTCTGCAAGACAGTTTTCTGACCTCAGAGAGGAAGAACATTTCACTTTACCTTTAATTATGAAATACAATTACAACATTATGGGGAGCAGATGTAGCCCAGTGGTTGAGTGCCTGCCTCCATGTACAAGGTCCTGAGTTCAATCTGTGGTGCCTTAAAGAAAAACATGAAGAGAAAACGCCATTGTGGTTGGGTTTAATGAAGTTCTTGCATCACTGGTAGTCTTTTAGAACTAGTTTATAGGAAAGAAAAAGTTAGCCTTTTCCTGAAACGCCAGCAGGCTTCTCCTGGGGTGCCTCCCCCGGGCTTTAACATTGGGCTCAGGATAGAGCCGCGCTTGCTTCTCTTCCTTTCCTTGAGCTGCCACTGGCAGGAAGACCCCACACAGCGTTTGTAAAAACAACGGTGAAACAACAGTCCGTCTTTGACTAACCCAGTATATTAAGAAAAGTTCATTATTATATGGATTTATATAATCCGCTAAAGCAAATTACAGTCAAAATGAGAGTTTTTATGTTTCTCATATGTTGATGAGCCTCTGAAAGTTTTCTAGGCCATCAGATAATTTTGCTTTGAACTGTTGTCTTCTTGTGTTTTAAATAGTCAAAAGGATATGTTTATGAATCAAGTCTAGCAAAGCTTTTTTAACATGAGGATGTGCCAAGATGTTTATCCAATACACCAAGATCCTCACTCTAATCCTTTCAAGTACAGCAGGTGGTTGTTTTATTTACTTTAGAACAAGAGAAGCTGAGCAGGCATATACTTTGGTGGTATGATCAAAGGCAGGAAACATTGAAAATTTAAGAAATACTCTAGTGAAAAAGTGAAAGATCTGACTACCCTGTAAGTCATATTCTGTGAAATTCCTATGCATTCTTTAATATAATTTACAACTATGCTCAAAACCACCCATGATATTTCCATTATGCTGAGATATCTGACCTGTAGAGAGCTTAAGGAATTAGCTCAGTTCACACTGTGCGAGCATGATAGAGTCAAGATTTGAACCCAGCAAGCCTCTTTCTGAATCCCAGAATTTTTATCACTATCCAGAATGTCTGTTACAATTTTATGGACTCAAACATACTCAGCTGTATGTCTGGATAGCATCATAAAAAGCGATTGCAGAGGTGACACATTGACCCTCCCCTCCCTAGCATGGTGCTTCTCCCTATTTAGCAGACCTCAAATCCTAATTTATTTCTTTATTGCTCTAATGGATAGGTTACACAAAGATCCAGCAGGTGACAAAGAGGTGGCATTGTGGTGGCCCCTCCTATGTCTTCTTGTGAGTTTCCAAAGGATAAACTAAGAGCTAATGTCCATTACATTCTTACATTGTCCACTTTACTCATGCTACCTCTTCTGAGTTTAACAGCAGACCTATCATCTGCATTTAAAGATAAGAAAATGAATACTTACAGCATTGGAGACATCTGACAAGAGTTGCAAAGCAGGTATCAGAAAGGCATACAGACCAAGGGCTTAGCCAAATTCCTTCAGCTGTAGTACTATGTGAGATTATACACATCATAAAACAGTTGATTAAGAATCATGGATTGCTTGTCTATGCGTATTCCTTATTTTAAAGTAATCCTCCTTTATTTGGGTAAAGAAATGCTCTGGAGATAGAACCAAATTAGCCAGCACATTTGTCCTCAGAAGGAAAGTGCATTTATAGGAATACCCTCATTTATTTAGAGATGCAAGGAAATTTCAAAAGACACAGGTTATTTCAGCTTTGCATTTGGGGCCAACATGCCTTTGCAGTATGTTTTGAGATATAATGCCTCATTGCTTTGACATAAATATATTAATATATAATTGTGAGACATAAAAATGACATGAAACATTTGTTTTAGTATTTTTGACAACCTTTCATAACTTTTCAGTATTTTCATTGATGATGTTGTTCCTAAATATTAAGAAGTTTTGACTGTCTCATGCTTACTCTATATAAAAAGGTTATGTTTTTATTTTATTTGTGATATTATATTGGCTGTAAGACTTTATTGAAACTAATCAAATATAATATCCCTTTGATTTATGGCTCTGGCTTTGTAGTCTTGCTTGGAAAGGTTTGTTTTTCTTTACTACATTTTTGGGTCATGCTAACTAAAACCAAGCTATAACTTTCTAATTCTGTCAAACACACAGTTTTGTCTAAAAATCATTCAGGAACATATTTTTCCATAGCAGTACTGTACAATTTTTCTTGGGTAATTTTCAAAAGGATTTAACTATTCATTTGGTCTAGATTGGATGCATTCTTCCATTGTACTTAGATAGTAGTGGCCTAATTATATATCAAGACAATTGCTTTATTTGTGCATTTTTATTAAGAATCAACTATTGAAGTATATTGCTATTTTGATAGATTACTTTCAGCTTTCAAGGTATGCAATAATAATCATGTAAAAAAAAGAATATTGCTCCCTCCTTTCAAATTTCAAACATATTTATTTCATATTTCTATTTTACTAATTTTATGAACAATAAAACTGAATAACAACTATACTCTTTTCATATCACTTTTTATTGGAAATATGATTCATTTCCCTTTTACCATATGCACATTTTGATTAAAGGTAAATATATTGCAACAATATATTATTAATCATAGATAGTTTAGAATAATTTTTCTCAGATTTAAATTTACCTGTTAGAGAAAATTTAACTTTGTTTATATAAGCCTTTTGTTCTTGATTAATAATTGTTAATGAATAGTAACCAGTCATTATAAAAACTGAAAATACTAGCACATCTGAACACCCATTCATCTCCCTTTATCATAAGTGTTCCTGACTTAGTTATTTCTAAATCCATATTACTTTCCCTGTAATTATTCTAGTAGTGGTTACAATATTCAATATGTTCTCTTAAATATTTGAGGTATTTGAAAAATAACAGACACTTCTTATTTACCCCAGTGTTTTTTAAAATTGAGTGCTGCTGTAGGTAATTTACCAACTTTCCAGGACTTTTGTTCTGCTTTTGTGTCCTTAGAATTATTTCTTCATTTTATAAATATTATTTCATTCATCAAAATTTCTCTCATTTCAAGAATCTTTTTCACATGTTTACAGGAACGTAGTGTTCATTTTATACCTACAGATTCAAGTTTTGGTATTAAGAGAAGTGTTTTTCCACTATTGCTATGAATTTGTTTTATTTTTTTCTATTGGTTCTGTTCTCTTCTCAAAAACATTTTTTCCCAATGGATACCATTGTCTGTCTCCCAGTACTATTAATTTCTCTCTTATTACCTGCATAGCAAGTCTGGGTTGACCAACAGCTTTTCTGCAGATGTACTGTGTTTTGGCCAAAGCTGTGGAATCTATTAACTAAACATAAATTATCAGTCACCACAGATCCAAAGTTGTTTCAGATGTTTAATCCTATCTGCTTAGTTTTGTAGTTACAATAGGGCTTCTGATTTGTGCCTGATTTGGTAGAGCCTGGATTGGAGAGAGGGATTTGATGGTGCAGCCTGGCCACAAAGATTGAATGTGCCTACATGACCAGTTCACTCTGAGTTGCCAGCACCCCAGCAGATTGTGGGTTTATTGGTACCTCCCAATCTGTATATGTTGCTGGTAGCTTGAGACCTGGAGTGAGCGTGTGTCCTTTGTAATGTAGAGCGGAAGGACAAAAATGTCCATGCCTGATGTTGTATGAACCTTGTAATGAATATTGTTCTCCCATTATTCCTTTCTTGTCTCCTTTACCAGTTGTAAAGCTCTTCCCTAACTTTAAACTGCTTGAATCCTGTTGGTCCTTTCAGCTATCAAACTCTTAAGGTGAATAAGGTGTATAAACATGATTTTAATAGTCTTTATTTCTTCTTAAATCTGACTCCAATGACCTTGCCTGTATTTTCTTCATCATCAATTTTCAATCTCAATTGTCTTATACTCCTTTAATGTGTTCATGGTTTTATCTTACAATTATTTCATGACCATTGGCAGATTAAAGTATTTCTCTTATATATTCATGTCATCATTGTTCAATATAATCAATCCATTCCACACTGCATTCACTACACTTTCTCTTTCTGTCTCCTTTACTTACAAGGCAAAACCCAAAGCTCTGCCTATTTTTGACCCATTCTCCCTGCTGAGCATGGTTTCAGAATAAGGCATGATCTTGCTGTCTGGTTTAACTTAAATTTATGATCTAAGAATGCATGTGAGTCATTGATAATATCCTTTGATCTATTATACTTATTTCCTTTAGCTCTCAAACTCCAGCAGCCCTTTCATTGCACTTGGTTTATAATTACTAATTCTAATTTAAAAGAGCACACATAAGCCAAGGTTAATAGTTTCACACTATCAAATATACAAAGTCTGTCTTCCCTACTAATATCTTGTTAAAAAGTGAACTTCCTTTGTTTCTATATAAAATCAATCTATTCCCAGGATCATAAACTCGAAGACTTTGCCCCTTCATTTATTCTAACTCATCTATGGACCATAAATATTATTTCATCATTCTCACTAGCCTATATATATCTAAAAAATGAAGCATAATATTTCTCCACATACTTCTATATTAATCTTCACTAATTTCTAGAAAACTTCACAAATGGATTGTCTATTCCTATGACACAATATTTTCTCCTGCTGCACTCTTGCAGATCCATTAACTGTAACATATTTTACACGTAGAGTACACTGGAAGAAATATGGACCTTTACTAAAATAAAAAATAAACATGATTGTGAATTTTGTCTTTTCTGGGGTTACCTTGCAGGACTGAGATAAAGATTGGCATTCATTTCACCCATCTCAAGATAGAACAACTTTATAGGTGGTATTTGATAAAAGCACTTGAAGATAAACTCTACCTGCAGTGAGCAACACATAATGGTCAAGCAGCAGGGAGACCTAGAAGCCTGGACAGAACGAGGCTGAGGAGTAAGATTCTAATGGAGTAAGGGCCTTGTGGAGCTAACACGAACCCTGGGGTATCCAGGGATTTTGTTCATGTGCAGCGTAGGAAACATGACCCTAAGATTATACTTCTGGCTGATCTTTAGGATCTCCACAAGAAAGAGGTGAAGGTCAAGCCAAAATAGGGGGCAGCTAGGCTTTATATGAAGGAGTGCTGCAGCTCACAGCCAATCTGCAAAGAATGCAAGAGGTTTTTAAGTATTTTTTTCAATTCCTGGCATTGAAGGAAATATGTCAGGTCACTTGCTGACTGCTGAGATAAGGAAACAGGAACCTCGGAGACAGCACATGACAACAAATAGTTTTTTTCAAAAATAGTTAGAAATACCACCAAACAGACAAGTGCAACCACATGTGTATACATGCAAATTTATTTATGACAAAATAAGAAAGAAATACTCATAATGATACATGCATTATTTCTGCAGCCAGACCAAAGGCCATATTGGTATTTAAAAATCTTTTTTTCATGCTCATTCCAAATTCCCTTTACTCTCCAAATACACCTTAGTTGGATATGGTTCTTTGTGTGGTAGTGATATAGCCTGTGCATTAAATCAAAATTATTTCCAAGAGTACCTAGTCTCCAAGATGGCCAAATAAGTAATATAGGCCCTACAGTCTTTGAATGTTCAGAAGGGATGTGAGACTGAATGTGTATTCAGGGCTGCCTCCAGACGATGTGCTAATCCAAACTGGCTTGGATGTGGAGAATATGTAACTCACCTGGAGGAAATAACCTATCTGATACTAAGATCAAACACTGAAGAACCTAACCAAAGGTCTGTTTACCATCACTGTTAGTCTTCCTAATCCTATATCCTCTGTATAAAAGGGTCTGGAAAAGGCTGTTCGGGGCTCGGTTTTTATTAGGACAAGAGTCTGCTGAGCCCGGCTGGTTGAAATAAACCAACTTCCTTCTCGGTATTCTCGTGTCCTGGCCTTCGATACCGCGCATACCCGATTTCTCCACTACAGTAGGATAATCTAAATATTCACTGTTTTTTGTTGTTTGTTTATCCTTCCTTTATTTTGCTTTTTAATTAGATAAGTTGTAGGTTTAGAGAAAAGTCATGAATAAAATACAGAGGTATCATACACCACCCTATCATTAACACCTTGCATTAATATGTTTTTTACACTTCATGAAAACTCATTGACTACAGAAGAGTTCAGCATTTGCATGATGCTGTCCTATGCTTGCATGTTTTTATTTTTATTTTTTTAAGATTTATTTTTTTATTTATTCCCCCCCCCCCCCCCAGTTGTCTGCTCTCTGTGTCCATTTGCTGTGTGTTCTTCTGTGACCTTCTCTATCCTTATCAGCAGCAGTGCTTCTTTTTGTTGCATCTGTGTTTCTTTTTGTTGCATTATCTTGCTGTGTCAGCTCTCCCTGTGTGCAGCACTATTCCTGGGCAGGCTGCACTTTCTTTGGTGCTGGGCGGCTCTCCTTACAGGGTGCACTCCTTGCGCATGGGGACACCCCTTCGTGGCACGGCACTCCTTGCGTGCATCACTACTGCGCATGGGCCAGCTCCACATGAGTCAAACTTCCCCTTTTTAACCTATTGACGTATACACTTAAGTGTTGTGTTCATATTGTACCATCATCATCACCATCACCATCCATTACCAAAATTTATCATCAAACCAATTAGAAATGTATACAATTTAAGCATTACCTCCTCATTCCGTATGCTTATCCCATCCCCTAATGACCAAAATCTTAGATTCTGACTATGAGTTTACTTATTCTAATTATTTAATAAAAATGAGGTTATATATGTCCTTGTGCATCTGGTTTATTTCACTCAATGTTATGTCTTTAAGATTCACCCAGTTATGGCATGCATCAGAATTTCACTTCTTTTTACATCTGAAAATATTTCATCGTATGTATATATAACATGCTATTTTTTTTTTGTAATTTTTTCTTTTTCTTTAAAACATCTAAAGAGCACAGATTTTTAAAAAATACAAATCTATTAAAATACATATCACTTTTGGGAAAACAATATGAAAACTAGATTCCCCCTCCCCCCCCCCCCCCCAATAAACACTTCACAGGCTCAGAAAACAAGAGATCACCTCTAGAAAAGCTGTATATTAAATTCCCTGATGCCACAAGCTGCGCGTGTGGAAAAGTTTCACCCCAGACTTTATGGAACTGTGCTTTTACATTTGAAAAAAGTTTACAAGAGCGTATTTGTCAAAAAAGGCCTGTACAGCGCAGGAGTGTGGAGGAGGGTAGGGTCAAGGGCCCCAGGACTGCTGCGCCTCCACCTCCGGGCCTTGCGCGAAGGGAGCACGACTCCCAGGCCGGGGTGTGTGTGTGTTGGCGGGGAGGGGGGTACGTAGTCTTTGGGACAGTCTGGCGAGGCGCCCAGGTGTGCTGGCGCTCCCCTGTGTTCCCCACCCAGGTGCGAGTGTGGGACACATGCGCGGTCCAGCTGGTCTCCGGGAGCCTCTCGCAGGTTTTCCGGGCGGTAGCCGTGCGGCTTGTGGTCACAGTAAGTGCGCTCCGGTAGTTTCTAGAAGGCGGGGCGGCGGGACAGGGGAGCCAGAGCAGCTCCAATGCGCGGTGGGCGACGCTGGAAGGGTCCCACTGGAAGCCCTAGGCTCCCTCAGGCGCTGGCGCCCTCAGGGCTCTCGCGAGAATCAGCTGCCGAGGCCGACCTGCACCCCCCCCCCCCCCCCGCCGCCCCCCGGCAGAGGGAGCTCGGGCTCCCGCGCGCCTCCCTTGACCTTGGGGAGCCCTGGAGCGCCCTGGCCCGGTTTCCTGCTGCCGCCGTCCCCGCGGGGTCTCGACCAGCGAGAGCGAGAGCTGCTGTCCTTGGCCTGGGGCCAAGCGGCCGGGGGCTGGGTCTGGCGGCCGCTGAGCAGGAGGTGCTGAGGGCGTGGCCCAGGGGGTGGGCGGGGGTCGGGGCGGACGCTGGTGAGGCCTGACTCAGAAGGGCGACCTCTAAAGGACGACCCCAGGGGGACTAGACACGACCACTGAGAGCAGGCTCCTGTGTGTGCTGGGGGCGGGGTGAGTAGGGGTCCCTTTAGACCCTGGGTCCTGCTGAGTTCCTGGGGAACCAAGGTCAACACTGGGGTCAGCAGCCACCCCTTCCCCTTCCCTAAAATCAACCAGAAACCAACCTGGGAGCTGTGTCGCGGAGGCCTGCGCGCAGCAGGGCCATGGGGACCCGGCCTGAACCTCAGCCAAGAAAACCCTCCTGCAGGGACATCGCGGGGGTCTCCACCCAGACCCCCGCCTCTCGTGGAGCCAAGCGGGCGGTGGCTTCTCGGTGGGGCCCCTTGGCTGCTGTGAGTGACCAGCCTCGTGGGCTCCCCGCGGGCCTTTTGCTCTCAGGACAGCTTGGTCTCCGGACCCTGAGACCAGGAGGCCCGCGGCAGGAGAGGAGGCCACACAGCCAGGGCCCTTCTGGGTATAGAGGGGCCTGGACAATCAGTTAAGCTGGACACAGAATGAGTTAGAGGGCGCCTCTACTCTAGAATAGTTTTTTTGTAAGAGTTTGAGAAAGGTTGGTGTTAATTCTACTTTAAATGTTTGGTAGAATTAACAGTGAAGGCATATGGTCCTAGGCTTTCTTGGGTGGGAGGTTTTTGGCTATTGATTCCATCTCTGTACTTGTTACAGGTTGCTGTGGTTTTCTCTTTCTCCTTGAGTCAATTTAGGTAATTTGTGTATTTCTAGAAAATTTTCCATTTCATTTGGATAATCTAATTTGTTGTGTACAGTTGTTTATAGTATTACTTATAACCTTTTTTATTTCTGTAAGGTCAGTAGTTGCATTGTTGTAGATGTCGAGAGAGGTTTAATTATTGTGTGTGGAAAGGCCAGGACTCAGTAATAATTTTGGGAAGGAAAAAGGAATTTATTTATGACCGGCTGGACTTGGGAGCTTCTCATTCAAAACCAAGTCCCAAATAAGATTTTTGATTTCTTTTTATATGGAGGAAGCGTTAAACGGTCCTTTGTTTCAGTGCTGAATATGTTTGAAATAACACATATCCCCCACATTCTAGGTAAACTTTTAGCATAAACTTCATACATTCCATGTAAGCTTTTAACACATTTGGTTTGCATCCTTCCTGAATATTTAAAGTTTATTTACATTGCCTAATTGTTTTTCCAGGACAGGAATTGTTACCATGGTTACCAAGGGCAGGGCTGTAGCTCTCACCATCAGACACACACAACTCAGGTTATTTACAAAGAGACAGCCTCCACCTATAGCATATATCATTCCCCCTTTATGCCAGCTTAATTTGCTAAGCTTTGGCATAATTATCGCTGGCGTTATGAGGTGGGTGGCTGTTTGTTGTTTTGATTGATTATCTCACTTATCAATTTCCCAGCGAGGGCCTAAAGACAAAGTTCCTGGGTAACATCTGAGGCTTATCCTGTTTCCAGAAGTTCTCATCCTGGACAGCAGAATCCTGGGGGTGGGGCCCCCCTAGCAGCCATCCTGGAGGTTACTGGTGCTTACGTGGAATTTTTGCCAGGTTCTAGATCCATCTATTAATTTTATTTTACTCTTAGAGAGTTTACACCTTTAATCTTAAAGAGGTGCTGAAGAGAGATGATCTCTTCTCCGTAACTACTTCCTGCTGGCCATGGGTTGTAGTCCTTACCTAACAAGGTGTAAAACCTTTGTTATTTATTTCAAATGGGGCAAGATGGATCTGTCATTTTGTGTGAAGTTGGGTGAAGTTTTCATTGGCTAATAAGAGGTCCATTCTGAAAGAAACAAATTTAATTAGAATTTTGGAATACCTGTTTGTTAAAAGAAGACACTGGATTACAAAGATAGATGCCTGAAAAGACAGCACTTCTTTCAAAAGTTGGTGGGGAACAGTATATATATATATACTTTTTAAAGTTATTGTATGTTCAGAGAGATATTGTAATAGATAACAGTGTTAGGTACTTAGCTTTGTTTTGAAGACGAATTTCAGGCTGTTTAATGATTGGCACTCACGTGCTCCATCATGTATTCCTGGTGAACTGGCACCTTCTTGGGCAGTGGGTTCCATTCAGTATTAGTGCACCAAGTTGGAAATACTTTTATGGCTCCTGTAGGAAATTCTTATGTGTCCCTGGTGAACCAACTCCTCTCAGAAAATAATGTCTATTAATTTCTTGAGAGAGAGCACCCACCCCTTGCCAGGAACCCTAAATATGCTATTGGAAACCTGCAAAGCACATTCTACCGTCCCTCTCCCTTAGGTGTGCTACAGGGGGGCTAGTTAATTTTCTGACTCCACCTTCTCCCAGACCAAGTTTCCTATCCCAGGGCATTGAGGTAAATTGGGCTCTCTCACCAGATTCACCTCTCCTCTCTTCCTAGGCTCTCCCCAAGTTAGCTGATACGCTCCTCCAGACTCAATAAAATTGAGCCTGAACTCCTTGGGCCCCTCTGCACCTCCCACCTAAGTCCTCCCACTCACAGATAGTCCACGACCAGAGGAGTAGGGCAGTGCCAGATTTCCAGGACTGCTGGGCTTGGGAAACAGAGCCCTGGGAGAATGTGGACTTGGGGTATGTAGATCTGCAAAATGTGGGTTGCAGGGGTGCAGGGAACACGGGCTTGGGGTTCACGCATTTGGGGAACATGGGGCTTTGGAATGCTGCCGCACGACTGGCAGCTGTCTGAGAGTGATGCACCCTCAGCCCTAGGGGGAAGGGATTTACCTTCCCATGGCTTCCGAGTTCAGTGTTAGAAACCCACAGTTCTACTTTGAGCAAGCACCAATTCTGCTGCAGTCTCTCCAGATCAACATCCAGGTACCTCCTGCCCTGTAGGTTCCTGAAACAGCCCGCTCCAGCAGAATTCCATCACCACACAGTTGGTCCTTTGCAGGAGAGATGACAATGGTGTACTTACTCAGATGCCATCTTGCCCCACCCCTAGTTGGAATTCTTTAAGCTGTGAGAGTGATTAGAACTACAGAATAAAGTTTTTTCTATTTTGCTTTTAATTGAATAATTTCTGGTAATTTTGACTGTTTAATAGGTGACCCACTGCTAGTAAGCCAGCCTCGTTTTGCTACACATTAGAGTACAATAGAGTAGTAGGGTGGCTGAGCCTGGTATTAATTAACCAGTTACCTGTAAGTCACTGGTGGCCCCATTGTTTTTAGTGAAGAGGGCTGTTTTATTTTATAGACATGTTTATTAACTATTTAGAAAATGGTTTACCAGGAATTTAAAATGTCTAATGTACTTTTGTACATGATTTAGAATAGAAAAGATAACACTATAATTATTAGGCATATATTTAGAACAGGATAAAGGTACAGCACTTAATATGAATGTATTACTTAATGCATAAGGATTCTAGGTTGCAATTAATAGTTTTAAGTTTCAGGTTTATAATACTTTACATGCTATTTCTCCATGGGAGCAGGCCATAATGCCAATTTGTTTAAGTTCTACTCACAGTACTCTGGTATTTATTGCTCCACTTCATATATTCTTCACAGAAGCTGCAGTACCATTGGTCTTAGAGAGAAACTAGGGAGTAGATTTTACCAGCCTGGTGCATAGTGGTCTCTGGCACTATAGTGCCAGTTTGGAGACGATATTCATTGTACATTTGGCTGTCCTTAGCCACAATTGGCTACTGCAGGAGCTTGAAACTGCAAAGTAGTTTCCATCCACTTCAGGAGCATGACCAGAAAGGTAGTAGATATTTTATTGTTTTAAAGGTTAGTGATCAAGTTAGCCAATAACTCATATGGAGAGGCAACCTGAAATGTATTCAAGGCCTGGTTTGAATGTACAAGAGAGTTTGACAATGTTGAAGTTTATCCCTTGATTTTCATACATATTTAAACATTTTCAATGTAATATGTTACATATCAAATGACTTTGTTTATTTTTACATTTTTTACTATGATTTTACTTTAGTAGTAGAGGAAAAATTATTTTTCATTGTTAAAATGAAAATGGAAGATTCCCAATGAAATCAAGGTAATCTTTTGTTACCATTACTTAAATATGCAACTTGTAGTGACCTTTAGACAGGTTTCATTGCTATGAAGTTATTTTTTGCTATTAATATTAATTCAGGTTTTTAGTTATTAATGACTTTTTAGAACTAGAACCATTTAAATGCTTCAGTTTGGAAGACACTTTTACAAACTTTTTACAATTAGCTACAATTACAGACTAGCAGATTTACTTTAGATTACAATTAGGAGCCAATGGAATTTACCTTATGCATTTAAGAGAGAGCAACTCTACATTTAACTTTATTTCATTAAACACGAGCTTACAGTTTTTATTATTTTAAAGATTTAGCATATATAATGTTAACTTGTTAACCTGATATTTTATAAACTAAAGAGATAATACCTAAGTTAAATAAGTTGAACTTGTTTTTGATTAAACAAAGAATGTTGTTTTCTTTTTTACAGGGACTTAAAACCTTTGTTTTTGATCATTTTAAAACTGAATAATTTTAAAAGCATACTAATTTTTTAGGCTCTGGAATATAAAGCAATTATTTAACCTGTTTTAATTATAATTTAATAAGGGTTTTATACCTGTTTAAACAGTTTCTATATTTAGATTTTTACATGACCTTCTATAATGTTTAGTTTAATTTGGGTTTTAGGAATATATATTACTTATATAACTGCATATAATAAGCAGACATGAATAGTTTGATACAGAAACACCATTTAGTTATTTAAAACCTTTTTTTTTTTCATGGTTCATTTAAAGTATAACTCCCTTACTGGCTTTCCTGGTTATATTGCTGTTTGGAGGGAACCTGGCAAGCATTTGGGCTTTTGTTTAGACTAGAAAGAAACCAGGTAGCTTTTACTCGTTTTTTTTTTTTTTCCTTCTTTTTGAGACAGCCTGAACAATGGAGGGGTTGCTTAGTAAGGCTTGGTACACTCAGAAGAGCATTGCCTACTCTTGGAAAACCTGACAACAGTTATTTCTGATTCCTGGTGGAAATGCCCAATTAGAATTAATTTATATTATTTTAAAGGTCAACTAAAAAGACAGCTTTTCCTTTAAAAGGGTAAAGAGGAAATGAGAAGACTAAAAATATTTAGAATAGCATAAAAATGAAATGCATAAGCCCCTTTCTTTTTAATTTAACTCTAAGTTTTTAAAGCTTAATTATTGGGTTGAATTGTTAAGGGGCTTAACTGTAAGGTAAGGCAAATGCAAATGCAGTTTATAATTACTATCACAATAGTTGAAGACCAGGGGTGAAATTAGTCATAAAATAATTATAAGATAAGTTTAAATAATAACTACCACCATCACAGTAACCACTAGATAAACACGAAGTAGCCATAAATAGAGGCAAATTAATTCAATATCACTATTACAATAGCTGAAATCCAGGCCACATTTACTCCATTGTAATAGCTTTAGTTATAAATTTATGTATGTATATAAAGGTACTTATACAATGATCTTAATTCTTAGTTACAGTTTTTAGTATGTTTTTACCTTAAGATGAATCAGATACTTTTATTTATTAAGTTACAAGAACCTTATTAGTAACAACCCTGAGAAGCTTCCTTGTTTTTTCTAGTAACTGAACAAATTTCATCTGCAAGCTATGCAATTAATTTACCTGCAAGACATCACTGTCATTCAAATATTCATTTTGTTACTTTTTGTCATGATTCCTTAGGCACAAATTAAAGCTAGGGTTTTCCTGACACTGCTCCCCCAGGGGAGTCTTGCCTTTTTCCATGTTTGGAGTTTTTTCATTCCCAGAATTTTTCCAGAACTTCTGTTATCCCTGATTTTCATCAGGAGGATTCCAGCAGAACCCACATCTTTTTCTTGACTAAACATAGTCTAGGGGTGCCCAGATTTGGGGTTCACATGAGTCTTCCTGGCTCCCCAGGGATCTAGAAGGAATAGCGAAATGCTACCTTCTCTGGCCTTCATTTGCAAATTCTGGATGATCCCCCAAATGTTGTAGACATTGAGAGAGGTTCAATTATTGCATATGGGAAGGCCAGGACTCAGTAATAATTTTGGGAAGGAATAAAGAATTTATTTATGACCAGCCAGGCTCGGGAGTGACTTATCCAAAACTTGAGCCCCGAATAAGATTTTTGAGTTCTTTTTATACAGAGGAAGAGTTAAATGGTCCTTTCTTTCAGTGCTCAGTTAAGTTTGAATTAACACATATCTTCCACATTTTAGGTAAGCTTTTAGCATGAATCCTATACATTCTAGGTAAGCTTTCAGCATGAACTTCACACATTCCATGTAAGCTTTTAACACATTTGGTTTGCATCCTTCCTGAATATTTAAAGTTTATTTACATTGCTTAATTGTTTTTCCAGTACTGGAGTTGTTGCCATGGCTACCAAGGGCAGGGCTGTAGCTCTCACTGTCTGACATACACAGCTTAGGTTATTTGCAAAGAGATGAACAGCCCCCACCCATAGCCTATATCAGCATCACCATTTACATTTCTGATTTTAGTTGTGTCTTTTCATTTTCCTTTGTAAGTCTAGATAGTCATGTTATTTTTATTAATAGTTTTTGAATGAACCAACTTTTTGTACTGTTTATTCTCAATTATTTTTCTACTGATATGGGCTGTGTGTGGGTGGCTGTATGTTTCTTCATAAATAACCTGGGCTGTATGTGTAAGCTAAATATGTTATTTCAAGTTTACCTGGAATGTGGAAAATATGCATGGGGGGATGTATATGTTAATTGAGACTTACCTAGAGAGTATATGTTAATTGAAGACCTATCTGATACTTACCTAGAGAGTGTGATAATTGAAAACTTATCTGATACTCAGATAAAACACTTGAAACTCTAAGAAACTAACAAAAGGTTCTTTTGCATATAAACACCACCATTTAACTCCTGACTCATATATCCTCTGTATAAAATAAACTCAAAAATCTTATTCCAGGCTAGGGTTTTTGAACAGAAGAGTTTCTGAGTCCAGCTGGTCATAAATAAATTTTTTCTTCCCAAAATTATTACTGAGTCCTGGCCTTCCATATGCAATTATTAAATCTCTCTGCTTCCACAACACTACCCTATTTCATTTATCTCTTCTCTAATCTTCCTTCCTTCTGATAACTTTGGGTATACTTTGCTCTTTTTCTAGTTCAAGATGTCCAGCAATGTTCTTAATTTTTTATCTTCCTTCTTTTTTACTATAGGCATTCACAGCTCTAAATTTTCATCTGAGTATCACCTTCATTGCATCCTGTAAGTTATGGTATGTTGTGTCTTGGTTTTATTCATTTCTAATTATTTTCTGATTTCCCATGTGAAGAAGAAATTTACTATGTTATTTACCCATTTATACATATTGTTGGACACTTGCACTGCTTTTGGGATTTGTGAATAATGCTGCTATGAACATCAGTGTGCAAATATCTCTTCAAGTCCTTGCTTTCAAAACTTTTGTGTTTATGCCTAGAAGTGGGTTTGCTGGGTCAAATGGTAAATGTTGTTTCTGAAAGTCTTTGTGAAAGAATGTAAGTGCTCCCAGCTTCCATTTTATTTTCTGTAAAGTGCTGGAAAGCACCAACGATATGCCTAAAAACAAAGGTTGCTGATTGGATTAATTTGATGACAATTTGCTAATGTGGGGTTTCCTTAGCAAAGCCTAATAATAATGTCATTTTATTCATTATTTATTTTTATCACTTAGAGGTTTTTAGGCTCATTAAATAAGATTTCAGAACTTGAGTACTTTTTTCAGCTTTGTAAGGCAGAAATAAATGCAAAGTCCCTGGCTAGAAAGATTTCTTTGAATCCTGTTCTTTAATTAACTGACACAAAAACCTGTACCAAATCAGTGACAAATACTGAGTCCAGATTTTTTTGCATATACAATGTAAATAAAAATGCATTACTTGACATATACTGTTTTATATCCATTGTGTCCTTATTATAATATTTGGTCCTTTAATAATGAGTTTTGTTTGCACTGGAATAAAATCTAAAGAAATTTTGAGTTGATTTATATTCATTGCCCTTATAGTTTAAGCATGACAATGTATTGTTTTCATTTTTATCTCTTCAGATTTTCTTAGCAAGTGAATTTATTTATCCAGAAAATTTTCACACGTTTAAAACAGATTAATTTGAGAAATAACCAATATTGTTTTAATACTTGTCCTTTTGTGTTATGATACAGATATAGACTTTGCTAATAGAAATAAAATTCCACTTAATAGTTACTACATTAAAGAAAAGTAACTAGCTCTTGATGGGACATCATATTCAATCCTGGACATTTTTAAAGACCACCTAAAGTGATTTATAGATTCAGTGCAATCCCAATAAAAATTCCAGCAACTTTCTTTGCTGAAATGGAAAAGCCAGTCATCAAATTTGTATGGAAGGGTAAGGTTCTTCAATAGAAAAAATCATCTTAAAAAAGAAAAATGAAGTTGGTTGACTTTCACTTCCCAATCTTAAAAATTATTACACAGCCATAGTAATCAAAACAGCATAGTACTGGCATAAGGAGAGACATACTAATGATTGAAATTGAATTGAGAGTTCAGATGTCAACCCTCATATTTACAGCCAACTGATGGTCCACTCAGTGGGGATATAATAGTTTCGCCAAAAATGATCTTGGGAAAATTTGATGTCCATGTACAAATGAATGGAGGTGGGTGCCTAGTTCTTACCATGTAGAGCAAACAAATAAAAATGGAACAAAGACCTAAATATAAGAATCAGAACTATATAGCTTTAGAAGAAAACACAGGGAAGCAACTTCAGGACCTTGTGTTAGGCAATAGTTTATTCAACTTTATATTCAAAACACAAGCTTTATTATTATTTTTTATTTTAAAAAAATTTAAAAAGGTAAATGGGACTTCTTCAAGCTTAAAAATTTTTGCACCTCGAAGGCAACTCTAGCTACTTTCATCCTGTTTGGACTAGACTGTTGGATGGATATCTGATTCCATCCCCACCCTGTCAAGGCAGGAGGAGAAATAGTGCACCCTCAACCTCTTTGGAAAACTATAAGTGACTTTTTTGTTTGAATATTTACTTGGTTGATTTAAATCTTTGACTATTTTGATTTCTATTTAAGTTGATTCTGACAGATTTTGCTCATACTTTCAGTATTTCTGCGGAGGAACAGGCTTTTGGAGACTCTAATCTGCCTTTTTAAATTGATGTCTCCCTAACTTATTCTTTAATTAGGTTTGATTTATGATTCACTCACTTTTCTTGGTATAATTCTACTCATATTTTATATTTATTTTTTTGTTTTTTATTTTATTTTTCATATTTAAAGATACTTTAGATTACATAAATATTACATCAGAAATATAGGGGGATTCCCAAATACCCCATCCCCTCCCCATCCCAGTTTCCAACAATAAGATCTTTCATTATTGTGGTACATTTGTTACAATGGATATACATATATTGAAGCATTGCTACTAACCATGCAGTATAGTTTAATCTTTTCTATTTCTTTTTGAGTCAGTTTTGTAAGCTTGGGTGTTACTAGGAATTTGTCTATTTCATATAGCTTTTCTATTTTGTTGGTGTACCATGATTTCTTGTCTTTTCTTATAATCCTCCTTATTTTTGTAAGGTCATTAATTTCCCATTCATTTCTGGCTTTAGGAATTAGAGTCTCCTACCTTATTTTCATGGTCATTCTCACTAAAAAATCATCAGTATTTTTTATATTTCCAAAGAATGAGTGTTTGAATTTGTTGATTCTATTGTTTTTCTGATCTCTCTTTTGATCATATCCAATCCATTTTTTATTATTTCCTTTCTTCTGATAGTTTGGGATTAGTTTTCTCTCCTTTTCCCAGTTCTAAAGAATGTGAAGTTTGGATATTTATTTGAAATTAATCTCTGAGCACTTATTTTGCTTCATCCCATTTGTTTTCATATCTTTTATTTTTGTTTCCCTTCATCCCTTTTGTTTTTGTTTCCCTTCATCTTCATCTTCTTTATGGATCCTTATTTTGTTAAATGTTTGTTAAACAGTGGTTTTATTTTGTTGTTGTTTGTTTAATCTTGTCATGTATTTGTGAATGGAGTTTTATATGGAATATTTTTAAAAGAGACTTGAAGTCTCCCACCAGACAACCTTATAGAAATTTTTTTAATTATGTACTAGATAGTTAAAATAAACCCACATAGCCACTGGAAAAAAACCTTATATTTTCTTCAAACAAGTAGACTGAGTAACCTTATGACTGAAATATTGTCTCTTTTTCAGTCAGCTTCTTCTGCATAACTGTAAAAAATTCTCATGTGTAGTAATGAACATTCATTTATCACTTCTATATTTGTGGAGTTCTTTTTACCTTGGCTGTTGCAGTGGTATGTTAGTAACCACTATGCAAACATGTTTATAGAGTTCTGCTTTTCTCTTGATCATCTGAGTATAGACTTTTGAAGACTATTTCCCAAGACATCCATCAGCCCCATGGGAACATTAGACATTGGTAGATTTGAACCTTAGCTGAGTCATGGTGTAAATTCTAGTAGAACCTGGCTCAAAAGAATGTTTGTCAGCCAGAATAAAGAAGAATAAACTTGAAGATAGGATAATTGAAATGATCTAGTCTGAAAGACAGGAAGAAAAAAATAAAGAAAAAGTAAACAGTGTAAGGTGCATGTGGAAGACCAATTGTATGAAAATGTGCATTAGTTGAGTCCCAGCAGAAGAGAGAGCAAGGCATGAAAAGAATATTAGAAGAAATAAGCCTTCCCAAATATGAAAAAAAACATGAGTATTTGCATAAGTAAAGACAGCAACACAAATACACATTAAAGGTAAAAGGAAAGAGGTAGTGCAGTAAGCAAAATTAGAGAATAAACTTGCTGTGTACAGATATATTTCTGAGATAGTACAGGCTCATATCCAGGCCACACTTACAGTGACTCTCACAATAAATTGAATTACATGATTTTTTTTTTTGTTTCCTAGACATATACAAGTTATGTTTATATTCTGCACTAAGTGCATCATAGCATTATATCTTAAAAGTCAAAGATATAATGCCTTAATTAAACAAATTTTATTGCTGATGATGTGATCCACTGAGATTGGAAACAAGACACAGATGCCCACTCTTTTCACTGTTATTCAATTCAGTACTAGAAGTTCTAGCTAGAGCAGTTAGATTTGATAAATAAATAAAAGGCACCCAAATAGAAAAGGAAGAAGTAAAACTTTCACTACTCACTGATGATATGATCCTATACTTAGAGTGTCCTAAAAAATCCACAACAAACTATTAGAACTTATAGACCATTACAGCAAAGTTGTGGAATAAAAAAATTAATGCATAATAATGACTAGCATTTCTATATACTATTAATGATCAATCTGAGAAGAAAGAAAAATTTCCATTAACAATAATAACTAAAAGAAACAAATATTTAGGAGTAAATTTAACCAAGGACATAAAGGACTTGAATTCAGAAAACTATAAAACATTGCTAAAAGATACTAAAGATGACTAAAAAAATGGAAAGATATTCAATGTTCATGGGTTTGAAGACTAAATAACATTACAATGTCAATTCTACCCAAACTAATCTGTAGATTTACCATCATTCTAATAAGAATTCCAATATACTTCTTTGTGGAATTGAGAAAGTCAATTATTAAGTTTATCTGGAAGGATAAGAGTCCCTAAATAGTGAAAAATATCTTTAAAAAGAACAAATAATGGACTTTTACTTCCAGACTTTAAAGCATATTATCTAACTACAGTGGTGAAAACAGTATGGGACTGGCGTATAGATAGACAAATTGACCAATGGTATCAAATTTAAAAATTGGAAATAGATTGTCAAGTGATTTTTGACAAGGCTGTCAAACCCACTCAACTGGTTCAGAACAGCCTATTCAAGAAACGGTGCTTAAAGAACTAGATATCCATATCTAAAAGAAAGAGGACAACTATCTCACACCTTATACAAAAATTAATTCAAAATGAATCAAGGACCTACATATAAAAACTAGAACCATAAAAACCCCTAGAAGAAAATGTAGGGGAAAATCTTCAAGATCTTTTTGTTGGTAATTTCTTGGACCATATACCCAAATATGAACAACAAAAGAAAAAAAATAGATAAATGGGATTGACTCAAATACTTTTGCCTTTCAAAGGATTTTGTTAAGAAGGAGAAAAGACAGGCAAATCAATTGGAAAACATCTTTGGAAACCATATATCTGATAAGGGATGGATCTACATGTTATTTAAAAAATCATACAACTTGACAAAACATCAAACAACGTAATTAAAAATGGGCAAATATTTTCAAATACATTGTTTTCTGAAGTGGAAATATAAACAGAGAAAACACATATGAAAAGATGTACATTATAACTAGTTATTAGGGAAATGAAGATCAAAACTACAATGAGGTATTATGCCAAAAAATATAGTAAGAAACTGCAAGCATAGTAAAGGATGTGGAGAAATAGGAACACTCCTTCACTATTAGTGGGAGTGTAAAATAGTGCATCCTCTGTGGAATATGATTTGTCAGTTCCTCAGGAAACTATAGATTTGCCATATGATCCATCAATCCTGCTGCTAGGCATATATTCAAATGAACTGAAAGCTGGGACATGAACAGATATTTTTACACTGATGTTCAATGTGGTATTCACAGTTGCGAAAAGATGGAAACAACCTAAGTGTCCATCAAGCAATGAATGGATAAACAAGATATGGCATATTCATTCAATGGAATATATTCAGCTATAAGAAGAAAATATTTTGAGGAAGCACATGAAAACATGGAGGAACCCTGAGGGTATTATGTTGAGTGAAATAAGCCAGATACTAAAGAATGAATACTATATTGTCTCACTGTTGTGAAGTAAATATAATGCGTAGATTTATGGAGTTGAACTTGGAAGTATAGGTTGATGGGAGATGAAATGTGGGATGAGAAGGGGGAGATGATGCTGGATGTGAGTTTTATAAGGTCAAATATAAATATGTTGTAATGGATGGACCTGATGGTAAAACATTGTAATGAATGTAACAAGCCCTGTTGATGTATGGATGTGATTGTGGTGTAAATGAGTATTCTAGAGATTATTAGAGGACAGCTGGATGTTAATATAGGAAATGTATAACAATGATTTTGGTGGTAGATGAGGATTATGGTAAATCATATAAAAACAGGAATGTTCTACAAGGTAATAAGAATGTGGTGATGCATGGGAAAAATATGGCCAATGCAATTTATAGACTACAGTTAACAATATTGCAATATTTTTGTAGCAAAAGCATAGAAGGTAATATATTAATGCTAAAGGTAAAAAAAGGATTATGTGGTTTGCTTTTGTGAGATATGAATATGATTAAGCAGTTTTTTCTCACTTCATTTTTTTCATTAGTAAGGAGAACTTGACTTCATCATTTAGGTAATCTGTGTTAATCTATATATCCTTCTGAACACTAGAGGAACAGTTGAGTTAGTTGTTGGAATTAAAGGGGTAAATATTGCTTTAACACAACTTTTAGGAGTAATACTTTCATAAATTTTTTTTTCTAAGATTTATTTATTTATTTAATTCCCCCTCTCCCCTGGTTGTCTGTTCTCTGTGTCTATTTTGCTGCATCTTGTTTCTTTGTCTGCTTCTGTTGTCATCAGTGGCACGGGAAGTATGTGCAGCGCCATTCCTGGGCAGGCTGCACTTTCTTTCGCACTGGGCGGCTCTCCTTGCGGGGTGCACTCCTTGCACGTGGGGCTCCCCTACGGGGGACACCCCTGCATGGCAGGGCACTCTTTGCGTGCATCAGCACTGCACATCGGCCAGCTCCACACGGGTCAAGGAGGCCCGGGGTTTGAACCGCAGACCTCCCATGTGGTAGACGGACGCCCTAACCACTGGGCCAAGTCCGTTTCCCAAATACTTCCATAAATTTTTGAGCTGCCCTTTTCTGTTATTTTATTTTTTTATTTTGAAATAAAGTTTGAATAAAAATGCTTTATTGCTTAAAAATGCTAACCATCATCTGAGCCTTCAACAAGTCATGATTTATTTTTGTGGGTGGTTTCTTGCCTAATTGTTGATGACTGCTTACTGGTCAGGTTGGTGGTTTTGGAGGATTGGGGTGGCTGTGGCAATTTCTTAAAATAAGACAACAATGAATCTTGAGGCATAAATGGAGTCATCTTTTCACAAAAGATTTTCCTGAAGTGGCAGCTGATTATGTTTGATGGTATTTTACCCACAGTAGAACTTGGATTTGTCTTATCCATTAAAGTTTTATCATGAGATTGTAAACTAAGGAACATCTTCATGTTCTACTTCTAATTATAATTCTTTTAGTATTTGCCCCACATCTGCAATTACTTCCTCCACTGAAGTCTTGAATCCCTATCCATGATGGTTGGAATTAACTTCTTCCAAATTCTTGTTCATGGCAATATTTTGACCTCCTCCCATGAAGCACAAATGTCCTTTTTTTTCATTAAAGAAGCTTTAGATTACATGAATGTTACACCAAAAATATAGGGCATTATCATAGATGTCACCCCCTCCATCTGTTACACTTTCCCTCATTAACAACATCTTTCATTAGTGTGGTACATTTGTTATACATGATGAGTAAATATTAAAGAATTGTCTAGTAACCATGGTCTAGAGTTTACATTATGGTTTACACTTGACACTGTGCAATTTTATAGGTTTTGACAAAATGTATATTGGCCTGTATCTGTAATTGCAGTATCATACAGAACAATTCCAATGTCCAAAAAATGTCCCATATTACACCTGTTCTTCCCATTCATGCCTCTCAGAATCACTGGTGACTACTTCCTTTATATCAGTGGTACAAGTTATTCCATTATTAGAATTAAAATAAGTCCACTTTGGTCCAGAGTTGAACTCCCCCATATATTCATTCTTTAATCTTGAGGAAATGGACATGGTGATGTTCCCTCTGCTTCTGAATGAGAGGGTCTTAGATCCCACCATGCAGATGATTGGAATTCTCTTGCTTGCAGCTGTAGATACTCCCTGTTTTTTGGGATGGAAATTGTCCATAATCATCCTTTTGTAATTGTAATTGTCCTGGGTGTGTCCAGTGAACTGAAAAGTAGGGGTTGATTGCTACTGAAATCCAGGGCTCAACCAGCATATGAACAGTCAGAAGATTTAAGTCTCTGGGACACATTTAATGGGTATAGTGCAAATTATAGGTTCAAATAAAAGGGTCATAAGAGCCATGTATAGGAAAATTATAAATGAGTCTAATGCTGATACATTGAGGGGATAGGTTTGACATACTCTAAGACAAGACCCACTGAAAGGTTGTTGAATTCTTGAGATTGTCTACCCTGCCTATAGTGCCTAGATGTCTCTAGAACCCTCAGGAACCCCTCTGCTTAAGGCACTGTCTACTGTGGCAGTGAGGTCATCCTGAGATATGCGTAAGTGTAACCTTTGGAATGACCTCCTGACTCACTGAACTCTCTTAGCAATAAAAAGTCATTTGTATTTATATTTCACCCTTTTGCTCCAGGTGTTTTCCAAATGCATTGCAGTTTGGCACTTGGTAAGAATCCCTTGTGCCAGGGAGGCTCATCTCTAGGAGTCATGTCCCATGTAAGGAGGAAGGTAATGTGTTTATATGCTGAGTTTGGTTTAGAGAGACACCACATTTGAGCAACAAGGAGGCTTTCAGGAGGTAACTTTTAGGCCGTATATAATTCTAGGATAAGTTTCATTTCAGAAGAATGAGGTTCCTAAATACAACTAGCTCATTGGTCTGTCATTTGCTAGGCACTGCCCATGTACCCTAGGGATTTTTGCCACTATATTAGTGAATATAGCAGACTCCCCAGAATGGGAATTTGATATTTTTTCAGTTATTTTGTGGGTCTCCACCTACTGAGGCAAGACCCCATGAGCACTTGAACACATTCATATTCTGTAAAGACATGTCACAGGTACACCCCTCCCACACATACCCCCAACTCAGGCACCCCAAATCAGTGATTTCCCCCTTCCACAGTTAGGACCTTTTTGCAATCCAAAACCTTCTCAAAAACAAATCCCAAAAATAAAGAACCTAAAAAAATAAAATATACATGAAAAAAATTGCATTGTGTCTTTAATCACCATAAGATCTATCTTTTATTTAGTGACAATTTCTTCCATATGTTCCCTCAGTGTCTTCTATTTTTTTCAATTTATTTTCAAAAAAGCTTTAGGTTATAGAAAAGTCACATCACAAATATAGGGGACTCTTGTATATCCCTCCCACTTCCCCTTTCTCTCTCACACTTTCCCCTTCAATAACATCTTACATGAGAATCATACATTTTTTACAATTAGTGGACAAATATTGAAGCATTGCTCTTAACCATGGTCAATGGTTTACATTTTTGTTCACATTTTGCACTGTATACTTTTATAGGTATTGACAAAATGTATACAGGCCTATATCTGTCATTGCAAAATCATGGAGAACAATTCCAGTACTCTAAAAAATATTCTATGTTCCATTTATTCTTCCTCCTCTTCCTTCCCCTCCCCACAGTAACTGTGGTAACAACTAAGTTTCCATTTTTGAAGAATAAGTTTCATAATTACATGAATTAATATTAAGGGCTTGACATATTGGTCTGTTTTCTTTTATTAGGCATTGCCCCTCAAATTGAGAACCTAGTAGGTCTCCCCAGGATGGGAGTTTACTATTTTCTTGCTTATTGTCTGGGTCTCCATGCACTGAGATAGCATCCTATGGCAGGATTAATGCTTTTGTAAGTGTTCTGCCATATTAACTGGAAGAACAGTGCCATCATTGTAATTTCAGCCACAGACATGCCAATCCTGAGTTTATCTTTTCCTTCCTTCTTCCTTGAACCCTCCCCCCCATTTCCATGGATTATCTAAAACAAATCCCCATCCTACTCACCCTCATATTCTAGCACCATTGACCTCACTCATCCCTGCACCACTGTCACCTACACTCACTGCCAAACCACCCTATTTCACCTTATAGGTTTCATCCAGACTGGCATCAGCTCACCATATTCTACTTCCCTTCTGTCTCCTGATAACCTGTCTTCTAGACTCTAGCTCTGTGAGTCTGCTCAGTGTGCTTAGGTCATATCATTGAGGCCATGTAATATTTGTCCTTCAGTTACTGGCTTACTTAACATAAGATCTTCAAGAGACTTCCATGTTGTCCCATGTGTCAATACTTCATTCCTTCTTACAGCTCATAATATTCCATTGTATGTATATATCACAATTTACTTATCCATTCATCTGTTAATGGACACTTGCATTGATTCCAACTTTTGGCAATCATGAATGATGCCACTATGAACATTGTTGTGCACATATCTGTTTGTGCCCTGCTTTCAATTCTTCAAGGTATATCCCCAGCTGTGGTATTGCCAGATCATATGTCAGTTCTTTAATTAGCTTCCTAAGGAACTGCCAAACCATCCTCCACGATGGCTGCACCATTCTATATTCCCACCAGCAGTGAATGAGTGTTCCCTTTCCTCCACATCCTCTCCACTTGTAGTTCTCTGTTTTATTAATAGCTGCCAGTCTCATAAGTATAAGATGGTATCTCATTGTAGTTTTGATTTGCATTTCCCTAATAGCTACTGATGTTAAGGCATCTTTTAGTGTGCTTGTTAGTTATTTGTATTTCTTCTTTGGAGAAATCTCTTGCTCATTTTTTGGTTTTTTTTTTAAATATATTTTTTTATTTGTTTTAATAAGATACTTAGATTACATAAACTATTACATTAAAAATATAGGGCATTCTTATATGCCCCACTCCCCATACTTCCCACTCTTCCCCACATTAACAACTTCTTTCATTAGTGTGGTACATTCATTGCAATTGATGAGCACATTTTGGAACATTGCCAATAATCATGGATTATAGCTTACACTGTAGTTTACACTCTCTCCCACTCAATTCTGTAGGTTATGTCTTGTCCATTTTTAAAATGAGTTGTTTGTCTTTTTATTTTTGAGATGTAGGATTTCTTTATATATGATAAATATTAGACTCTATTGGATAAATCATTACCAAATATTTTCTCCCATTGAGTAGGCTGCCTTTTCAATTTGGCAAACTTTTTGAAGTGCAAAAGATTTTTAATCCTTGAAGTGGTACTGTTTATCTATTTTTTCTTTCATTGCTCATGCTTTGGGTGTAAAAATTACGAAACCATTTCCTACTATAAGATCTCATAGATCCTTCCCTCCATTATCTTTTGGGAACTTTATGATCTTGACTCTTATATTTAGGTCTTTGATCTATCTTGGTTAATTTTTGTGTAGGGCATGAGATCCTCTCTTATTCTTTTGGATATGAATATCCAGTTCTCCAAGCACCGTTTTTTGAAGAGGCCATTCTGTCTCAGCTGAGGGACTTTGTGACTGTTGACTATCACTTGACCATATATGTGACAATCTATATCAGAACTCTCAATTCAGTTCCATGGGTCAGTATGTCTTTCATTAAATTAAATACCATGCAGTTTTTACCATTGTAGATTTACAGTATGCAAAGTCAGGTAGTGTGATTCTTCCAATTTCATTTTTTTTTTTCCAATATATGCTTGGCTACTCAGGGCCCCTTTCCCTTCCAAATGATTTTCATAACTAGCTTTGCCCATTCAGTAAAAATGCTGTTGTAATTTTACTGGGCTTGTATTAAATCTGTAAATCAATTTGGGTAGGATATGTTCACTTATATAAAAAGAATAAATCAAAACTATAAATTGTCTGCAGTTATTTTAAAAGTTATTTTACTTTTCTCCATTCCTTTCTGTTCAAAAAGGAGATCAAGTAATGATGGTTAATTTTACATGTCAACTTGGCTGTTGCCTACTTTTTATACTTAAGTAAGAACTGGCGTGATTGTTACTTTGAGGTTATTTTATACATGGATTTAAGTCATTAGATTTTGAATGCATCTGTAGATGATCACATCTACTTTCAACAAGAGATTGCATGTTTGTTTCCAACTTTTGGCAATCATGATTAATGCTGCTATGAACATCAGTGTGCAGATGCTGTTCATGTCACTGCTGTCAGTTCTTCTGGTTATATACCTAGTAACGGTATTGCAAGTTCACATGGCAAGTCTATATTCGGCTTCCTTAGGGACTTCCAAATAGTGCTTCACAGTGTCTGTACCAGACTACATTCCCACCAACAATAAATAAGCATGCCAACTCTCTACATCTTCTCCGACATTTACAGTTATCTCACTTTTTGTAGTGGCCTGTCTAATAGGTGTGAAGTGATAGCTCATTGTACTTTTGATTTGCCTTCCCCTAATCACTAGTGATGTTGAACATTTTTTCATGTGTTTCTTCACCATCTGCATTTCTTCTTTAGAAAACTGTCTTTTTAAGACTTGCTCATTTTTTAATTGGGTAGTTTGTCTTTTATTATTGAGTTGTATGGTCTCTTTGTGTATCATGGATATTAAACCCTTATCAGATATGAGATTGTGAAATACTTTCTCCCATTGAGTTGGCTGCCTTTTCACCCTTTTGATAAAGTCCTTTGAGATGCGAAAGAGTTGAATTTTGAGGAGGTCCCATTTATCTATTTTTTCTTTTGTTGCTTGTGCTTTAGGTATAAGATTTAGGAACCTATCATCTGTCACAAGATCTTGAAGATGTTTTCCCACAGTTTCTTCTAGGATTTTTCTGGTTGTTGCTTTTCTACTTAGGTCTTTTAACCATTTTGAGTTAGTTTTTGTCTAAAGTGTGAGATAGGAGTATTCTTTCTTTTAGATATGGATACCCAGTTTTCCCAGCACCATTTGTTGAATAGACAGTTCTGGCCCAGTTGGGAGGGCTTGACCACCTTGTCAAAAATTGCTTGGCTGTAAATGTAGAATCTGTTTCTTAGATCTCAGTTTGATTGCATTGGTCAATATGTCTGTCTTTATGCCAGTGCCATACTGTTTTTTTACCACTATAGCTAGATAATATGCTTTAAAGTCAGGAAATGAGAGTCCTCCAACATCATTCTTCTTTTTAAAGATATTTATGGCTATTCAGGGCCCCTCATGTTTCCAAATAAATTGATAATTGTTTTTTCCACTTTTTCAAAAAAAGACTATTGGGATTGTGTTGAATCTATAAATTAGTTTTGGTAGAATTTGACATTTTAATGATATTTAACTTTCCAATCCAGGAACACAGAATATCCTTCCATTTATTTAAGTCTTCTTTAGTTTCTTTTAGCAATGTTTTGTAGTTTTCTGAATACAGGTCCTTTATGTCCTTGGTTAAGTTTATTCCTACATATTTGTTTTACTTTTTATTTTAAATGGAAATTTTTTCTGATTTCCTCTTCAGATTGCATGTCAGCTTTATATAAATGCTATTGATTTTTGTGTATTAATCTTATATCCTGCCACTTTGCTGAACTCACTTTTTGGTTCTCATAGCTTTTTGTGGGTTTTTCAGGAGATTCTAGATATAGAATTATATCATCAATGAATAGTGAAAGTTTTACCCCTTCCTTTCCTATTTGGATGCCTTTTATTTCTTTATCTGGCCTACTGGCTCTAGGTAAAATCTCTAGCACAATATTGAATAATTGATGGCATTAAAATTGGACTTTCAGGTGGCGGACTTGGCCCAGTGGTTAGGGCTTCCGTCTGCCACATGGGAGGTCCACGGTTCAAACCCTGGGTCTCCTTGACCCGTGTGGAGCTGACCCATGCTCAGTGCTGATGCGCGGAAGGAGTGCTGTGCCACGCAGGGGTGTCCCCCACGTAGGGGAGCCCCATACGCAAGGAATGCGCCCCGTAAGGAGAGCCTCTCAGTGCGAAAGAAAGTGCAGCCTGCCCAGGAATGGCGCTGCACACACGGAGAGCTGACACAGCAAGATGATGCAACAAAAAGAAACACAGATTCCCGTGCTGCTGACAACAACAGAGGTGGACAAAGAAGACGCAGCAAATAGACACAGAGAACAGACAACCGAGGTGGGGGGGGAAGGGAGAGAAATAAATAAATAAATCTTTTTAAAAAATTGGAATTTCAGGATATAATGCATTTACTTCAGTATTTCTCAAAGATTTTATACATTACACTAATTAGATAAAATTTAAACATAGAAAATAATAATTTAGAAAAGAATTATGATATGTACATACTCAGCTCACACAATTCTTGTTAATCTTTGAAGGTAAGTATTGTGCACTTTATTATTTTAAATAGCCAACTGCACAACCTGAAAAGTATAAGGCTCATACCCTCAAAAATTACACAGTGAGGAAAGGACTTATGAGTCACTCAATACTTCTTACATATTTGGGGATATAGTCTTATTTTTCATTTCACTATCTTTCTTCCTTCATTTTTTCTTCATTTGGGTTTTACATATAACTGAATTACATTTATTTACTTGGTAGTTTCCTACTAAGTATTTGTCACACCTTACAAAAAATTGATTGTAATTCAGACTCAGTCAAAAATTTTTATGGTCACTTTTTAAAAAAAATGCGTAAAACATTATTTTTTCATTAATTGAAATTCTCTTACATCCTAAGGAAGTATTAGATAATTGTTTACATATTTCTTCAAATTTATTTATGATTGTGGCCTGAGATTCTAAATCTCAAGTGTCAATAGGATATCAATATGTGAAAGAAAAAGACATCTGAAGAAATACTTTAATTGCAATTTGTATGCATAAATAAATCAATTTAGGCGGCAGACTTGGCGCAGTGGTTAGGGCGTCCATCTACCACATAGGAGGTTCACAGTTCAAACCCCGGGCCTCCTTGACCCGTGTGGAGCTGGCCCATGCGCAGTGCTGATGCATGCAAGGAGTGCTGTGCCATGCAGGGGTGTCCCCTGCGTAGGGGAGCCCCACGCGCAAGGAGTGTGCACCGTAAGGAGAGCCGCCCAGCGTGAAAGAAAGTGCAGCCTGCCCAAGAATGGTGCTGCCCACACAGAGAAATGACACAAGATGACACAGCAAAAAAGAGACACAGATTCCTGTGCCGCTGACAACAACAGAAGTGGACAAAAGAAGATGCCGCAAATAGACACTGAGAACAGACAACCCGGGTCGGGGGGAAGGGGAGAGAAATAAATAAATAAATCTTTAAAAAAAAATAGTCAATTTACTACTTTCAATCAGATCTATCTGACTCATTGACAATTCACATATTTCTGTTAGAAAAAAATAGTACTTAGTGATTTAGCAGGAAAAGTAACGTGTCTGTATTTCTATTCTACATTACATGAAACAAATACCTACTTTAAATTTCCATCCAATAATTTTCCATAAGTGAGAAATTTTTCAGATTTTCCTTCACTTATTTTATTAGTATTCATTATTTTTCAGGTTTTCTTTTTTTCTTTCTTTTTCATTGTATATTTTACAATATATATTAACAAAATTTTCCTTCTTTCACTGAAATGCCAGTGTCTAGAAATATCTTTTTGGCTGGCTGTGTACAACCACTAAATACTTGTGGACAGATTAAATAAGACCTTAGCTTATACCTGCCACATGTTTGCCTGAGATGTGCACACACATACACACCTCTGGAAACGACTTAAGTGCAGAGAATTATCACAGTGAAGAATATTATTGGTAGATTATGATGAAATGCATTTATTTATTAGCTATATGCTTGAAACTTCATTTCCTAGTAAAGTACAAATATATAAGAAATATACAACCCATTCTTCAAGGACTTCACACAAATGTTTGCAGGACAGTCAAATACTGTGTTCTGTAGTTAAATATTGTATGCTGGTTTTTAAGCAGATTAATAAAGAGACAGATTAAATGTACGCTTATCAAGGATGTTTGAAAGTATAAATTGTTTTGTGCTAATAAAATATAATGAACTGATAAAATATAATGGAAGAAGATGAAAATGTGAGATAAGAGTGTCACTGTGTATGTAAGGTCAAAATTCTAGGTATATTTTCAAAATTGTGTTCACTGATGGGAGAGTTTATCTTTTTTTTTTTTTCAAATTCTACTCAATTTATTCATTTAAAAAAAAATTACATTAAAAAAATATGAGGTCCCCATTCACCCCCACCACCCCGACCCCACCACTTCCCCCACAGTAACACTCTCCCCCATCATCATGACACATCCATTGCGTCTGGTGAGTACATCTCTGGGCATCGCTGCACCCCATGGCCTGTGGTCCACACCATAGCCCACACTCTCCCATGTTCCATCCAGTGGGCCATGGGAGGACATACAATATCCGGCAATTGTCCCTGGAGCACCACCCAGGACAACTCCAAGTCCCGAAAATGCCTCCACATCTCATCTCTTCCTCCCATTTCCCACACCCAGCAGCCACCATGGCCACTTTTTCCACACCAATGCCACATTTGCTCGATTATTAACCACAATAGTTCATGAATAGAATATCATTAAGTCCACTCTAATCCTTACTGTATTCCTCCTTCCTGTGCACCTTGGCTTGGTTGTGTCCATTCCACATCTATGTCAAGAGGGGGCTTAGATTCCACATGGATACTGGATGCAATCCTCCTGCTTTCAGTTGTAGGCACTCTAGGCTCCATGGTGTGGTGGTTGACATTCTTCAACTCCATGTTAGCTGAGTGGGGTAAGTCCAATAAATCAGAGTGTAGGAGCTGAAGTCTGTTGAGGCTCAGGGCCTGGCTATCATATTGTCAGTCCAGAGATTCAAATCCCCTAGATATATCTTAAACCCCAGCACCAACTACAATTCCAGTAAAGTAGCATGAAAGGCTTGTGAAAAGAGATCCCATCTGAGTCCAGCTCCATCACGCAGAAACAGCAGCTCCAAAGAAGGGCCAACTGACATGGCAGTGAACCCCATCTGCCATGACCATAGAACCTGTGGGTCTCTTTAGCCCTCAAAAGGACCAACACCTGGGGTTGTATCTACTTTATCTGTCTCTGAGACTCTGCTCAGGTGTGCATAAGGGCAATCCTTCTGACAACCTCCAGACTCTTTTTTAGAGACTCATAGCCATATAAACTCATTTGTCCTTTCCATTTCTGCCTTACTTTAGGTCAAACAGCATTTTTAACTCCTGTTATTATATGTAGACAGGGATATTCTGCTGGTCCACGTTGAACCTTTAATTCAAGGTCATTTTCTAGTTACGTCATCAGCTGGTACTTGGTAGTGATCCCTTGGTGCCAGGGGGGCTCATCCCCGGTTGTCATGTCCCACACTGCGGGGAAGGCAGTGCATTTACATGCTGAGTTTGGCTTTGAGACTGGCCACATTTGAGTAACATGGAGGCTGTCAGGAGGGAACTCTTAGGCACAGTGCTGCTCTAGGCCTTGTTCTTATTTCAGGTGTATAGGCTCACAAGCATAGTCATTAGTATCAGGGGCTCACTGTTGGGCCCTCATTCTTTCCTGGTCCTTACCGTTGCACCTGGGGTACTGCCGCTGCTCCCCTAGGGACCATGACAGAGCTCCCCCTGGCCAGGAACCCAGTACCCCCCCAGCTGTTGTTTTTAATTGTTGCCACTATGAGTATATCCAAACATTTCCATGCACCCTGGACACATGCCCTGTCAACCATATATTGCCCGTCAATAACATCCCATACCAGTATTCCTCCGCTATCATTGTTGAACCACTCTGTGATCCAAAACTTCCTGAAAAGTGAAGCCCAATATAATGTCAGGTTCCCTTACTAGTAAAATGGAATATAGCGATGAGTTTAAAGGTTAGATATAGAATACATATTGATTTGGAAAAATTCTACATCCTATCTTTTTCTTTTCTTTTTTCCTAATTATTGAGCTTCTCTTCACAAGAGCCTTAGATCACAGTAATTCATATATACAATATACAGTACTCCCACATATCCATTATAAAACCTTTTCCCTTACACAGCGATAATCTTTTAACTTATTCATATCATATTTACTGAAACTGATGTACAGATATTGAGACAATAGCTTTCAAACAAGGTAACATTTGTGTTTACATTGTGGTTTATACTTTAGGCTATACAGTTTTCTAAATTTTTTAGTTATCCTATGTTTTACATTATGGTTTACATTATTAGTCTCTCATCCCCTATATGTTTTTGGTGTAATATTACATGTTTTATATCCATCCTTGTGTACTCTTGTGAAACACTTCTTTTGCCCTCACATTTACTTTGGTTCCATCTATTCAATATCTATTTCCTCCTCCCCTTGGGGCCCACAGTGACAGTCAATCTTCATTTCTTGAGAAGCCATGTTCAGAGATACTTGCAACAGTGTTGAGGGAGTTTATCTTTCATATAGTACAAAAATGGAGATTTTTGAAAAATAATAGCTTGTGCACTGATTTTGAAAATAATTTACTTTCCACCTTTCAGCATGTAATTAATTATATAAGCAGTGTGGGCCTGACTACACATGAACACAGACCTGGAGTACATGTGCTTTTCCTAAGATTCTCTAGAAAAGCTGTGGGAAAATGTCATCCTGGGAAAGACTGATTCCTGTGAGAAGATGATGATGGTAAAAGTTGTGGAAGTAACCATTTAGGCTACTCACAGTATTTGATTGGTAAGAGCCTCTTTAGAAGAGGAAAAGTAATTACATGTATCAACAGGAAAAATGCATAAATGTGTCTACAGGAATATAAGCTTTCTATAGGTAAAAGCATTGGGTAGATCATTACAATTTCTGAAAGTAGTGAGAGGGGAAAGTTGGCACCAGTTAAAAATTTGAGCTGACTTTCATGCTAGGAAAGGAGAAATTGTAAAAAAGATAAAATATAAAAGATAAATTTCTATAATGAATATTCAAAGAGCTAATACACATTTATTAAATATTTTAATTTACAAGAAAGATGTTCAAAAGGATTATAATACATATTTGTAACAATCAAGTATTTAAAAGAAAATTTTAAAAACTAACTAATTCTGAGAAGTAACAATGTGCTATGTTTGAATAAAACTAAGAGAAAATGAGCATGGCTATTTGAAATTATTTCATGAATCTCAAAAAGAGAAAGGTTATGTTTGTGAACTAATCCATCCCTGTGGGCACGAGACCCTTTTGCTGGATTATGTCAGCGAGGTGTGACTCAAGTTGAGTCTCTCCCCTCTTGCTATGTCTGATATAAACAGAGACACAGAAGGAAAAGGAAGCTGTGGTATTTGATCCTGCAATGTGAAAGAAAGGACTCCAGTTTTGTCCTCAGCTGAGCTGCAAAGAGAGGACCTTGAGAAGCCCAAAGGACTGAGACCCAGGGAGAGATGAGCCATATGCCTGAAAGCTTGGAGCTGAACTTGAGAAGAAAACCGAGCAGCTTAGACTGATAGAGGAGGCCTGGAAAAACCAAGCCCTATGACTGCTTACCCTCAGCTGAGCCCCTGGAAACAGCAGATTCTGGAGGGGAAGGCAGAAACTTGGCAGAGATCAGCAACCATCTTGATTCACAATGTGGCAGCTGATGTTCATGAGAAAGCATCTCTGCTGATGTCATATTTGCAGGTTTCATGTCTCAGAATTGAAGCTTTTGCTCCAAATAAATCCCCATTATAGAAGCCAACACATTTATGGTACTTTGTATCAGCAACTCTTTGGCAAACTCAAACAATGAAAAATATTACAATTTTTAGAAATTGTCCCATTAGTTATAAGAAATGAATTCAATTCAAGGGTTTCTCAGAAAAGAGCAGGAACATCATGAAATAGAATGGATCCATGGAGAATGACTTTACCGCTTATTATAATCTACTGGAAATGGAGAGTAAAACATTAAATTTATAGTATCCTGGGTAAGGAATGTCATGGTAGGAACAATGAATTATCAATGTGAATGATTCTTGTGGAATCAAAGAGGGCAAAGTTGGAATTTTGCACCTTCTCCATTGGTTTGCACTGACTTCTGGCTTGTTCTGACTGACCGCATCTAAATTTCTTTTGCTTATATGGACTCCATCCATATACACTATTCTGCCCCTCCCCCCTGATTCAAGTTATCCTAATCTAAATAAGATATTCAATGATCTTATTCACAAATGAGTTCACACTCTCACTAATAACATATTCAGAGGTTCTGTTTACAAATGGGTTCATACGTGCAGTAATGAAAATTATGACTTGAACGTATTGGTGTTCGATACAATTTAGGTATTTTGTTGAGGATTTTAGTGGCCATGTTCATTAAAGTGATTTGTCTGTACTTTTCTTTTTTTTTTTTAATTATTTATTTATTTTTAATTTACATTAAAAAAAATATGAGGTCCCATTCAACCCCACCACCACCCCCCACTCCCCCCACAGCAACACTCTCTCCCATCATCATGACACATCCATTGCACCTGGTAAAGTTCATCTCTGAGCATCACTGCACCCCATAGTCAATGGTCCACATCATAGCCCAGCCTCTCTCACGTTCCATCCAGTGGGCCCTGGGGGGATCTACAGTGTCCCGTAATTGTCCGTGAAGCACTATCCAGGACAACTCCATGTCCTGAAAATGCCTCCACATCTCATCTCTTCCTCCCGTTCCCCACACCCAGCAGCCCCCATGGCTACCGTTCCCATACCCATTCCACATTTTCTCTGTGGACATTGGATTGGTTGTGTCCATTGCACACCTATGTCAAGTGAGGGCTTAGATTCCACATGGGTACTGGATGCACTCCTCCCGCTTCTAGTTGTAGACACTCTAGGCTCCATGTTGTGGTGGTTGACCTTCTTCAACTCCATGTTAGCTGAGTGGAGTAAGTCCAATAAATCAAAGTGTAGGAGCTGAAGTCTGTTGAGGCTCTGAGCCTGGGTGTCATATTATCAGTCCAGAGATTCAAATCCCCTACATATATCTCAAACCCAGCACCAACTACAATTCCAATAAAGTAGCATGCAAGTCTTGTGAAAAGAGATCCCCTCTGAGTCCAATTCCATCATGCAGACTCAAAAGAACCAATACCTGGGGTTGTATCTACCTTATCTGTCTCTTAGACTCTGTTCAGTTGTACATAGGGGTATTCCTTGTGACAACCTCCAGACTCTTTTTTAGAGACTCACAGCCTTATAATCTCATTTCTCCTTTCCATTTCCCCCTTACATTAGGTCAAACTGCTTCCCGAAGTCATGTTATTATATGTAGACAGGTATATTCTGCTGTTCCGCATTGAATCTTTAATTCAAGGTCATTTTCTAGTTGCTTCTTCAGCTGGTATGTGGTAGTGATCCCTCGGTGCCAGGGAGGGTCATCCCCGGGTGTCGTGTCCCACGCTGGGGGGAATGCATCACATCTACACGCTGAGTTTGGCTGTGAGAGTGGCCACATTTGAGTAACATGAAGGCTGTCAGGAGGAAACCCCCAGGCACAATGCTACTCTAGGCCTTGTTCTTATTGCAGGTGTATAGGCTCAAAAGTGTAGCCATTAGTATCAAGAGCCCACTGTTGGGCCCTCCTTCCTTTCTGGTTCTTGCCGTTGCACCTGGAGGATTGCCGCTGCTCTCCCAGGGCCCACACCAGTGACCCCCCAGCCAGGAGCCCAGTACCCCCCCAGCTGTTGTTTTTAATTGTTTCCACTATGAGTATATATAGACATTACCATATACCCTGGGCATATGCCCTGTATAACTCCCTGTCAACCATATATATCTTGTCAATAACATCCCATATCAGTATTCCTCCGCTGCCATTGTTGAACCACTCTGTGATCCAAAACTTCCCGTAAAGTGAATCCCAACATAATGTCAGCTTCAGAAGAGTCTTAGATCACAAAAATTCATATATACAATATACAGTATTTCCCCAGATCCACCATAAAACCTTTTCCCTTCCACAGCAATAATCTTTTAACTTATTCATATCATATTTCCTGAAACTGATGTACAGATTCCGAAACTATAGTTTTCAAACAAGGTAACATTTGTGCTTACTATGTGGTCCATACTTTAGGTTGTACAGTTTTCTAAATTTTTTAGTTATCCTATGTTTTGTCTTATGGATTTCATTATTAGTCTGTCATCCCCTATATGTTTTTGGTGTAATATTAGCTGTTTTATATTCATCCTCGTGTACTCTCACATAACTCCTCTTTTGCCCCCTTATTTACCTTTGTTCCATCCATTGCACATCCATTTTCCCCTCCCCTTAGGGCCCACAACGCCTGCCAATCTAATGCCCTGGGAGCCATCCTTTCTCACAAGAGATACAGCTCTCTCTATTCGACGGCATTAGTCTTCCCCAGGATATGGGTCCACCCCACCCAATGGTAGAACCCACCTTGGCAAAATGAGCCTTCAGCCATTCCCTCTGGAGTCCGTGCCGCGTCAGACCATACCCCCTGAGCGTCCTAACCAGGTAACCCTCCTACTTATACTTTGATACGTTTTATTCAACATTTAGTTCTCAATGAACTTCTGACACTCTCCCATGTTTGTATGTTGCCCCTCCCTCCCACCTATTTCTTGGACCATATTACCCCTCTTCCCATCCCCAGCCCCCCTCAAACCCAGAAAACCCCACCCGAAGGTAACCCCTTGCCCCCATTTTGTCCCTTCTTTGTGCTCATACTTACCGCCAGCTCATCACAGATTCCACCCCTGCAGACATTAACTCACATCCTTCCTCCATCCCCCGATTTCCAGTAAGCCACTTTTCCAGACTCTAGCTCTCTGAGGCAGTTAACTTATTTCATATCATTGAGGTCATATAGTATTTGTCCTTCAATGCCTCGGTTGCTTCACTCAACATAAGATTCTCAAGGTTCATCCATGTTATCACGTGTGATTGTAGTGTATTGGTTCTTACAGCTGAGTAGTATTCCATTGTGTGTATATACCACATTTTATTGATCCACTCATCTGTTGATGGACATTTGGATTGATTCCAACTTTTGGCGATAGTGAACAATGCTGCTATGAACATTGGTGTACATATATCGGTTTGTGTCCTTGTTTTCATATCTGATGGGTATATACCCAGCAGTGGTATTGCTGGGTCATATGGCAAATCTATGGATAATTTTTTGAGAAACTGCCAAACTGTCCTCCAGAATGGTTGGATCCTTCTGCATTCCCACCAGCAATGGATGAGTGTTCCCCTTTCTTCACATCCTCACCAGCATTTGTATTCTACTGTTTTTTTCATGGCTGCCAATCTTATGGGAGTAAGATGGTATCTCATTGTAGTTTTGATTTGCATTTCCCTGATAGCTAGAGATTTGGAGCATTTTTTCATGTGCTTTTTAGCCATTTGTTTTTCTTCTTTGGAGAAGTGTCTGTTTAAATCTTTTTCCCATTTTTTAAATGGGTTGTTTATCTTTTTGTTTTCGAGATATATGAGTTCTTTATATATGCAAGTTATAAGTCTCTTATCAGATATATGGTTGCCAAATATTTTCTCCCATTGTGTGGGTTCCCTTTTTACTTTCTTGACAAACTCCTTTGAGGTGCAGAAGGCTTTAATTTTGAGGTAGTCCCATTTATCTATTTGTTCTTTTGCTGCTCCTGCTTTTGGTGTGATATTCATGACGCCATTTCCTAATACAAGGTCCTGTAGATGTTTCCCTACACTGCTTTCTAAGGTCTTTATGGTCTTGGCTCTTATATTTAGGTCTTTGATCCATCTTGAGTTGATCTTTGTATAAGGTGTGAGATGGTAATCCTCTTTCATTCTTCTACATATGGCTATCCAGTTCTCCAGGCACCATTTGTTGAATAGGCCATTCTCTCCCAGTTGAGAGGGTTTGGTGGCTTTATCGAATATTATATGGCTATATACATGAGGTTCTATATCTGAACTTTCAATTCGATTCCATTGGTCTGTGTGTCTCTCCTTATGCCAGTACCATGCTGTTTTCACTACTGTAGCTTTGTAGTATGTTTTGAAGTCAGGAAGTGTGATTCCTCCTATTTCGTTTTTCTTTTTCAATATGTCTTTGGCTATTCGGGGCCTCTTTTTATTCCAAATAAATTTCATAGTTAGTTTTTCTAGTTCCTTAAAGAAGGCTGTGTTGATTTTTATTGGGATTGCATTGAATGTGTAGATCAGTTTTGGTAGGATAGACATCTTAATAATATTCAGTCTTCCTATCCATGAACAGGGAATATTCTTCCATTTATTTAGGTCTTCTTTGATTTCCTTGAACAATCTTGTATAGTTCTCGATGTATAAGTTTTTTACCTCTTTAGTTAAATTTATTCCTAAGTATTTGATTTTTTTATTTACTATTGTGAATGGTATTTGTTTCTTGATTTCCTCCTGATCTTGCTCATTATTGGTGTACAGAAATGCTACTGATTTTTGCGCATTGATTTTATAACCTGCGACTTTGCTAAACTCATTTATGAGTTCTAGGAGCTTTGCTGTAGATCTCTCAGGGTTTTCTACATATAGGATCATGTCATCTGCAAATAATGAAATTTTGACTTCTTCCCTTCCAATTTGAATGCCTTTTATATCTGGTTCTTGTCTCAGTGCTCGAGCAAGTACTTCCAAGACAATGTTAAATAGGAGCGGAGACAATGGGCATCCTTGTCTTGTTCTGAGTTTAGAGGGAAGGATTTCAGGATTTCGCCATTGTAAACAATGTTGGCTTTAGGTTTTTCATATATACTCTTTATCATGTTCAAAAAGTTTCCTTGTATTCTGATCTTTTGGAGTGTTTTTATCAGGAAGGGGTGCTGTATTTTGTCAAATGCCTTTTCTGCATCTATAGATATAATCATGTGGTTTTTTTCTCTCAATCTGTTTATATGGTGTATTACACTGATTGATTTTCTTATGTTGAACCATCCTTGCATACCTGGAATAAATCCCACTTGGTCATGGTGTATAATTTGTTTAATGTGTTGTTGAATACGATTAGCAAGTATTTTGTTAAGTATTTTTGAGTCTAGGTTCATTAGAGAAATTGGTCTGTAACTTTCCTTTCTTGTGGTGTCTTTGTTTGGCTTTGGTACTAGGGTAATGTTGGCATCATAGAAGGAATTAGGCAGTGTTCCTTCTGTTTCGATTTTTTGGAATAGTTTCAACAGGATTGGTGTTAGTTCTTTCCAGAATGTTTTGTAGAATTCACCTATGAAGCCATCTGGCCCTGGGCTCTTCTTAGTTGGGAGATTTTTAATGACTGATTCTATCTCTTTGCTTGTGATTGGTTTGTTAAGATCATCAATTTCTTCTTTCGTCAGTATGGGCTGCTTATGTATTTCTAGGAATTTGTCCATTTCCTCTAAATTGTCATTTTTGTTGGAATATAGTTTTTCAAAGTATCCTCTTATGATAGTCTTTATTTCTGTGGGGTCAGTGGTGATATCACCTTTCTCATTTCTTATTTTGTGTATTTGCATCTTTTCTCTTTTTTTCTTTGTTAGTCTCGCTAAAGGTTTGTCAATTTTGTTGATCTTCTCAAAAAACCAGCTCTTGGTCTTGTTTATTTTTTCAAGTGCTTTCTTATTTTCTATTTCATTTAGTTCTGCTCTTATCTTTGTTATTTCCTTCCTTCTTCTTCCTGTTGGGTTACTTTGTTGTTGTTTTTCTAATTCCGTCAAAAGTGCAGTTAGTTCTCCAATTTTTGCTCTTTCTTCTTTTTTGATATATGAATTTATGGCTATAAATTTCCCTCTCAGTACCGCTTTTGCTGCATCCCATAAATTTTGGTATGTTGTGTTATCATTATCATTTGTTTCAAGGTAGTCATTGATTTCTTTTGAGATTTCCTCTTTGACCCACTGTTTTTCTAAGAGTGTGCTGTTTAATTTCCAAATTGTCGTGTGAAGTCTGGGTCTCTGTTCCTTGCAAATTTCCAGCTTGACTCCACTGTGGTCAGAGATACTGTTTTGTATGATTTCGATCTTTCTGAATTCATTAAGCCTTTCTTTGTGGCCTAGCATATGGTCAATCTTGGAGAATGTTCCATGTGCGCTTGAGAAAAATGTATATCCTGCTGTGTTTGGGTGTAATGATCTATATATGTCTATTAGATCCAGCTCTTCTAATATACTGTTCAAATGTTTTGTTTCTTTAGTGATTCTCTTTTGAGATGTTCTGTCCAGAGTTGATAGTGGTGTATTAAAATCCCCCACTATAATTGTAGATGCATCTATTCTTTCACTTAGTTTTTCCAGCATTTGCCTCACATATTTAGAGGCGCCCTTGTTAGGAGCATAAATATTTATGATTGTTCGAACTTCTTGACAGATTGTCCCTTTCACTAAAATATAGTATCCTTCTTTGTCTCTCACAATTGTTTCGCATTTAAAGTCTATTTTGTCTGATATTAATATAGCTACTCCTGCCTTTTTTTGGTTGTTGTTTGCTTGTATGATTGTTTTCCAGCCATTCACTTTCAACCTCCATGAGTCTCTGGGTCTAAGATGTGTCTCTTGTAGGCAGCATATAGATGGGTCGTATTTCCTTATCCAGTGTCCCAGTCTGAATCTTTTGATAGGTGAGTTTAATCCGTTGACATTCAGTGTTATTACATTTAGAGAGTTATTTATGGTAGCCATATTTTGGTTGGATTTGTGTTTGTTATATTTTGTTTGTATTATTTTATTTTCCCCTTCTATTTTTGTCTTTCTTGTTGCTTTTACACTCTCCTCCATCTCTGACTGTTCTGTTTTTTCCTTTCTTCCTGCAGAACTCCCTTAAGAATTTCTTGAAGGGGAGGTTTCTTGTTGATATACTCTTTCAGTTTCTGTTTATCTGTGAATATTTTGAACTCTCCATCATTTTTGAATGCTAGTTTAGCTGGATAGAGTATTCTTGGTTGGAAATTTTTTTCCTTTAGTACCTTGACTATATCATACCACTGTCTTCTTGCCTCCATCGTTTCAGATGAGAAATCAGCACTTAATCTTATGGAGTTTCCCTTGTGTGTGATGGTTTTCTTTTCTCTTGCTGCTTTTAGAATTTTTTCTTTGTCTTGAGCATTGGATAATTTGACAAGTATATGTCTTGGGGTGGGCCTGTTGGGGTTTATGACCAGTGGAGTGCGCTGTGCTTCTTGGATATGTACATCTGTCTCTTTCAGTAGATTTGGGAAGTTTTCATTCATTATTTCCTGCAACACTCCTTCTGACCCCTTTCCCTTCTCTTCTCCTTCTGGAATGCCTATAATACGTATGTTTGAGTGTTTTGCGTTATCATTCAGGTCCCTAAGTCCTATCTGGATTTTTTCTACCTTTTTATTGACCACTTCTACTATCTGTTTGATTTCCAATGCACTGTCTTCCACATCACTGATTCTCTGCTCTGCCTCTTCTAGTCTGCTGATATTTGCTGCAAGTGTATTTTTGATTTCTTGAATTGTGGTGTTCATTTCCATAATATCTGTTATTTTTTTGCACATGTCTGCAATTTCCCCTCCAAGTGTTGTCTTCACGCTGTTAACCTCTTTCATTACTTCATCAAATTTGTCGGTGATAAATGTTCTGAGATCTTTCATTGCTTGTGCGAAGTCCTGCCCCCCTTCCTGATTTTTAGTTTGTTCATTGGATTCAGCCATGTTTTCCTGGTTACTGGTTTGGTTTGTAGATTTTTGTTGCTGTCTTGTCAACATTTTTTCTTGATGGGTTTAATCAGTTCCTTAGCTTCTTTGTCTAGTCTTGGAGATTAATTAGCTGTTCTTTTTGCGTAAGTGTTATATCTTCTCTTTGTCACTTTGTTCTTCTTATTCCAATTTCTTATTGCTAGTTAAGCTCACTTTAAAGGAAAGTATTAGTGCTGGGGAAAGGCAATTGTGTAAGGAAGGAAAAAGTGTGAAGTAGTATTGGTGATATATGTTAACAAAGCAACAATATGAGTTCTGGGAGAATGGAGGTTAGATTATGTAAATTGTGTAGAGTTATAGTAGTAGGAAAGTACCTATAATGAGGTAGACAACTGAATATGGGAGGAATGTGGTACGTACTAAGAGGCTATTGTTTTTGTGAGAGAGGGAAAGAGAAAAGAAAGGTAATAGTTTCAGGGACGAATACCAGATGGAAAACTAAACAAAGGTATTAGAAATTAAGAGTTAGACACTTTGTGGATCAAAGAAAGGGAGATGGAATATAGGAGAGATAGCAGATGGTGGAGGATATCAAGTTGTAGGGGAAAGGGGATAGTGTAGATAGGCTAAATCTATTCACAGAGAAATGAGGCAGTGGAGGGTGAGGAAACCCAGCAAATGTGAGGTATTTCCTGCAGGACCTATTGTATTGTTAAGGTAAAATAGTATAAGAAGAATATTGGGGACAAGAAAGAGAGGATTAAAAAAAAAAAAAAGAACAACAACAACAAAAAATAAAAAATAAAAAATAACAAAAAAAACAAAAAACAAAGAATAGAAACCCCGCTGCCAGGCTCAGCTGGGCTTGGCTGGGCTCCGGTCCCCCGCCCACCACCTGCCGCGGCTCGGCTGGGCTTGGCTGGGCTCGGCTGGGCTCGGCTGGGCTCCGGTCCCCCGCCCGCCGCCCGCCGTGGCTCGGCTTGGCTCGGCTGGGCTCGGCTTTCCCGCCCGCCGCCCACTGCGGCGCAGCGCGGCTCGGCTCTCCCACCCGGTGCGGCCCGGCTGGGCTTGGCCGAGCTCGTCTGGGCTCGGCTCCCTCGCCCGCCGTGGCCCGGCTTCCCCGCCCGCCACCCGCCGTGGCACAGCGCGACTCGGCTCTCCCGCTCGCCGCCTGCCGCGGCGCGGCTGGGCTTGACCGAGCTCAGCTGGACCCGTTCCCCGTGCCCGCCGCGGCTCAGCTGGGCTCGGCCGGACCCGGCTTCCCCGCCCACCGCCCGCCGCGGCACAGCGCGGCTCGGCTAGGCTATCCTGGCCGCCGCCCGCCGCGGCTCAGTGCGGTGCTAGCTGCCTCGGCCCCACCTACCCAAGGAGGGAATCCTCCACACGTAGCTGGGATCTCCGTGTATATTTCACAGACGGATCCTCTCTGTTACCTTCCCTCCAAATCGATGTCCAGACACCTCCGGACCAGGAAAAATCCCGAAACAGCCCGGTCCCAAAGAGTCTCTGACGCCTCCCAGCCGATTCCCCCCAGGAGCTAGTAACCGGCAAGTTCACTCAGCCGCCATCTTGTCTCCACCTATGTGTACTTTTCTTGAAGCATCTTTATTTGGTTTTGGTATTAGGGTGACATTGGCATCATAGAATGAGTTAGGCAGTGTTCCCTCCACTTATAATTTTTGGAAGAGTTAAAGCAGGATTGGCATTTGTTCTTTCTTACATGATTGGTAGAATTCATCTATGAAGCCATATGGTCCTGTGTTTTTTGTTGGGAGATTTTGATGACTAATTCAGTCTTGTTACATGTGATTGGTCTGTTGAGTTCATCAATTTCTTCTTTCATCAATGTAGGCTGCTTGGGTGTTTCTAGGAATTTGTCCATTTCTTCTAAGTTATCCATCTTGTTGGCATGCAATTTTTCAAAGTATCTTCTTATGATACATTATTTCTGGGGATCAGTGGTGATATCTCCTCCCTTATTTTTTATTTTATGTATTTGCATCTTCTCTCTTTTTAAATTTTTGTTAGCCTAGTTTAAGGTTTGTCAATTTTATTAATCTTCTCAAAGAACCATATTTTGTAATTTTTTCTAGTGTTTTTAAATTTTCAATTTCATCTAGCTCTTCTCTAATGTTTGCTATTTCCTTCTTTCTGCTTATTTTGAGATTAGTTAGTAGTTCTTTTCTAGTTCATCCTGGTGTGGAGTTAGGTCTTTGATTTTAGCTCTTCTTTTTTTATATAGGCATTTATGGTTCTACATTTCCCTCTCAGTACTGCTTTTGCTGCATCCCCTATGTTTTAAAATGGCATTTTCTCATTTTTATTCATTTCAAGGAAGTTACTGATTTCTTTTGAAGAGATATATGCACGCCAATGTTCATAGTGGCCAAAAATGGCCAAAAGTTGGAAGTAACTGAAGTGTCTATGAGCAGATGTATGGATAAGCAAATTGTGGTATATACATACTATGAAATATTATTCAGCTGTAAGAAGAAATGCAGTATGAACATATGGGACAACATGGGTGAATCCTTAAGATCTGTTGTGGAGTGAAGTAAGCCAGTCACTGAAGGACAATTTTCATGTAACCTCACTGATATGATTTAATTACATTGAGCAGAGCTAGCATCTGGAAGATATGTTATTAGGAGACAGAAAGGGCTCAGTATGGGCAAAACCTAAAATAAGGTGAATGGGGTGGTTGGGCAGTGGATGGGGTGATGCTGATACAGGGAGGTGGGGGGTCAAAGGTGCTGAAATGTCAGGGGGAATAAGGTGGGGGGGGTTGAGTTGGAGTATCCATGGAAGGGCTGGAAGAAGAAACAAGGTGCAGTCTGGGGATTTGTTAAGTCTATGGTTAAAAATACATGACGGAGGGAAACGGACTTGGCCCAGTGGTTAGGGCGTCCATCTACCACATGGGAGGTCCGCGGTTCAAACCCCGGGTCTCCTTGACTCCTGTGGAGCTGGCCCATGCGCAGTGCTGATGCGCGCAAGGAGTGCCTGCCCCACGCAGGGGTGTCCCCCGTGTAGGGGAGCCCCACGCGCAAGGAGTGCGCCCCATTAAGGAGAGCCGCCCAGCATGAAAGAAAGTGCAGCCTGCCCAGGAATGGCGCCACCCACACTTCCCGTGCCACTGACGACAAGAGAAGCAGACAAAGAAACAAGACGCAGCAAATAGACACAGAGAACAGACAACCGGGGGAGGGGGAGAAATTAAATAAATAAATAAATCTTTAAAAAAAATACATGATGGAAATGTTCTTTTGTCAAATAGTGCAGGGAAGGCTTACTGGTAAAAGGCATCAGGGTGGGGGCATATGTGACATAGGGCACACCTGGGGCATGCACCTATGGGATCTAAAAATGTTCATCTTGTCAGTGTGTTATCTCAATGGGTATAGCCCTACACAATAAACAAAAATATATTCAACTCCCATTTAGGGGAGTCCTCCTGTGTTCTCAATTAGAGGGGCAAGGATCTCCAAAAAAAAAAGTCAATGCCTAGTAAAAGTCCAGTATGTCAAGCCCTCAATATTAATGTATGTAACTATGAGCCTTATTCTGCAAAAATTGAAACTTAGTGGTTTCTATAGTTTCTGAGGGAAGAGAAAGGGCATTTTTAGGTTATTGGAATTGTTCTGTATGATCTTGTAATGATGGATACAGGGCATTTTAAATTTTTTCAAAACCTATGAAAGTGTATGGTGCAAAATGTAAACCATAATGTAAACCATCGACCATGGCTAGTAGCAATGCTTTAATATTCGTTCATCAACTGTAACAAAGGATTCTGTGGTGGTAATGCCCACTCTAATTGAGAGGGAGCATAATGTAGGCATTTTCAGCTGTACATTTCCCTCTGAACACTGTTGCTGCTGTCTCTCATACATTTTGGTATGTAGTACTTAATTTTCATTATTTCAAACTTTAAAAAAAATTTTCCTTATGATTTCTGATTAGACTCCTTCATGGTTTAAGAGAATGTTTAATTCCCTCCTGTTTGAGAATATTGTAGTTTTCCTTCTGTTGTTGATGTCAAGCTTCATTTCCTTGTTGTCAGAGGAAAGACTGTAAAACTTAAATCATTTGAAGATTATTGAAACATTTTGTGGCCTAAAATATGGTCTATACTGAAGAATGTTCAATGCTCACTCGAGAAGATGATGTGTTTTGTCATTGTTGGGTGCAATGTATTAGATAAGACTGTTAGTTCTAGTTATTTTATAGTGATGTTCAAGTACTCTATTTCTGGTTGATCCTACCTAAAAATCTACCTTTTATGGGAAATGAGATCTTAAGCTCTACAGCTATCATTACAAAACTGTCTTTTCCACTATAATTCTGTTACTGTTTGGTTCAGATATTTTGGGGCTCTGCTGTTTGGTATGTATCTGCCCATATTTGTTATGTTCTATTGATGCATTTTCTCAATTTATAATATCCTTTTTTGTCTTATAAAAATTTTCACTTAAAATATATTTTATCCAACATTATTATAGTCACCCTATTTCTCTTTGGATGCATGGAATATTTTCATCCATCATTTCATATTCAACTTATTTGTGTCATTAGCTCTAAATTGATTCTTTTTAAAAAACTGATTCTTTTATAGAGAAGATAAAGTCGTATCATGTGCTTTTTAAAAAGCCGCCCGACCCTCGTCGCCTCCAGCCTCCAGCCTCCCGCCAGCGCCCCGCCGCCTGCGTGCGCCCGCCCAGCCTCGCCGCGCCGCCCACACCAGCCAGGCCAGCTGCCAGCCGCGCGCGCGTGTCCTCCCGCCGCGCCTTCCGCGGGGCCAGGCTTCCCGCTCGGGTCCCGCTGCGCTCGCCTGTGTTCCCGCGCGGGCTTCGCACCGAGGGCTGCTCGAGCTCGGTGACGTCCTGCGTGCACCAGGTGTCGCGCACATCAGGCAGGGCCTGGGGGCTGGGGTCCTGGGGGCCGCCAGCGGGGGTCAGTCTGCATGCCCTCCTCCTACGGCGCGGGCGAGCTGCTGGGCTCCTCACTGGTCGTCGCCACGAGTTCCTGACCTCGCGCTACAAGGAGAAAGTGGAGCCACAGGAGCTCAACAACTCTTTCGCCAGCTGCATGGAGAAAGGGCGCTTCCTGGAGCAGCAGAACGCAGCGCTCGAGGTGACTGTCTCAAGGGCCAGGAGCCCACGCGCGTCGCCAGCCCTACGAGGAGTTACTGCGCGAGCTGCGGGGCCAGGTGGAGGCGCTCCCCAACCGGCACATCCACGTCAAGTGTGACCTGCTCCACGACCTGCAGCAGCTCAAGGTCAAGCTGCAGAGAACAATTTGGCTGCCTTCCCAGCGGATGCAGATGCAGCCACTCTAGTTCGTATTGACCTGGAGCTCAGAATCGAGTCTTTCAAGGAGATAATCGCTTTCCTTAAGAAAGTGCACGAAGAGAACAGAGAGCTGCAGGTCCAACTCCAGGTGGAGATGGACATGTTCACGCCAGACCTCACCTCCGCCCTCAGGGACATCCAGGCTCAGTACGCGACCATCGCTGCTCAGAACATCTCTAAGGCGAGGAGTGGAACTAGTCGAAAGTGTCCCACCTGACCCAGGCAGCCAACAAGAACAGTGAGCACTGCGCCAAGTAGGAGGTGGTGGAGTACCGGCACCAGATCCAGTCCTACACCTGCGAGGTCCACCCCCCAAGGCCACTAAGGATTCCCTGATGAGGCAGACATGGGAGCTGGAGCACCGTTCTGCCAGTGAGGCCAGCGGTTACCAGGACAACATTGCAGGCCTGGAGGAGGAGATCTGGCACCTCAGCATGAGATGGCCAGCCACCTGTGAGTACCAGGACCTGCTCAACATCAAGATGGCCCTGGACGTGGAGACTGCCACCTACCAGCAGTTGCTGGAGGATGAGAACATCAGGAGCAACCTCCCATCCAGACCTTTGTGACCTCAACTTCCAAGAAAGGAGCCCGGAACAAAGGAGTTCCGATGTCCACACCAAGAAGATGGTGATGATCAAGACCATCGAGACCTAGAATGGGGAGGTCATCAGTGAGGCCGCACAGCAGTGACATGAGGTGCTCTAAAGCCACCAGAGACAGTCCTCTCCCCATGCTCCCTCACTGCTTCCTTCCCTAGGGCATCACACCCAGCCACCAGCCTTCCCTCACAGCCTCTGGCCCCTCCTCACTTACCCCTTGCCATGGCCCCCATAGGGAACATGGCCCATCCCTGCCCACCCCCAGGGGTGCCCCAGCCATCTGCTGATTGTTGGAAGGCTCCTGGGTGCCCTCCCTCCCTGCCCCCTCAGGGCGGCCCTTTTCCTGGGCCAGGGGGGATGGAGCCAAGGCCAGAGTGGTGACACTGCCCCTGGCACCTCTGAGCCTCTAGCTCCAGCTCTGGTTTTGGAAAGCGCCCCAGCACACAGCGTTGGGACACCCCAGGATGAGGATCGAGTCCCACGTACCCTCACTACTACCCAGCCAGGGCCAGAGAGAGAGAGAGAGAAAAAAGGGCCACTTCCTCTGGAAGTGGGCAGGTAACCAGGGGGACCAGCTCTCTGTAGAGCCTGTCCCCCATGGTCCCTTAGTTTCCCTTCCCTCTTCCCACCCTTGCCCCAGGATGGACTTAGAAAGAAGTGGCTACAAGAAGGAACCCCTGAAGGTGTCAGATGTGTGAGCAGGAAATTCAGGAGAGAAGGTGGGTGAGATACTGGAGAAAGGAGAGGAGAGAGGCAGAGGGTGGTCTTAGGAAGGTAAAGGGGCACCCACCTCCCTGTGTCTGCCCCTTCCCTGCTGCCAGGCTCTGGATGGAACAATAAAGACATGCACAAGCCTAGCCCACCCCCTGATGTCTTGACTGCCTGGTCTCTGGGTCCCCAGGGCCCTGTCACTCCACCCCTCCAGATTGACCGTGTGCTCCTGCTTGCCCTGCCAGGCTTTCCCCAGGGCCTCTCCCAAGAGCCTCCCAGATTCTGTGTGCATAGCACATGGGGGGAGGGGACTTTGTTGGGGAACCGCAAATACTTCCTGTTAGGCCACAGTTCCTGGAATACCCCCACCTGCCCACCTCCCACCTTCTGATCAGCAGGGCTACCTGCTGCTTCTCCACCCAGTCTGGCTTTGAAGCAGCCCTCCCCAGCCCCTTCTCCAGAGAAACGTTCAGCATCTTTTCATTAAATATACCTTGAGCTCCTTAGCAGTTTGATATGGTTATGAATTCCAAAAATAGGTACTGGATTATGTTTGTAATCTGATCTGTACCTGGGCATGAGCATGATTGAGTTATGATTAGGGCACAGATAAAAGGCATGGCAAAGAACAGAGTTGAGGGTTTCTGATGTTGGAGTTTGATGCTGAAGACTTAAACTGAAGCCCTGGGAAGTCAGCATGCAGAGGAAAGAGAAGCCAGCCCCAGGAAGAAAGGAATCTTGAACCCAGAGGGAAGCAAGACTCTGGAAGAGAGGAATCCAGGAAGCCTGAACTCTCACAGCCATCAGCAGCCATCTTGCTCCAACAAGTGAAAATAGTCTTAGGTGAGGGAAGTAACTCATGCTTTATGGCCTGGTATCTGTAGGCTCCTACCCCAAATAAACACCCTTTATAAAAACCAACCAATTTCTGTATTTCACATCAGTTCCCCTTTTGCTGACTAATACAAGAAATTTTTTTTGGCAAAAATAAATTAAAAAATAAAGGCTTTATGTCATCTCTGTCTTAATTGGTGGGTTTAATCCATTTAACTTTAAAGGGATTAATAATAGAGAATCACTTATTTCTGCCATTTCCTATGGCTTTCTACAAGTCATATCTATTTTATTACTAAATTCATTCAACACTACTTGATTGTGTTTAACTGATTTTTAATATAACATTTTAATTCACTCCTCATTCCTATTTCTTTATATGTTTAGTTATTTTTTTAGTGGTTACTCTGGTGATAATAATTATATCCTCAGTTTATAACAGTGTAGTTTAAGGTGATACCCACTTTGCTTCAATAGAATAAAAATAATTGCTGCTATGAAACTCCTTACTCATTTATGTTGATTTTTCCACAAATTAATTAATTGCACACTGTAAGTCCATTAACATTGGTTTATAATTTTTATTGTTTAATTTATATAGAACACAAAAAAGCTGTTATGAACTAAAAAAGGAATAAAACTGACTTTATATTTAAATATGTAGTTACCATTATATATTTTTTCTTCATATAGCTTGAATTAATAGCTTGCATCCTTTATTTTCTAATAGAAGGATTCTCTTTCACATTTCTTATAAAGCAGATCCTCTAGCAACAAAGTCCCTCAGCCTTTGTTTATTCTGGGAGTGTCTTAATTTCCCCCTTCATTTTGAAGGATTATTTTGCTGGATATAGAATTCTTTGGTTGACATCTGCATTTTCTTTCATGACTTAAAATATGCTCTCCCACTTTTTAATGATTTACTTTTCCTAATAGCCACAGTAGGATAATAAGCAATTTCCCATTTTCAAGGGAATTGAAAAATAAAATGTGAATTATTCATATAGTAGAAAACTCTCAGATATGGAAAAAAATAATACAAATCCTCAAACTATTTGATATATATTGTAGTATTCAAAAGAAGTCAGCTCTAAAAGAGATCATTCTCTATGATTCTATTTATATGAATTTCAAGATTAGTTAAAATAATAAAGAAGTTAAAATAATGATTGTCTATAGGGGATTTTAAAATGAGTAAATAAAAATAAATTCAGATACACAAAACCATATTTCAATGCCAACATCCCAGTAGTACAAGAAATGAAGAAGAGTAAAAACATGAGTCCAAGGATTTGTGAAAATGGAAAATTGAACTGGATTGTAAAAATTTGAAGATGGATAAATAAAATTCTAGAGTATAGCTACATAAAAAACTTAGCATTGTACCACCAAAAGCTATGAAAGGAGAAATGGATATGAGTAAAAAATATGAATACATTGGGAGAAAAATAAAATGAAGAACAGATGGGACAAATAATACACAGAAACCCAAAATGTTCCAGAAGTTAGATTAAATAGAAATAACTTAAATAATCCAATTAAAAGAAAAATATAGTCAATGTGGAGTATAAATGTATAAGTCTTAAAAATATATATAAGGGACACAGATGTGACTCAAGCAATTGGGCTCCTGTCTACCATATAGGAGGTCCAGGGTTTGATGTCCAGGGCCTCCTGATGAAGGCAAGCTGGCCCAAGTGTTGAGCTGGCCCATGCAGAGTACTCGCCTGCATGGAGTGCTGGCCTTCACAGATTACTGCCCCATGCAGGAGTGCTGGCCCACACAGAGAGCTGGCACAGCAAGATGATGCAACAAAAAGAGACACAGAGTAGAGACGATAAGAGACACAGTAAATCAGGGAACTGAGGTCATGTGAGAGAATGATCACCTCTCTTCCACTCCAAAAGGTCCCAGGATCAGTTCACAGAACCACCTAATGAGTATACAAGCAGACACAGTAGAACACACAGCAAATGGACACAGAAAGCAGACTATGAGGGAGGGTGGAATAAATAAAATCTTTTGTATATGTAAGCCTTTCCATTGATAAGAAAGACTGTTTGAAATATATGCAAGCTGTATACATAGAAAATAAATTGGAAAGAACATGGGAAAATATCTTTATATATGATAGAAACACAAACCAAAAGCTGATGTGGCTATATAACTGCATTTTTATTAAACAGAATATAAATGAAGGGAGGATGTATGGTTCAATATTAAGGTTATTTTGCATTCATGATAACACAGAGCTAAATAAATATTAACCAATTATAACAGGTTCAAAATTAATAGTGCATAACATGATATCTCAAAAAGGAGAATTAAAAATACAGTTATACCTGGATATGTAAAAACAATTCAACCAGATTAATAATCCTGGGAAAACCATCAGGAAATATATAAAGTTTTGAACAGTATAATTGACTAACTCCTAATGGTGCTGAATGTGCATTCAAGTGTATATTGATTAGTTTGAAATCATAAAGTTTGTGCTATCTGAGCACAGTTGAATAAAAGTAGAAATTAATGGCTGAAAGGTACATAGCATTTCTAAGAGGCATGCTGAGGCTTTCTACTTTCCTAACATGAATGGAATTATCCACTAATACCTTTACTGTGAAGACTGAAGGACAGTTAATACAGAGCTTCCTAAAGGCACTTAGTACCTGGTGCTAGTCTAAATGGCTTACATGTCCCATTTATCCTCCTCTCAAGTTCAACTTGAGGGTGGACACCAACGTTAATGTGCTAACAGGAATAGAAACTGAGACATCAGAGATAAAGCAGCATGGTGATGATCCCCCAGCTCACAGGCTACTGGGCTGGGCGTTAACACCAGGATCATCTCATGCTTTGGACAATTTCAGAAAAACTGATTTATCACATAATCAAGTAGCAATACTGGGATTTTGGTCGGACTGGTGAAAATGCCTCCATTTCTGCAAGAAAAACCTGAGGATGTGCAGGGAAAGGTGTCCAAGGATTGGGCAGAGACCAGACTTTGGTCTTGAGGACCCACGGTAACTTCACCTTAAGAGTATTCAGAATATTAGGGCAACTGGGATATTCTTTCTGTTTAAATGATTATCCTTTAAGCCTTCACCAATTTTTTCATAAATTCAAATACACTAATACATTTTAATACATAAAATTCCATTCATCAACATATTTTACATGGGTCCTGTTCCCTAACCATCTAGGAACAATTACCTCTTGGATATTTCCTGTGGGCACTGGCTATTACTGGTGCGGAAGCCTGTGTTCCCAGGGGTTTTCTCTGATGCCATTAGAGACTTCCATTTGGAACTAAATAACACTAAACTCTAACTACAATAGAAATACTCCAATCAGGATGTTAGTGAGCTCTACTAAACATGTCCGCTCATCCTTGCCTGCACATGAAGCATCTTGGGACCCTTACCAGAAATCCTGATGTGTCTTTTCAGTGTAAGAAAAAAACATATTAATCTCTGAGTCTTCATTGTTAACTCCCTTCCCTCCATGAATCACCCCATTTCTTTCTTGTACTGCTCACTTGATTTTTCAAGAAAAAACTGTCAAAGGGACTATTATTAAAAATATAAATATGGAATGTACTAACACAATGAGGCAAAGTTCTTTCTTATTCAATAAATTAAAAACTCAGTTAAAGCAGTATTAGCAGAATTGGGAGCTGTTCATGGAAACAAAGCATGAACAGCTGATTGCAGGAGCAGATGGAGCAGGGGCAGGAGAAGCTCTGCACAGAGACCAGAGCTTCAATAGGCAGAATGCTAATTTAAATTTATACTTAAACATATCTAGTTCAGATAGGATGTGCTTAAATTAACCTAAAATAATATAAATAATATTTTATGTGTATTTTACCAAATAATTTATTATTTCAATTATTGTTGGGCTAATAGTTTTTCTTTCCCAAGTAGTCTGCTAAAAGTTCAGGTGGTACATAGTGAATAAGTAAATCCCTGTCATAAGATAAAGTGTGTATATAACCCCTTAAACATCAGGTTAATTTTTGGCTTTCTCATGTGAAAACCATGTAAGCGTTTGTTCATAATTCATTTCTGCAGCTTCCAGTCAAAATGCCTGCATAAAATTCACACCCAAACATCTTACAAGGTAGTTATTTATAAATAAATTAATGATTACAAGGTTATCTCAATCAATAAATGAATGAATATATTAATGACCAAAAATGCCCTCTAATTCTTGAAATCTTTGCAGAAAAAGCAAACTAATAATAATTTGCTTTTACAGTTTGATGGATGGGAACTCCTGTGCAATATTCTAGTTCTCCCAGAACTTTAATGTGCTGGTTATCCTATATAGTGTTTAAAAATAGTCTTTACTTTATAATCTCTATTCATCTGTACAGAACACTTCACCAAATACAGGGTGCTGGCTTTCCTTTACTTCTATGCTTTCTTTTATAATAATATTAATGAATTTAAATGGAAAGAAATGAAAGTGCTGAAGGAATCACACGCATAATCCCTTTTTATTTTTAGTATTTACTGACCTTTCTTTAGCATAAATGCCATTTTGAGTATCTATATTTGAATTATTTTCAAATATCAAATCATGAAGTAGGCATTTTCAAATATTAAATACACGAAGTAGGCATTTTTATAAATTTTACAGTAAAGGAAACTGAAACTCAAAGATATTTGTGAAGCTCTCCATAGCACGTTAGAAAATAAATATTAGAGTCATGATGTAAAACATATCTTCCAATGCCGGCACAGTTTTAACTCTGCTATGTTGACACATCAGAAATCTAAGCTAGAAACCTACAATAGGTTGATGATTATAAAATAATAAATGATTTTCACTCTGTTCTAACTATGGAATCCTGTTGCATTTCTATAATATGGTAGAAGTAGTCTGATATGGAATTTAGCGTAAAAATTTCAAGCAGTTATTTTTAAGATCTCAAATTCCTCAAGAAGCTTGGTTAAACATGATAAACTATTTATTAGTATTGAAGTAGCAATTTTTAACCAAGTTCATCATACAAATATTACCAATAAGTTTTCAATGTTGGTATAAAATAACAAGAACAACAACAAAAAAAACTACTTTTTGAAGAATTTGAGGGATCCTGAAGTAAAGAGAATCATAAAGAGGGAAAATTTTTGTTCTTGAGACCAGGAAACGAACATGAGCACTGCGTTCTCACAGTTAGCAGAGGTTCTGGATAAGTGGTTATCAGGAAAAAAGGGTTGTCAGGAGAAAAAGGAAACAAGGAAGCATGAATTTCCAGTGCATTTACATTGGGAAGTAGAGTGCAAGCATAAGCAAGTTGGGAAATACATATTCTACAGTTGCAAGAGAAAAATGAAAGCAGACAGTTTAACAAATATCAGGAGAAAACATTGAAAACTTGGGGGTTAGATAAGGGTTTAGTTAAAGTCAATTATGAGAGGGAACCTTATGAAGGATTTCGGTGTAAATATGACATTCACTAATGACTCAAACACTAAGCAATGTCTTTCTATTTCAGCTTAGTGAAGTTCTGAAATATGTTCAGATTTTGTGAGAAAATGTAACAGCATTTGGCACAAAACCAAAGAATTAATACACTTAATTTAGTGAACTCGATATTGTTAATATATGATTTTTTCCCACAGGTAGTATCTATCAATCTAGAGTTGCAAGTGACTTTTATTTTGAACAGAGAAACTCAAGCATCTGTATAAAGTACAAGAAATGCATGGATATGCATGAGACAGTTTTGATGGCATTTAATAGGAAACATTGACCTCAGTGAAAGAGGGGAGAGTATGAAGACTGGAGTGGTGTATTGGCCTTAGAAATGGATGGTTCCACTCACCCTAAGAAAACAGATTAGAGGGAAAGATAAGTGAAAGTATATAATAATTGTTTTAAAATGAAATTCTAAATGTATTAAGACAAAATTTTTAGGACATTTTAAATGAATAAAGACAATGTTTGCTGACATTGAGTAGAGAGTAGGGCGATTTTACTCTTTTAGATTGTTTGAAACATATATCACAGATCATAACAAGTAAATCTGAATTGAAGTTTTCTTATGCTGTCAAGGAAACCCAGGAATATAAAAATATGGAGCAATATGGAAAATAGTTTTGACAGTTCTCATGGACCACCTAATATGAAACATGTAGGAAATCAGTGAGGGATGTTCCAGCTCTGGATCATTGTGATTTAATAGTGGATCCAAAAATTGGGGTCTTGTGGTTCCTGCAGGGATCAGACTCCTAGAATATTGCTGTGCTGGGGAATGTTGAGCCTCAGTGATGAGTATGGATCGGCATTGTGGGAAACAGTGAATCTCAGTAGGATCAGGAGTTGTGCTGAGGAAAATGCTCCATGTGGCATGAACTATCTGAGCAGACACATCTGACATTGACTCCTACTATTTTGCTTACATTTTCATGGACTAAAAAAAGTCCTTGAGCTTTCAGTAACCTGCTCTTTTAAAAATGTTGCATATTTTACTTTTCCAATTTTCAGTTTCAATAGGAATTACAGTACATAATATATGAATAATGTAAACTGTAAAATAAATTATGAGTAAACAATAGGTGATGTTAATATATTTCATTTAATTGGTTATTTTATCTAAGTTATCAGCATAATGAATATACACAATGAAGCCAGAAAGTATTTTAAAAATACTTAAAAAAGTAAAATACTTTACAAAAGTAAAAATACTTTTGTTATTAAAAATAACAAAAATATATTGAATCAAATGGCAAAATTAAAAGTGCATAAAGATTAACTGCTGGGAAGATTATATATATATATATATAGAGAGAGTGAAAATGTGGCCATTAGAGAGGAAATTTTAAAGGAGAATTAATTTCAAATGAAATCAGTATCAAAATTTATATGGCTGAGGGAAGCGGACTTGGCCCAGTGGTTATGGTATCCATCTACCACATGGGAAGTCCGCGGTTCAAACCCTGGGCCTCCTTGACCCGTGTGGAACTGTGCTGATGCGCACAAGGAGTGCCTTCCCACACAGGGGTGTCCTCTGCTTAGGGGAGCCCCATGCACAAGGAGTGTACCCCATAAGGAGAGCCGCCCAGTGCGAAAAAAAGTGCAGTCTGCCTAAGAAAGGCACCGCCCACACGGAGAGCTGACACAACAAGATGACGCAACAAAAAGAAACACAGATTCCCATGACGCTGACAACGACAGAGGCAGACAAAGAAGACGCAGCAAATAGACACAGAGAACAGACAACCGGTGCAGGAGGTGGGGGGGAAGGGGAGAGAAATAAATAAATCTTTAAAAAAAAATTTATATGGCTGAAGTGAAGATTAAAATAAATTTCTACCTGGTTGTTAGGGAATGAATTGCAATTATTAAATTTTGATATGCTCTGAATACTAGTAGTTTTCAGTCTCTGCTTAGATTTTATGTCATCATCATGTACCCATAGATATTAACATTCACAGAATATTACTATTGAAACAGGAATACATATAAATTAGTTAACTCTTGTAGTCTTCCAGGAAAATCATCACCATCCAATAGATCCATTTTATAATGAATAAGTGATGGAAATACATGTAAACATAAGTACAAGCTCTTAAACATTATTAATACATTTTACTGCTGCCCCTACCCTGCAAAGAAATATTACAAATAGGGGGACTAAAGGAACATGAGAAAACAAACTAAAGGAACAAACTAGAGAGACTAAAAGTGGATTAATGTGCAATGGATAAATGTGCAAGCTAATTTCTTCTATATGTTGATTCTCCATGTTTTAAGAATTATTTGTCTTAAACTCTGATTTTATTTAAGAAAGTTTATCTCATATCTTTAATTAGTATTTCAAAAACTATGCCTCCTCAGGGACAATTTCTGTGAAAAATTTCTTTCACAATTGGTCCGTACTTCTCCATGTCATATATGTTTTGTACTCTTTTGGTGTGAATTGTACAATCTCAGTAGTATTGTGATAACTCTGGAAATCTTGGTTTCCCATGGCTCAGAGATTGACTTTTTATGTGTTAATTTTTGGATCTTATGACTTTCCAGACTATTTTTTTGCAGAGTGTAAATTCCTTATTTTACGTGATCGCTGAAAATTATTTTCCATGATTCAGTGGACAGTGATTCAAATGACATAAATTGCATCAATTAAAAAAAACTTTTTTGAAAAAGAAAATAAAAATTAGAAAAAAAATTATGTAGACACTGAGGAAGAAATGAAAGAAATTGCCTTGCCAGCTGTACATACAGGGCAACAACTATTGCAGTGATTAAAGGCAAAACATCAAAAACAAAGTGTTATGATTTTCTCATTTTTTAGTACCCAAATTTATTTTTACTTTCAGTTTTTCTAAATTAGTATTCTGTTTCTAATCTTTAAACTATCACTACTATTTCGTTTTCCTATTAAATGAATTTAGCAATATATTAGGCTTCATTTTTGAGGAAGTTTTGGACCACAGAATGGTTCATCTATGGTGGGGGAGGCACACTGGTGTGGGGTATTATTGATGGGGGACACATGGTTGGGAGGAAGTTCTCCAGGGCATGTATAAAGGGTACACAAAAATGTTTGGATATATGTTGGGTATTTTCATAGTAGTTACAGTTACAAAGGACAATTGAGGGAGTGCTGAGTTCCTAGCCAGGGGAGCTCTGTCACATTCCCCAATGGAACACCAACAATCCCCCAAGTGCAAGGGTAAAGTCCAGTGAAGAAGAACAGTCCAATGATGAGCCCTTGATACTGATGACTATGCTTATGAGGCTGTGTGCCTGAAATTCGAACTAGGCCTAGAGCTTCAGGGTACTTAAGAGTTAATTCCTGAAAGCCTCCAAGTTGCTCAAATGTGGCCACTCCCTAAGCCAAACTCAGCATGTAAATGCATTACATTCCCCCTAGCATGGGACATGACTCCTGGGGATGAGCCTCCCTGGGGCCAAGGGATCACTACCAATTACTAACTGGTGATGCAACTAAAAGAGACCTTGAACAAAGGGGGGAAATGGTAAAGACAAATGAGTTTATATGGCTAAGAGTCTTCAAAAAAGAGTCAGGAGGTCATCACAGGGGTTGTGCATACACATGCCTCAGAAAGATCCCAGAGACAGCCAAAGTAGATACAATCGCAGGTACTGGTGCTCCTGAGGGCTATGGATTCACACAGGTTCTGTGATCATGGTGGTTAGCTCTGGAGTTCAGTGCCTTGTCAGTGGGCCCTACCAGGGAATTTGTGTTCCTGAGTGTGATGGAGTTGAACTCAGATGTGAACTTTCTACATATGCCTCTTCTACCACTTTTCTGAACCTGTGGTTGGTGCTTGGGTTGATGTATACCCAGGAAACTTGAATCTCTGGAATGGCCATGTGCCAGCTGGGCCCTGAGCCTCAGCAGAGTTGCAACTCTTACTCTCCAGTTTGTTGGACTTGCACACGTCGGCTAACAGGGAGGTAAAGATGGTCAACCACTACACCAGGGAACTGAGAGTGCCTACAACTCCAAGCAGGAGAATTGCATCCATCAACCATGTAGGATCTAAGCCCCCTCTCTATATAGAGATGGAGTGGACATCACCAACCCAGGGCCAAGGATGGAGGAATAAAATATGGATTAGCATGAACTTACTGGTATACTACCATGGAACTATTGTGACTAGTAATGGAAGAAACTATAGCACTGATCTGGAGACAGTGGCCAAGGTAGTTGCTGAGGGCAGGGAAATGGAAGTAGACATGAGATATGGGGGCATTTTTGGGACTTGGAGTTGTCCTAAATGATATTGCATGGACAGATGCTGGACATTATATATCCAGCCATAACCCACTGAATGTACTGGGGGACAGTGTAAACTACAATGCAAACTATAATCCATGTGGTATAGCAGTGCTCCAAAAAGTATTCACCAAATGCAATGAATGTGCCACAATGATGAAAAAGTTTGTTGATATGGGAGGAGTGGGGGTGGGGTGGGGTGTGGGGTATGTGGGAACCTCATCTATATAAATATATATTCACTATTGCCAAAAGTTGGAATCAACCCAAATACCCATCAACAGATGAATGGATAAGTAAAATGTGGTATATACGTACAATGGAATACTACTCAGCTTTTAAGGATTATAGTACAAACACATGAGATAACATGGATGAATCTTGAAGACCTTATGTTGAGTGAAGCAAACCAGGCATTGAAGGACAAATACTACATGACCTCACTGATATGAAATAAGTAAATCAAGCTGTCTCAGTGAGCTAGAGACTGGATGATAGGCTTAAAGGAAGTTGCGGGGAGAGGAAGGTTGTGAGTTAACACCTACTTGGGTGAAATCTATGATAAGCTCAAGGTAAGTATTTGTACACGGAAGGGATAAAATGGGGCCATAGGGATACCTTTGGGTGGGGCATTGCAGGATTGAGGGGGCCTAGGGATGGGAGGATGGGTGAGATGGCCCAAGAAATTAGAGGGAGGGTGGGGGGAACATTTGAACATAGGAGATTGTCAGGTGTGTGTTTGAAACTATAATGTTGAGAAAACTCTTTAGAAAATATAGTTAGGAAGATTACCTTTTTAAGATGCTTAAGGGGGGACATCTGACACAGGCAAGGCTTCTAGGGAGTGTGTGGACACACACACACAAAATATATATATATTTCTTCATTTTTCATTTCAAGCTACTTTCTTTTTTCTATTTTTTTAAATGTTACATTAAAAAAATGGAAGAGGTCCTCATATATCCCCATTCCCCTCACCCCACTCCTTCCCACATCAACAGCCTCTTTCATCATCATGTCACATTCATGTGACTAATGTTGCTATGAACACTGGTGTGCATATATTGATTTGTGTCCTTGTTTTCAGTTCTACTAGGTATATACTCAGCAGTGGAATTGCTGGGTCATATGGCAAAGCTATAGGTAGTTTTTTGAGAAACTGCAAAGCTGTCCTCAGAATGGCTGGATCCTTCTGCATTCCCACCAGCAGTGGATGAGTGTTCCCATTCCTCCACATCCTCTCCAGCATTTGTAGTCTTCCGTTTTTTTGATAGCTGCCAGTCTCATGGGAGTAAGATGGTATCTCATTGTAGTTTTGATTTACATTTCCCTAAAAGCTAGTGATTTGGAGCATTTTTTCGTATGATTTTTAACCTTTTGTATTTCTTCTTTGGAGAAGTGTCTGTTTAAATCTCTTGCCCATTTGTTAAATGGTTTTTTGTTTTTTTATTTTCAAGATATGGGAGTTCTCTATATATGCAGGATATTAGTCTCCCATCAGATATATGGTTACCAAGTATTTTCTCCCATTCGGTAGGTTGTCTTTTCACTTTCTTGACAAAATCCTTTGAGGTGCAAGAGGTTTTAATTTTGAGGACATCCCATTTATCTATTTGTTCTTTTGCTGCTAGTGCATTTGGTGTGAAGTTTGTGAAGCCATTTCCTATTACATGGTCCTATAGATGCTTCCCTACATTGCTTTCCAAGGTCTTTATGGTCTTGACACTTACATTTAGGTCTTTTATCCATCTTGAATTGATTTTTGTATATGGTGTGAGTTAGTAATCCTTTTTCATTCTTTTACATATGGATATCCAATTTCCCAGGCACCATTTGTTGAAGAGGCCATTCTCTCCCTGTTGAGGGGGTTTGGTGGCCTTGCTGAATACCATATAACTTTATATATGAGGATCTATATCAGAACTGTCAATTTGGTTCCATTGGTCAGTGTGTATATCCTTGTGCCAATACCATGTCATTTTCACTACTGTAGGTTTGTAGTATGTTTTGAAGTCAGGTAGTGTGATTTCTCCAATTTCATTTTTCTTTTTCAGTATGTCTTTGGATATTCAGGTCCTCTTTCCTTTCCAAATAAATTTCATATTTAGTTTATTAAAGTGTGCTGGGTTGATTGTTACTGGGATTGCATTGAATCTGTAGATCAGTTTTGGTAGGCTAGACATCTTAATATTTAGTCTTCCTATCCATGAACAGGGAATATTCTTCCATTTATTTAGGATTTTTAAAATTTCCTTGAACAGTATTGTGTAGTTTTCTGTGTATAAGTCTTTTACATCTTTAGTTAAATTTATTCCTAGGTATTTGATTTTTTAATTTACTATTGTAAATAGCATTTTTCTTGATTTCCTCCTGAGATTGCTCATTATTGGTGTACTGAAATGCTACTGATATTTGTGCATTGATCTTATAACCTGTGACTTTGCTGAACTCATTTATAAGTTCTAGAAGCTCAGGGTTTTCTATGTGTAGGATTATGTCACCTGGAAATAGTGAAATTTTGACTTCTTCCATTCCAGTTTGGATACCTTTTATGTCTGGTTCTTGCCTCAGTGCTCAAACAAGTACATCTAACACAATGTTAAATAGAAAGGGTGATAGTGGGCATCCTTGTCTTGTTCCTGATCTTAGAGGGAAAGATTTTAGGATTTCACCATTGTAAATGATGTTAGCTGTGGGTTTTTCATATATACCCTTTATCATATTCATAAAGTTTCCTTCCATTCCTATCTTTTGCAGTGTTTTTGTCAGGAAAGGGTGCTTTATTTTGTCAAATGCTTTTTCTGCATATATGGACATGATCATATGATTTTTTTCCTTCATTCTCTTTATATGGTGTATTATATTAATTTATTTTCTTATGTTGAACCATCCTTGCATACCAGGAATGAATCCCACTTGGTCATGGTGTATAATTAATTTAATGTGTTGTTGAATATGATTAGCAAGTATTTTGTTGAGGATTTTCTTCTTTCTTTTTTTTAAGATTTATTTACTTATTTAATTCCCCCCTCCCCCGGTTGTCTGTTCTCTGTGTTTATTTGCTGCGTCTTGTTTCTTTGTCTGCTTCTCTTGTCATCAGCGGCACGGGAAGTGTGGGTGGTGCCATTCCTGGGCAGGCTGTACTTTCTTTCACTCTGGGCGGCTCTCCTTATGGGGCGCACTCCTTGCGCGTGGGGCTCCCCTACGCAGGGGACACCCCTGCGTGGCACGGCACTCCTTGCACGCATCAGCACTGCACATGGGCCAGCTCCACACGGGTCAAGGAGGCCTGGGGTTTGAACTGTGGACCTCCCATGTGGTAGACAGATGCCCTAACCACTGGGCCAAGTCCATTTCCCTTGTTGAAGATTTTCATGTCTAGGTTCATTAGAGAATTGGTTTGTAATTTAACTTTTTGTTGTGTCTTTGGCTTTAGTATTAGGGTAGATTTGGCATCATAGAATGATTTAGGCAATGTTCCCTCTGTTTTGATTTTTTGGAAGAGTTTAAGCAAGATTGGTGTTAGTTTTTTCCAGAATGTTTGGTAGACTTCACCTGTCAGGCATCTAACCAAGGGATCTTCTTAGTTGGGAGGTTTTTAATGGCTGATTGTATGTCTTTTCTTGTGATTGGTTTGTTGAGATCGTCAATTTCTTCTTTCATCAATGTAGGTTGCTTATGTGTTTCTAGGAATTTTTCTATTTCCTCTAAATTGTCCTTCTTATTGGCATAGATTTCTTCAAAGTATCCTCTTATGATAGTCTTTATTTCTGTTGGGTCAGTGGTGATATCCCCTTTCTCATTTCTTACTTTGTGTATTTGCATCTCCTCTCTTCTTTTCTTTGTTACTCTAGCTAAGGGTTTGCCAAATTTATTGATCATCTCAAAGAACCAGCTCTTGGTTTTATTTTTTTCAAGTTCATTCAGTTCTGCTCTGCTCTTTGTTCTTTCTTTCTTCCTTCTTCCTTTGGGTTTACTTTGTTGTTGTTTTTTACTAATTCCTCCAAGTGTGCAGTTCTTCAATTTTAGTTCTTTTTTCTTTTTTGATGTATGAATTTATGGCTGTAAAGTTCCCTCTCAGTACTGCTTTCGCTGCATCCCATAAGTTTTGATATGTGGAGTTATGATTTTCATTAGTTTCAAGGTAGTTATTGATTTCATTTGAGAGTTCCTCCTTGACCCACTGTTTTTCTAAGAGTGTGTTGTTTAACTTCCATATCTTGGTGCCAAATCTAGGTCTCTGGCCTTTGTAGAGGCATGTATTCCTTCACTTAGTTTTTCCAGTGCTTGCCTCACATATTTGGAGGTTGCCCTTTTTAGGAGCATAAATGTTTATGAATGTTCTTTCTTCTTTAAAAATTATCCCCTTCACTAATATGTAGTGTCCATCTTTGTCTCTCACAATTGTTTTGCATTTAAATTCTATTTTGTCTGATATTAGTATAGCTACTCCTGCTCTTTTTGGTTATTTTTTGCTTATAAGATTGTTTTCCAGCCATTTACTTTCAACCTCCTTGAATCCCTGGGTCTAAGAAGTGTTTCTTGTAGACAGCATATAGATGGGTCATATTTCCTTATCCAATCTTCCAGTCTGAGTCTCTTGACAGATGAGTTTAATCCATTGACATTCAGTGTTATTGCTTTCAAGGAATTACTTATATTAGCCATATTTCTTCGGATTTGTGTTTGTCATATTTTGCTTGGCTTTTTCCCAACTTTTTTGTCTTTTTAGTTGCTCTTACTCTCTCCTCCATCTCTGACTCTCCTGTTTTTTACTTCCCTCCTTCAGAACTCCCTTTAGTATTTCTTGAAGGGCAGGATTCTTGTTGGCATACTCTCTTAGTTTCTGTTTATCTGTGAATATTTTGAATTCTCCATCCTTTTTGAATGCTAGCTTAGCTGGATAGAGTATTCTTGGTTGGACATTTTTTTTTCTTTTATTACCTTGACTGTGTCATACCCCTGCCTTCTTGCCTCCAGGTTTCAGAAGAGAAATCAGCTCTTAATCTTATGGAACCTCCTTTGTATGTGATGGTTCTCTTTTCTCTTGCTGCTTTTCATTTTTTGTCTTTGAGCATTTGATAATTTGACAAGTATATATCTTGGGGTTGGCCTGTTGAGATTTATGCTATTTGGAGTGCATTGTGCTTCCTGGACATGTTCATCCATCTCCCTCAATAGATTTGGGAAGTTTTAGCCATTATTTCCTCCAACACTCCTTATGTCCCCTTTCCCTTCTCTTCTCCTTCTGGGATTCCTATAATGTATATGTTTGTGCATTTTCCATTGTCATTCAGGTTCTGAAGTCCCTGCTGGATTTTTTCTATCTTTTTATTGATCAGTTCTACTATCTGTTTGATTTCAGATGTACTGTCTTCCACATCACTAACTTTTCCTCTGCCTCTTCTAATCTGCTATTTGCTGAGAGTGTTTTTTTGATTTCTTTAATTGTGCTGTTCATCACTGTCATATCCATTATCTTTTTGTGTGTGATTTCAATTTCTTCTGTATTCTCTCCAAGGGATCCAAGTGTGTTTTTCATATTCTTAATCTCTTTCTTCACTTCATCAAATTGGTCCCTAATATATGTTTTGAGAGCTCTAATTACTTGTTCAATGTTCTGCTCCTCTTCCTGGTTTTTAGTTTGATCATTGGATTGGGCCATCCTTTCCTGATTATTGGTTTGGTTTGTAGTTTTTGTTGCTGTCTGGTCATCATTTTATCTTGATGAGTTTATCCAGTTGCTTATCTTCTTTGTCTAGTCTTGGGGTTTAATTAGTTGTTTTGTGTGCATGTTAAATCTTCTCTTTGTCACTTTGTTCTTATTCTATTTCCTTGTTGTTGGCTAAGTTCACTAGCAGGAAAATATTAGGGCCAGAGAAAGCAAAAGGAGTAAGACAAGAAAAAGAATAATAGTAGTATTGATAGTAAATTTTAACAGAAGAACCATGTGAGATCTAGGAGAATGGATATTAGACTCATATAAGCTGTGTAGAGTTATAACAGTAAGAAAAGTGGAGTACCTACAAAGAGACAGTAAATGGAATATAGGGAGGAATATTTTATGAATTAAAAGGCCAGTGTAGTCAGGAGAGAGGGAAAGAGAAAAGAAAGGACAATAATATAGTGAATAAAGGAAAGAAAACAGAACAAAGGTATTAGGGGAAAAAAGTCAGAAAATTGGGGGCCAAACAAGGAGAGGTGGAATGTAAGAGAAACAATAAATGATGGAGGATAAAAAGATGTAGAGGAAAGGGGATAGTGTTGGTAGCCAAAATCAGTACACACAGAAAAGAGAAAATGGAGGATGAGGAAACACAGCAAATGTGAAGTGCTCCCTGCAGCACCTAATATAAAAAGAATAAAAAAGAGAAGAAAGAAAATTTTAAAAAGGGAGGAAAAAGGGGGAGGGGAGGTGAGCAAGAAAAAAAGAGAGAGGAAAAAAGAAAAAATTGCCATGGGGGGATAAAGCAGAAGGAAAAACAAGAAAACAAATGAACAAAAAGACCACACAAAGTTTCAAGCAAGGAATCCTCTTTGCAGTTAAATAAAACTCTTAGGAGCCTGACATTCCCCCTTTCTCCCTTTCTCACTTCCCTCTCTCCCAGGGCAGCAGGAAAGTTGTGTGAGGTGTCCAGTAGGAGATTCAAATGGGTCCTTGGTGAACCAGCTCACCACAGAAAACAATAACTCTTAATTTCCAGAGAGAGAGCACCCACACCTCACCAGGAACCTCAAACATGCTATTGGAAGCTTGGAAAGCATGTCCTACAGTCCCTTTCCCTCAGGTGTGCTACAGGAGGGCTAATTGCTTTTCTGACTCCACCTTCTCCCAGATCAAATTTCCTATCCCAGGGCATTTGTGTAAATAGGGCTTTCTCAGCAGATTCACCTCTCCTTTTTTCCCAGGCTCTCCCCAAGCCAGCTGGTATGCTCCTCCATGCTCAAAAGAAAAAGGGGGTGGGGTGCCATGAAATTGATCCCACCAATTGATCATTTGGTCCCTCTGCACCTCCCACCAAATCCTTCCCAGTCACAGAGTCAGTTCAAAACTGGAGGGCTAGGGTAATCCCAGACTTCAGGGAGCGCTGGATTGAGGAAAGGTAAGTCCGGGATATTGCGGACTCAGGGTCTGTGGGTCTGTGGAATGTGGGCTATGGGGGCTTAGGGGACACAGTCCTGGGGACTACACATCTGGGAAACATGGGGCTTGGAAACACTGTTGCACAACTGACAGCTTTCAGGGAACATTGTGGCCGCTAGCTCTAAGGGGAAGGGTCCCGTCTCCCCACAACTTCCGACCTCAGTGCTAGGAACCTGCATTTGTACTTAGCAAGCACTACTTCTGTTGCAGTCTCTTCTAGTTGACCCCCAGATACCTCCTGCCTTTCAAGCCCCCAAAACAGCCCATTCCAGCAAGATTCCAACCCTATTCAGCTGGTCCTTTGTAGGAGAGATTATGAGGTGCACTCATTCAGATGCCATCTTGCCCTGCCTTCCTTATATTTTTTAATGTAACTTTTTTGGTGATTTATGTATCTTTAAAGAAAAAGAAAATTTAAAAAAAATCAAACGTGTCCCTCTTTAAATTTTCAGAGAAATACTGTGGAAGGATGCTGCGGCCTCTATGCTTGTTCCTCAGAGACAAGCCAGCTCAAGTTTGGAGGAGGAAATTTCATTTGTCTGTCCTGGTGCCAGACAGGAGATCATGCCCACCATCACTTATGAAAGGTAGAAAGCTCAGCAAGGTCTTCCTTGGGCCAGTTCTCCTGTGGTTGTTTTCAGTGCACAGTTTGAAGAGTTGCAAATTAGTGATTTCAATATGTTATTTCCAGTTCATTTTTGTTTTGCTAAAAGTGACCCCTATAAATTCTTGTACTGCCATTTTGTGTGAAATCACCATTCTCATTGTGATTTTTACCATACTCAGTATTTTGGAATGCTAATACTTTAGTCAACAATATTTTTTTGTGTGTGGAGTCTGAATTGCTTAATAAAAGCTTTCAACTTGGAAACTTTCTACTGTCCAACTTTTTTCATAGTAGTTGTAGGTTTTGCTTTTTACATACATATCTTTGTTTTATCATTTTACATATATATGTCAATCATCCTTTATGTATTCATAATCTCAAAGTAAGATACTTAGCATTATTTTCCATCTCATGAATCAATTTTCTTATTCAATTACCAATAATGTAGGATTTTTCTTTTTGAAGTATTTTGTTTTCTGTGTGATATTTTTTCTGTCCCTGAATTCCTCCCTTTTGGCCTTTTGTCTAAGTTGGTATTTTCATATTAAACAAATTTTGGTTCCCTTTCATTTCCTTTCAGGTATATATTTTAGATATTTTCTTTGTAACTATAGTGGAAATTTAAAAAAATATCCTTAACTTTAACAATCTATCATGAATTGATATAAACATAAATTCTATAGGATAAAAATACTCAGCTCCTCTAGAGCTTCCTTTAGTTTTTGTATTGGGACATAACCCCTAAAAATGAATTCCTCTGCTTTTATTTTTTTAAATCTGGAATTGTCTTAATTTAATATTTATTATTGAAAGATTAATTTTCCAAGTATAGAATTCTTGGCTGACAACTTTTTTGTTTATTTTCATCACATTTTTATTATGTTATTCTGCTTCCTTCTGATCTCCATTGTTTCTGATGAGAAATAAGCAGTTATTCTTTTTGAGGATCAAAATGTGATAAGCAGGTGATAAGCAGCTAGGCTAATGACTCCCCAGAGATTGTTGAGCTTCATAAATGTGTTAATTCATGTCTTTCATCCAATTTGGGAAGCAATAACCATTATTTATTCCAATATTCTTTTTGACTCTTGTCCCTTATGGAAATACCATTATGAAAATGTTGGACCACTTGATGCTTTTCCCAGTTCCTTTATAGTCTGTTGAAGTTTCTTCATCCTTTTTTATTTCTGCACTTCAGAGTGGATAATCTCAATTGTCCTATCTTCAAGTTCACTGGTTCATTCTTTTGTCAGCTTGAATCAGCTGTTGGAACTTTTTAGTGAAGCTTTTATTTAAGTATTGTACTTTTCTGATAAGGAATTATAATTTGACTCCTTTACATAATGTATAATTTTTATCAATGTTCACATTCAGCTCATGTATCATTTTCATGGACTAATTTGTTCTTTGTGATTTACTTCAACTCCATGAGCATAATGGGGACAGATGACAGAAAGTATTTTCAATTAATTCCAATATTTATGTTTCCTGAGGAATGATTTCTGTCAAATTATGCTTTTCTTTTTAATGGGCTATCCACTCTTGTTTTTCTTTGTTGGTTTACTGATTTGGGAGTTAAAAATTGTATATTTTAATATTTATTATCTGTTAGCTCTGGAAAAGATTCTTTTCTCCTTCCTCAAGTTTTGCCATTCTTCATAATTGATATTTATAGTCATCATTTGTTTAATCACTTTTCCAAACTATGTTTTGAAGATGATATTCAATATCACATGTGGCCCTGAAGTCTCTTTCCTTTAAGTTGTTGTCAGTATTTTGACAAATTTCATTGAAATTCATAAGTTATTTAAAAAAAAACAGAAAGGAAAGGAGAGGAAAGGAGAAAGGAAAAGGGAAAACACAACCAACCAACCAAAAACATCCAACAAACAAAAACACATTTTTCATACTTCACCAAAAGATTCTGTGCTGGAACATGACTTCAACACTTAACCATGGCATTTATTATAGAAGTCTAATTTATTTTAAACTTCCTGCTTGCACTGACCCTAGAAATCAGGCCTTAAAAGCATAGAGCATTTTCAGGCCTTTTCAAGCATGCAAACTGTCCTGCCATGCATGTGGTTTCATAAACTTCTCAATATGTACATAGAATATTTGATGCCCTAAATTTCAAAAGAAACTCACACATTAGCTTTCTGTCCTGGAATTTATTATGTATATTAATAAGTATCAATGATAATATTTTGCCACAAGTTGCTGCAATTTTTAAAAAATCTTAAAATGATCATAAACACTATTTTTCCCCTTATTTTGTTCTGAGCTAGGAGAAATGTGGTGACTCATATTTTTTATACTTACCTTTTCAATATTCCACTCATGTTTTGCAAATTGAAAATGGAAGATTTCATTCAATGTTGTAGGTGATAAATACAATTTATTTATGTGGCCCATGTTATCCATTTGTGATATTAAAGTGAGATACAAGATTCCATTTTATAGGAAATCCAATGCACAGTCTCAGAAAACTACATGTAATGACCAGAAATTGACAAGGCAGTCACTGAAATCATGGTCTTTCTGACCTGATGGTTCTTCCTTTTATTGCCATGGCAAACTGGCTTTGACATACACTCATTTTCCTCTTTCATGGTACCATCCAAATTCCTGAGTTACTAGGATGTTACCATTACCTAACTTGCGCACCATAGGAATATAGATGGAGAAAAAAACAGACCTGGTTGAGGTAAAGGCATAGTGTTTGTGGGTAGCAATCTAGGTCATTTGGTGGATGTATTCCCTTATAACACTGTTTGAGTATTAAATGAGTTGTTACAGAAAGTACCTGGGACATGGAGTCCTGGACATAGCAAAAAATATATGAATTTTAGCCCTTGATGTTTGCTACTATTTGTCTTTGGTGCCTTTTTATTACTGATATACATGAATTCAAAATCTTTGGCATCAGCTATTGGGAGCGTATAAGCAATTATTAATAGGAACAGGAGTAGCTACATAATTTGGTGGTTCAGAGGAAAAATGAAAAGAAGAGGCCCACTCTTTGAAATGTAGGGAATATGTGATATTCATGGAACTAATTTATAAATTGTTTTACTTTCTTCTGAAGTCTCTTGATGAAGTTGTCATGGAATTTTTAATTTGTTCTTTAATATCATTCTAAAAAATGTAAAAATATAAACTATTAGCTTACATTTTTTCTGTTATTTTCTTTTTTTATTATCGTTTTTGAAGATATATAGATCACACAAAATGTTACATTAAAAAATATAAGATTCCCATATACCCCACTCTACACCCCCCACTCCTACCTCGACAACTTCTTTCATTAGTGTGGTATATTCATTGCATTTGATGAGTACATTTTGGAGCATCGCTATGCATATTAGCTTATATTTTACTGTTTATCTTAATATTCTGCAGCATATACTTTTAAATACAAACAAATTAATTTATGTGCATATTCTACTAATTTGTGATTCACTTTTCACAGATAATGCAGCATGCATATGTATGCTGTTTTTCCAGAGACTGGTAATTGTGCACACAACTAACTCATTTTGCTTTTTAAATTTAATTTCTTGATCAAGACATATTTACCTCCATTCTATACCATCTTTTTTTGTTGTTACTGATGATTATGTAAGGGCTGAAAAGAAGTTATTGGTTGATCTATCTTTCTTTTCCTTCTACATTGTCATTTTTTCCCTGAGGTCTAAAGAAATCACATAAGTTCTTCAAAACTAAGGACCTTCCCTGGTTGTAGTAAAAGAGTTGGCAGTGTTAGAAAGACTTCACCAGTTTTTCTCATTTTTTATCACTCTCCTCTTTGAATATGGGGGAAGTGATACCTGATCCAAACCACGTGGTCAGTCTCTAGGAGCTGGAAAATGCAACAGAACAAATTCTTTACTGAAAAGGGACAGAGGTCTTCTGACCACTTGATTTTATCTGTTTGAAACCCAAATCAGGCTTTTTACCTACAGAACTGTAACTAAAAGTTTTTGTTGTTTTAATTTCCTAGGGATATGTTAATTCATTACTGTTGCAATAGAAAGTTAATACACTGAATAAAATCCTAAACTTCATTATCCTTGTATCACATTTGAGTTGCCATACATGTAGGAGATATCAGAGAAGAGTGAAATATTGCCTATATCTTTTCACCTGAAACTGGAAACCATCCAGTCATCCTTGAGCTCTAGAAAGGTTACATTTTGGTATATTCAAACAAATAAATTCTATGAACAGCAATGCAAATGCATAATGTACAACTATATACAAAATATGAATGATCTTACAAATATTGAGGAAATAAACTGGACACAAAATAGTGCATATTGCAAGATGGTATTTATTTTATATAAGAGTAAACACAAGTCATTGTCCCCTAATGGTACCATGGCATATACCTGGGGAGCTGGAACTGAAAGGAGACATGCCACTCTGATCTGATTCTTGAACTGAATGCTGGTAACTTGAGTCTGTGAAGTGTATGGAAATATATTCAGCTGTATTGATATATTTTTTTGCAATCTTCTGTAAGAAAATATGCATCAGTATTTTAATCAAAGAAAGTAAATTCATCAAGGAGCTGGTGGGGATGAAAACCATTTTGCTCCAGTAGTAAATGACAACAACCTACTCCTTGGAGCAACCCAAAATGAGAGAAGGTATTTTTTCATATGTGTGGTAAGTTGACACTCCTAGCCTTGGCAAATATCTACTTGATTAGGGAACAAGAAATAATAATAAATTCAAAGAAAAACTTATCTGATAAAAAAATTGTGGTATCCAGAGAGAATTGTTCACTAAAATAGAATATGGAGTCCCAGTTATAATAGCAAATACTGATTCCCACCATCCTGACATAAAATTGTAGTTTTCAGAATCTAATTGTTTTGATATTTTTAAAAAAAGAGTAAAATTCAATATCCTTTGCATAGTGGAACTCAAGAATAATACCCAAATCTCATAAATACATTTAAATATTATTTGTTTTAAAATACTAATGTAATTATACATAGAGATTATTATAGTAAAATTAATGTTTGCCTCCAAAACTAACTTAAGTAACAAAAGCTAGTTTCAAATTCTTCTTGTGGTAGTAAGTTTTTTATCAACCTATGTTTTAGTTTCCTGTGCTGTGCAAGCAGTGGTTCAGCTTAAAAATAGGATTGTATGTGCTTACAGTTTTGTGGATAAAGAAAGTTAGCATCAAGGCAAAACCTGAAGACTGTGCTGTCCTAGGGTTGTCTGCCACAGACTCTGGGACATTCGTTTGTCCAATGGGAGGGAACATGGCAGAATATCCTGTAATCTCTCTTGCCTTTCAGGACTAGCTTTTTGTCTCCTATGGCTCACTCTCTCTCATGTCTGAATTCGTTCTACTTACAAGGGACACCTGTAATACAATTAAGACCCATCCTAATTGGGCTGGGCCACACATATTTCTTAAGTGACATAACCTCATCAGAAGACCTTTATTTACAATAAGTTCAGACCTACAGGAATGGGATATATATATAAGAACATGTTCTTCTGGGTAACATAGAGCTTCAAACCCTCACAGATCACACTCTGCATCCCCAAAACACATTTTTTATACATATGAATGCATTAATTCCTTCATAATATGAAAAAAAAAACAAAATCTTAAATCATTTTAAAAAATGCTTGGTACAAAGTTTGATCAAAATCAGTTATAGATATGGACTATCCGGGGCACAATTCTCTGCCTGTGTATTTGTGATACCTAGAGAACAATTTACCTGTTTCTGATGGAGAGACAAGCATAGGATAAAGATTTATTCCCTTTGGGAAAAATGGGGGGGGAGGGGAAGTCATGAGTTTCAAACATTTTTGAAGTCCTATGGGGTATACTCCCTTAGATTTCAAGGCCTGAAAGTCATTGATGGACTGAAATGTGGAAGCTCATCATTGATGAAGTGGCAGCACAACTCATTCCAAGATATTGTCTGGCACCCATGCTCTGCTTGGAAACTGGGATGAGTCCTCCACCCTTTCCCAGCATCAGGATGGTGGAGTTCTCAGTGAATGACCAGGGAACAGGATTTACCCTCAGAGCATTGGGGTGGTGGGCAGACGCTCCATAACCTGAGGCCCAAAGACGCTATCCTCTCCAAGCCCTGGGGTGGCAGCACTCTTCCTGAACAACATGGTGGAAGGCAAAACCCTGTGCAAGTGGCGGCAGACTCACCCTTTCCCAACACATGGGTGGGTCCACAGTCTTTACCCAACGTGTCTTCAGCCCAGCCTCATCTCCTATGGTTCTGAACTTGAAGTGATTTTTCCTGTAATCTGTCCATCTTCTGTCCCATTTTTCAGACTGGCAATAGTTCCATTTATACAATTGTGGAAAAGAATTGTAGTTACACATGTAGTTCCCAGGAGTCCAGACCATCAGACAAAATACCTTCCATGGATTCTTCCTAGATAACTGAGTTTCCAATTCTGACTTCCACAGAAATTGCTGACTGGATTCATGTTCAGTTTAACCCTCACTTGGAGCACAATTCTCTGGGGATTCACTTTCTGGAAACTCAGAATTTTCTAAATCATCAATTTCTGTGTGTGTCCTTAAGAACTCATTTCTCAGCTTATCCCTGTCTTCTTTCATTTCAATAAAATCTGCCAGAAGGAATCAGGTTGCACTTTCAATATTTTGCTTATAAATATCCCTTGCAATATCCAAGGTCATCACTTTCAAGTTCTGCCTTCCATCCCACATCAGAACACAATTTTGAAAATTTCTCAGTCACCATAAAACAAGGATCACCTTTCTTCCAGTTATCAATAATACCTTCTGGGGAAGAGGGTAAACAACAATATAAACTATAATCCATGTGGTGCAGCAGTGCTCAAAATGTGTTCACCAAATGCAATGAATGTGCCACAATGATGAAAGAGGTTGTTGATATGGGAGGAGTGGGGGAGTCGGGTTTGGGGTATGTGGGAACCTCTTATATTTTTTAATGTAACATTTTTTGTGATCTATGTATCTTTAAAAAAAGACAATTTAATAAGAATAAAAAATATAAAAAATTAAAAATCTTACTACTAACTATAGTCCATACCTTTAAAAAATTCATCATTTCCTTCTAGCTCTTTATCAGAAGTATCTTTATTATCCATATTTCTACCCACAGTCTTTTCAAAGAAAGGCAAGCTTTTATATCAATCATCTCCCATTTTTTCCAGCCTCTACTCCTTAACAAATTCCAAAATTATTTCCACATTTTTGGTATTTGTAACAGGAATACCCCACTGTTTCAGTACTAAGATCTGTCTTAGTTTCCTAGGCTGCTCATGAACATATCAATGCAATGGTTCAGTTCAAACAAAAGGAATTTCACAAGTTATAGTTTTGAGGCTTAAACAATGTCCAAATCAAGCCAGGGTTTTGGAGTCCTTGGCTTGTCACATTGCAAGGCACAGGGTGGTTTTTCCTAGACTCTCCTTACTCTTCCAGTATCAGCTCCTTTCCTCCTGCAGTTTCCTTTCTCTCATGTCTGAATTCATTCCATATACAAAAGACAAGAATGGGATTAGGACCTATCTAGATTGAGCTGGCCCACACACATACTTTCAGTGAAGCAACCTCATCAGAGTCATACATGCAATGGATTCACACTCACAGGAATGGATTAGATTTAAGAGCATGTTTTTCAAGTTCTAACCAACACAACTTCTTTTTCTACTAAGAATTGGTGAAACAATATTAGGATAGTTTATTTTACCTGATTAGCATTTTGTTTGGTGTCATTGGGACACAAGCATCTTCATCAACTTTCTAACTGCTGAGATGATTTTCTAACAATATGTGCAATGTCCTTGACTCAACTTTTATCTGTTTTGTTGAGAGTAAAGAGAATAAATGCCATCATCTGAAGTCTAAAATACCTACTAGTCTGCATCTGCACATTCCTTTGAGTGACTGAGAAGGAAAATATTTATCAGCTGGTTCTGTGGATAATCTTTCCAGCCTTGGAGACAAGTTTAGAGAGAAAAAATTATGTAAGCTTTTTAAAAAAATATTCTAATGAGATCTCCTAATTGTGGTTTCTAATGAAATTCTTATATATGGAATGTATTTAGAATGTTATACCAGCTTCTCTATGTTGCTTATGGGAAAGGTATTGAAATTAGCAGACACATGTGTATGATCTGCTTATACATGTCATTCCCAGCTATATAATTGCTATAGTATAATTGCTGTAGTATAAAATGGAGATGCTCTCTACCCCTAAATACTGAACTGTTTTTAAGATAATGACCCTCCCATATGTTTGGTAACTTCATTTGTTCATCCTAGACCGTAGTCCAAATTTATGTGATAATGAAAACCTGGGCATCTGCACTGATAGTCACGGATTTCATGTTCTGCCTGTGTCTCACAGTAGCCTGCATCCTTTTAACATCTAGTAAAATTTGATACTGGCAAACATCTCTATTCTTTTGAGTTTAATTTGCTTTCTTAGTGGCAAACTCTATTTCTGAATTCTGTGGCAAACATGAAACATATTAAATGCATTTAGAACCCATGGATTTATAACCCTAAGTAACATGTTAGTTTCAATTTACCTCTTCTGTCCCAGAGGAATTATATGAAGGTACACAAATGTGTGTGTGAGAAATTTCAGTACCTTCAAACCTTGCTAATAGAATTACATCCTTCTTATTTACTACCTACATTTTTTTTTACACAAATGTAATTCTGTGGGTAAGACTGAGGTCATAACGTATTAGAAAAAAATTAATTTTTTGTTGAGTGAATAGTGGAATTTGAGATCTTAGAAACCATTATTTACTTCATTGCTTCATTTTTTTGTCATAGCTTATCATGAGTGCAGTGAAAGTTTGTGAAACATTTGTTAGGGGATGGTACAGAAATAGATAAAGGAGTAAAATTATTAAAGTTAAATAATTATTTTGGTTTTGGGAAGCAATTAAACAATTTGAGATTTCTTCATAATATATACAATGAATTGAAGAATTTAAAACTCTGATGAGGAAATAATATGATTATAGAGAATTTGGAATAATCCAGTAAAGGAATAAATGCCAGTAAGAATTGAGAGGAAACTAGTATTCCTTCCTTGAGAAAAGAGCCACCACAATGTTTGATGACCTGGAATAGTAGACTGCATGATCCAAGACTGGGTTTTATATACCTGATAATTTAGCACAACCATCTTCAAGTCCTACTTTCCTACAAATTTACCAGTAAATTTAAACACATTTTTGCACCCAAACCTGTATTGAGTGATTGAATTAAAATTTTGAAAAATAACTTTTGAAATTCATACATATAAATTACATATACATTTCTTATTGGGTAAAGCTCTAGGGACAAATTATCTCCAAAATGCTTTTATTGCTGTTTTATTAATATTGTTAGTTAGTCAGTTTTATTAAGTGACATTTAAATTAGGTGAATATGTCAGAAGAGTTTAAATATCTGTGCCAACTATTTTCATATTGTTGGAAGAACCATTTTTTCCCTAAATGGATAGATATTTTGCAATGCCTGCACTTATTTGGATTTTTTTGAGAAGGCATGGGTGTCTGTGCGCATATGTGTTTATAATTGCATATTTGCATGGGTATTCATTTAAGAAATTGTTTCCAGCATCCCAAGGATGAGATTTTAAGGCTGGAAATAAAAACCATCATTGATTTTACATATAATATAGAAAGAAAATAAAAAATGTGTACAAAAGATCATGTTGGATTGGATAACCAATATCTTGAACTTTATGAGATTGAATATCCCCTGATATAGAAATTTTGTTAAAAATTCATAATTTTAATCCAAACTGTTTAAATAAGAGTAGACTTATTATCATGAATGGTGCCAAGTACCTGAAATATATGGGATTGCAAAAATGAGAGAAAGTCATTCAAGCAGGACTCACTCCAGAATTAATGCTGATATATTTCAACATTAGAGAGAGTATCATTTTTATTAATCTGGCCAAATCCAAGAATAAATCATTTTATCTTCCCTTAGTTAAGGATGTATATTAAGTTCTTCCAGGTACAGCCACAGAGGATCCATGTTCAATTCCCAGGCAGAAGATATTTGCAAAGCCTTTTTCTATCAAAAACAGTCTACACAGCACCACAACATCCAAAATAGCTTATTTTGGATGAATTTGTACCTTTACTGATAGGAACAAAAGCTGCAGAAAGTTGATGATATCTGAAAGCCAGAGATTCTACACTTCAAAATTTGAATAGGAGAAAAAAACCTGCAAACCAGTTTCAGTACAATGAAATGGAAATTATTTGAGATGTTGACACTTACATTGCAATTCTAAATGAAAGAGCCCAGATTAAAGAAGACTGTCCAGGTCCAGGGCAGAAGTCCTGCTGATCTTAGTGACTTCACTTCTATTAATATCTTCAAATGAAGTGAATTAGTACAAACTACTCCATTACAATAACAACATATTATGTTAAGTATGTTTTGCATACAGATTAATAATCAATAGTTTAACAAAGAATTCATACCAAGTGAGAAACTAGTTTTCCCAACGGTGATTAACCCATTTGATGGTCACCAAATTTCCATGAGCTCTCACCATAATTTTATCTCCTTTGTATTTAAATGAGACCATGTGAAGAGATTTTGGTAGTGATGTATTCTGCACTCAGAAAAAAATATTTAGGAGCCAGTATTCTTGATTCCAGCATTCATTTTTTCCCTGCTGCAGCAAATCTGAAAGATATGCATTAAGCTGGCAGGAATACGCAGAGGGAATTTTTGAGTAACTACACAGAGAACAAATTCCCTAGAGATTCTTACAACCCTTACTGGATTTAGCTTAAGCTGGGAATAAAATTGAGTAGGTGAAGACGTTCAGATTTCAGGATTCATGTGTTATCACTGCAAAATGCAGCTTAATCTGCTTAATTCATTGACTAAGTTTATCTCTACAAAGACTGATAGATAATAATAGGAGTACAGATTAGCATAAACTTTTGAAGTTTTCCTGATTCTGTAACAGTGTAGAATGGATGAACAGCAAGCCCTCAGAACCACACCTAATTAGAGCTTCTCACTGCTTCAGTATAACACACTACAGTAACCGAAATAGTTAAAGTATAAGTTTGTACCTCAGCTTTTTACCCCTTAACCAAAGATGTAAGATAATGCTTAAGAAAATTATGCAATCATATTCTAGGAAGTATCAAAAACAATTATGAACTCCACTGTGAATTCAGTATTCTTGTTACGAGAACTAGAATAGCTGTTCTAGACAGTCCCCTCTTCTATACGTCCATCTTAGAATAAGTTCCAATTTTATACCAAAGTCCTGCATTTGTTATCCCACAAATTCTCCTCTCATCTCAGATGACTATGTATCCTACTTTTTAGGAACATAGGGCCATCATAGAATCATTATTTCAGTCTCAAGCCTCCTCATCAATAATCATATCCAAAAACCATATCACCTTCATGCCTTCCTGCCCAATGAGAAAAATATATTCAGGGGCTCCAACTGAAATTTTTTTAGGTACTTCTTAAATCCTCAGAAACTCTGCTTCTAACTCCCATAACCAGAGCACCCTCAAAATATTTATGGGTCCTGCTAAGGTTTAATGAGAGTTTTTGCTCTAAAATTAAAACAATGGAGAGGATTACAAAATCCTGTTTTCTTCTTATTTGTATGACAATGAAAATTAGATATGTTAGAATTTTTAAAGTTGTTAGAGTTGTTTGGAGCCATTGCTAGAAATTCTCACTAGAAGTTGGTCTTATGAGAGTGTCTTTCCTGACATTCTCTTATATAGACAGAACTCCAACCAAACAACATGGCTAACAAAAGCCATGCCCTACATAATTGTGTTTCAATGGATCCTCAAGGACATTTTTTGCTCCAAAAAGTTTTCTAATGGTGGATCTTTCTGTGGGTATGGAGGGTGCACATCCTATCCATCATCATCTCCTTGTGTACAGGAGCAACTTGAACCTAAAGTACCAAGTGAAGTATACCAACTCAAATGATCCTTGGCAAGATTGCAACGAAGGCCACATTGGAGGCTGAGGGAGAGGGAATGGAAGCGGAGTCCTCTTTCCTACAGAGTTATCTTCTTTATCCTCTAGGTATATTTTACAGGGAGGGGCTGGCTGAGCATGATTTTTCAATGACTTTTTCATATAAACATAAACCATCACTATGTGTGAACTTCCATCTGAGAAGAAAGGCTAATCTATTCCTCCATATCTTTTATGATAAACTAACTTTTAGCCACTCATGCAAAAGGAAATGTTTATATCCATGCATTTTAAATCATTCAACTGAGAGTAAGAATCATGGGAATCCAGTCCCTAAGTTTTCAAAATCATTAATTAAAAGGTTGCTGTTATCAGGATATTTAGGTTGTGTTTATTTTGTTTTAATAGTGAATCATATATTGAATTAGCCTATATATTGTGATAAAAATTATACCTCATGTAGTTATCTTTTCTGGTGACCTTCATTCCTTCTATAAATCCATATTTCCATCTAGAATCACTTTTCCTTTCCCTTAAAGCCTCCTTTTCTATATTATTCTGTGAGTGTGCTGGCAATGAATTTTGTTAGTTTTGTATGAATGAAAACATCCTTACTTTCTCTTTTTAAAGATATCCTTGCTGTATGCTTGACAATTTTTTCTTTCACAAATTTTACTTTCGTATGAAGTCCACTGGCTCTTTGCTTGCATTGGTTCTGATGTGTAGAATGAAGTCATTCTTATCTTCTTTCCTTGTACAACTATTTATTTTGCAACCATGTACTCTTCAGAAGAGGAAACTGAGACACAGAGTAGTTGAGATACTTGCCTAAGATGACACGGATTGGCCAGAAGTCAAAAATTTTTTACCAACAATGTCACAGCAATAAGTATGTCAGCCATGAAAACATTTCCCTCAATTTAATTTGGAAAATATATTCTAAGCATTTTCTATGCAAGCTACACTAGCTTGATTTTTCATATGCATCTTTTGTATCTCTCCTAATAATATTTTATTTAAGTCTCTTTAACAGGTCCTGATAAGTTAATTGTCATTCAGAAAGTCATATGATTAAAAAGTGGAAGAATTGAGAATCATATCCAATTTCATTCTTTTCAAGTATAATTAATCTAGCATTTTAGTGTATCCCATTCATGTAGAGGATGTCCCTGTTCAGAAGTTGAGACTTCTGCTTAAACTTCCTTTCCATCCTGCAGTCAAAGAGAAACTACAAAATCAAAGATGCCTAGGTCATGCTTAGGCAGGTTTCCAGCAGAAGTGTCAGTTAGGAGATATTTGCTTCTCCCCATCCTCTTCCCTCTTCAGCTGCTGAACATTGGATATGTCCGAGGAGTAAACCCTGCCTTCCCTGATGATAGAAAGTTTCTAAACAATCCAGACCTGGTCTGCATCAACACTTCCTCACCCATCCAGGGTGGACACATCACAGCACCAGTTTTTGATGAAATGCAAAAACATTATGATCAGAGCTCAGGATTAGGAATCAAATCACACTGGACTCTAATCTGAGCACTACTAATTCTTAGTTTTGCCCGTGGCCACATTTGCTTTGATATAAAGTAGAAATAATAAGAACTTCATCATGGGGATATTAGAATCAGAACAGATACCACAGTTTAAAAACTGGCTGATATATAAAAGTGCTCATTACATAGTAGTTTTAATGATAGTTAATTTCCTTTATCCCTTACAATTTTTTCCAGGAATCTTAACTTCACTGTTACGTATTTTATAGGGCAGATCAAAGACTCCTAGAAAGATTTCAGAATTATAATTACTTGTGAGTAATTACTGAATACTTCTAAACTTGGCCTTTGTTTTTCTCCTAATTTCAGCATTTTCCCACAATCCTACCATCCACAAGAGAAATGCAGACAAGCTACACATACGAGCTGAGAACATTTTTGCCAGGACCAAGGCACTGTTACACCATGACCTCTCTGTTATGTGCAGAAGAGGACAACAGACAACAAAGGGATGATTCTTTGTCAGACACCACTCGACACGTTGCCTGTATGATCTCCTGTAAACCCACAACAGTCCTATGATGTAGTTTCCTTCTCACCCCCCTTTTGGCAATTGTGAAAAATGAAGCATAAAGAAACTATGAACCTTGCCCAAGGTCAGATAGTCTTTTTTTTTATTTTAAAGATTTATTTATTTATTTAATTCCCCCCCCCTCCCCTGGTTGTCTGTTCTTGGTGTCTATTTGCTGCTTCTTGTTTCTTTTGTCTGCTTTTGTTTCTTTGTCCGCTTCTGTTGTCGTCAGCGGCACAGGAAGTGTGGGCGGCGCCATTCCTGGGCAGGCTGCTCTTTCTTTTCATGCTGGGCGGCTTTCCTCACGGGCACACTCCTTGCGCGTGGGGGCTCCCCCACGCAGGGGACACCCTTGCGTGGCACGGCACTCCTTGCGCACATCAGCACTGCGCATGGCCAGCTCCACACGGGTCAAGGAGGCCCGGGGTTTGAACCGCGGACCTCCCATATGGTAGACGGACGCCCTAACCACTGGGCCAAAGTCCGTTTCCCGAGATAGTCTTAAGTAGAAGCCCCAGCCCCGGAGGTGCAGTTTTGTGGACTCTGAAGAATTTCCTCTTTATGCATGCGAGAATGTTAATATTAGGGAGCATGTTCTCTAGCCTGCATGTGTCTATCCTCAGGGCATCGACAGTAGAATAGCAGTTTTTAATGGCCTAGGCATTTTCACATTTTATTTTTTTTAATCCTCCCTATGACTCTGAGAGACAAGCAATAAGATTGTTTTATATATTCTAATAATCTCTTGCATCCATTCTCCTATGACTAAATTAAGTTATGCCTTATTTTCCAGATTCTAGGCTGACTTCCAGACTGCAGGCATAAGATGCTTCTAGTCTAGCACTGCAGGCTCTATGCCCAGCACCCTTGATCACAGATGCCACAGCCACAAGAGAGAAGAGGAGAAAACTTGTTTGGCTGCCAACTTGGATGCAGCTAATTCTAACCATCTGGGAATAGAAAGTTCAGAGCATCCCTTCTTCAGCTTGAGCAATATTCTTTAAATATTTGCCTTTAATCATTCATGAAAATATTCATGAGGACAGAGTCTGGGGATCACTGAGCCTGCAATATCACCTAAACACAATGAACCACAGATTATAAATGCTCTTTGTTTCTAAATTGCTATCCCATTATCCATCCAGATTCTGAGTGAAAACAGGAGTTATCACCAGTCTATCACAGGCTTTCTATAAAGTAAAGACTGAAAAAAGCAGACCTCGGAGACCTGCTACTCCAGGAAAACTGTCATTTGTTGCTGAGTTCATGGTACTTGCAATTCCCAATTATTCTGCATTAACACTTTGCTATTTTCAGGTCTTTAAATCGTGTTATAGCCAAGATCAAGAGATTTTGTTTATATACGTTATCTGGTCACCAAGAAAATAATACTGACAGATGTGCAGCAAGGAAGTTTGGGAAAAGATGTCTTTCAATGGTTTGGTTTCTCCCCATCCATTTTTTGAAGCCTAAAGTTTGGGAAGTTCTGAATCAAGAACTTCTTATCTGAGCTGGGAGGCTGATGGCCCACATTCACTGGTTGATGTGAACCTATAGAACAAAGATAAACACACCCCACAAACTAAGATTTACTTAGGAAGCCCCCTAAAGATTCATTTTGAAGTCACTAATGAAGTACAGAAACACTACACTCAAGGTAAAAATGGCTGAACTTGCAAAGCAATAGGTAGTGATGGGTCAGAATCTGTTTTCTACAAATATGGGATAAACTTGTAATTTCTTCCCCAAATGCATTCAGAGAGATAGGCATAATCGGTGACTTCTAATTAGTATTTTTCTCTCTAGGTGAGTCTAGAGTTCAATTTCAGGTAATTTATATTTAAACATCTATTTCTTCTGTCACAGTGGGTTTTTTTAAAAAATAAATAATGACAAGCATACCCATTCTACTTAGAATAGCATTCACTTGAAGTATTATGGACCCAGACATGAGATAAGTAAATAAAACTTCCTTTTGTTAAATTAGCTTGCTGAATATAAAGGGAAAATATTCTCACAGAAAAATCATGTCATAAAATTTATGAAAGGAAACAATAATCTTCCTTAATCCCATAATCAGATAAGCCTATTGGTATTTAGTGTATGTTCTTTAGATCTGTTCTAAATATGTATGTCTTTTTAGACTTAGTATCATTATATATGTCATTATATATTTACCTTTTCCACTCAGTATGATATTAAAATCTCTTTCCATGTCATTAATCTTCTTGCAAATCACTTTAATGTCCACCTAATACTTCATAACCATACACGACAATGCATTTAAATGTACACCTTTATGTAGACATTTGGGTTGTCTTACTTTTCCTGTTACTTAAAAAAATGTGAAATGCAACCTGTATGTGAAGTTTTGGCCATATATTTTTCTAGTATAGATTCTAAAAATAAGGAATACTGAAACTTTTATATCAGTACATACTCAACAGTATTGGATAACATAGGACTCATTAATGTTTGCTAATTTGCCAATTAAATATTCATTATTTTAAAATTGCATATATTGATGACATATGAAGTGAAGGCAGTTTTAGATGTCTAATTTTTTCGTGAGGATTACCTTTTCATTAATTTTACTGTATCTTCGTAAAGACCTTTCATTGTTTTTCAAAGAAATTTGTGTTATAATAATGGCTGTATGTGACACTTGTTGCAACTATTTTTCCAGTGTGTTTCATGACTACATGTAGTTGAATCTATCACTTTTTTTCTTTTATGCCACTTTATTTTGTATAACTCCAGGGGTATTCTACCCCATTGAGAGATTAAATTCATATCTATTTCTACATTTTTTTTTAATACTAATTTATGGTTTAAATTTTAAGGCACTCGATTCTCCTTTTTATTTTATTTGAATTTTCAGAGTGGCATGAGTAGAAGACTTACTTTGTTTTGAAAAATATATATCAGTTATTTAAAAAGTTTTATTTCCTCCACTAAACTATACCTAATATTCTTTTAAATACTTTAAAAATTAGGATTTTTTTTCCTTTTTTTTGTCTTTATTTATTTTTTTAAATATTACATTTAAAAAAATGAGGTCCTCATATACCTCCCACCACCCTCACCTCACTCCTCCCATAACAACAACCTCCTCCATCATCATGGGACATTCATTGCACTTGATTAATACATCTCTGAGCACTGCTGCACTACATGGTCAGTGGTCTACATTATAATTTAAAATCAGGATCTTTTGGGGATTGGTTCATACTTCCTTCTCATTGATCTTTTCTGTGTTCATTAGTTTTATTAGTATTTTATAAGCTGATGTTCTTTTGAAATTCTTTGTCAACTAATATTTTGTCTGTTTTACTGATTTCTGTTTCAAATGTTTTCTTAATATAATTGACTGTTTTTCTAGTTTCTTGGTGACTACTTTGTTCACTTATTTTCTCTCATTTAATTTGTTTGCTCAATTCATGTTATGCAAGCTAGTATTTCAGGGATAAAAGTATTGATACATGATTTCTCCTTTTTGTTCTTTTACCAGTAATTTGGAAGTATTAGTAATTTAGCTTAGGTTAAAAATTTTTACTTAGGTTAAAATATACTTCAATTTCTCTGTTCTTTGTTTTTTTCCCTTTATTACATATATATAAGAAAGTTAGGCTCAATAAGACTAAGTCCCATACACAGCATCACATGGCTACTGGTAGTCTTTGAATACAGAATACAAAAATGTCTAGTGTCTATTCTAATGAATACACATATCTAATAAATCCTGGTGCCTTTGTTTTCTTTTCTAAGACTTGCCTGTTTGCATTTTAAAATAGATCCAGAGAATGTTTCATAAATTCCTTAAATTGACTTTTTTTTTTGCAAAATTTCTGAAATCAACATATGACAGAAGTTTCCCAAATAGTGAATTCCAGATTATCAAATACCTTTGTATTGCATCATGCTGCCTGTTTTATCTCTTCCTGATAGCTTTCTTCCAGAGGAAGTCAATAAAGAATTTATGTTTGTCTTATTCAATAGTGAGTCCATGTCGCTTGAAGTAACAAATCTATCAGGATGTATCCTATTGTAGCTTCATATATTCATTCAGTTCAGCTGATTCGGAAATACGACTAAACATTCCTAATTTCAAATTAAACTCACCCTGATGTTTTATAGGCACCCTGAAACAAATTATAAATATCAACTAAAACAAGTTTGGCAACTTAGCCTTAGCAGCATGAGTGATGATAGAAGAGACACATGAGAACAGACTTGTGAATTTTAGTCTCTAATACTTACAGATTCATTTTTCAGTCTTTTTAAATTTATTAGACAAGATGTAGGTTTACAGAACAATCATGCATAAAATACAGGATATTTTATGGTATATAAGTATACTATCCAAATATTAACCATTGCATTGGTGTGGGACAGTTGTTACAATAGACGATAGCGGATTTTTATAATTGTATTATGAACTATAGTCCACGGTTTAACTTAGTGTTCATTGTATAGTCTATTTATTTTGTTTATTTTTATTCTATAAGACATGTCCTTTTTTTATTGCTGTTTTCCATGGGAGAACATACTATGGCAATGACTGGATGACTCTTCAGTCATATATTATTTCAGGAAAGGTGCCTGGAATGTCATCAGTCATAAAGCTGTATGTATGTGCATGTGTATGTAGAATTGACCTATGTAATCAATATATGATTCAAAATTTACCCAACATTAAGTTTATGATTTATCTGCTCCGCATTTCCAACAATCATACAGAAAACATTTTATCTGACAGATATATTATTCTCTTGATCAAAATTTTTCTAATGCCAGTGCAATCCCTGTGCCATTTGCAGATAAATCAGTTATCCAAATGCAAACCTTGATTCATGGAGCAGTGAACAATGTGACAGAATTCATCCTGCTGGGTCTGACACAGAACCCAGACATGCAGAAACTCTTGTTTGTTGTGTTTACACTCATCTACTTTCTCACCCTTGTGGGCAACCTACTCATTGTAGTTACCATCGCCACCAGCCCAGCACTCAGCACCCCCATGTATTTCTTTCTGTCATTTTTATCCTTCGTAGATTTTACCTGTTCTTCTATCACAGCCCCCAAAATGATATTTGATTTACTCGCTGAAAAGAAAACTATCTCCTTCAATGGGTGCATGACTCAGCTCTTTTTGGAGCATTTAATCGGTGGAGCTGAGCTCATTCTCCTCACAGTGATGGCCTATGACCGCTACCTGGCTATCTGCAGGCCCCTGCACTACATGATCAAAATGAACTGGCAGACGTGTGGTCTCTTGGTGGCAGTGTCCTGGGCTGGGGGATTTCTTCATGCCCTGATTCAAATCCTTTTTATGCTGTGGTTATCTTTCTGTGGTCCCAATGTCATTGACCATTTCTTCTGTGATTTTTACCCTGTGCTGAAACTCTCCTGCACTGATACTCACATCCTAGGACTCTTTGTGGCTGCCAACACTGGCTTCATGTGTGCGCTCATTTTTTCTATTCTTATTACCTCCTATGTCCTCATCCTTTGCACCCTCAGAACTCAGAGCTCTGAAGGGCGGCGGAAGGCTCTCTCCACCTGTGCCTCACATATTACCGTGGTCATCTTACTCTTTGTGCCCTGTATGTTTATATACCTTCGGCCCACGGGCACCTTTCCCATTGATAAAGCAGTGGCTGTATTTTATACGATGATCACACCCATGTTAAACCCTTTAATCTACACACTCAGAAATGCAGAGGTGAAAAGTGCAATGAGGAAGCTCTGGAGCCAAAGAGTGAGCTTTTTGTTCTTTTACAAGTAATTTGGAAGTGTGTAAATAGATAAGATAAAATAAAGTCAATTCCTATTTTAAGAGCAATTGGGTCTAAAGGAAAATAAATGGCCTTGTCTTCAGAATATGAGGGTTAATTACATATTATCTCCTTGTTATCTGAAATCTTTAATGGTTCCTCTTTCATAATTTGTGACTCTAGTCCAATCCAATTAGAAAATTCATTACACATACAAATTAACAATCAGTGGAATTCGGTTAATTTAAATGAAATTTCTGCATTGTTCAGAAAATATATGGCATTATATATTCTATACAAAAATTATCTGTAAATCTTCAGGTGAAGATTATGTAACTAATAGACCAAGCACTTTAAATATAAAAAAAAAACCAGTTTTATAGTTAGAATTTTGTTAAAAGTGCATTGTGTTAACCTTAACTTCTGCCATCAGTGTAGACAATTTTTGTGTGTGTGGGAAATAAGGAACACCCAGTAATTAATGGGTTTGGAGGAAAAAGAGAAAAGCATAAAGGCAGGAATCATCCCATAATTAATGCTGTTGTTTTGTACAAGCCACAAAGCACCAATCACATAGTAACCCAGGTTCTGCTCAGATAAATTATTTTCTCTGACTAAAGCCAAGAAGAGATATTAAATTATTTGAGGTGCGGCCATCAAGCAACTTTGCACATGACATTTCCAGATAAAATACGTATGAGGAGCAATTTTTCTGCCAAAGGAATCCCTAAAAACTTCACCTTCAAAATAGCTTTTATTCAATAGATTACAGCCTTAGCTAATAGGGTTAAAAATAGAGAGTTTATGATATATGAGTAATCAAGGCAGAAAGTCTGCACATTCAAATTTGAATAGAGAATTGCAGACTAACTGCTTACCAATGAAATAAGTAGTCATTTGAGATGTGGCCACGTACAGGACAATTCTAAGAGAATGAATCTGGATAAAAGAAGAGGTTCCAGATTGCCCAGGCAGATATCTTGCCTAAATTTGATATAACATTCTGTGTTTGTTAGGATGGAATTAACCCAAATTACTTCTCAGCCATTTCTATATCTCTTGTTTTATATGTATTATATGTATACTAATATGCTGCAGTTAGAAAACAATTCTGAATTGGAGGACAGGTTTTTCTCAATTGTGAGCAAAACATTTGTTCATTATCAAATATACATATACTTCAACCCCTTATCCATGTTTTCAGACCCATTTTGTCTAAGAAGGGCCATGTGCCTAGCTTGCAGATATGTGTGGCACTAGAGGATGAAACCTACAAGGGCCAGTGTGCTATGATGCAGCTTCTATTTTCCCTTTGGCAGCAAGGCTAGAAGAAATGCAATGGGAAGGTTATACAGAGAAAGCTACCCAGACGACTGAATAACTACACAGATGACAAATGACTTACATGACCCCCAAATCCTCTGTGAATTTTGCCTGTACAGAAAATAAAATTATATATTTTAAGCCATGGAGATTTCAGCATTCATTATTTACTACATCAAAACACACTTTATCTTGGCTCAGGAGGCAAGATGACATCAATTTTAGTGGGCCCTCACCACCTATCTTGCAAAAAATGGCTGAGAAGGGCAAGATTCCGCCTTAGTGAGCTGTTCTGGGAACCCACAGAGCAGGAGGTTTCAGGGCATCAATCTGGAGAGAACAGGACAAAGAGATAAAAAGCCCAAAGGAAAACCATGAGTTTCTCACCCCAGAGGCTGGAAGCCGCAGGTTGCTAAACCCCACCCTCAAGGCAAAAATCTGCTGTGAACCCCCTGACTCCCACCAGCCACTGAGTGGGAGGGAGCATGCTCTGGGAGTAAGAGGGTCCTGGTGAAGAGTGGAGAGGGGTTTCCTTTCTGTGTGTTTGATTATCTGGTCCCCCTTTGAACTTTAGGGAGCATGTCAGCTGGCAGAGGTGGCCCAGGAAAGAGGTGAGGGGTGAATCTGCTCAGGCTGCCTCATTTACCTAACTGACCTGGGAGAGAGAACCTTGGGCTTGAAGAGGGGGCAGTCAGGCAATTGACTAATCTGGGGCTGAAAACTATCAGAATTCCAACTCCCCTAAGGGATGTGGGTAGTAGTAAGCACTTAACCTTTTAAGGGACTATTCAGGGTCCCAAGGAAGGAGGGGGAAATCTTGAAGAGGGTTGAGAATACTTTTCTGTAGTAGTTTCAGATTTGAATTTCAGGAGGGAACTCAACCTGACTAGGAGAAGTGAGGGAAGATCCCATCACACAGGCTATTGTGTCCTGCTGCCCTAAGAGAGAAAGCAATAAGAATAGAAAGGGGGCAGGGATGGACAGGCTCCTAAACAGCAGGAATCTACCCAACTGCAAAGAGTCAAACCTGCCCTGAGCAAAGTGACTGAAGAGCCCTCTAGCCAACAAGCCCAATGATAAAAGTTAGTTCAGTGGAGGAATCTCTGCTTTGAATACAAAAGGTCCCTGGCTTAATTCCCAGCTCTTCTTAGGGTGTGATCAGCTGAGTTATCAAATACCCAGCTGATACTTTAGGACAGAGAACACATGGATAGTGTTTTTGTATTAGCTTCTCTTGGATCTCTTATTTTCCTGAAAAAGGTTCTTTTTTTAAAAAATTCTTTTATTTTTCATGTAATATTTTTTACATCCTTTCATTTTTAACCCACTTGTGTCTTTGGTTATTTATTTATGTATTTATTTTTAAATTGTTTTTTGTTGAAGATACATAGATCACAAAAAAATGTTACATTAAAAAATATAAGAGGTTCCCGTATATCCCACACCCCATCCCCCCAGTCCTCCCACATAAACAACCTCTTTCATCATTGTGGCACATTCATTGAATTTGGTGAATACATTTAGGAGCACTGCCTTACCACATGGATAATAGTTTACATTGTAGTTTACACTCTACCCAAGTCCATTCAGTGGGTTATGGCAGGATATACAATGTCCAGCATCTGTCACTGCAGTATCATTTAGGAAAACTCCAAACCCCCAAAATGCCTCCACATCACATCTCTTCTTCCATCTCCCTGCCCTCAGCAACTATTGTGACCACTTTCTCCATATCAATGATACGATTTCTTCCATTACTAGTCACAGTAGTTCTATAGTAGAATACCAGTAAGTCCAGTCTAATCTACATATTATTCCTCCATCCTGTGGACATTGGGTTAGTGATGTCCACTCCACCTCTAAATCAAGAGAGGGCTTACCCATGTCAGCTAACAGGGAGGTGAAGATGGTCAACCACCACACCAGGGAACCAAGAGTGCCTACAAATCCAACCAGGAGAATTCCATCCATCAGAAAGGTTTTTTAAAAAAATTTAACTTAGTTTATTCAATGAAACCCTATTCAAAACCTGCAGAGGGCAGGCTGCAGGGTAATTGATTAATGAACATTGGCCAGCTGTGAAGCTTCTCAGAGGCCTAAGAGGGAAAATTATTTTCCTAATATTTTTCTTGTTTTCTCATTGTTCTTTCTTTTTCCTCTTTCTTCCCCTTCCTTTTATTTTTTTAAATTAGGTGATGCTATCTTGTTCTTATTTTCTGTGTTTCCCCCTTCCTTTGTTTCCCCTTTTTTGTATACTAATTTTTTCTAACTACACTATTTCTTTTCCTCCCTTAATCTTCCAATCTTTCTGTTTTTGTTCTTACATTCCACCTCTCTTTGCTTAGTCTTCAATTTTTCTTGTTTTTATTTCTATCTCCCCATTCTCTTTTCTTTCTTTTTTAAACTACTTTTCTTATAGTCTTTTTGTTTTCCCTCTTTTCTTACCATTGTAGCCTTTTAATTCATTCTAGATATTTTTCTCTATTCAGTTTTCCATTACATTGTTTATATGCCACTTTTTCATTCTTATTCTTCTGCACTTCTTGCATGAGATAGTTATTCCTTCTCCTAAGTCTTGTATGTTTCCTCTTCTACCCCTTTACTATTTTTATTACTTATCCTTTTTATTTTCTTGTCTCTTTCCCTTTCTCAGGCCCTAATCTTTTTCTTTCAAGGGAACATAAACAAGAGCAAGGAAATAGAATAAGTGGAACAAAAGTTTCAAAGATAAAACTTAACACACACTCAAAAACAACAACTAAATAAAACCCCAGAGTATAGAGAAACAAATCAACAGAATAAATGCATCAAGATAAAGAGATGCCTAAACACAAACAAAAATTTATAAACCATAGTAAGGAACAGGAAGACATGACCCAGTCCAATGAACAAACTAAAAACCAGAAGGAGATGCAGAACATGGAAAAAACTAATCAGAGCTGTCCAAACAAATATCATGAACCAACTTAATGAAGTGAAGGAAGAGATTAAGGATATTAAGACGACACTGGGAGAACATACTGATTATATTGTAAACATATAGAAAAAGATAACAGATATGTTGATGAAAGGCACAATACGCTGCAAGCACATAGCAGTAGATTTAAACAGGCAGAGGAAAGAATTAATTATGTGGAAGACAGTACATCTGAAATCAAACAGATAGATTAAAAAAACAGAAAAAATCAAGCAGGGTTTAGGAATCTGAAAGACAAGATGCTTAAACATATGCATTATAGGCATCCCAGAGGGAGAAGAGAAGGAAAAGGGGACAGAAGGAGAGTTAGAGGAAATAATAGCTGAAAAATTCCCAACCCTATTGAGGGAGATGGATGTACATGTCCAGGAAGTGCAGCACACTCCAAACAGTATAAATACCAACAGGCCTACTCCAAGATTCATACTTGTCAAATTGTTTAATGCTTGAGACAGAGAATACTGAAAGCAGCCAGAGAAAAGAGAACTATCACATACAAGGGAAGCTCAATAAGATTAAATGCTGATCTCTCACCTGAAACTATGGCAGCAAGAAGGCAGTGTCATAACACAATTAAGCTGCTTAAAGAAAAAAAAAGTTCCAGCCAAGAATTCTCTATCCAGCAAACCTGGCATTCAGAAATGATGGAGAATTCAAAATATTCACAGAAAACAGAAATTAAGAGAGTATTCCAATAAGAAACCATCCTTCAAGAAATATGAAAGGGAGTACTGCAAGTTGAATGGAATAAACAGCAGAGAGAGACTTGGAAAAGAGTATAAGAAAAATTAAAAAAACAAAGAACAAAAACAACATATGACATAAAAAAAACCCAAAGAAAATATAGTTAATGTAAATAATTCCTTTACAGTAATAACACTGAATATTAATGAATTAAACTCACCCATCAAGAGGCAGAGACTGGCAGAATGGTTAAGGAAATGTGAGCCATCAATATGCTGTCTACAAGAAACCCACCTTAGGCCCAGGGATTCAAGGAGGCTGAAAGTGAATGGCTGGAAAACAATTTTACAAGCAAACAGCAACAATGAAAGGGCAGGAGTAGCTATACTAATATCAGATTAAACAGACTTTGAATGCAGAGTTATTGTAAGAGACAAAAGTAGACATGATATATTAGTAAAAGGGGTAATCTTTCAAAAAGAAAGAACAATCTTAAACATGTATGCACCTAAGCATGGCACATGGCACATGGCAAAAACTGGAAAAATGAAGGGGAGAAATAGATGCCTGTACCATTATATTGGGGAATTTTAATATACCATTATCACCATTAGAACATCTTAACAGAAAATCAATAAAGAAACAAAGACTTTGAAAAATACATTAGAGGATCTGGACCTACTAGACATATACAGAGTTCTACACCCAAATAGAGCAAGATATACTTTCTTCTCAATGTCACATGGAACATTCTCCAAGATAGACCACATGCTGGCCAAAAACAACTCTCAATGAATTCAGAAGGATTGAAATTATACAAAGTAATTTCTTTGACCACAATGGAATGAAGCTGGAAATCAGTAAGGGCCAGAGAACCAGATTAGGCACAAAGACATGGAAGTTAAATACAACACATTCTTATACAAACAGTGGGTCAAGGAGGAAATTACAAAAAGATATCAGTAACTACCTTGAAATGAATAAAAATGACAACACAATATATCAACACATATGGGATGCAGCAAAAGCTGTACTGAGAGGGAAATTTATAGCCATAAATGCATATATCAAAAAAGAAAAAAAAAAAACTAAAATCAAAGACCTAACTGCATACCTAGAGGAATTAGAAAAAGTACAACAAACTAACCCCAAAGGGATTAAAAGAAGGAAATAACAAAGAAAAGAAAAGAACTAAATGAAACAGAAAATTAAAAAGCACTAGAAAAAAATAAACAAAACCAAAAGCTGGTTGTTGAATAATACCAATGAAATTGACAAACCCCTAGCAATGCTAGCAAGGGAAAAAATAAAGAAGATGCAAAAACATAAGATAAGAAATGAGGAAGGGGATATCACCACTGACCCCACAGAAATAAAGAGTATCATAAGAGGCTATTTTGAAAAATTATATGCCAACAAGAAGGATAATTTAGAGATAATGGGAAAATTCCTAGAAATGCAGAAGCAGCTTACATCAATGAAAGAAGAAATTGATGAACTCAACACACCAATCAAACTAACTTGATTGAATTAGTCATTAAATTCTCCCAACTAAAAAGAGCCCAAGACTGGATGGCTTCAAAGGTGAATTCTACCAAACATTCTGGAAAGAGCTAATGCCAATCCTGCTTAAACTCTTCCAAAAAATTGAAGAAGAATGAACACTGCTTAAATCATTCTCTGATGCCAAATTTACCCTAATATCAAATTCAAAAAAGGCACCACAAGAAATGAAAATTACAGACCAATCTCTCTAATGAACCTAGATGCTAAAATCCTAAAAAAAAATACTTGCTAATCATATTCAAGAGCATCAAATGAATTCTATGTCATGACCAAGTGAGTTTCATTCCTGGTATGCAAATATGGTTCTGCATAAGAAAATTGATAAATGTAATATACCACATAAACACTTTGAAAGAAAAAAATTACATGATCATCTCTATAGACACAGAAAAAGCATTCAACAAAATACAGCACCTTTTCCTGGTAATAAACACTGCAAAGGATAGGAATAGAAGGAAATTTCCTCAACATGATAAATGATATGTATAAAAAACCAACATCTAACACCATTGTATAAAAGGTGAAATCCTAAAAGCTTTCCCTCTAAGATCAGGAACAAGACAAGATGCCCACTATCACCTCTCCTATTTAACACTGTGTTAGAAGTACTTCCTTGAGAACTTAGGCATGAAAAAGATATAAAAGGCGTTTGAATTGTAAAGGAAGAAGTCAAAATTTCACTATTTATGGATGACATGATAGTATATATAGAAAGCCCTGGGAAATCTACAGCAATGCTTTGAGAGCTTATAAATAAGTTCAGTAAAGTCACTGGTCATAAGATCAATGCACAAAAATCAGTAGCATTTCTACACACCAACATTGAGCAATCTGAGTAGGAAACTGAGAAAAAAATCCCATTTACAATAGCAACTGAAAGAATCAAATAACTAGGGATAAATATGCATTGATTTTTATTGGGAATGCATTGAATGTGTGGATCAGTTTGGTAGGATAGACATCTTAATAATATTTGGTCTTCCTATCCATAAACAGGGAATATTCTTCCATTTATTTAGGTCTTCTTTGATTTCCTTGAACAGTGTTATGAAGCTTTTTGTGTATAAGTCTTTTACATCTTTACTTAAATTTATTCCTAGGTATTTTATTTTTTTTTATATACTATTGCAAATGGTATTTGCTTCTTGATTTCTTCCTCAGATTGCTCATTATTGGTGTATAGAATTGCTACTGATTTTTGCACATTGTGACTATACAGAACTCATATATAAGTTCTATAACCTTTATTGTAGACTTCTCAGGGATTTCTATGTAAAGGATCATGTCATCTGCAAATAGTGAAATTTTGACTTCTTCCTTTCCAATTTGGATGCCTTTTATAGCTGGTCCTTGCCTCAGTGCTCAAGCAACTACTTCTAAAACAATGTTAAATAGAAGGGGTGATAGTGGGCCTCCTTGTCTTTTTCTTGATATTAGACAGAATGATTTCAGAATTTCACGATTGTAAATGATGTTAGATGTGGGTTTTTCATGTATACGCTTTATCATGTTCAGACAGTTTCCTTATATTCCTATCTTTTGCAGTGCTTTTATCAGGAAATGGTGGTGGATTTTGTCAAATGATTTTTCTGCATCTATTGATATGATTATGTGATTTTTTTTCCTCCAATCTGTTTGTGTGTTGTATTACATTAGTTGATTTTCTTATGTTGAACCATCCTTGCATACCAAGAATGAAACCCACTTGGTCATGGTGTATAATTCACTTAACAAGTTGTTGAATATGATTGGCAAGTATTTTGATGAGGATTTTCACATCTACATTCCTTAGAGAATTGGTCTGTAATTTTCCTTTCTTGTGGTGTCTTTGTTTGGCTTTGGTATTAGGGTAATGTTGGCATCATAAAATAAGTTAGGCAATGTTCCTTCTATTTCAATTTTTTTGGAAGAGTTTAAGAAAGATTGGTTTTAGTTATTTCTGGGATGTTTGGTAGAATTCACTTGTGAAGCCATCTGGCCCAGGGCTCTTCTTTGGGAGGTTTTGAATTACTGATTCTATCTTTTTACTTGTGATTGTTTTGTTGAGATCATCAATTTCTTCTTTCAGCAATGTAGGCTGCTTATGTGTTTCTAGGAATATGTCCATTTCCTCTAAATTGTCCTTTTTCTTGAAATATAGTTTTTCAAAGTATCTTCTTATGATAGTCTCTATTTCTGTTGGGTCAGTTGTGATATCCCCTTTTTCATTTTTAAATTGGGTATTTTCATCTTTTCTCTTTATTTCTTTGTTAGTCTAGCTAAGGGTTTGTCCATTTTATTGATATTATCAAAGAACCAACTCTTTGTTTATTTTTTCAAGCACTTTCCTGTTTTCTATTTCATTTAGTTCTGCTCTGATCTTTATTCTTTCTTTCTTTCTTCTTCCTTTGGGGTTAGTTTGTTGTCGTTTTTTTACTAATTTCTCCAAGTGTACAATTAGTTCTCCAATTTTAGCTCTCTCTACTTTTTTGATGCATGAATTTATGGCTATGAATTTCCCTCTCATTACAGCTTTTGCTGCATCCCATAAGTTTTGATATGTTGTGTTCCCATTTTCATTAGTTTCAAGGTAGTTACTGATTTCTTTTGAGATTTCTTCCTTGACCCACTGTTTGTCTAAGAGTGTGTTGTTTAACTTCAATATCTTGGTGCCAAATCTGAGTCTCTGGCCCTTGCAGATTTCCAGCTTCATTCCACTCTGGTCAGAGAAATTATTTTGTATGATTTCAGTCTCTCTGAATTCATTGAAACTTTCTTTGTGGCCTGGCATATGGTCCATCTTGGCAAATAATCCATGTGTGCTTGAGAAGAATGTATATCCTGCTGTATTTGGGTGTAATGTTCTGTTATGTCTATTAGGTCCAGATCCTCTATTATATATTGTTCAGTGTCTTTGTTTCTTTATTGATTCTTTGTTGAGATGTTCTGTCCAATGGTGATAGTGGTGTATTAAAGTCCCCCATTATAATTATAGAGGCATTTATTCCTTCACTTAGTTTTTCCAGTGTTTGTCTCACATATTCGGAGGCACCCTTTGTTGGGGCATAAATGTTTATGATTGTTCTTTCTTCTTGAAAGATTATCCCTTTCACTAATATGTAGTGTCCATCTTTGGACACCACAAATTACTGTGTCTCTCACAGTAGTTTTCATTTAAAGTCTATTTTGTCCTATATTAATATAGCCATTCCTGACCTTTATTGGCTATTGCTTGCCTGTAAGATTGTTTTCCAGTCATTCACTTTCAACCTCCTTGAATCCCTGGGTCTAAGATGTGTTTCTTTTAGACAGCGTATAGGTGGTTAATATTTCCTTATCCAATCTTCCAATCTATGTTCCTTAATGTTGCATTCAATCCATTTACTTTCAGTGTTATTACTTTCAAGTAATCACTTGAATTAGCCATATTTTCTTTGGATTTGTGTTTGTCCTATGTTGTTTGATTTTTTTCTCTTTTTGTCTTTTTAGTTGTTCTTACACTCTCCTCCAACTCTGGCTCTCCTGTTTTTTCTTTTCTCCTTCAGAATTTCCTTTAGTATTTCTTGAAGGGCAGATTTCTTGTTGTCATTCTCATTTAGTTTCTGTTTATCTGTGAATATTTTGATCTCGCCATTGTTTTTGAATGCTAGCTTTGCTGGATAGAATATTCTTGGTTGGAAATTTTTTCTCTTAGTACCTTGACTATGTCATACCACTGCCTTCTTGCCTCCATGGTTTCAGATTGGAAATCAGCACTTAATCTTATGGAACCTCCTTTGTGTGTGATGTTTCTCTTTTCTCTCGCTGCCTTTAGTATCTTCTCTTTGCCTTGAGCATTGGATAATTTGACAAGTAAATGTCTTGGGGTAGACCTGTTGAGATTTATGCTGTTTGGGGTGTCTTGTGCTTCCTGGACATGTACATCCATCTCCTTAATAGGTTTGGGAAGTTTTCAGCCATTATTTCCTCCAACCCCCTTTTGTCCCCTTTTCATTTCTCTTCTCCTTCCGGGATGCCTATAATGCATATATTTGTGTACTTTTTCTTTTAATTCAGATCCTTAAGTCTCAGCTGGATTTTTTTCTATCATTTCTTGATCAATTCACCTATCTGTTTTATTTTAAATGTACTGTCTTCCACATCCCTAATTATTTCCTCTGCCTCCAAATCTGTTATTTTCTGAGAGTGTAGAGTGTATCTTTGATTTCTTGGATTGTGCTGTTCATCACCATCATATCCATTATCTTTTTGCATATGATTACAATTTCTTCTATGTGCTCTCCAAGTGTTTGCTTAATATCCTTAATCCCTTCCTTCACTTCATTAAATTGGTCCATGATGTATGTTTGATTAGTTGTTTGATGTTGCACTCCTCTTCCTGGTTTTTAGTTTGTTCATTGGATTGGGCCACCTTTTCCTGATTATTGATATGGTTTGTAATTTTTTGTTCCTGTCTGATCATCATTTTATCTTGATGGGTTTATTTAGTTGATTAGCTTCTTTGTCTAGTCTCAGGGTTTATTTAGGTGTTGTTGTATTTTTGTGCTTGTTAAGTCTTCTCTTTGTCACTTTGTTCTTATTCTATTTCTTTGTTGTTGTCTAATTTCCCTTGAGAGAAAAATATTAGGGCCAGGGAAAGCAAAAGGGGCAAGAAAAGAAAAAGTATATTAGTAGTATTGATAGTAAATGTTAGCAGAAGAACCATGTGAGACCTAGGAAAATGGATATTAAACTCATGTAAGCTGTGCAGAGTTATAATAGTAAAAATGTAGAGTACCTATAATGAGATAGTAAACTGTATATGGGGAGGAATATAGTATGAATTAAAAAGCCAGTGTAGTCAGGAGAGAGAGAAAGAGAAAAGAAAGGACAATAACATAAAGAGAATAAAAGATAGAAAACAGAATAGAGGTATTAGAAATAAAAAGTCAGAAAAACTGAGGGCTAAATAGAGGTGGAATGTAAGAGAAATAATAAATGATGGAGGATATAAAGATGTAAAGGAAAGGGGATAGTGTTGGTAACCAAAATCAATACACACAGAAAAGATAAAATTGAGGATGAGGAAGCACATATAATAAGAAACACTGCCTGTAGCACCTAATATAAAAAAGAGAGAAAAGAAGAAAAGTGGGAAAAAAGCAAGGTAGAAAAAGAAAAAGAGAAAAAGAGAAAAAGGGGGATAAAGAGGAAGGAAAACAACAAAACTAACCAACAAAAAAGACTAGACAAGTCCTCAAGCAAGGAATCCTCTTTGCCATCGAATAAAGTGCTTAGGAACCTGGCCTTCCCCCTTTCTCCCTTCCTCATTTCCCTCTCTCCCAGGGCAGCAGGAAGGCTATGTGAGGGCTTTCATAGGAGATTGAAAAGGGAACCTGGTGAACCAAGTCACCATAGGAAATAATGCCTCTTAATTCTTGAGAGAGAGCACCCACACCTTGCCAGGAACCCTAAATATGCTATTGCAATCCTGCAAAGCACATCCTACTGTCCCTCTCCCTTGGGTGTGCTACAAGGGGGCTATTTACTTTTCTGATTCCACCTTCTCCCAATCCAAGTTTCCTATCCCAGGGTATTTAGGCAAATCAGGCTCTCTCAGCAGATTTGCTTCTCCTCTCTTCCTAGACTCTCCCTAAGCCAGCTAGTATGTTCTTCAAAGCTCGATAAAAGGGGAGGATCAGAAAATTGAACCTGCAGTCCTTGCATCCATCTCCACCCCTCACTAAAGCCCTCCCACTAACTAAATAGGACAGTAAACCAAGAGGTGGGTGAGAATTGTGGTTGATGGTACAGATGCAAGAGTTTCCTTTGTTAACAGAACAAATGTATATCACTCCTGCAGGGTGATGGGAATGTGGAGAAGCATGGGAAAAATACAGCTGGAGTGACCTACGGACTGTGGTTAGTAGTAATAATATAATGGTCTTGCCTCTATGCAAAAGATGTATTGTGTTGATCCTGAGGCAGTATGAAAAATGTGAGCCAAATGTATACTATGTCATGGTAACAATCAGATGATATTATTTTATCTGTAGCAAATGATGCACCACATTGAGGTGTGTTGATGGAGGGATGTTTGGGAATTCTGCACATGTGCATGATTGTTTTATAAGTTTACAACTTCTGTCATAAAAAATATATTTAAAAAATAATAACAGGGTGGGTTGGGGAAAAAACACACCAAATGTAAGATAAGGACTATGATCAGTAGTAATATTTTGACAGTGTTCTTTCATAGTTTGTAACAAACGTCTCATGACAATGCAAGGTGTTGGTGGAGGGTTGATGTATGGGACCCCTGTATGATATTAGTCATGTTTGCTTTGTAAGTTCACAACTTTTACTATACATTTGTTTATGTATGTTCATATATAAATGATATAAAGATAATAACAATCAGATTGGTTAGGGGGAAACTACTTTTTTTAGTAGTAATATTTTGACAATGCTCTTTAATCATTAGTTTAAAAAGTTTAAAAACAATGCAAGGTATCGGCGGTAGGGTAAGATGTTATATATGTTTGTTTGATGTTTATGTGTTTGCTTTGTCAGTTCACAACTATTGTACACTTATTGTTTATGTATGTTTATGTATGAATGATATATTTTAATAAATTTTAAAAAATTTAAAAAATTTAAAAAGGTACCCCCCCCTCCTGGAGTTAGCCCAAGACTGGAGGGCTAGGGGAATGCCATAGTTTGGGGAGTGCTGGACTCAGGGAATAAAGGCCCAGGAGAATGCAGACTCAGTGAATGTGGGTCTGGGGGATATGGGTTACAGGAGTTCAGGGAACAGAGGCTTGGGGACTGCACATTTGGGGAATATGGGCTTGGGAACACTGCCATGTGACCAGCAGTTTTCAGGGAATGCTGAGGCCCTCAGCCCTAGGGGGAAGGGAATTGCCTTCCCACAGCTTTCAGCTTCAGTGTTAGAAACCCACAGTACTACTTGAACAAGCACTACTTTTGTCACAGTCTCTCCAGTTCAACTTCCAGACACCTCCTGTTTTGTAGGGTCCCTAAACAGCCCTCTCCAGCAGGAGTCCATCCCCACTTAGCTGGTCCTTTGCAGGAGAGTTGATAAAGGTGTACTCACTTGGATGCCATCTTGCCCTCCTCTGCCTCATGTATTTTGGAGCACTCTGGTTAAGTGCATAAATATTTATGAAGGATATTTTTATTAATATATAATGACCTTCTTTATCTCTTGCAACAGTTTTGCACTTGCAGTCTGTTTTGTCTGATATTAGTATAATATCAGTATATTAGTATAATATAATGTCTTTCTAGGTTACTGTTATCATGGAATATCTTTACCTAACCATTCCCTTTCAGCCTATTTTATCATTTGATCTAAGGTGAGTCTCTTGAATAAAGCATACAGATGGCTCATATTTTTCTTCCATTCTATCAGTCTGGGTCTTTTGACTGGGAAGTAGAACCCATTAACAGTTAGTGCTACTACTGTAAAATCATTACTTTCTTCAACTACTTGGCTTTCATATGTCATACCTTAATTTTTCTATCCTTTTTACCTTTTTAGTACCCTTTCTGATAATTTCATTTCTATGCTCTCCTCCAATCCTCTCTTTATTGTCTTTCTTTTCCATCTGCAGTGCTCCCTTCAGTATTCCTTATAAACTCAGCCTTTTGTTTACAAATTCTCTTGGTTTCTGTTTATCTGTAAATATTTTAAACTCCTCATTATTGAAAGAAATCTTGTCAGTTAAATAATTATTGACTGACAGTTTTTCTTTAGTATCTTAAAAATATGCTACCACTCTTTACTCACTTTCATCATTCCTGACAAGCAATCCAAAATAAGATGTATTAGACATCTCTTGTATGTAATGGATTGCTTTTCTCTTCTTGCTTTCTGTTTTCTCTCTTTATGCTTGGCATTTGACATTCCGAATACTATGTTCCTCAGCATAGATCTTTCTGAATTTATTCTGTCTGGAGTATTTTTCTCTTCTTTTATATGAATATTATTGTCTTTCACAAAATTTGGGAAATTTTAAGCCTGTATTTCCTTGAACAATCTTTCTGGAATTTCCCCTTCTCTCCTCTTTCTGGAACCCTTAACACAGATATTTTGGTTCAATTCATGCTGTCATTCAATTCCAAGACCTCTGCTTATTTTTTCCATTCTTTCCTCTATTTGATCTTCTGTTTTTCAATTTCAGCTACTCTGTCTCCCAATTCACTATTTCTTTCTGCCATTTCAAATCTTTTGTTGTGTGCCTCTAATGTATTTTTCATCTCACCATTGTGTGTTTCATTCCCATACATTTTATTTTACTCTTCTTTATGTTCACCCAGTGTTTCTTTAATATCCTTTATCATTTTATCCATGTTTTCCTTAAACTCCTTGAACTCATTTAGGAGATTTGTCTGAAGATCATTTATTAGATGTCTCAAATCCTGTACTTCATCTGGCATTTTGGTTTGTTCCTTTTACTGGATTATCTCTTCCTGTTCTTGGTGTGGCTTGTAATTTTTTGCTGATGTCTGGGCATCTGATTACAATGATAAAGTTATTTTGATGAGTAATTTCTTTCTCTTGCCTACGTCTTTAGTTTTGTATTGTTTTGTGTTACCACTCTTTTATGATTCTTGCTTCAACTAATTCTATCATTTAAAAATGGTCCTTTTAACTTATCAAAACAGGGCCAGGGGCCCACTAATGGTGTGCAGACAAGTTTCCAAGTGCCTTGATAACAGTAAAGTCCCCAAACTGATTTTAAATTTTATTCCCTAAGATGCACTTTCTTAACCTGCCACCAGATGCTGACCTTCAACAATCCTCATTGCTCAAGCTCCAGGAGAGAAATATGTTCTCTGTAACCATGCTAGGGTGGGCAGTGGTGAAGTAATGACTGGGAATGATCCTACTCAGTTGGGCTATTCTGATCCAAGCCTCACAATTCAAACTTGCTGACACTACTCCCTTGGCACAAACTCCCTTTTCTCAGGGAGAAGAATTCTGATCCTTCTATTTTGGCAGCAAGCACTCTTGGTCAGTAAGGAGGATGTTTGAGAAAGCAGGCTATCCTTAGTACTCTGCCCCTTCTGTGTGGAGACAATGATGTGGATCCACCTGCCCAGGAAGTTTGGAGACCATGGGATCCAAAAGACCAAATTAGCCAGCCAAAAGTGGTATCAGCAGTTGACTGTGTCCCTCCTTCTCCCCTTTCCTGGGGAAGCGGATCCTTGAAGTCCTCTTAGTCTGTAGCCACCTGCCCGGACTAGAGGAACCAAAGCTCTCTGCTCCAAGGGTGGAGTTTGGGTGCCAGGAGCAGCAGCTGCCCTGGTTACTTACAGATCCTCACATAGAGTTTCCTTCTCTTGGCCTTGCTCTATTTTAAGTGCTGTTGAGCCCTCCTCTAGTCTCCTGGGTCTTAGAACAGTTATTTCAGACAGATTCTGCCTGCCATCTAAATGTTTCCTTGGAAGGAAGTGAGCTCTGCAGCTCTTAATCTTCCACCTTCCTGGAATTTCTGCATCAATATTTTAATCAAAGGGGGAAAAATCATCAAGGAGCAAGAAAGGGATGAAAACCATTGTTCTGCAGTGATAATGAGAACAACCTAATCAATGGGGTAACCTGAAATGAGGGAGAGTATTTTTTCATATGTTGGAGCAAGGGGACCCTTCTAGCCATGGTAGACATCTCTTTCATTAGGGAACCAGAAGTAATAATATATATAAAAAGAATCACTTATCTGACAAAAAACAACTAAATTTTAGTGGGGTTCACAGAGAGTTGCTCATTATGTTAGAATGAGAGCCCCAATTATAATCCTAAATTAATTTATAACATGTTGACACAAACTTGTAGTATTCAGAATCAAATTAGTTTGATATAAAAAATCACAATGTAATGTGATACCCCTTGTATAGTGGAACTCTAAAGTAATACCTATACCACATACACTCATGTGGATACTATTTGTTTAATGTGGTGTTAATGAAATTATACACATAGAATTATTCAGTAATTTTAATTTTTGCCTCCAATGTTAGCTAAGGTAACAAATGTTAATTTTAAATTCTTTATAGAAGAATAACTTAATTTATCAACCCATCTCTTTAAGTTTCCTAGGATGGTTAAGTAAATACAAATGCAATGGTTTGGCTTAATCAATGAGAATTTATTTCCTTACATTTTGAGGCTAAAAGGAAGTCCAAATCAAGGCATCATCAAGGTGATACTTTCTGAAGGTGATTTGAAGGTGATACTTTCTGAAGACTCTGTTGTTCTAAGACTGTTTCCCATGGATCCTAGGGCTTATAGCTTGTCAAATGGTAGGGCACATGTTTACATCTTCTCATCTCTCCTTCTTTTCTGGGTCCAGCTTCTTGCCTCCTGTGGCTTTCTCTCTCTCATCTCTGAATTCATTCCACTTATAAAGGACTCCAGAATATGGTTAATAGCTATCCTGAATGGTTCAGCTCAAAGACATCTTAAGTGAAGTAGCTTCATGAAAATGCTGTCCTTACAATGGGTTCAGAGCCACAGGAATGGATTATATTTAATAGTATGTTTTTCTAGGGTACATACAGATTCAAACCACAACTTATTTTCCTTCTGAGAATTGGAGAGCCAATATTAAGATAGCATATTTTACCTGATTATTTTGTTTGGTGCCACTGAGACACAAGCATCTTTATCAACTTTCTAAAAGCTGAAATGTTTTTCTAGGAATATGTACAATGTCCTTGCCTCACTTTTATCTGTTTAATTGAGAAGAAATGTAATACCTACCAAACTCTGAAATCTTTAACACTGACCTATCTGCATCTGCCCACTCCTATGAGTGGCTGAGAAAGAACATTATCAGCCAGTCCTGTGGATAAACACTCCCATCTTGAGAATACAACCTGCAGGGAGAAATAATCAGGTCTAAACTTTATTGCAACTATTTTAATGAGATTTAGTGATTGTGGTTTCTAGTTTAAGTGAAATTCTCTTTTGTGGGATGCAATTAGGTTTATATACCAGGGTTCTCTATTTGGCTTATAAGAAAGATATTGAAATTAGCTGGTACATGTACATGAGCTACTGATACATGTCATTTCAAGCTATAAAATTACTGTATTATAAAATGGAGATGTTCTCTGACCCTAAATAACTATCTCTCTGTAAGATAATGTCACTTATATAAGATTGGGGACTCATTTGTTATCTGCCATGGTGGTTGCAGATTTCAGGTTCTGCCTGTGTCTCACAGTACCCTGTATCCATTTAATTTCTAGTAAAATTTGATATGGACAAACATTCTCTGAGTCTTTGTGAGTTTAATTTGCTTTCTTCATAGCAAACTTAATTTCTGAATTCTGTGGCAAATTTCAAGCATATTGAATGAATTTAGAAGCTACTAATTGACAACTCCAAAGGAAACTTTTGTTTCAGTTCACTTCTCTTGTACCTGAAGAGGTCTATGACAGAACACAAAGGTGTGTGCACAAATTTCTGTAACTTCATCCCTTACAAGTAGAATTATTTCCTGCTTAATTACCGAATACTTTTTTTTTTTTTACACCAATCCAAAATCTGCAGGTAAGACAGAGGTCACAATATGTTAGAAAGAAATTTCTTTAATTTGTTGTTGAGTGAATGGTAGAATCTGAAACCTTATAGAATCCCATTTGATTCATTGCTTCATTTTTGATGAAATTCATCATGAGAGCAGTGAAAGTTTGTGAAACATTTTTGAGTGAATGATACAGATATAATTGCCTCATTCCATATAGCTACTTATTGGACACAGGAGTAAACTTATTAAGTTATGCTCTTATTTGAGTTCTTGGAAGCTATTAATCTGAGATTTATTCATAATATATGTATTGAATGATTTAAAACTCTCAGGCAATAAAAATGAATATAGATAATTTGGAAAGATTTAGTAAAGGAATAAATTATAGTAAGAATTCAGAGGAAAATAATATCCTTTCCTTCATATAAGAGCCATCACAATGTTTGATGGCACAGAATAATAGACTGTATAATCCAAGACTGACTGGTATATATGAGAGCTTAATATAGTCATTGCCAAATCAGGAGTAGTCTCCTAATACTAAAGCAGTAGTAGTAAACTTATTTTTTTTTAAATTTTTTTATTTTTTATTGACTTTGTAATAATATTACATTAAAAATATATATGTGAGGTCCCATTCAACCCCATCCCCCCACCCCCCCTCTCCCCCCCCAACAACACTCGTTCCCATCATCATGACACATCCATTGGATTTGGTAAGTACATCTTTGGGCACCTCTGCACCTCATATACATTGGTTCACATCATAGCCCATACTCTCCTCCATTCCATCCAGTGGGCCCTGTGAGGATTTACAATGTCCGGTGATTGCCTCTGAAGTACCATCCAGGGCAGCTCCATGTCCCAAAGACGCCTCCACCTCTCATCTCTTCCTGCCTTTCCCCATACCCTTCGTCCACTATGTCCACTTTTCCCATTCCAATGCCACCTCTTCTATGTGGACATTGGATTGGTTGTGTCCATTGCACCTCTATGTCAAGAGGAGGGTCAGATTCCACCTGGATGCTGGATGCAATCCTCCCATTTTCAGTTGTAATCACTCTAGGCTCCATGGTGTGGTGGTTGTCCTTCTTCAACTCCATCTTAGCTGAGTTAAACTTATTTTTAAAAAGCAAATATGTGTTAAAGAATTGATTTAATGAATTAAACTTTTGACAGATGACCTTTGAAATGCATACATATAAATTGTGTTCAGTTTTATTGGGTAAAGCTCAAGTGAAAATTCTTCAAAATGCATTTATTATTGAGTTTTTAAACACTGGGAATGTGTTTTCTTATTTAAAATTTAAATTAGGTGAAGATAAATAGGTAAAAAATATTTGCCAACTATGTTGTACTGTTGGAAAAAAATTTTTTTCTAAGTGGATGTGTATCTGGCAATGCTTGTGCATGTTTGCTTCTCTTTATGAAGGTGTGTTTGTCTGTGTGTGTGTATGTGTTTAACTGCATATGTGGGTGTATTCATTTACACAGTTATTTACAGTGCTCCCAGGATGATATTTTAAGAGTGAAAATAAAAAGAAAGAGGTCCTTCACTGATTCTCATGTTGATATTATAGAAAGAAAAATAAATGGAAGTATAAAAGACTGAGTTGGACTAGGGAGTCAATGTCTTACTTGAGCTTTATGAGATTGAATAATACCTAATATAAACATTTTGAAATACTATTTGATTTTCTGTCAGATCAGTAGGTTGAAACAAAACCCATAGATTTTTGTGGGTGAGGTTTCCCTTGAAGGAGTAAATGTTTTCTTTGGAAAAATAATTTATTTGACAAAAATAATAAACCATCCTTCTGCATCTGAAAAATACACTAACTACATGATCTCTTAATCAAATGTGGTATATATTAAGAACATCTCTACAGTGGGAGATTGGAAGAACTCAGCTCTGTTAGAGTGTTTATGAGAAATATTGTGAGGGGCTGTGTTTCTCTATTTTAAAGACAATAAGGTTGAAGCATGATATATTCCTGATACAAAAAAATGAAATTACTGGCTATGTTTAAAGTGTTAAGGAATTAGAAGAATGCAAACAATTTTTAAATCTTAAATAAATTATGGATTATTTTGAGGAAAATGAAATGTTAAAATTAGATCTCATGATTTCACCAAGTTTTGGAACTAACATTTGAAACCATGTCTATTTTAATTAGAAATCTGAATTCATAAGTATAAGCATTAAGACTATTTACCTTAGTTTATAATATTTGAGGAATTTATCAGGAAGTATATCATCTCATAATTAGGGTGCATCTTTATGGATGTTGGAACCATTTCTTTAATTGAAAACTATAGGTCTGATAGACCCAAGACAGCTATACTCCTCCAGAAACTGCAGGAAGATGGGCAGGTTTACCTGGCAGAAGGGAAGTTGTGGGATCACAGGGCCAAGTGGAGAGGGCAGCTAGAGAGGAAGAAACCAGTTGGTCAGTGGAGATGGAAGCCAAATGAGAGAGGGCAGGCAAGCCAGTGCCCAGCGGCTCCGAGAGGGAGGCCAGGGAAGCTATTTGGCTGGAAGTCCAGAGCTCAGCTGTCCCTGAGAGTGAGGAAAGCCACCAGGCAATCAGGGGTGCATCCCAGTGTATTTGGGTGGGGGAGCTGCTGGGAAAGCAGGTGTGGGGATCAACACCCAGCTGGCTCAGAGAGGAGTAGGGGGGAGGGAAGATAGGGCAGGCGGACTGGATCTCAGCTGGTTCTGGGAAAAGGGGAGATGCCAGAAGGCACTGAAGCAGCTCCAACAAGTAAGGGAGGAGGAGCTGTTCAGGCAGGCTGAAACACCCACCCCCTCAGAGAGATGAACTGGGTCAGTGAGGGGGCTGGTTCATAGTCACCAACAGCCCAGGTGAGAGGGGAGCTGGGAGAGGCAACCATTGAGTTGTCAGATGTCCAACTGGCATGAGGGACAGGGGACAGTGAGAGGCAGTCTTTGAGCCATCTGATACACAAGTGACCTGAGGGAAAGAGGGGTGGGAAGAGGCAGCCAGCGAGCTGTCAATTGCCCAACCAACCCAGAAGAGAAGAGATCCAGAGCGTGATCCAGGGAGTTTTCAGGACCCAGCCTGCTCCCTGGTGGAGGAGGGAGTTGCAAGACAAAGGCAAGCAGCTTTATGACAGGGAACTTAGGCTGAGATTGTTTTTTAGATCATTTCTTTTTTTTTTTTTTTTTTGTCATCTGGGTACCTTATCTGAAGAGGGCAGTCCACAGGGTGATTAACTGGTGAGCACAAGAGTCTGAGAGACAGATAAAGCAGATACAACCCCCAGGTATTGGTTCCTTTGAGGGCCAGTCTCAAAGCCAAACTCAGCATGTAAATGCAATGCCTTCCCCCCAGCGTGGGACATGACACCCAGGGATGAGCCTCCCTGGCACTGAGGGACCACTGTCAACTACCAACTGATGATGCAACTGGAAAATGACCTTATACAGAAGGTTCAATGCGGATCAGCAGAATATCCCTGTCTACATAAAATAACATGACTTTAAAATGCCGTTTGACCTAATGTAAGGGGGAAATGGAAAGGAGAAATGAGTTTATATGGCTACGAGTCTCTAAAAAAGAGTCTGGAGGCTGGCAGAAGGATTGCCCTTATGCACAACTGAGCAGAGTCTGAGAGACAGATAAAGCAGATACAACCCCCAGGTATTGGTTCCTTTGAGGGCTAAAGAGACCCATGGGAGTTATGGTCATGGCCAATGGAGTTAACTACCAGGTCAGATGGCCCCTCTTTGGAACTGGTGTTTATGTGTGATGAATCTGGACTCAGATGGGATCTCTCTTCATAAGACTTTCATGCTAATGTGCTGGAGGTGCAGTTAGTGTTGGGGTTTAAGATATATTTAGGGGATTTGAATCTCTGGACTGACAATGTGATAGCGAGGTCCTGAGCCTCAACAGACTCCAGCACCTACAATCTGATTCATTGGACTCACCACACTCAGCTAAGATGGAGTTGAAGAAGGACAACCTCCACACCATGGAGCCTAGAGTGATTACAACTGAAAGTGGGAGGATTGCATCCAGCATCCATGTGGAATCTGAGCCTCCTCTTGACATAGAGGTGCAATGGACACAACCAATCCAGTGTCCACATAGAAAAGGTGGCATTGGATTGGGAAAAGTGGACATGGTGGCTGATGGGTATGGGGAAAGGCAGGAAGAGATGAGAGGTGGAGGTGTCTTTGGGACATGGAGCTGCCCTGTATGGTGCTTCAGGGGCAATCACCGGACATTGTAAATCCTCACAGGGCCCACTGGATGGAATGGGGGAGAGTATGGGCCATGATGTGGACCATTGACCATGAGGTGCAGAGGTGCCCAAAGATGTACTAACCAAATGCAATGGATGTGTCATGATGATGGGAATGAGTGTTGCTGGGGGGAGGGGAAAGGTGGGGTGGGGGTGGTGGGGTTGAATGGGACCTCATATATATATATTTTTAATGTAACATTATTACAAAGTCAATAAAATAAAAAAAAAATAAAAATAAATATAAAAAAACTGGTGAGCACTGGTGACCTGAGAATATTGCTAATCGTCTGTGAGGGAAGGCCTTTTTTTTCCTTTGTTTCTTTTTTCTCCTTTTTCTTTTCCCTCCTTAATTTCTTTATTTCCCTTTCATTTTTTCCCTCTTAATTTCCTTTTCTTTTGTTCTACTTTCTCTTGCTTGTTCTGCATTTGCATTCTATTTTATCATCTTTCTGTTCTTTTTTATTTTGTTTTTTCCTATTTCTTTTTATCTTCTGCTTTTAAAATTCTTATTAATTTTATTTTTTATGGTTTTTACTCTTTTTATTTATCCATTTTTACTGGCTCTCTTATGGTTCCTTTTCCATCCTTTTCCTTTTTATATTGTTTTTCTCTTCTTTCTTTCCTATTTATGGTCCTAATATTTTTTCAGAGTAACACGGACAACTACAAGTATATAGAATATGTGAAATCAAGTGTCAAAGAGGACATTTAACACTCACACAAAAAAGAAATAAAACTGTAGACTAGAAATAGAAGACAATCAACTTAATTAGTGTATCAACATAAACAGATGCCTAGACACCTGCAAAAAATTTCAGACCATGCCAGGAAACAGGAAGACACCATCCAGTCAAAGGAACACATTAAAAAGCAGGAGGAGATGCAGAATGTGGAACAAATAATGAAGGATATCCAAATGAATACTATGAATCAACTTAATAAAGTGAAGGAAGAGATAAAGAATATTAGGAAAACACTGAAGGAACATAGAGAAGAAATCACAAGCACACACACAAAAAGGACATATCTAATGGTGATGAAAGACACAGTGTAAAAATTTAAAAATATGTTGGAAGCTCATAAAAGCATATTTATGCAGGCAAAGAAAAGAATGAGTGATGTTTAAGATAAGACATCTGAAATCTAACAGATACAATACACTATGACAAGATGAGCATTCACACACTCCTTAGAAGACTGACTCAAGTGCACCCTGTGCCAGATACCCCCCATCAAACACCTTAGACCATACAAAGAGCAGGAAGGTGGTGTACCCCATCCTGGGGAGGCCTGATGTTCTCACACAGAGGGGAGGGTATTTCTTGAGAGCATGGGTGGCTCCCAAATGGGGAGGACAGATAACTGTGTCAAGCCCTGAGCATTGTTGCAAGTATTTATGAATCTTGTCCTTCAAGCAGGGTAGCTTGGGTGTCACTGTGGGCCCCAAGGGAAGGGGGAGAGAAGAATAGAATAGATGGAAGAGGGGGTAACTGGGGGGCAAAGGAATTGTGCTGCATTATCCTGCAGTGATGTATACAGGCCATGTTAAATTTCACCAAAAATTTATAAAGGTGTATAGTCTAAAATGTAAACCATAATGTAACCATGGTTAGTTGCTATGTTTCAATATTTTTATGAGTTGTAGCAAATGTAACATCCACATGTAAAAAGATCATTGTTGGGGAAGGGGTAAAGGTGAGGATGTTGGGTATATGGGAGTCCCCTATATTCTATATGTCACTTTACTGTGACCTAAAAGTTTTTTGAAGACATAATAAAAAACATTTGTAATTCTCTGAGGAAGAAATGGTAGAAATTGCCTTGCCACTGTACTTCAGGACAATACCTGTTAAAGCGATGAAAGGCAAACGTCAAAATTTTTTTTTATATTTTTCATTTTTTAATACCCCAATTTATTTTTTACTTTATATTAGTTTTTCTAAATTATTATGTATTTTATTTTTAATCTTTAAATCTATCATTACTAATTCATTTTCCTATTAATTGAATTTGGCAATATGTTAGGCTTCATTTTTGAAGAAGTTTTGGATCACAGAAGGGTTAAATTATGGCAGGGGAGGAGCTTGGGTGTGGGGTATCATTGAGGGGGGAAGCATAGGTGGGAGGGAACTCTCCAGGGCATGCATATAGGGTATATAGATATGTTCAGATATTCATTGGGTATTGACATAGTGGGTGGAGTTTCACACAACAACTAAGGGAGTGCTGAGTTCCTATCCTGGGGAGATCTGCTGCACTCCCCAATGAAATAGCAACAATCCTTCAAGTGCAAGGGTAAAGACCAGTGAAGAAGGATGGTCCAGTGATGGACCCTTGATACTGATGACTATACTTATGAACCTGTGTGCTTGAAATTTCAACGTGGCCTAGAGCTGCTGGGTGCCTAAGAGTTAGCACCTGAGAGCCTCCATGTTGCTCAAATGTGGCCACTCTCTAAGCCAAATTCAGCAAATAAATACATTACCTTCCCCCTGGAGTGGGACATGACTCCTGGGGATGAGCCTCCCTGGTGTCAAGAGATAACTACCAAGCTCTGGCTGGTGATACAACTAGAAAGAGACCTTGAATAAAAGGGGGAAATGCTAAAGACAAATGAGTTTATATGGCTATGAGATTTCAAAATGAGTTGAGAGATCATCAGAGGGGTCTTAGGAGGATCCCAGACACAGCCAAGGTTGATACAACCCCAGGTACTTTTGCTCCTGAGGGCTACGGAGACACACAGGTTCTATGGTCATGGCAGATGGCTCTCAAGTGCAGTGCCTTGTCAGTGGCCCTACTTTGGACTTTGTGCTCCTAAGTGTGATGGATGGAGTTGGACTTAGATATGACCATTCTACACATGCCTTTTCTGCCACTTTTACTGAACCTGTGGTTGGCCTAGTGGTTGGTGTATACTCGGGAGACTTGAATTTCTGGACTGTCCATGTGCCAGCTGGGCTCTGAGCCTCAGCAGAGTTGCAGCACCCACCTACTCTCTGGTTCATTAGACTTAGGTCAGCTAACAGGGAGGTGAAGATGATCAACCTCTACACCAGGGAACAAAGAGTGCCTACAAATGCAAGCAGAAGAATCACATCCATCAGCCATATGGGATCTAAGCCCCCTTGCTATTTAGAGGTGGAGTGGACATCACCATCCCAGGGTTCACAGGATGAAGGAATAAAATATGAATTAGAGTGGATATACTGGTATTCTACTATAAAACTATTGTGACTAGTAATGGAAGAAATTGCAGCATTGATGTGAAGAAAGTGGCAATGGTTGATGGCAGGGAAAGAGAAGAAGAGATGTGATGTGGGGACATTTTTGGGACTTGGAGTTGTCCTAAATGATATTGCTGGTACAGATGCTGGACATTATATATCCTGCCATAACCCACTGAATGTACTAGGGGAGAGTGTAAACTACAAGGTAAACTGTAATCCATGTTGTGCAGCAGTGTTCCAAAATGTATTCACCAAATGCAATGAATGTGCCACAATGATGAAAGAGGTTGTTGATGTAGGAGGAGTGGGGTGGGTTGGGGTGTGGTATATGGGAACCTCTTATATTTTTTAATGTAACAGTTTGTGTGATTTATGTGTCTTTAAAATAATAATAATAATATAACAAACAAAAAACCTGCTGCTAACATCATACTCAATGGACAAATACTCAAGGTTTTCCCTCTAAGATTTGGAACAGGACAAGATTGCCCAGTGTCACTCCTCTTATTTAACATTGTGCTGGAAGTACTTGCTTGAGCACTTAGCCAATAAAAGTATTAAAAATACATCCAAATTGGAAAGGAAGAAATAAAATTTTTACACTTTGCAGAGAGAGGTTCCTATACATAGAAAACCCTGAGAAATTTTCAACAAAGCTTCTAGACCTGATAAGGAAATCTCAAAAGACCTAAATAAATAGAAAATTGCTCCATGTTCATGAATTGGAAGACTAAATATAATTAATATTTCTATCCTCAAATTATTTGTGTATTTAATGCAACCTCCATAAAATTTTAAACAGTATTTTTTACTGAATTGGAAAAGCTAATTATGAAATTTATTGAAAGGGCAAGGGCCCTGAATAACCAAAATATATTGGAAAAGGACATTGGAGAAATCATGCTGCCTATCTTTAAATGTACTACAAAGCCACAGTGGTCAAAGTTGCATGATTTTGGAATAAGGATAGCCATACTTACCAATAGAACCAAATAGAGAAGTCTAAATTAAACCCACACATATGGGGCCAACTGATATTTGGCAAGGCCACCAAGCCCACTCAACTGGCACTAAATGGTCTCTTCAACAAATGATGCAGGGAAAACTATATATCCATATCCAAATGAATAAGAAAGGGTTACCATTTCACACCTTATACAAAAATTAACTCAAGATGGTTAAAAGACTTAAGTGTATGAGTCAAGAGCATAAAGCTCCTAGAAGATAATGTAGGGAAGTATCTTTAAGATCTTGAGGTAGGAAATGGTTTCATAAACTTTACACCCAAAACAGCAACAAGGAAAGAAAAAAATAGATAAGTGGAACCTCCTAAATTTAAATTATTTTGTGCTTCAAAGGAGTTTGTCAATAAAGTGGAAAGGCAGTATACTCAATAGGAGAAAATATCTTGTAACCCTATACCCGATAAGGATCTAATAGCAAGCATATATAAAGAAATCCTACATCTTGAAAGATAAAGAGAAACAACCTATTTAAACAACAGGCAAGACATTTGAATAGATACTTTTCCAAAGAGGAAACACAAATAGTTAAAAAGCACAGGAAAAGGTGCTCATCACTAGCTATGCGGGAAATGATAATCAGACAATCTACAATATGATATCATATTACCCCTATTGGACTAGCTGCTATTAAAAAACCAGAAAACTAAAAGTGTTGGAGAGGATGTAGAGGAATGGCAATACTCATCCACTGCTACTGGTAATGTAGATTGGTATACTAATTGTGGAGTATGATTTGACTTATCCTTGGGAAGTTAAATATAGAATTACCATACTATCCATCAATACCACTGCTGGATATAAACCCAGAAGAATTGGAAGCAGGGACATGAAAAGATATATGTCCAACAAAGTTCATAGCAGCATTATTTTGCTATTGTCAAAAGTTGGAAGCAACTTAAATGTCGATCAACATATGAATGGTTATGCAAAATGTCATATATTCAAAGAATGGAATATTACACAGCTGTAAAAAGGAATGAATTTTGGACACACATGACAACATGGATGAATCTTAAAAACTTTATATTGAGTGAAGCAAGCCAGTCACTAAATGACTCATATTGTAGGACACCATTGAAATGACCTAAGGATCTTGAGCTGACTCAAAAAAGATAGTCTGGAAGATGGTTTACAAGGTGACAAAAAGGGAGTAAAGAGTGGTGAACTGATGCTCAATCTGTACAGAATCTATAAGGTGGAAGGGGGTGGTTTGGCAGTGGATGGCATAATGTTGGTGCATGGATGTGAGTAGGGGTGATGATGTTGGAGCATGATAGTGAGCAGGGTTTTAGGGATGGATGAAACTTGAGGGAGGTCTGGAGGATGGAACAGTTAATCTCTGGGGAGATGGAGGACTGTGGTTGAAAATACAATTATGGGAATGTTCTTTTGACAAATATGGCAACGCAAGGTCTCTGAGGGTGTTGGTGTTGACGTGATGTGTGGAAAAGAGTGCATCTGGAGCATGCTTCTATGGAATAGGAATGTGTTCATCATGTCATAGGGTGTTATTTCAGTGGGTGGAGACACACAATGAACAAGAAAGTATTAAATTTCCATCCTTGGGCATCCAGCTATATTCTCAAATAAAGGTCAAGAATCTCTTGATTACTTAGGCAATGCCTAATATAAGAAAACAGATCATTATGTCAGATGTTAGTATTAATGCTTGGAACTATGAACCTTGTTCTTTTAAAATTGAAAGTTAGCCTAACAATAGCTACTGCATCAGAGTTACATCCTGAAAACCTCCGTTTTATTTAAATGTGACCTTTCTCTGAGCCAAACTTATCAAATAAATGTACTACCTTCCTCCTGACATGGGACATGACTCCTAGGGTTGAACTTCTCTGGCACCAAGGGATTAATTTCAAGCACCAGCCAGGCATACATTTGGAAAAAGACCTTGACCAAAAGGGGGAAACAACATATACAGAAGAGTATTTGTGGCTAAGAGCTTTCAAAGTGAATCTGGATCTCATTTCAGAGGTACACATATGCATGTCTCAGGCACATCTCACTAGCTGCCACCATGAACAAAGCTACAAATAAGGGTGCTCCTGCAAACTCTAAAGCCATCTGCACACTATATAATCAATGCACACAATCCCTTAATATCAGCTCCTTGACAGTTAGCATTACCTTAAAATATATGACAACTTATTTCCCTAATTTGTTAGACTCATAATTTCCCTATACATAATTTTCTACCCCTTTTACTTGAGCCTATTTTTAGTACTATGACTGGTAAGTATGTGGTTCAGAGACTTAATCCTTTTGTCTGTTTATATGCTTATTAATCCCGAATCTCAGAAGGGTTGTGGCCAACACCTATTCTCTAGATCATTGGTGTTGCCCAGGACAACTAACAAAATGATAATGGATAATTCCCATCCCCCAAAACAGAGTATATCTACAGATGCAAGCAAAATGGTGCCTTCCATCTGCCACATAATATCTGAACCCCATCTCAGTCTGAAGCAGAGTGGGCATCACTATCCCAAAATCCTAAAGGTTGAGTAATGAACAAACATAAGGGGGGGATGCATCCATGGGCAAAGTTAACTTACTAATATTGTAGTACTACATTACTTCCATGAACACGTAACACTGTTATAAAGATAGCTGTTACCAAAGGTTCTGAGGGGAGAGGAAGAGAACAGATGCGGAACATAGGTCATTTTTAGGGCATTGGAATTAAGTGCAAACCACAATATAAACTAGATTTTTGTTAGTAGCAATGCTTCAATATTTAGTCATCAATTGTAACAAATGTACCACACAATTGTAAGATGTTATTAATAGGGGAAGATGTGGGAGGGGAGGGCATGTATATGGTAATTCCATATACATAAAATTTAGTACATTAAAAAAAGCTGTTGAACCTATGAATGCTATGAAAGTTACTTAAGATTCATTTTCATATGTGAAAAAAGTGATAATTTTAACTCATCAATGTATTCAAATGATTAAATGTACTTAAACAATAAAAAGTATAACACACTTTCCAGTATAAAGGAATCTTTAACAAATCATTTTTTGGAATATTGCTGTTAGTATTGTCCCCTAGGGATATACTCTTTAGGTAACTAGACTAGTATTTTTAAATTCAGTTATGGTGGTCCAGGCTGCACATAAAGACTGCATTTGCAAAATACTTTATTGAGTCTTCTCTTCATATCCTCATCCATAGTCTGTAGAGGAAAGGATTCAAAATATGAATAACCACATTATACAGTAATTTTCTGAGGGATGTTCAGAGGACGGGTTAAAGTAGACAGCAAAGGGTGTGCCGTAGCACACAACCACCACTGACAGGAGGCTGCCACAGGTGGAAAAGGCTCTGTTTCCCCTGAGTAGAAGTGACTTTGAGAATGGCAGAGAAGAAAAGCACATAAGATATGAGGCTGCAGATAAAAGAGAGCTCCTACAGTATAGATGGTTATCACCCTGAAGGAAACATCTGAGTAGGAGAACTGCAGAGCTCAGAATAAATTATGGCCATCAGAAGCACAGAAGGAAAGACATGGCATCAGGACAGTGTGTAAGAGGGCATTTCATTGCCATTTGAAAGGGAATTTTCAAATGGCAACCATGGCTTATGAGGCTGTGTGCCTGAAATTCGAACTAGGCTTAGAGCTTCAGGGTACTTAAGAGTTAATTCCTGAAAGCCTCCATGTTGCTCAAATGTGGCCACTCTCTAAGCCAAATTCAGCATGTAAATGCATTACATTCCCCCAATGTGGGTCATGACTCCTGAGGATGAGCTCCATGGCACCAAGGGATTACTACCAATAACTAACTGGTGATGCAACTAGAAAGAGACCTTGAATAAGGGGGAAATGGTAAAGACAAATGAGTTTATATGCCTAAGAGTCTTCAAAAAAGAGTCAGGAGGTCATCAGAGGAGTTATGCTTATGCACACCTCAGCAGGCTCCCAGAGTCTGCCAAAGTAGATTCAATCCCAGGTGCTCCTGAGGGCTACAGAGACACAGGTTTTGTGATCATGGCAGTTGGCTCTGAAGTTCAGTGCCTTGTCAGTGGGCCCTACTTTGGAATTTGTGTTCCTGAGCATGATAGAGTTTGACTCAGATGTAAACTTTCTACACATGCCTCTTCTACCACTTTTATTGAACCTGTGGTTGGTGCTAGGGTTGGTATATATCCAGGAGACTTCAATCTCTGGACTGTCTATGTGCTAGCTGGGCACTGAACCTCAGCATAATTGCAGCTCCTACTCTCCAGTTTATTGGACTTGCACAATTGGGCTAACAGGGAAGTGATGGTCAACCACCACACCAGGGAACTAAGTGCCTACTACTGTAAGCACTAGAATTGCAGCCATCAAACATGAGGGATCTAAACCCCCTCTCAATATAGTAGTGGGCAGGACATCACCAACCCAGGGTCCACAGGATGGAGGAATAAAATATGGATTAGCATTAACTTAAAGGTATTCCACTATAGAACAATTAATACTAGTAATGGAAGAAACTGTAGCATTGATCTGGAGAAAGTGGCCATGGTAGTTGCTGAGGGCAGGGATAGGGAAGAAGGAATGAGATGTGGGGGCATTTTGGGGACTTAGAGTTGTCCTAAATGATATTGCAAGGACATGTGCTGGACATTATAAATCCTGCCATAACCAACTGAATGGACTAGGGGGGAGTATAAACTACAATGTAAAGTATAATCCATGCAGTGAAGCAGTGCTCCAAAATGTATTCACCAAATGCAATGAATATTCCACAACAATGAAAGAGATTGTTGATGTGGAAGAAGTGGGAGGGTGGGGTGTGGGGTATATGGGAACCTCTTATATTTTTTAATGTAACTTTTTTTGTGATCTATGTATCTTTTAAAAAAAGACAATTTAATTTAAAAAAAGGAAAAAAGAAAACACTTGGAGAGCATACTAAAGAAATTGTAAACATATGCAAAAAAATAGTGGAAAAGATAGAGATGAATGGCACAATCCAAGAAATCAAACTTACACTCTCAACAAATGACAGATGATTTGAATAGGCAGAGGAAAAAATTAGTGATATGGAAGGTAGTAAAACTGAAATCAAACGGATGGTAGAATTGATAGACAAAAGGATAGAAAAAATCCAGCAGGGACTTAGTGTTTGAATGACAATGCAAAATGCACGAATATTTGCATTATAGGAATCCCAGAAGGAGATGAGAAGGGAAAGGGGACAGAAAGGGTATTGGAGGAAATAATGGCTGAAAACTTCCCAAATCCACTGAGGGAGATGGATATACATGTCCAGAAAGTGCAGCACACCCCGAACAGTATAAATCCCAACAGGCATACTGCAAGACATATTCTTGCCAAATTATCCAATGCTCAAGACAAAGAGAAAATACAGAAGGAATCAAGAGAAAAGAGAACCATCACAAACAAGTGAAGCTCAATAAGATTAAGTGCTGATTTCACCTCTGAAACCATGGCACAAAGAAGGTAGTGGTATAACGTAGTGAAGGTACTACAAGAAAAAAATTTCCAGCCAAGAATACTCTATCCAGCAAAGCTGGCATTTAAAAATGATGGAGAGTTCAAAATATTCACAGATAAACAGATACTAAGAAAGTATGCCAATACGAAACATACCCTTAAAGAAACACTAAAGGGAGTTCTGCAGGTTGAAAGAAAAAAGCAGGAAAGAGAGATTGGAAGGAGAGTGTTAGAACAACTAAAAAAAGAGAAATAAAAACAGCATAGGACATACATAAATCTAAAGAAAATATTGCTATTGTAAGTAATTGAGAATAATAAGACTGAATGTTAATGGATTAAACTCTACAGTCAAGAGACAGATTGGCAGAATGAATAAGGAAATATGACACATCTATATGCTGTCTACAGGAAACCCAACTTAGATCCAGGGATTCAGGGAGGTTGAAACTGAATGGCTGGAAAACAATCATACAAGCAACAATAACCAAAAAAAGTGCAGGAGAAGCTATACTAATGACAGAAAAAAATAGACTTTAAAAGCAAAACTATTGTGAGAGATAAAGATGGACACTTTATAGTAGTATAATGGGTAATCTTTCAAGAAGAAAGGACAATCATAAACATTTATGCACCTAACCAGGGCACCTAAAATTCATGAGGCAAACCCTGGAAAAACTAAGTGGAGGAATAGATGCCTCTACAATTATAGTGGGGGACTTTAATACACCCTTATCACCATTAGACATGACATCTTGACAGAGAATCAATAAAGAAACAAATACTTTGAATAATATTTTAGAGGATCTGGAACTAATAGACATGTAAATAACACTACACCCAAATACAGCAGGATATGCATTCTTCTCAAGCACACATGGAATGTTCTCCAAGATAGACCACATAATAAGCCACAAAGAAAACCTTAATGAATTTAGAAGATTGAAATCATACAAAGGAATTATTCTGACCCCAATGGACTGAGGCTGGAAATCAGCAAGGGCCAAAGAACAAGATTAGGTACAAAGATATGGAAGTTAAGCAACACACTCTTAGATAAACAGTGGGTCAAGGAGGAAATCTCAAAAGAAATGAGTAACTACCTTGAACCTAATGAAAATGACAACACAACACATCAAAACTATTGGGGTGCAGCAAAAGCTGTACTGAGAGGGAAATTCATAGCCATAAATTCATATATCATAAAAGATGAAAGAACTAAAATCAATGACTCAAATGCACAGAGGAATGAGTAAAAGCAAAACAGAAAACAACAACAACAAACTAATCCCAAAGGAAGAAGAATGAATGAAATAAATACTATCAGAGCAGAACTAAATGAAATAGAAAATAAGAAAGCACTGGAAAAAATAAAACAAAGAGCTGATTCTTTGAGATATCCATAAAATTGACAAATGCTTAACTAGACTAACAAAGAAAAAAAGAGAAGATGCAAATACACAAAATAAGAAATGAGAAAGGACATATCACCACTGACCACACAGAAACAAAATATATTATAAGAGAATACCTTGAAAAATGATATGCCAACAAGAATGACAATTTACAAGAAATGGACAAATTCCTAGAAACACGTAAGCAACCTACATTGACAAAGAAGAAATTGATGATCTCAACAAACCTATAACAAGTAAAAAGATAGAATCACTCACTAAAAACCTCCCAACTAAGAAAAGCCTCAGGTCAGACGGCTTCATAGGTGAATGCTACAAAACATTCCTTAAAAAACTAACACTAATCTTGCTTAAACTCTTCCAAAAAACTGAAATAGAAGGAACATTGCCTAAATCATTCTATGATGCCAACGTTACCCTAATACCAAAGACAAATAAAGACACCACAAGTAAGGAAAATTACAGACCAATCTCTCTAATGAACCTAGATGCTAAAATCCTCAACAAAATGCTTGCTAATTGTAGCCAACAACACATCAAATAATTACACACCATGACCAAGTGGTTTCATCCCTGGTATGCAAGGATGGTTCCAGATAGAAAGAAAAAATCACATGATCATATCTATAGATGCAGAAAAAAAATTGATAAAAGACAGCACACTTTCCTGATAAAAACATTACAAAAGATAAGAATAGAAGGAAACTTTCTGAATATGTTATAGGATATATATGAAAAACTTACAGCTAACATCATATACAGTGGTGAAATTCTAAAATCTTTCCCTCTAAGATCAGGAACAAGAGAAGGATGCCCCTTATCACCCCTCCTATTTAAAATTGTTTTAGAAGTATTTGCTCAAGCATCCCTAAATTCCACTTGGGACTTTGTTGTGACCTAAAACTTTTTGGAAGACCTAATTTAAAAAAATATGTAGGACACAGAGGAAAAAATGGAAGAGATTGTCTTGTGACTGTACATACAGGACAATATCTATCGCATTGATGAAAGGCAAAATGTCAAAAAAAATTTTATGAAATTTTTCATTTTTTAGTACTCCAATTTTTCACTTTAGTTTTTTGAAATTATTATGTGTTTTATTTCTAATCTTTAAAACTATCATTACTAATTCATTTCCATATTAATTTAATTCAGCAACTGAGGTTTCATTTTTTAAAAAGTTTTGGATCACAGAGGGGTTCAATTCTGGCAGGGGAGGAGCTTGGGTGTGGGGTGTCTTTCAGATGGAATGCATGGGTGGGAGGAAATTTGCCAGGGCATGCATATAGGATATATAGATATGTTCAGATGTTTGTTGGGTATTGACATTGTGGGTAGAGTTTCACACAACAACTAAGGGTGTGCTGTCCTTGGGAGCTCTTATCCTTGGGAGCTCAGTCACATTCCCCAGTGGAACAGCAACAATCCCCCAAGTGCAGAAGCAAAGACCATTGAAGAAGGATGGTCCAATGATAGGCCCTTGATACTGATGACTATACTTATAAACATGTGAGCTTGAAATTTCAACTAGGCCTGGAGCTGCAGGCTGCCTAAGAGTTGCCTCCTGTAAATTCCATGTTGCTGAAATATGGCCACTCCTTAAGCCAAACTCAGCATAAATGCATTACCTTCCCCCCAGCATGGGACATGACTCCTGGGGATGAGCCTCCCTAGTGCCAAGGGATTACTACCAAGCACCCACTGGGGATGCAAAAAGAAAAAGACATTGAACAAAAGGGGGAAATGGTAAAGACAAATGCATTTATATGGATAAGAGACTTCAAAATGAATCAGGAAGTCATCAGTGGGGTTGCACTTATGCATGTCTCAGCAGGATCTCAGAGATAGCCAAAGTAGATAAAACCTCACCTGGTGGTGTTCCTGAGGGTTATGGAAACACCCAGGTACTATGGTCATGGCAGATGGTTCTAGAGTTCAGTGCCTTACCAGTGGACCCTACTTTGGAATTTGTGCTCCTGAGTGTGATGGAGATGGGTTTAGATGTCACCACTCTTCGGTCACTTTTGTTGACCCTGTCATTGGTGCTGGGTTTGGTGTATGCCCAGGAGATTTAAATCTCTGGACTGCTGTATTAGTCAGCCAAAGGGCTGCTGATACAAAATATCAGAAATTGGTTGGTTTTTATAAAGGGCATTTTTTGGGGTAGGAGCTTACAGATAGCAGGCCATAAAGTATACGTCACTCCCCTCACCAAAGTCTATTTGGAGCAAGATGATTGCCGACGTCTGCAAGGGTTCAGGCTTCCTAGGTGTTGGAAACTGAGGCACAGTGGTCTCGCAAGGAGAGAGGTGCTATTTCCATGGCTACCTTGCAACCTAAGGAATGTGGTAATTAAGAGTTCCTGGCAAACAGGTTGAAGCTGTTAAAGGCTGAAAGAAAAGATTAGCAGATAACATTTTGTAGTAAATAGAACACTTAGACTTTGTACCTTGAGATAAGATTTTTTGAATTCCTTAGACTATGAGTAATGCTGATGGTTAACTGCCTGTTGCTGCTTGTTCTCACGTGGACTGGGGTATATATAAAGCCCCTTGTAAACAATAAAGTTGTCTGATAAGTCTACTCACAGACCCCCTGATCCCAGCTCTCTCATTCATTCTTTCTTTTTCTTTCTTTCTCTTTCTTTCACTCTCCTTTTTCTCTTTCTTTCATTCCTGATACCCTTCAGGCCCAAATCTCCAATACCTGGGTTCCTATGTTCCTGGGGCTTCCTTTTCTCTGGGTTCAAGTTTCCTTTCTTCCTGGGGCTGGCTTCTGTTGCTTCTGTGAGGTTACTTCCCAGGGCACCAGCTTAAGTCTTCAGCATCAAACCCCAACATCAAAACTCCAAGATCAGAAAACCCTCAACTCTTTTCTTTGCCATGCCTTTTATCTGTGATCCCCCCCCTCTAAGGGGTGGGGACTCAACACCCTAATCATAACTCAATCATGCGCAGGTACAGATCAGATTATGAGCATAATCCATTATCTATTTTTGGAATTCATAACCATATCAAACTGCTACAACTGTCTATGTGCCAGCTGGGCCCTGAGCCTTAGCAGCATTTCAACACCTACTCTCCAGTTCATTGGACATGCCCAGGTCTGCTAACAAGGAGGTGAGCATGATCAGCCACTACACCAAGGAACCAAGAGTCTACAACTGCTAGCAGGAGAATTCCATCCATCAGCCATGTGAGATCTAAGCCCCCTCTCTATTTAAAGATGCAGTGGGCATCGCCATCCCAGGGTTGGGAAATAAAATATGTATTAGAGTGCACTTACTATTAGTCTACTATAAAATTATTGTGACTCTCGCAGTGGAAGAAATTATGTCATTGATGTGGAAACAGTGGCCAGAGGAGTTGCTGAAGGCAGGGAGAGGGAAAAAAGTGGTGTGATACAGGGGCATTCTGGGGACTTGGAGTGGTCCTGAATGATATGCAGGGACAGATGCAGGACATTATATATCCTGCCATAACCCACTGAATGGACTGGGAGAGAGAGTAAACTACAATGTAAACTGTGTAGCACTGCTCCAAAGTGTATTCATGAAATGCAATGAATGTACTACTTTAATGAAAGAAGTTGTTAATGTGGGAGGATTGGTGTGTGTGAGGAGTGGGGTATATGGGAACCTCTTATGTTTTTTAAGGTAACATTGGGTATGTTCTATGTATCTTTTAAAAAAAGAAAGATAATAAAAATTTCATTAATTCATTAAAAAAAACCCACAGTGATGATTAGCTTTGCTGAGTCAACCTTCCTGGAAAACTAATTATCATACTATGGGAGTTTTAAATCAAATTTCTGATTCCCTTATCTGGCTTCTTTTCTTTTGGAGAAATTACCATTATCTTCACTATTTGTTCCAATTAATTCTTTTCTCTAAAAATAATTTCCTCCTATCTGTCTTGTGTGTTGTGCCTCTAGTAACCTTTAATTTTTAAAATCATTTTATGTCCTTTTTTGTTTTTCACCTATGAATTTCTATTGTAATATGTCATTCTATTTGGTGTAAATGCCTTGGAAGTGCCAATGAGGCAGATTTATTGCCACATAATATTTTTCATTTTATTTTAATGGACTGGAGAATGGAAATTATGTGAAAAATCTTGATTTTATGTAATCAATAAAATTAAATACTCGTTAAAGTGTTTCTTCTCTCTACTAACTTATAATACAGGATGAGCATAATGGCAAGAAGAGAAGACTCAGAGTAAATTTATTGGGTATTATACATCAAATTTTAAGCTTCAACAGTTAATATATATCGTATTAATTAATGAACTATTTAAACAAAAAGACTGTTAATAGGAAAAATTTTATAGGGGACGCCTATCCTTTCAATGGAAAGATTTTTTCCCTTTATCAGATTGCCGTGTTTTTAAGTAATTGGCTGACATCAAATAAGCAGCATTATTTAATTCAACTATTAGGAGTTCTGCCTGCTCAAGCAATAAGCCAGGTTGGTTCTACCTCTAGCCTTATAATTACTTGAATATCTTCTGCTCCTCTTTCCTTTTTTTCTTGGGACATCACTCTTACAAATGCTTTGGGACCTCTGAATCTTTCAGTCCCAGAGTTGCACTGACTTCTTGGGCTCTCAGCTTCCCAAAGGATCCTTGCTTTCATCAGATGTCTGATTCCTGGGTGTTACCCACTAGCCCCATGATGATTAATTTGGGTGGATGCTAAGGAGACACAAATCTGAGGATAAGCTCTATGGTAGTTACTAGTTGTCTAGTTAGCTTAATGAGTCCCATGATTATTGTTCAAAAGCTTCATCAACAAAAAGTTTTGTGAGATTCCAAAACCTCACCTTATTATTCCAGTCATTAGACCTTATTTATATTTCCCTCAATATCATGAAGAGTTCCTATTTAGTGTTATAACTAGGCCAGTGGAGGGAAGGAGGGATATCTCTATGCTCACAGTGCAAGTTGCCTACATGACTGGAACTGGAATACAGAGTTATATAAGAATAACTTTTATGTATCCCAAAAGAAGAAAACTTTTCTTAGTGAACCATTTACATCCTTTAGAAAATAAAAATATACTTTCAAATGTTTTAAATTGTGTCCCATTTGAACACACAGAACTCCAGGATAACTGAAGTATGATGACAGTGAGGATGGACTGTTTCAAATTCATCATTCACCAGTTCTAAATTTCCACAAGGCACATCCAATGAAAAGGAATTTTTATTAGATCACAGCAACATTTTCACCCCAGTGGGAAATAAGTCTCACTATACATGCTTTGCTAAAAGTGTCTCAGGAATATCATTTCCATGTGAAGTATAGGCCAACTCTAAGAACATGAAAAAAATGTAACTTTTAATAATAGTTGCAAGGTTTGCATTGTTACCTAAATTTTTAACAAGATCAGTTAAAATAAGCTTGTAAGTCAGTTTTATATTTTATTTAGTTATTTCAAGTCTTGCAGTAAATACATGTATATGAATTTCAAATGTCTCTTGAATCCATTTGCATTTATTGTATTTGCTTTCTAAGAAAATCTAGTGACTAGAAATTAATCAAATCTGATTGTTCTATAGAACTACAAAACACAGTTGTAGCAGTTTGATATGGTTATGAATTGCACAAATGAACTTTGGATTATGTTTGTAGTCTGCTCTGTACCTGGGCATGATTAAGTTATGATTAGGGCTTTGATTGGACCATCATTAGGCATTGAGTCCCCACCTCTTGGTGGGTGGGGCTCACAGATAGAATTCATGGAGAAGGACAGAGTTGGGGGTTTTTTTTATATTAGAGTTTTGATGTTGGAGTTTGATGCTAAAGCCTTAAGCTGGAGCCCCAGGAAGTAAGCACACAGAGGAAAGAGAAGCAAGCCCCAGGAAGAGAGGAAACCTGAGCTCAAGAAGAAGCAGGTCCTGGGAGGAGAAGAACCCTGAACCCAGAGAGAATAACACCCTGAAGGGAGGAACCAGGAAGCCTGAACCCTCACAGATATCAGCAGCCATCTTGCTCCAACATATGAAAATAGACTTTGGTGGGGGAAGTAACTTATGCTTTATGGCCTGGTATCTGTAAGCTCCTGTCCCCAAATAAATATCCTTTGTGAAAACCAACCAATTTCTTGTATTTTGCATCAGCACCCCTTTTGGCTGACTACTACAGAATTTGGTACTGAGGAGTGGGGTAGTGCTTTTGTAATTACCAAAATTCTGGAACAGTTTTATAAATGAGTAAGGAGTATTCTTTGGAGGAATTGTGAAATGCTTAGTGGAAGAGGCCTAGATCACTTTGAAGAGAGTGTTGATAAACTTGTGGATGCTAAAGAGACTTTTTATGATGCCTGAGAAGTAAATGATGAAACTCTTATTGGAAACTGGAGGAGAGGCAATCCATGTTTTAACTTAGCAGAGAACTTAGCAAGATTAACTCCTGGAATTTTATGGAAGGCAGAATTTGAAAATGGAGAGTCTGTGCATTTAGCTGATGAAATTTCCAAAGTAAACCTGGAGAATGCAGCTTGGCTTCTGCTTGCAGTTTATAGCAAAATGCTAGATGAAAGAAATACACTGAGGATTGGACTGTCAGGCATAAAGAAAACAGAAACCGATTCTGGAAACTCCAAGCTGCTGGGAATGAAGCTCCCAGATGAAAGTGCCTCATTGGAGGACTTAGCTAAACTTGGCAATTGTAAATCAGAATTGAAGATGCAGTTATCTTGGAAAGACTTGTGTGAAATCTCACTGTCTGATGGCTTGGACCCCTGCTTCTTGTATGCTATAACAACAAGGTTTTTGACAGAGCTGTATGAACAAAACCACTGTCAGTTGGGTCTAAAAGGAAATGGAGAGGAGAGATTGAAGGAGAAACAGCTTTAAAAGGAAAACCATGGAAGCTGAGATCTGGAATTAAAACATCACCTTGGGCCAAGAGAGGAACCCCTCCAATGTGTACATAGAGGGTGAGTTTCCACCAGCAGTTGAAGAGGGTGGATGTTCCTACCCAATGTTTGGGGAGAGTTTTGCTGCACTGTGGTTCAGAAAGGGTATAGCACATTCCTCAAGTATTAGGGAAGTTGAGGTACATGCCCCACAGGTATGAGAGGGGTGGATCTGTCCCCCAAAGGTTAGGGAAGGTCAGGTGTTCAACCTGTTGCTCTGAGTGGGTTGAGCCTGTATGCCAAATATTCAGGGGAATGTTGTCTTCACATCACTCTATGAGGGGTGTTATGACTCTAACCCAAAGATTGGGTAAGGTGTGGCAATCTCCCCAACAGTCTCAGAGGGTGAGGCCTGGAGCTTGGTCAATACCCAGATGCTTGATGAGGGTGGAACCAAGAAAATGGCCATTGGGCAAGCATGTGGAAAGGATGGGTTCCCCTAAGGCATCAAGAAGAAGCAACCATCATCTTATGACGCTTAGACTAAAATTAGATGGACAATACCATACAGGTTTACTGAAATGTAGAGGACCCATGACTCACATTTCTATTTCTCCATATTATAATGAAAATATTTATCCTTTGGCTGTCCATTTGTGTATTGGAAACAGATAAATTGCTTCATAAGTTTCAGACATGTATAGCAGACAGGACTTTGCCCCAAGACAAACCGTATTTCTTTAAATTGATTGCAATATGATTTACTGTGGGAAAATAGCTTGAATTTGAACGTGGGAACCTAGCTTGAAGTTGGAACATTTCCATAATGCAGATAAAAAGTGTGGGCTTAGGAGCACCAGAATTGACTAGATCACACACTGTCTGGTCAGCATGAAAATTGTTTGTATGAGGAAGCATTTGACCTTTTAATGGCCTGTTCCCTAGTATTGCAAATGTTGCAGCTTTAATAACAAGGAGCCTTGAAAGTAATCATAGAGAGCTACTGCTTTGTAATCGCTAATAAATATGATGTGGAAACTAAGGTTGAGGATCTCAGTTCCAGAAGCTGTTGAGTCCCCTGGTCCCATCTTTATTTTCTCTCTTGTATATTTCTTTTTGTCCTTTATTTCTTAAGTTCTGCATCACCTTCCCTTCATGCAAACCTATTGCTGATCTGGTCTCAGTAATTGGCACCTGAACAGGGACTCAAGGGGAAGAAGAATTGCTTCAAGTGAAACTAAAGGTGTTGTCATGGTGCAGAGCCCCGAGTGGTTTAGAAGGCCTTCCAAATCCTCAGTGATTAAGGACATTCTTGGGTTTAGCAGGTTTATGATGGGAAATGGGGACAGTCAACAAAATATTGCCCATATGTCTGTCTCCTCAAAGCAGGAGTCAAGGCCAGTGAATCTTTTATTTTAGAACTCTTACAGATTATAGAAAAATATTGCTCATAGTTCCTAGCAATAGGAAGTTTAGAATTAGGAGATTAGGAAAGAGTAGCAAAAAAAGTTTTAAAAAATTACATATACAAGCTGTTCTGCTCCCTGTTACTATTTGGCCCACTTGGGCTATTATTAAATCTGTTTTGATACTAAATCTAAAGTTGTTTTGCCTTCAGCTCCTTCATTAATTGACTTTAGAATGTCACTTTCCCCTCCACCAACACCTCCCCTGCCCCCATACCCAGAAATGCTCAACCAAAATTGTCAGCTTTACAACAGGGCATCTTGCAGGCTAGAACGGAGGGAAATCATGTTGCAGCACTTGTGCAAGGAAAGGTTAACTCACAAATACAATGTCCTGTACAGGTAAACGTGAAAAATAATAAGCATGTTAGTAAAATCATGCTTGTAAGAAGACTCTCTGTTAAAGTGTTGACTAAGATAAAGAAAGTACTCTGGAAGCAACTGTGCAAGCCCCCTGCTATCTATATGATAATGTGGCTATGGGCTAGTGGGGGATGATAGAGTTAAGCCACTAGAAGAGGAGGATTCTGACTGGGTCTATTTAACCAAATTAATAAAATTAGTACAAAATTTTTATCAAGTTGTTAAAAGGAATTTTTGGTTTTGAATCAATAGCTTACTCCTGAACTTCAAGTCTTAGTTTAGTCTTAAAGAGTAGTAATCCAAAAAATGTATGTTAACTGTCTGTCTAAACTGCTAAATAAAAGCTTAACTGCATTTATGCTGCTCAAGTTATCCTAACTGGTAGGTGATTACTAATAAAAGTGTTTCCAAGAACAAGTTTGCATGTTACAGGCAACATGGATTCCAGAAGAAATCTTAAAAAAGCAGTAAAATCTAAAATGTGAAATGATGGGCAACTTAAAAACAGCTATACCAGAAAAGTAAGAATAATGAGTCAAATTGTAAACTTTATGTTTCTGTTAATGTGTTGTAATTGTTTGGTGTGTCTGTTTGTTCAATGTCAGTATATTTTGATATCTCTGGATGGTAATATAAATTAATAAATAAAAATTTCTAAAAAAGCAGTATTCAAATGGCCAAAAATTAAATAAACACATATTAATACATAAATTTAACTGTTAATAAAATCTCTACAATGATAAAAGTTGTAACTCTTGATTAACAAAATTACTGTAAGTCTCTTCATAAAAAATAGTTCTTGCCTAAATTGAAATTAATAGTTTATTTTTCTTCACAGGATAATGAAGGGTGTAAAACTTAAATGAATACTAAAAAAGGTAAAAAGAGGTGGGGGCAAGATGGCGGCTGAGTGAACTTCCCTGTTAGGGTCTCCTGCAGGGAGTTGGATGGGTGGCGTTGGAGACTCTTTGGGACCGGGTTGTTTCGGGATTTTTGCTGGTCCGGAGGTGTCTGGACATCGACTTGGAGGGAAGGTAACAGAGAGGATTCGTCTGTGAAATATACACGGAGATCCCGGCTACATGTGGAGGATTCCCTCCTTGGGTAGGCGGAGCTGAGGCATCTAGCGCCACGGCAGCAGGGGGAGCCGGGCCGGGCCGGGCCGTGGCAGTGGGCGGAGTGGGGCGGAGCCGGGTGGAGCTGTGCCGTGCCGTGGTGGCCGGCGGGGTTTCTGTTCTTTGGTTTTTTTTTGGAGCCTCTGCAGTACTGGGGAGTCCGTGGGCCCTGGGCGGCCTATTGGGGGGTTGGTGGGAAAAGGGAGGTGCTTGCAGACCCATTTGGGCAGACAGACGGGGGTTTTAGGGCAAAGCAGGGGGAATTTGTAATTGCGGACACAAACAATAGTGTTTCCGCCTAGAGCCATGCCCCCCCCCCCAAGCCCGGCTGCTGACCTACAGCAGTCTCAAAGTGATAGCAACAAAGAGACGCTACCAGGGTCTCACGGGGTGGCAGACGTTTGGAAGCTGATTAGGGGAATATTTTGCGAAGCGTGGGAATTTCGGGTTTGGACTCTGATATTAGCATTTCTGGCTGGAGCCCCTCCCCCGGACCTGGATATTTGATCTGAGTCATTAAATTGGCTGCAGCCTAGAGGAGCCCCCAGGTGGACATTCCCAGGGACCACAGGGTGGGAGGGTTCCTGAAGTCAATTGGTGATATAACCACACAATAGAACCTAGTAAGTGAGTGAATTGTAGGACACAGAACACAGGATAGAGCTTGTGGATGAGACCTCACCCATAGGGCTGGCACCCAGCTGCGGGGATCCCTGAAGGCTGTGATGCACTGTGGTGCTCCCAGGCTTCCTGTTAACTGGACTCGAGGTTGCCAGGTCTGAGTTCCCTGGACTCTGGCGGCCCACACGCCAGAGACTCACACCTCTTGAGGCCTCAATACCTCAGACTGTCCATCCCTGAATCCACCACGCCCTGAGGTTCATCTGAGGCCCTTGAATATCCTAGCCCTCAACGTCTGCGTTTTTTCTTCTTTGTTTTATTTTGTTTTGTTTTTATTTTTATTCTATTTCTATTTTTTTTATTCCAGTTTTTTAATGTTCTGATTCCTGGCATTGCATTATCCCCTAGTCTTTTCTCCCAGCGTATCCCCCAAAGTCTCTCTCTCTCTTTTTTTTAATCCTCTCTTTCTTGTCCCCAATCTTCTTCTTATTCTATTTTATCTTAACAATACAATAGGTCCTGCAGGAAACACCTCACATTTGCTGGGTTTCCTCATCTTCCACTGCCTCATTTCTCTGTGAATAGATTTAGGCTATCTACACTATCCCCTCTCCCCTACAACTTGATATCCTCCACCATCTGCTATCTCTCCTACATTCCACCTCCCTTTCTTTGATCCACTAAGCATCTAACTCTTAATTTCTAATACCTTTGTTTAGTTTTCCATCTGGTATCTGCCCTTGAAACTATTACCTTTCTTTTCTCTTTCCCTTTCTCATGAAAACAATAGCTTCTTAGTACGTACCATATCCCTCCCATATTCAGTCATCTACCTCATTATAGGTACTTTCCTACTACTATAACTCTACACAATTTACATGATCTAACCACCATCCTCCCAGAGCTCATATTGATGCTTTGTTAACATATATCACCAATACTACTTTACATTTTTTCCTTCTTTACACAATTGCCTTTCCCCAGCACTAATACTTTCCTTTAAAGTGAACTTAACCAGCAATAAGAAATTGGAATAGGAAGAACAAAGTGACAAAGAGAAGATATAACACTTACGCAAAAACAACAGCTAATTAATCTCCAAGACTAGACAAAGAAGCTACGGAACTGATTAAACCCATCAAGGAAAAATGATGACAAGACAGCAACAAAAATCTACAAACCAAACCAGTAATCAGGAGAACATGTCTGAATCCAATCAACAAACTAAAAATCAGGAAGGAGAGCAGAACTTCACACAAGCAATGAAAGATCTCAGAACATTTATCACCGACAAATTTGATGAAGTAATGAAAGAGGTTAACAACATGAAGACAACACTTGGAGGGGAAATTGCAGACATGCGCAAAAAAATAACAGATATGATGGAAATGAACACCACAATTCAAGAAATCAAAAATACACTTGCAGCAAATATCAGCAGACTAGAAGAGGCAGAGCAGAGAATTAGTGATGTGGAAGACAGTGCATTGGAAATCAAACAGATAGTAGAAGTGGTCAATAAAAAGGTAGAAAAAATCCAGATAGAACTTAGGGACCTGAATGATAATGCAAAATGCTCAAACATACGTATTATAGGCATTCCAGAAGGAGAAGAGAAGGGAAAGGGGTCAGAAGGAGTGTTGCAGGAAATAATGACTGAAAACTTCCCAAATCTACTGAAAGAGAGAGATGTACATATCCAAGAAGCACAGCGCACTCCACTGGTCATAAACCCCAACAGGTCCACCCCAAGACATATACTTGTCAAATTATCCAATGCTCAAGACAAAGAGAAAATTCTAAAAGCAGCAAGAGAAAAGAAAACCATCACATACAAGGGAAGCTCCATAAGATTAAGTGCTGATTTCTCATCTGAAATGATGGAGGCAAGAAGACAGTGGTATGATATAGTCAAGGTACTAAAGGAAAAAAATTTCCAACCAAGAATACTCTATCCAGCTAAACTAGCATTCAAAAATGTTGGAGAGTTCAAAATATTGACAGATAAACAGAAACTGAAAGAGTATATCAACAAGAAACCTCCCCTTCAAGAAATTCTTAAGGGAGTTCTTCAGGAAGAAAGGAAAAAACAGGACAGTCAGAGATGGAGGAGAGTGTAAGAGCAACAAAAAAGACAAAAATAGAAGGGGAAAATAAAATAATACAAACAAAATATAACAAACACAAATCCAACCAAAATATGGCTACCACAAATAATTCTCTGAACGTAATAACACTGAATGTCAACGGACTAAACTCACCTATCAAAAGATTCAGACTGGGACACTGGATAAGGAAATATGACCCATCTATATGCTGTCTACAAGAGACACATCTTAGACCCAGAGACTCATGGAGGATGAAAGTGAATGGCTGGAAAACAATCATACAAGCAAACAACAACCACAAAAAGGCAGGAGTGGCTATATTAATATCAGACAAAATAGACTTTAAATGTGAAACAATTGTGAGAGACAAAGAAGGATACTACATTTTAGTGAAAGGGACAATCTGTCAAGAAGATCGAACGATCATAAATATTTATGCTCCTAACAAGGGTGCCTCTAAATACGTGAGACAAACGCTGGAAAAACTAAGTGGAAAAATAGATGCATCTACAATTATAGTGGGGCATTTTAATACACCACTATCAACTCTGGACAGAACATCTCAAAAGAGAATCACTAAAGAAATAAAACATTTGAACAGTATATTAGAAGAGCTGGATCTAATAGACATACATAGATCATTAAACCCAAACACAGCAGGATATACATTTTTCTCAAGCGCACATGGAACATTCTCCAAGATAGACCATATGCTAGGCCACAAAGAAAGGCTTAATGAATTCAAAAAGATCAAAATCACACAAAACAATATCTCTGACCACAGTGGAGTGAAGCTGGAAATTCGCAAGGGACAGAGGCCCAGACTTCACAGCACAATTTGGAAATTAAACAGCACACTCTTAGAAAAACAGGGGGTCAAAGAGGAAATCTCAAAAGAAATCAATGACTACCTTGAAACAAATGATAATGATAACACAACATACCAAAATTTATGGGATGCAGCAAAAGCGGTACTGAGAGGGAAATTTATAGCCATAAATTCATATATCAAAAAAGAAGAAAGAGCAGAAATTGAAGAATTAACTGCACATTTGAAGGAATTAGAAAAACAACAACAAAGTAACCCAACAGGAAGAAGAAGGAAGGAAATAACAAAGATAAGAGCAGAACTAAATGAAATAGAAAATAAGAAAGCACTTGAAAAAATAAACAAGACCAAGAGCTGGTTTTTTGAGAAGATCAACAAAATTGACAAACCTTTAGCAAGACTAACAAAGAAAAAAAGAGAAAAGATGCAAATACACAAAATAAGAAATGAGAAAGGTGATATCACCACTGACCCCACAGAAATAAAGACTATCATAAGAGGATACTTTGAAAAACTATATTCCAACAAAAATGACAATTCAGAGGAAATGGACAAATTCCTAGAAACACATAAGCAGCCCACATTGATGAAAGAAGAAGTTGATGATCTTAACAAACCAATCACAAGCAAAGAGATAGAATCAGTCATTAAAAATCTCCCAACTAAGAAGAGCCCAGGGCCAGACGGCTTCACAGGTGAATTCTACAAAACATTCCGGAAAGAACTAACACCAACCCTGTTGAAACTATTCCAAAAAATCGAAACAGAAGGAACATCGCCAAACTCCTTCTATGATGCCAACATTATCCTAGTACCAAAGCCAAACAAAGACACCACAAGAAAGGAAAATTACAGACAAATTTCTCTAATGAACCTAGACACAAAAATACTTAACAAAATACTTGCTAATCGTATTCAACAACACATTAAACGAATTATACACCATGACCAAGTGGGATTTATTCCAGGTATGCAAGGATGGTTCAACATAAGAAAATCAATCAATGTGATACACCATATAAACAGATTGAAGGAAAAAAACCACATGATTATATCTATAGATGCAGAAAAGGCATTTGACAAAATACAGCACCCCTTCTTGATAAAAACACTCCAAAAGATCGGAATATAAGGAAACTTTTTGAACATGATAAAGAGTATATATGAAAAACCTACAGCCAACATTGTTTACAATGGCAAAATCCTGAAATCCTTCCCTCTAAACTCAGGAACAAGACAAGGATGCCCATTGTCTCCACTCCTATTTAACATTGTCTTGGAAGTACTTGCTCAAGCACTGAGGCAAGAACCAGATATAAAAGGCATTCAAATTGGAAGGGAAGAAGTCAAAATTTCATTATTTGCAGATGACATGATCCTATACATAGAAAACCCTGAAATATCTACAACAAAGCTTCTAGAACTCAAAAATGAGTTCAGGAAAGTCGCAGGTTATAAGATCAATGCGCAAAAATCAGTAGCATTTCTGTACACCAATAATGAGCAAGATCAGGAGGAAATCAAGAAACAAATACCATTCACAGTAGTAAATTAAAAAGAAAAAAAATAGTAAATAAAAAAATAGTAAAAGAAAATAGTAAATAAAAAAAATTAGGAATAAATTTAACTAAAGAGGTAAAAAACGTATACACCGAGAACTATACAAGACTGTTCAAGGAAATCAAAGAAGACCTAAATAAATGGAAGAATATTCCTTGTTCATGGATAGGAAGGCTGAATATTATTAAGATGTCTATCCTACCAAAACTGATCTACACATTCAATGCAATCCCAATAAAAATCAACACAGCCTTCTTTAAGGAACTAGAAAAACTAACTATGGAATTTATTTGGAAAGGAAAGAGGCCCCAAATAGCCAAAGACATATTGAAAAAGAAAAACGAAAAAAGAGGAATCACACTTCCTGACTTCAAAATATACTACAAAGCTACAGTAGTGAAAACAGCATGGTATTTGCATAAGGAGAGACACACAGACCAATGGAATCGAATTGAAAGTTCAGATATAGAACCTCATGTATATAGCCATATAATATTCGATAAAGCCACCAAACCCTCTCAACTGGGAGAGAATGGCCTATTCAACAAATGGTGCCTGGAGAGCTGGATAGCCATATGTAGAAGAATGAAAGAGGATTACCATCTCACACCTTATACAAAGATCAACTCAAGATGGATCAAAGACCTAAATATAAGAGCCAAGACCATAAAGATCTTGGAAAGCAGTGTAGGGAAACATCTACAGGACCTTGTAATAGGAAATGGCTTCATGAATATCACACCAAAAGCACGAGCAGCAAAAGAACAAATAGATAAATGGGACTTCCTCAAAATTAAAGCCTTCTGCCCTCAAAGGAGTTTGTCAAGAAAGTAAAAAGGGAACCCACACAATGGGAGAAAATATTTGGCAACCATATATCTGATAAGAGACTTATAACTTGCATATATAAAGAACTCATATATCTTGAAAACAAAAAGATAAACAACCCATTTAAAAAATGGGAAAAAGATTTAAACAGACACTTCTCCAAAGAAGAAATACAAATGGCTAAAAAGCACATGAAAAAATGCTCCAAATCTCTAGCTATCAGGGAAATGCAAATCAAAACTACAATGAGATACCATCTTACTCCCATAAGATTGGCAGCTATGAAAAAAACAGAAGAATACAAATGCTGGAGAGGATGTGAAGAAAGGGGAACACTCATCCACTGCTGGTGGGAATGCAGAAGGATCCAACCATTCTGGAGGACAGTTTGGCGGTTTCTCAAAAAACTAACCATAGATTTGCCATATGACCCAGCAATACCACTGCTGGGTATATACCCATCAGAACTGAAAACAAGGACACAAACTGATATATGTACACCAATGTTCATAGCAGCATTGTTCACTATCGCCAAAAGTTGGAATCAATCCAAATGTCCATCAACAGAAGAGTGGATCAATAAAATGTGGTATATACACACAATGGAATACTACTCGGCTGTAAGAACAAACACACTACAAACACATGTGATAACATGGATGAACCTTGAGAATCTTATGTTGAGTGAAGCAACCCAGGCATCGAAGGACAAATACTCCATGACCTCAATGATATGAAATAAGCAAACTGCCTCAGAGAGCTAGAGTCTGGAAAAGAGGCTTACAGGAAATCGGGGGGTGGAGGAAGGATGTGAGTTAATGTCTGCAGGGGTGGAATCTGTGATGAGCTGGCGGTAAGTATGAGCACAAAGAAGGGACAAAATGGGGGCAAGGGGTTGCCTTTGGGTGGGGCTTTGTGGGTTTGAGGGGGGCTGGGGATGGGAAGAGGGGTAATATTGTCCAAAAATTGGGGGGAGGGAGGGGCAACATATGAACATGGGAGAGTGTCAGGTGTTCGTTGAGAACAAAATGTTGAGAAAATCGTATCAAAGTATAAGTAGGAGGGTTACCTGTTTAGGATGCTCAGGGGGTATGGTCTGATGTGGGACGGACTTCGGGGGAATAGCTGAAGGCTCATTTTGCCAAGGTGGGTTGTACCATTGGGAAGAGACCCAAGAAGTGAGAGTTGGGGTGGACCCACATCCTGGGGAGGACTAATGCCATCAAATAGAGAGAACTATATCTCTCGTGAGAAAGGATGGCTCCCAGGGCATTAGGGCAGTTGAGAAAGTCAGGTCCTGAATACTGCTGCAAGTATCTCTGGACATGGCTTCTTGGGAAATGGAGATTGGCTGGCGTTGTGGGCCCCAAGGGGAGGGGAAAATGGATGTGGAATGGATGGAACCAAGGTAAATATGGGGGCAAGAGAGGAGTTTTGTGAGAGTACACGAAGATGAATATAAAACATGTAATATTACACCAAAAACATATAGGGGATGACAGACTAATAATGTAAACCATAAGGCAAAACATAGGATAACTAAAAAATTTAGAAACTGTACAATCTAAAGTATGTCTAAGCTATTGTCTCAGAATCTGTACATCAGTTTCAGGAAATATGATATGTACAATCTAAAGTATGTCTAAGCTTTTGTCTCAGAATCTGTACATCAGTTTCAGGAAATATGATATGAATAAGCTAAAAGATTATCGCTGTGGAAGGGAAAAGGTTTTATGGTGGATCTGGGGAAGTACTGTATATTGTATATATGAATTTCGGTGATCTAAGACTCTTGTGAAGCTGACATTATGTTGGGATCTACTTTACAGGAAGTTTTGGATCACAGAGTGGTTCAACAATGGCAGCGGAGGAATACTGATATAGGATGTTATTGACAGGATATATATGGCTGACAGGGAGTTATACAGGGTATATGCCCAGGGTATATAGTAATGTCTAGATATACTCATAGTGGAAACAATTAAAAACAACAGCTGGGGCGTACTGGGCCCCTGGCCAGGGGGTCACTGTCGTGGACCCTGGGGGAGCAGTGGCAGTCCCCCAGGTGCAACGGCAAGAACCAGGAAGGAAGGAGGGCCCAACAGTGGGCTCCTGATACTAATGGCTATGCTTTTGAGCCTATACACCTGCAATAAGAACAAGGCCTAAAGTAGCACTGTGCCTGGGAGTTTCCTCCTGACAGCCTTCATGTTACTCAAATGTGGCCACTCTCACAGCCAAATTCAGCATGTAGATACAGTGCATTCCCCCCAGCGTGGGACATGACACCCGGGGATGACCCTCCCTGGCACCGAGGGATCATTACCACATACCAGCTGAAGATGCAACTAGGAAATGACCTTGAATTAAAGGTTCAATACGGATCAGGAGAATATCCCTGTCTACATATAATAACATGACTTCCAAATGCTGTTTGACCTAATGTAAGGGGGAAATGGAAAGCAGAAATGAGATTATAAGGCTATGAGTCTCTAAAAAAGAGTCTGGAGGTTGTCAGAAGGAATGCCCTTATGCACAACTGAGCAGAGTCTAAGAGACAGATAAAGTAGATACAACCCAGGTATTGGTTCTTTTGAGGGATAAAGAGACCCACGGGTTCTATGGTCATGGCAGATGGGGTTCACTGCCATGGCAGATGACCCTTCTTTGGAGCTGGTGTTTCTGCATGATGGAATTGGACCCAGAGGGGATCTCTTCTCACAAGACTTGCATGCTACTTTATTGGAATTGTAGTTGGTGCTGGGGTTTCAGATATATTTAGGGGATTTGAATCTCTGGACTGATAATAAGACACCCAGGCCCAGAGCCTCAACAGACTTCAGCTCCTAGACTCTGATTTATTGGACTTACCCCACTCAGCTAACATGGAGTTGAAGAAGGTCAACCACCACACCATGGAGCCTAGAGTGTCTACAACTGAAAGCAGGAGGAGTGCATCCAGTATCCATGTGGAATCTAAGCCCCCACTTGACATACATGTGCAATGGACACAACCAATCCAATGTCCACAGAGAAAATGTGGAATGGGTGTGGGAAGGGTAGACATGGTGGCTGCTGGGTTTGGGGAATGGGAGGAAGAGATGAGATGTAGAGGCGTTTTCGGGACGTGGAGTTGTCCTGGCTGGTGCTTCACAGACAATTACGGGACATTGTAGATCCCCCCAGGGCCCACTGGATGGACCGTGGGAGAGTGTGGGCTATGATGTGGACCATTGACTACGGGGTGCAGTGATATTCAGAGATGTACTTACCGGGTGCAATGGATGTGTCACGATGATGGGAAAGAGTGTTGCTGTGGGGGGAGTGGGGGGTGGGGCCAGTGGGGTTGATTGGGACCTCATATTTTTTTAATGTAATTTTTAAAAATAAATAATTTTAATAAAAAATAAAAAATAAAAAAATAAATAAAAAAGGTAAAAAGCTTGTGAGAGTACTGACTGAAACTTAATATGTTTGTTCAAAAAAGTGTGTTTTGTCCTAAAATAAAATGGCTAGTTTTCATAAAATCAAAATGGAAATATGCAGGACTAACTTAAATGCATATAACAAGTTGTAGAAGATATTGTGGTAACTTTAAGTAAGGGGATGTGTTCTGTGGTGGTGAAATTTGTTTTAAAATAAAATAATTATAACCTATATAGCTATAAATAATTATAAGAAGTTATAAAAGCATTGTTTGAATTAAAGTGTTTAATGGCTAATTCCAAGAAGTCATTATTAAAGAAAAACTGAACTTATAATAATAATAGAAAGTAATTTTATAATAAGAAAACTTGTTGGCAGTCAACCCCCCCTGCCAACTTGTTTCCAAAAGACTATTTCTAGTATTGCATGCTACTAAGTATTTAAAATAAAGAAAAGTTTTTTTTACATATAACCAAACTAAATCATTATTTTTAAGTTTGTTTAGTGTTAATAGTAATTGTATGTTGTAAGAAGTTTGCTTGGAGACAGTTTCCAAAATCATTTTGGTAACTTACGTATGTTGGGTATATAGAATGTGTTTTTATTATTTTGGAAACAGAAAATAAAAACCTGAATGAATACAGAAAGTGCAGAATGTTTGTGGAAAAGGAATTTTTATGGTTAAAGTTGAGTAAGATTTGATGAGTCTATCTATAAAGTTTTAAAAGCTTTACTACCAAATAGTACACTGATGCAAAGTTAAAATCTTGCTCTTTCTCTAAGTTTCTCAAGTCATTAGAATGTTTTAGTAAAAGTTATTGAAGAGTTTTTCTCTGGAATAATCATTATACAAAAAAAGTCTGTTTTATTAAAATAGCTTCCTGTAGTTTAACCTTATAATTTCCTTGGTTTTTTAAGAAGAAACAAGTCTCATCACTTTTAAAGGAACGTAATGTTCAAACCTGCTTTCTCAAGTCAAATCCTGAAAAGTATCTTTTTATTTCAAACTCTTAAAGATTTGTTCTTTTACCTTAAAAAAATTAATGTAATAAAATAGTTAAGTTCCTTTAATATGTTATAAGTTGAATGGAAAGTGTTTAAAAGTGTTATAAAATTAAAAGGATTATTTAACCCTCTGTTAATTAAATTTGTAAAGAGTAAAATGTTCATATGAATACTTAAAGAGTGTATAAAATTCCTGGAAATTTACCAATGTTTCAGCATAATATTAGATAAAAGTACAATGTGGTTAATCATGGTTTTACTTATTTTTATAAATAGTATGTGTCACAGAAACAACCTCATTGTAAATTAAAGTAACACCATTGTAGTATGCAGCAGTCCCAAATATTGCTAGCTTGTTGCAAGAAATTAATATCCAACTGTGTCACTATCACTTTGTTTTAAAACTTGCTAAGCCTTTCTTTAGTATTTCCTTAGGCAGGTTAAGCCAGCTAGCATTCTCCTGCATGTAGAAAAGTCAACAGTGAACTTTTGCAGTGCTTCCCCAAGGCTGTGTGCATAGCCCAACCATCTGCCCTGGCCTGGTGGCAAAGAATCTGGCTGTGTAGAAGAAATCTGTGGCTGAAACCTTACTGATGACATTACAGTAACCAGTAATCCTTATGTCATAATTAAAAGAAACATCAGAGACAACAGTATCTTACCTTAAGAGCCTCAATAGGCAAACAATTGGGACAGGCTGCAAGGTCCCAGCTGCTCTATCAAATTCTTAAATGTTATTTGATTGGGTAAAACAAAACTATACCCTCTGCTGTAATCAATAAAGTTTTCTCATGTTAATGTAGTTTGTAATATTGTTGGCATACTAAAAATCTTTCATCCCTTACTTAGCTCAAATATTCAAACCATTGTATGTGTTAATTGGGAAAGGTTCTTCATGGGAGTAGGAGGACCTCCAGCAGGCTGCTTTAAAAACTAAAAAAAAAAAAAAGGGATGAGATGGACATTGACTTAGCCTATGAATTGGGTGCAGCCAGTACCAATATTTTCTTTGGGTGGGGTTTATGGCAGAGGCAACATTCTAAAAAAGTACCCCTTGGGTTTTAGTAACAACTCTGGGAAAGGGCCGAAAGCCCAATATTTTAAAAAAATCAGTTGTGTGCAGCATAAGAAGCCCTGCTGAAAGTGAAAGGCTTAACGCAATAGTGTCTGCTCACTCTGAAGACTGCCATCCCTATCTAGGGGTGGATTGCAAATACTGAAAACAGGACAGAAACAATGGACTGTTTTGACTCACCTTCTGGCAGAGAGATCTGTAGAAGAACATCTGGGATGCCTGCCAGCAGTGACAGGTAACTGTCTGTCATGACCCTGCCCACTCCTCTAACATCTCTCTTAGAACTGCTGAGGCAGATGCCTTTGTGAAGATCCAGAGCCATACCATAGAGACCTGGGAAGAAGCAGAGTGGCTCCACAGGAAAGGCAAACATCTTGAGTACCAGGCCTTGAGGCACCTAGCCCAACACTTCTGGCTGCCTGTTACTTGTCAACAGCTCATGGACTTCACCCATGAGTGTCCATCATGCTCACTTCAATGACTGTGACATTGGTCCCTTCCTGCTCTTGGGAGGGATGAGGTATGCATTCCCTGCTGCAGACACTGCATTGGGACTCTTATAACAAGACAGCTACTATTTTCTGACTAGAAAATGAACCTTCCCAACAATGGACTAAGTTTAAATTCAACACTGAGTTGAGACCCCAGGTTCAATAAAGATGCTAACAATGAGACCAATGAAGGCAGTGAAATTATGATTTAAAGTCCCATGTGCCCCACAGCCCAAAATGGGAGAGTAATAATAATTTGTCACTGCCTATGCCTCAAACCATACAAACTGAGAAAATGAGGCCTATATAGCCTTGTTGGTTGGGAATCTTAAGCCCATGAAAAATGAAAGTCTATTCATTAAATGTCTGCTAGTTAGAAGTCTTATTGTTTATTGTTGTATAATCTACTGAAGTTATAGATTATGTATAAAATGCAGTTTTGAGCTTGGGAGAATTGTAAACTGTAAATATGGGCTTACACCTACAATATGATTGGAATATATCTAGTTTTTGTGTGACCCCCCTCTATGTATACAATAGCAGTGATATTCCTTAGGAATCAGTGAAACATCATTTGTGTGGTCATAAAAACAATTTAAGCTTAGCTATTTCTCAATTACTAGCCCAAGTAGCAAGCATTCAACATGCTCATTTGCAATTGCTTTCTGCCTCACAAACTATGGCAGGAATTGTGGATGGATTAAGATACCTAAACCCTATGATATGGATTGAGAGTTGGGGGGAGGGTCTTCTAAAAGGTATATTAATTATCTGTTGCTGTCTATTTTGTATATAATTAGTCCTCAGATGCATGCTACAAATCCTCCAGGTATTAATACAACAAGAATCTGCCTGAGCTATATTCATTACTTTCCTAAAACAAAAAGGGGGAAATGTGGGAAAATATAACTTGTATTTGAATGTGGGAACCTGGCTTGTTATTTCCATAATGCAGATAAAAAGTGTGGGCTTAGGAGCACCAGCCTTGACTAGATGGAACGCTGTCTGGTCAGCACAAAAATTGTTTGTGTGAGGTAGCATTTGAACTTTGTATGACCTGTTCCCTAGTATTGTAGATGTTGCAGCTTTAATAACAAGCAACCTTGAAAGTAAACATAGATAACTACTGCTTTGTAATTCTAATGAATACAATGTGGAAACTAGGGTTGAGGCTTTCAGTACCAGAAGCTGTTGAGTTCCCTGGTCTCATCTTTATTTTCTCTCTTGTGTCTTTCTTTCTGTCCTTTATTTCTTAACTTCTGCATCACCTTCCCTTTCATGCAAACCTATTGCTGAGCTGGTTTCAGCAAGTTAGTACTTGTATTGTTACTGATAAGTTTTTTCCTGAATATTGTAATGTGTTTTTGGAATTCAGAGGGTGGAGTATAGCAGTTTGATATAGTTATGAATTCCAAAATAGACACTGGGTTATGTTGGTAATCTGCTCTGTACCTGGACATGATTAAGTTATGATTAGGGCTTTGATCGGACCATGTAACTCATCTGTCATTAACAGATAAAAGGCATGGCAAAGGACAGTTGGGGGTTTTTTGATGTTGGAGTTGTAATGTTGGAATTTGATGCTAAAACCTTAAGCTGGAGCCCAGGAAGTAAGCACACCGAGGAAAGAGAAGCAAGCCTCAGGAAGAGAGGAACTTGAGCCCAGGAAGAAGCAAGCCCTGGGAAGAGAGGAACCCTGAACCCAGAGAGAAGCAAGATCCTGGAAGGGCAGAACCCAGGAATCCTGAACCCTCACAGATGCTGACAACCATCTTGTTCCAACATGTGAAAATAGACTTTGGTGAGGGAAGTAACTTATGCTTTATGGCCTGGCATCCATAAGCTCCTATCCCCAAATAAATGTCCTTTATGGAAACCAACCAATTTATGGTATTTTGCATCAGCAGCCCTTTGGCTAATACCACCATTGACAGAAATTCTTTTTATTTAGACCACAGGTTCTTGCTTCCTGTGATATGTCATTACTAAAAAGAACAGAGTCAATACTGTCACTGGAACAAGGAAACTAAGCCATATAAAAAGTGCTGGAACGGGTTCTATGGTCATGGCAGAAGGGGTTCACTGCCATGACAGATGGCCCTTCTTTGGAGCTGGTGTTTCTGCGTGATGGAAATGGACTCAGAGGGGATCTCTTTTCACAAGACTTGCATGCTACTTTATTGGAATTGTAGTTGGTGCTGAGTTTAAGATATATGTAGGGGATTTGAATCTCTGGACTGATAATATGACACCCAGGCCCAGAGCCTCAACAGACTTCAGCTCCTACACTTTGACTTATTGGACTTACTCCACTCAGCTAACATGGAGTTGAAGAAGGTCAACCACCACAGCATGGAGCCTAGAGTGTCTACAACTAGAAGCGGGAAGAGTGCATCCAGTACCCATGTGGAATCTAAGCCCTCACTTGACATAGGTGTGCAATGGACACAACCAATCCAATGTCCACAGAGGAAATGTGAAATGGGTGTGGGAACGGTAGCCATGGGGGCTGCTGGGTGTGGGGAATGGGAGGAAGAGATGAGATGTGGAGGCGTTTTTGGGACGTGGAGTTGTCCTGGATAGTGCTTCATGGACAATTACGGGACACCGTAGATCCCCCCAGGGCCCACTGGATGGAACGTGAGAGAGTCTGGGCTATGATGTGGACCATTGACTATGGGGTGCAGTGATGCTCAGAGATGAACTTACCAGGTGCAATGGATGTATCACGATGATGGGAGAGAGTGTTGCTGTGGGGGGAGTGGGGGGCGGGGGCGGTGGGGTTGAATGGGACCTCATATATATTTTTTAATGTAATTAAAAAATAATAATAATAAATAAATATTTTAAAAAAAAGTGCTGGAAGAATAAGCCTCAAAATAGTATACAAATGTAAATAAATTATGGAAATTCTCTTTTTATTCTTTATTTTGCTATCTTTGTTATAAACCTTATTTTAATAGTCTCCAATCAATTAAATGACTTGTTATTACAACTTTATATGAAGTATTCATTTATACTTCTCCCATTTTTTTAAATTACATCCATGCCTTCTTCTACAGCATTTGTAATCCTCACCCTTAAAGTCAATTTTACTCTTTCTTTTCTTTAGTTCAATTGCATTGAATATTTTGGATTTTCTTGAGGTAAAGTTTATAATCAGCTTGCATGTTATAATATGGGCACTGTTAGAGAAAATGGGGAATCTCTAACAGACATAATAGTTGTTAAAATGTAGAAAATGTCCATAACAACTTGTAAAGAACTGCAGGCATTACAATGGGGGCTTAAACTCACTGGCCCTGTGATACCATTACCATACAGACTCCTCCACTATCTAGACAACAAAAGATTTTGACTGTTCATAAATAGGAGTCTCCAGGACTCTGCTCCTGTTACTTCTGTTGTCCATTCTGATTGTCTGGGTTGATGTCGGTCAATCTTCCAGATAACCTGCCTTATGACACTGCCATTGGCTCTCCCCAAAACAATAGAAGGCTTTGGTGGGCAGACATCACATATCTTTCCATGATTTCCAGTCCATCAAGCCATCAGCCCAGCCACTGCTGCCCCTGGGTTCTTGGCACTGACCGTGTATACCCTCTGGCTAGGGGTATTATCAGACCTGAATCCAAAGAGAGATAATGATCATCACAGAGGAGTCAACACAGAAGCTGAGAACTATATGATTTTCCAGATTAATCCTTGTGAGAACTTCATCCTCCACAAAATTTGAGCTCTGAGAGAGAGGAGGAGAAAGCAAGGATCCATGCTCTGATGGACTTGATTTAAATAGGCACTGGCTACTACTCGAGGTTCTGCTGACATAAGTGGCACTCTTTGTCATGAGGAAGGCTATTTAGGATAGAAATATATATATATATATATATATATATATATATATATATATATATATATATATATCAAGTGATGAAGGATCTTGTTTGAATTAAGTATGTAGGATTTACTAATACTTAATGTGGGAAGTTCATAAAATATGAACAGTTTTGATATTGAAAAGAAAAAGATGATGGAGAAGGAAGCTCCAAAATTCTCATCTCTGATAAACTTTGAGAAGAAAATGAAAACTGTTAGAACCAAATTTCTCATCATTCTGGAAAATAGTAAAATGTTATACCAACCAAAATAATGCTGAATCAAGAAAAATTGAAATTCATAAAGGATCGGATGCATTGTCTACCCTTTTACTAGCCCTGCCTCCACTCAACACCAGTCTCTCTCCAGCTCAACACCACAGTTTGTGAGATGCAAGTTTGGTTTTCTAATGTGGGTCCCTGTTTATGATAAATATATGTCTCAGGGTAGGCCTGTTAGGATTTATACTGTTTGGGGTGCACTATGCTTAACCCACATCTTTCAAAAGAGTTATGAAATTTTCAGCCATTATTTCCTCCAACACTTCTGCTATCCCCTTTCCCTTCTCTTCTCCCTCTGGGATACCTATAATGTGTATATTTTTGTGTTTCATTTAATCATTCAGTTCCCTGAATCCATGTTAGATTTTTCTGTTTTTTTATCTATCTGTTATACTGTCTGATTTCATATGTACTATCTTCAAAGTCACTAATTATTTCCTCTGCCTGTTTAAATATGCTCTTATGTTTTTCCAGCTTATTTTTTGTTTCATCACCATCAGATGAGTTATATGTTTATGTATGTTTATGATTTCTTCAGTATGTTCCCCCAATGTCTTTTTATATCTTTAATATCTTTTTATCTATTTCTTCACTTCATTAAGCTGATTCAAGATATGTTTGGATATGCTTGGTTAGCTGTTCCAAGTTGTACATCTCCTGTTATTTTGTTCATTAGAATGGGCTATGTCTTCCTGTTTCTTAGCAAGTCTTGTATCTAAGCAACTGTTTATATTGTTGGGTTTATTTGGAAGCTTGGCTTTTCTTTCTACTCTAGATCTTTATTTTGTTTCTTTTTTTGTGATTAAGTTTCTTTTTTGACACTTGGTTCTTCTTATTCCATATTCCTGTAGTTTACTTTGTTCCTTTGAAAAACATTAAGAAAAAATAAAAGGAAAAAGAGAAGAGGAGGAAAAGAATATTAGAGTAATAATTTAAAAAAATAATAACAATAAAAAGAAATATACAAAAGCCTAGAAAAGAAAAGTAATAAGAGTAAAAAATCGTTAAAGCAAACCAAAGGAATAAGAATTGAAAAGGTAGGATTTCAAAGATGAAACAGGAAAAATAGGAAAAAAATTTTTAATGGCCAAGAAGATGAGAAGACAAGAGGAAAAAAGTAAAGAAAAAAGAAAAATGAAGACCAAACAGGAAAAGTTGGATGAAAGGAAAGCAAAGAAAAGAAATAAATTAAAGAAAGAAAATAAAGAACTAGTAGAAAAAATAAGGAAAAAAACAAAACAAAGAAAAATACCAAAAACAAAATGAAACAAAACAACCCAGGAAACACAGGTTTCCCTCTTAGGTGCCTAGGAATCATCTCATGCTCCTGGTGCTCATCAATCATCCTGAAGCTGTCTGCCACAAGTGAGGTGCCCAATTTTAGTGAATAAAATAAAGAATACAAAGGCTAAAAAAAAAATGGATCAAAAAACCTAAAACAAGAAAATCGCAGTGAGTGTGCTCCCTGTCATAAGGTAATGGCTGGGTGCCTGACAGCCCAGTGGATCACTCTCTGGATCCCTTCTCTTAGGAGGTACCAGGAATCAAAGCAGGGACCTAGTATATGTGAGGCAAACATTCTTATCCTCTGGTACACCCACACCACAGGTTAAGAAGCCTTCTGAAAGCTTATCTGTCTCTCCCTGCCCCCTTTCCCTAAGGCGAGTTGGGAAGGTTTAACTGTTTGCAAGCTATCTCTCCTGGCTTCCTTCTCTCTCGGGCTAGTTCTGTGCCTTTCTCCACCTACCTCTTCCTTGACCTAGTTCTCCCTCCGAGGGCAGCTGGGTGTGGAGGGCTGCCTTATCAGATATCCCTCCACTCTCCCTGTGGCCACTTCAGTGCTGGGTGGAGTCATTTTTGAGATTAAAAGATGGCTCAGCTGGACAAACTCACTGAAGAGAATCCACTCTCCACCCTCCAATAGACCCCTCTTCCTTTCAGGGAACATTCTTTTCCATTTAGTTGGCTGCAGTGACTCAGGGATTTTACCAAGGCTATTTTGCCTTAAGGGTGGGGTATATGTGCTATTCTCAGCCACAGGGGCAAGTAATACACAGTTTTTTTTAGCCTTTTTTCCTCTCAGACCCTCTCCTACCTGGATGATGTGCAGCACTCTCCTGGTCTATAGATCCCAAAAGCAGCTCTCTTGGGTACCTTTTTGCCCTTTCTCTGTTGTTTTTGAGGGAGGTGACCACTGCTTACCTACTTCGATGCCATCTTCCTGGAAGTCTCCTAACTAGTACAATTTTAAAAACCAATCATCAATAATGAAACTAGAATCAGTAACATTCAGGCTCTATTGGTACCAGTTTATTATACAGAGCAGAAATAAAATATGCTGAACATCTAGAGACATACTGAAACTAGGTCAGTAAAATTTTTTTGGTTGTTTTAAAGAAAATACAAATTTATGCATACAAATATACCTGAAAAGTGATGAGTCATTTTTATTTTCTATAACATGAATATGTCTTTTGCACAATTATAGAGAGTTTACAAAATTCATGATCCTGACTTTTTTTTCACTGAATAAAATTTATGGAGTCACTTCTCAGGGAGAATGCCTTGAAACTTATACAACTATAAATAAATCAGGTTTCAGTCTCAATTATATTTTCAAATCTAAATCTAATTATCTTGAGGGGCTTCATTTCAGAATTACTTAATTTGTATATGTGGGAAATTTATAAGAGAGGTGTAATACATTTAACCTTACCCATGTGAACAATTCTGTGTATAATTCTTTGTACAATCATTATTCTCTATGAAGTACACTTATGGGGATTCTCTCTCAGGACAAATAAAGGAATAGTGGTTAAGCCCTCTGGAGAAGTCAGTTTTCCCTCATCTCCTGATTGGTAAGTATTCTTTGGCTATATTTTTGAGATTAGTTAATTTTAAAATAATGTTTAATACCAATAAAATTATAATAGATTTTTGTTTAAATTTACAAAATAGAAATATTCTAAAATTTTCATTGATCGCTTGTAATTCAATATATTTTGAATATTACCTTATATTATAAAAATATTTAATAAGTGTTATAATATATCCATAATATTGTGCACGCTCCAGTAAATATTGTTCTAAGTGTTTAGACTAGTATAGTGGCAAGAAGAAAATCATATAGTTTTTAAAATTATGGACCAAAAATACAGATAAGTCATGCACAGCAGTCACTAAATTAAAGTAGGATGCCTATCAAATGTGTTTTAGAAAGGGAGCAAGTTCAGTTGTTTGTAACACAGACTGGGACTCATCAAATTGTATAGGAGAGATATTTTGCATGGTATATGACAGTAATTAAAGGTACCCCTCTTATTTTAAGTTAGTATACACAAAGAGCACTCTGGGGAAAGTAACCCGTGTGTAATTTTCTGAAATTTCCTATTAATAGGTGCCACTCCTAAGAGTATCAGAATATGGGAGAAATTAAGAGGCTCCCAGTATAATCTTGGAAATGAATCTCAAAAATATAAGTCACCATATGTTTTGCACAGATAATCAATATAGTTATATAAGTCATTTGGTGAGTAGAGAGAAATCAAATCTATGAAAGCATAATCCCCTTTAACTTAATATAGGACATTTTTGGCTTCACCTCAGCTGGGAACATACAGAAGAACTTTACTTCCAAGTTCTTGGGCTCTGTATGCTTATTTTGGGGGGGAAAGGCTAGACTGTGAAGATTTTCTCAGTTTCATAGAAGCTGCAAAATCTCCTGCCTAAGAGTTACCTCCTGAGAACCTCCATGTTGCTCAAATGGGGCCAGTCTTGAAGCCACACTCAGCATGTAAATGTGTTGCCTTCCCCCCAGCATAGGACATGACTCCTGGGAAAGAGCCTCCCTGGCACTGAGGGATTACTACCAAGTACCAACTGATGATGTAACTAGAAAATGACCTTGAATAAAAGGGTCAACTCGGACCAGCAGAATATCTCAGTCTACATGTAATACCAGGATTTAAAAATGCTTTTTGACCAGAAAAAAAGGGGGAAATGGAAAGGACAAATGAGTTTATATGGCTATGAGTCTCCAAAAAGAGCCAGGAGGTTTTTAGAGGGGTTGCCCTTATGCACACCTCAGCAGAGTCCCAGAGACAGATAAAGTATATACAACCCCAGGTATTGGTTCTCCTGGGTGCTACAGAGACCCATGTGTTCTATGGTCATGGCAGATGGAGTTCAGTGCCATCTCAGTCGGCCCTACTGTGGAGTTTGTGTTTCTGTGTGATGGAGCTGGATTTAGATGTGACCTTTGTCCACAAGTCTCTCTTTTTACTTTTACTGGAACTGTAGTTGGTGCTGGGGTTTAATGTATACCCAGGGGACCTGAATCTCTGGACTGACCATGTGATAGCCAGGCCTTGAGCCTCAACAGACTTGCAACTCCTACACTCTGGTTTATTGGACTTACCCCACTCAGCTAACATGGAGGTGAAGAAGGTCAACCACCACACCAGGGACCCAAGACTGCCTGCAACTGAAAGCAGGAGAATTGCATCCAGCATCCATGTGGAATCTAAGCCCCCTCTTGATATAGATGTGGAGTGGACACAACCATTCTAAGGCCCACAGGATGGAGGAATAGAGTATGGATTAGAGTGGACTTACTGATATTCTATTCGTGAACTATTGTGATTAGTAATCAAAGAAAATGGTGTATTGGTGTGGAGAAAATGGTATGGTGGCTGCTGGGGGTAGGGAGTGGGAGGAAGAGATTAGATGTGGGGGCATTTTTGGGACTTGGAGTTGTCCTGGGTGGTACTGCAGGGACAGTTACCAGACATTGTATGTCCTCCCATGGCCCACTGGGTGGACTGTGGGAGAGTGTGGGCTATGATGTGGATCATTGGCCATGAGGTGCAGCGGTGCTCAGAGACATATTTACCAAATGCAATGAATGTCTCATGATGATGGAGGAGATTGTTATGGGGGGAGGAGTGGGGTGAGGAGGGGGGAGGGTATATGGGGACCTCATTTTTTTAATGCACTATTAAATAAATAAATAAATAAATAGATTTAAAAAATAAATTCATATCAGAGGAAAAAAAATCTCCTGCTATGGCAAGAGTAATTCAGAGTTAATCAAAATTCACAGAGGTATTAAGCAAATTTGCATGTGTTGAGAGTAATGGAAAATGATGGCCAGGCATCTACTAGTACCATTGTATTATTATTTTTTTAGAAATTTAGCACTCAATTGGTAGCACTCAATATGTACAAAAGTTCACTACCTGATATACCTTTAAATATTGCAGAACCTATCTTAATTGAGTTTACATAAATCATCTTTCAATATGGTTTGGGTTTCAAGAACAATTTACACTTTAAATAATTACTGAAAAACTCAAATAATATAATTCTAAATGTTATATTTATTGAAAATCACTATATTAGAAATAAACACTGATATAACTATGAATAATTATTTAATTTATGAAAAGTAATAAATCCTTTATTTTTACAGCAATAATGCATTAAAATATACATTATTTCACAAAACCAAAACAAAATTATTGAGGTGACTGAAATAGTTTCAATATTTTGAAAATCTCTTCAAAAGGATTAAGATAGCTGAATTCTCATAACTCCTTCTTGATATCTTCCATTGTTATATGTTTTTATTTGGAAAGTGTGACAAAATATGAAATGCAAATATATGATTGGAAAAAAGAAAGGATGTTTATCACTTTATATAATTGTTCACATTCTTTCATTAACATTAATATTCTATACCATAACTCAGTGAGTGGTGACTTCGTAAACAATAGTTCCAATTTGGAATCTGAAACCTTATTAAAGAAAATTTCCTATATTATTAGATTTAAATCTAATAATCTATTTATTAATTTGAATGGATTCTAAACATGAAAAATTTTGTAACATCAAGTAGTATTCGACTGGAAAATATCATTCAATGTGGGAACAGATTCTCTTCAACAAATGATTCTGGGAAAACTGGAATGGAATCCACATGCAAGCAAATACAAGCGTATTCCTATCTCACACCATATCCAAAAATTAACTGAAAGTGGGCCAAAAGTAAACTATAAGAACTAAAGCTATAAAACTCCTAGGCAAGTATATGGGAAAACATTTCAGGAACATGTGTTAAGTAAAGGTCTCTTAAAATTTAAACCAAAAGCATGAGCAATAAAATACACTTTATATATTTGATTGTCTATAAATATGGTTGTTGAAATGCATCAAATATAGTAGAGGAAATTATTATGCATAAAATTTACCAGAGAAAAGACAATAAATAAAGTGTGACTATTTGGAAAACATGAAAACAGACATAGCAAAATTAACTGAATTAAAAGCCTGCCCAGGAATGGCGCTACACACATGGAGAGCTGACACAACAAGATGACACAACAAAAAGAAACACAGATTCCCATGCTGCTGACAACAACAGAAGCAGACAAAGAACATGCAGCAAATAGACACAGAACAGACAACTGGGGCGGCGGGGGGGGGGGGGTGGAGAAGGGGCGAGAAATAAATCTTTAAAGAAAAGAATGTTAATATCCATAAAGAATAAGAAAACAGCAAAAATGGAATGAGGAATATTACAGATAAATATTAATATTATATTGATAGGAAAGCCTGTTCTTTCAGTTGAAAGGAAATATGAATATTTTAAAAAGAAACCATTCAATCATCATAGTTCAATCACAAAAGATAAAATGATGTTAAACAAAAGACATGAATCAGGAAAAATATGTCAGGTCTTATATGGCAAAATCTCAGCTCTTTAGTGCCCACTTGTGCTTTCTTAGAATATTCTAAGAATGAAGACACTGTGTGATTTACATTTCATAACACTGAAGGGAGGAATTAATGTGAGAGATGTACAGAAGACATATCATTCTACAGCCTAAATTTAAAAAAGGAAGATAGGAAGCTCTGGGTGGAAGATTCTTCAAAAAATGAAGCTTGATTAAAAAAGATATGTTCAATAGGTTTTCCAAAATAAATTAATGTAAAAATTGTATAAAATTATCATAATGAAGAATACAAAATACAAAACATCATGGTCAAGCTGTTTATCTCAGAAATGTACAGCACTTAAAGTTAGAAAATGAAATATTATACTTCATGCCAATCACAGAACTTAATGGTAAAATATCCAGTATGATTTGTTTGAAGAAAATATTTCTATTTCAATAAAATTCTTGTTTTTGATGAAATCAAGAATTTTTTGAAGGGAAAATCCTTACTTTGAGAAAACCATTAAAAGGGAAACTCTCCTAGGGAAAACATAATAGAACTTAAAATAGTCATGATGGAAGCATCATTTGATAGGAAATAAGAAAAATCATATCCTTCTCACCACTGTTATTAGGCGGTATATTGAGGAATGAGAAAGACAATAAATATATAATAACTGGAAAAGAAAAGAAGGCACTTCCATGAGCAGCTGATTAATTGTGTAGGTGAAAGATAAAAAAGAATCTGCATAAAGATTGTCAGAATATTAATTGAATAGGTTTGAATGGTAATGGTTGCTTAGAATCAACAAAGAAACATCAAAATTTATAAGCCATAACAAAAAAATAATGAAAATTTAAATGAAACAATTGATGATAGCATGAAATAATTATATAAGAAATATGTACCAGAGTTATACAGGCCCTTGTGGAGAAAGTTAGAAATTTCATTGAGAGTTAATAAAGAAGAATTGTATTAATTGAGAGATCAGCCACATTTATAGACTGGAAGACTCAATATTATGAAGATGTAAATTGTAATAATATATAAAATGATGCAAGAATAAAAATCTCACCAGGTCTTTACTGTTTCATAAATCAGTTTTATTGAAACATTCACAACCTATAAAATCCATATGAAATGTACAATCCATATCATTTGGTATAATCATAGACTTTTGAATACATCACTGCAATCAATATCAGACCATTTTTGTTGGAAACTGAGGCACAGTGGCCTCACAAGGAGAGGCGTGCTGTCTCCATGGCTACGCTTGCAACCTAAGGAATGCGGTAATTAAGAGTTCCCAGCAAATGGAATGAAGCTGTTAAAGGCTAAAAGAAAAGATGAGCTCATACCTTTTATAGTGAATAGAACACTTAGGCTTTGTACCTTGAGATAAGATTTTTTTAAATTCCTTAGACTACGGGTAATGCTGATAGTTAATATGTGTTGTAATTTAATGTCACATACGCTATGTTTGTGCTTATTGGCATGTAGGCTACGTATGCCTGCTTCTTGGCACATACACTGGGGTATATAAAGAGTCCCTAGTAAACAATAAAGTTGTCTGAGGAGTTATTACTCACAGACCCCCTGATCCCAGCTCTCTCGTTCTTTTTCTCTCACTCTTTCTTTCTCTTTGTTTCCTTCTCCCTTTTCTCTTTCTTTCATTCTCGATACCCTTTGGGTCCAAATCTCCAATTTTCCTTCTTGAGTAATTTTCGTTACTCAAGAAGGAAAAACAAAACTATCCCTTTGTAGCCACCTCTCAAAACCTCTATTCTTTCCTTGCCAAACATAACTGCTAATATATTTCACTCTTTATAAATTTATTTGTATTTATATTTTTTTGTAGATGTAGTCAAGCAATATGTAATACTTTGTGCCTGGTTTCTTTCACTTAGCATACCTCTTCCTTTTTTTTTTTTTTTTTTTTTACCATTGATGGAAGAATATTAATATATTACTATTTCCTACAGTCCATAGTTGTGGTTGTATTTTTACCCAAATATTACCCTATTATTAACACTTTGTAACATTAATACACATTTGTTCTAAGTCAGAGAAAAACATTCTTGTGTATTCACTTTGAACTCTTCTCATTGTCCATCAGAAAGCTTGCTATGCTAAAGAGTCCCGTGTTTCATTTTTATCTTTCCTTCTAGCTATAAACATGGCCTTAGAATTTCCCTTTCAGGCACTATCATACCCATATAGTAGCACTGCTATTTACAAACACTAGAATATGCTTTCATCATTTCTATCCATTTTTTTTTATATTTGTTATATTTGATGAACACATATTGAAACATTGCTACTAACCACGGATTACTGCTTACATTATACTTTACACTCTGTCCCATACAATCTTGCAGGTTATGACAAAATACACAATGGCCTGTATCTGTCACTGCAATGTCATGCAGAACAACTCCAATGTCCCAAAACTGCCCCATATTACACCTACTCTTCCCTGTTCATCCCTAGAACCACACATGGCCACTACCTTTATTTCAATGATAAGAGTTCTTCCATTGCTAGAATATTAATGTCTATAGTAGAATAATAAGTCTACTTGAGGCCATTATTCATTCCACAATCAAGGATTTTGGAATGGCAATGCCCATTCAGCTTCTAATTGAGAAGGAGCTTGTATCCTATAGGGCAGATGGATGGAAATATCTTGCTTGCAGTTGCACTCACTGCCTGTTCCTTAGGATGGGCATTGCCCATTGTCATCTTATTAGATGTCCTGGGTGAGTCTAATGAACTGGAGAGCAGGTATAGCAACTCTACTGAGATTCAGAGCTCAACCAGCACATGGACAGATCAAAGATTAAGTCTCTGGGATATATATTTATCAAATATAGTGCTAATTATAGGTTCAAATTAAAGGGGGCAGAAGGGCCATGTGTAGAGAACCTCTAAATGTGTCCAACTCAAGTCAGGCTCACTGACAAGGTGCCAAATTCTTGAACTGTACAAACTTTTTAACAATTCTGCACAGATGAAGCCTCAGCTTTTCATTCTCTATGCTTATTCTATCTTCTGGTGACCTAATTCTAGCTATTAACTCCATGGGTTTACACAATATATTTAGTCCATTATAGGGAAATCATACAATATCTGTCCTTTTTTGTCTGTCTTGCTTCACTCAACATTATGTCCTCAAGGTTCATCCATGTTACCATATGCTTCACAACTTCATTTCATTCTATAGTATGTGTATCTTTTATGAGGAGGTCCTATTTATTTGTTTTGTTGTTGTTGTTGTTGCTCATGCTTTGGGTGTGTGGTCTAAGAACCCATCTTCTCCCACCAAATCTTAAAGATGCTTTCCTACATTATCTTCTAGGATTTTTATGGTCCTGGCTTTTATGTTTAGGTTTTTGTTCCATTTTGAGTTTATTTTTGCATAGGTAGTGTGAGAGAGGTTCTCTTTTGTTCTTTTGGGTATAGAAATCCAGTTCCCCAATTTTCAAATAGACTATTCTATCCCAGTAATGAGAACATTATAGGCTTGTAAAAAAATAAGTTGATCATTGGGGTAAAGGTGTATTCCTGAACTCTCAATTTTATTCCATTGATTGATCAATGTAGTATATCTTTCTTTATGGCAATAGCATGCGGTTTTGACCATGGAATATTTGTAATATTCTTTAAGGTATAGAAGCATGTGTTCTCTGATTTTGCTCTTCTGTTTTAGGATGTGTTTTGAGTCCTCTCTCCCAAATAAATTTGGCAATTGACTTTTCTATTTTTGTAAAGTAGGCTGTGGTAATTTTTACTGGGATTGCATTGAACCTGTACATTAATTTAGGTAGAATTGCTATCTTAAATATATTTAGTCTTCCAAACCATAGACATAGAATGCATTTCAATTTAGTTAGGTCTTTTTTGATTTCTTTTAGAAATGTTGCATAGTTCCTGACTACATGTCCTATACATCCTTACTTAGGCTTATTCATAGGTATTTTCTTCTTTTAGTTGCTAAGGTAAATGAATTTTTTCCTTTGATTTCCTCCTGAACTGCTCATTACCACTCTATATAAACACTATTGATATTTGAGTGTTGATCTCATATCCCAACACTTTTCTGAACTCTTTTATTAGTTCTGGTAGCTTTGTTGTAGATATATCAGAAGTTTCAAAGTATAGGATCATATCATATGTGAATAGTGAGAGTTGTACTTTTTGTTTTCCAGTTTGGATGACTTTTATTTCTTTTTCTTGCCTAATTGCTCTAGCTAGTTCTTCTAACACAAGTAACAGTGTTACCTGTATTACTTCACCTGTGATAGTGGGAATCCTTGTCTTGTACCCAATCTTAGAGGGAAAGCCTTCAATTCTCTCCAGTTTTTTCATATATGCCCCATATTATGGTGAGGAATTTTCCTTCTATTTCTTTCTTTTTTTTTAAAGATTTATTTATTTATTTCTCTCCCCTTCCCCCCCACCCCAGTTGTCTGTTCTCTGTGTCTATTTGCTGTGTCTTCTTTGTCCGCTTCTGTTGTTGTCAGTGGCATGGGAATCTGTGTTTCTTTTTGTTGCGTCATCTTGTGTCAGTTCTCCGTGTGTGTGGCACCATTCCCGGGCAGGCTGCACTTTCTTTTGTGCTGGGCGGCTCCCCTTATGGGGCACGCTCCTTGCGCGTGGGGCTCCCTACAGTGGGGGACACCCCTGCATGGCACAGCACTCCTTGCGTGCATCAGCACTCCTTGTGTGCATCAGCACTGTGCATGGGCCAACTCCACATGGGTCAAGGAGGCCCAGGGTTTGAACTGCGGACTTCCCATGTGGTAGATGGACGCCCTAACCACTGGGCCAAGTCTGCTGCCCAAATCCAGAGTTTGTTGAGCTATTATGTTTTTTCATCTGTAAGTCATGTCCTACAAAGTCACCCATTCAAAATGTACAATTAAGTGTTTTTTATTATATTCATCAGGGTTTACAAACACTAACACTATCTTTTTCCAGATTATTTCATCATCCTAAAAAGAAAGCCCATACCAATTAGCAGTTACTCCCCAATTCTCCCATACCAAGCTATAGCAATCATCAGTCTACTTTCTGCCTCTATGAATTTGCCTATGCTGGATATTTCAGTTAAATTGAGTCATACAATATCTGAGCTTCTTTGTTCAGTTTCTTCAATTTAATGTTTTCAAGGTTTTTCCATGTTTTAGAGATTGAAACTGTCAAGATTCTGACAATTCAGCTGAGTTTCAAATCAGGCAGAAGGACTGTTGTCCTTGATACAACATTTATCTTAGTATCACTTATGGATTGACCATTTCATGCTGTCTTGAGCAACAAAGCCAAGGACTCAGTCTCAAGTTTTCCTGCTCCTCTCCTTTTCCATTCTTCTTCCACCAAGGAGGATGGCCTGTCAGTCCATACTGCCTCTATACACTGTATCCCTAATCCAAGTCAAGTCAAGATCTCTGAGTAATTCATGAGCAACATCCTCAAAGTACTGACAGTTACTCTGTGTCCTACTGGCTCTTGCTGTGGACTGGCTGGAAAAGCTTCCAAGCAAGATGGTGGATGATGCAGTCTCTTCTAGTGCCAAGGAAAGATTATTTTATTTGTTCAGGGTAAAAATTTTGCTTCCTTGGTTTCTTTTCAAAATATATAGATGTGGAAATCTGACTGTTCACACTATGGAGGATATATAGATTTCATTGGCTGGGTCACTGCAAAGTGAGGGTCTGTTCTCGACTGGTACCTGGTTCAAGAGGGTATTCATAATGGGCATGATGAACTCTATACAGCAAGTCTTCATTGAGCACCAAGGTTCCCTTCCTCTGAGAAGAGATTTTGTCACTGCCAACCAAAACATATGGGAGAGACATCATGCATGAAAAGCTCCTGTGTTTTCCAAGGTTGTCCTCTTTGCTTGTTTACTGCAGTCTTTGACTCAACCACTATTTCCCATCTGATTGCAAAAAGGACCAAGAGAGCAAAAGAGCTGTGCAAACACTGCACAGCCTCAGCCTTCTGTTTTCTTTTCTGTAATTTGCAGGAAGCTCCAGGAAGAAGCAGAAAGGGTACATATTTTGGAATCATGGACTTGTTGAGGGGAAATCTAGATGATTAGAATGCCAGGACTATATTCCTTTCTTTTGAAGTGTTTTTGTCATGAAAGTGTGCTGCATTTTGTCAAATGCCTTTTCTGCATCAATTGAGATGATTATGTGTTTTTTTAATTTGATATGTTAATGTAGCATATTACATTGATTGATTTTCTTGTGGTGAATGACCTTTACATACCTGGGATAAAACCCAGTTGATTATGATATATACTTTTAAAAAATATTTTGTTGGATATGAATTTCAAGTTTTTCATTGAGAGTTTTGCATCTATATTTCTAAGAGAGATTGATCTTTAATATGCTATTCATGCACAATCTTTATCTGGTTTTGGTATTAGAGTGGTGTTGGCTCCATAAAATGAATAAATAGGTAATGTTCCCTCCTCATAAACCTTTTGTAAATGTTTACGTAAAATTGTTATTAATTTCTCTTGAAATGACTGGTAGAATTCACTTTTGAAGTCATCTATTCCTGGGCTTTTCTGGGGGAGAGGGGAAATTTTTGATGACAGATTCAATCACTTCACTGGTGATTTGTGTGTTGAGGTCTTGTATTTCTTCAAGAGTCAGTGCAAGTTGTTCATGCATTTCTAGGAATTTGTCCATTTCATTGAGATTTTCTAGTTTTTTGGCATTCAACTTTTCATATCTTCTTATAATCCATTTTATTCTGTGGGGTCAGGAGTAAAGTCTCTCCTTTCATCCTCATTTTATTGCATCTTTCTTCTTTCTTTCTTTTTTCTCTTTGTTGATCTAGCCAAGGGCTTCTTGACTTTATTGATCTTCTCAAAGAACCAGGTTCTGGTTTTGTTCATTCTATTTTTTGTTTGTTTGTTTGTTTAATTTATATCTGTTCTAATCTTCATTATTTATTTCTTTCTGCTTGATTTGGGGTTATTTATCTGTTCTTTTTCTAGTTCGTCCAGGTCTTCAGTTAGGTCTTTGATTTTAGCTCTTCATTCCTCTTTAATGTAGCCATTTAGGCCTAGAAAATTCCCTCTTAGCACTGTCTTCCCTGAAATCTATCCAATTGGATAAAGTTGTGCTCTTTTTTTCATTTGTCTTGAGAAGTTTACTGATTTCTCTTGCAATTTCATTTTTGTCTCGCTGATTGTTTGACTCTGCTGTTCCTATGATAACCTGGAAGTGGTGGTTTGGTAGTAAATGGGGGTGACGGTGGTACAGATATGTGTCAGTGCTGGAGTGTGAAGATGGCAGGGTTAAGGGATGGGTTAGACTATCCATAGAACTGGGGGAAGAGCTGGAGGAAGGAACAGGTAAACTCTGGGGACAGTGGATGTCTGTGACTAAAAATGCAATTGTGGGGATGTTCTTTTGGCAAATCTTTCAAGAGAGCATCACTATGTGGGGTGTCAGTGGTAGGGGATGTATGGGAAAAGTTACACCTGGAGCATGTCTTTATGGAATATGAATATGTTCATCTTGTCATCAGATGTTACCTCAGTGGATGAAGATCCACACAATAAACAACAAATTATTAAACACCCATACTGGGGAGTCCTGATACATTCTCAAATAGAGAGACAAAAATCTCTTGAGTACATAAACAGTGCCTAAATAAAAGAAAACAGACCAATATGTTAAGTCCTCCTTATTAATTCATGTAACTATGAACCTTATTTTTGTAAAATTGAAACTTAGCCTAATAATAACTATTTCCTAAGATTTACCTCCTCGCTACTCAAATGTGGCCTCTTTCTTTGCCAAGCTCAGCAAATAAATGTAATACCTTCCCCTCCCCTGCCCCCCAGCATGGAACATGCCCCAGGGTTGAGCCTCCCTACCACTAAGTGATTTACCAACCACCAACCAGTGATGCATTTGGAAGCAGACCTTGACCTAAAGGGGAGAACATCAAATACAAAAGACTTTTTATGACTAAGACTTTTAAAAATCAGTTGGGAGGTCATTCTAGAGGTTACACTTTTGTATGTCTCAGTCAGATCTCACTAACTGCCCCTGTGAGCAAAGCTCAATTAGGGGTACTACTGAGAGCTGTAGATCAATCTGGACATTATACACAAGGCACACAATTCCTTGAAATCAACACACTGTTGGTGGGTCCTACCTCAAAATATATACTAACCTATCTTTCCAGTGTAATGGAGTTAGACTCATTTATAATTTCCCTACACATGATTTTTCTACCCATTTTATTTGAGCTTATAGTTAGTACTATACCCATTAAATGTATGTCCCAGAATATTAAATCCTCATTCTTTTTATATGCCAGTTAAACCCTGAATATCAGAAGAGTTGCAGCCAACACTTACTCTCCAGATCATCAGACTCACCCAGGATAACTACCAAAATGTTGATATGGATTATCCCCATCCCCCAAAACATAGAGTATTTACAACTGCAAGCTAAACATTTCCTTCCTTCTGCTCCTTAAGATCTAAGCCCCATCTCAACCTGAGGCTGAACAAGCATCACCATCCTAAAATCTTCAAGGTTGAAGAATGAGCAAATATAAGGCAAGGAGTGCAAACATGGGCAAATAAAACTTATTAATATGGTAGTAATGGAAAAACATGTAAGATTGTAAATATAGTGGCTGCCAGAGTTTCTGAGAGGAAGGGAAGGAAATAATAGGTGGAACATAGGTTAATTTTAGGGCACTGAATTAAGTGTAAACCACAATGTAAACTGCAGACTTTGGTTAGCAGTTAATGCTTTGAAATTTATTCAATTGTAATAAATGTACTAGACAATTGTAAAATGTTATTAATAGGAGAAGATTTGGTTTGGGGGAGCATGAGGTATATGGGAATCCCTTATACTTTCAATCTAACTTTCTGTAATCTAAAATTTCTTTGAAATTAATGTTAAAATACTTTGAAAAAGCCAGTGATTGTACACATTGAATGGATTGTAAAGTATGTGAATATATCTCAATAAAACTGCTTTTATCAATAAAAGAAGTACTGCCATAAAATAGAGTGTGTTCTTTAGCCTCCATATAGTTACAGTTTTTCTCTTTTCCTGACTATTCTTGATTTCCAGTTTCACTCCATTATGATCAGAGAAGATACTTGGTATAATTTCAAACTTTTAAATTTATTAGGATCTGTTTTGTGATGAAACATGTGGTCTATCCTGCAGAAATATCCATGAGCATTTGAGAAGAATGCATGTTCCACTGATTTGTGGTGCTATATTCTTTATATTTCTGTTAGGTCCATGTTCTTTATCATTTTCTTTAATTTCTTTATTTCCTTGTTGATCCTCTGTCTAGTTGTTCTATTTCTGTGAGTGGCATATTGAAGTCTCCAATGATTATTGTAGACATCTATTTCTTCTATTTCTTCCTTCGGTGTTTTCAGAGTTTGCCTCAGGTGTTTTGGAACACTCAATTTAGGTACACTGATATTTATGGTTATTTCTTGCTCATGGATTTTCCTTTTTATTAATATAGAAAGGCCTCCTGCATTTCAACATTTTCACACTTAAAGACTTTTTGTCCAATATTAGTATAGCTACACTAGCCTTTTTTTTTTTTTCCTTTTTGGTTATTTATGTGAAAAATTTTTTCCAACCTTTCACATTCAGCCTATTTGTATCCTTGGGCCTAAAATTAGTCCATTGCAGACATCACACAGCAGGCTTATATTTTGTTATCCATTCTGTCAGGCTGTGTCTGCCAGTCTGTATCTTCTGATTGGGAAGTTTAATACATTAACTTTCAATACTATTACTATAAATTCATTACTTATTTGACCATTTTATCTATTAACTTTCATATGCCACATCTTAATTTTATCTGTCTTTTTACTCTTTCGGTTATGGTTTCTTTTTTTTTTTTTTTTAATATATATTTTTTTAAAGATTTATTTATTTATTTAATTCCCCACCTCCCCCGGTTGTCTGTTCCCTGTGTCTTTTTGCTGCGTCTTGTTTCTTTGTCCGCTTCTGTTGTTGACAGCAGCACAGGAAGTGTGGGCGGCGCCATTCCTGGGCAGGCTGCACTTTCTTTCCTGCTGGGCGGCTCTCCTTACAGGTGCACTCCTTGCGCGTGGGGCTCCCCTACACGGGGGACACCCCTGCGTGGCAGGGCACTCCTTGCATGCACCAGCACTGCGCATGGGCCAGCTCCACACGGGTCAAGGAGACCCGAGGTTTGAACCGCAGACCTCCCATGTGGTAGACGGACGCCCTAACCACTGGGCCAAGTCCGTTTCCCGGTTATGGTTTCTTATAATCTTTTTTTCTACACCCTTCTACAAGCCTCTCTGTCCTTTTTCTTTTAGGCTGTAAAATTCTCCTTAGTAGTCTTTCTAGAGTCAGCCTCTTCTTTATGAACCCTTTTAGTTTCTGTTTATCTGTGAACATTTTAAACTCACTCTCATATTTGAAGACAATTTTGCCAGAGAAATAATTCTTGGCTGGCAGTTTTTCTCTTTCAGTATATTAAATATATCATACAATTGTCTTCCCACCTTCATGGTTTATAGTTAGTATAAATGAGAAATTTATACCAAGTAATATTGGACATCCTTTATATGTGTTGTATCACTTATCTCTTGATGCTTTCAGAATTCTCTCTTTATCTTTCACATTTGACCTGCATAGTATGTGTCTCAGAGTAGATCTATTCACATTTATTCTGTTTGGAATATATTGCACTTCTTGGAGATAGATGATAGATTGATTGATAGATGATATAGATACAGATACAGTTATAGATATAGATACAGATATAGGTTGATTTATCTATACATCTTTCAAAAGAGTTGGGAAAATTTCAGCCATTATTTTCTCAAATATTTTTCTGCCCCTTTTACCTTTTCTTCTGTTTATGATACTCTCATGACATGTAGGTTATGCTTTGTTCTATCATTCAATTCTCTGACCCCCTACTCTATTTTTTCCATTCTTTTCTCTCCCTGTTGTTTTGTCTTTTCAATTTCAGCTCTTCCACCTATGAATTCATTAATTCTTTCTTCTGCCATTTCAATCTGTTGTGGTATGCCTCTAATATATATTTTTATCTCATCCATTGAGCCTGTCTTTCCCATATGTCCTGCTGAGTTTCTAATCAATCCTTCCAATTTTCTTCATGTTCACCTAGTGTCTTCTTGATATACTTTATCTGCTTGCCCATATTTTACTTCAGTCTTTGAACTGAGTTAGATTTGTTTGAACATCATTGATTAGTTTTGCTTCAAATCCTGTGTCTTATTTGGCATTTTGATTTATTCCTTTGACTGAGTCATATCTCCCTATTTCTTATTAAGGCTTGTATTTTTTCCTGATATTAAGGCACCTGCTTAAGGTGAAAAATTTACAATGATGATCAATTTCTCTCTCTTGCCTGGGATTTCATTGTTGAGATGCTTTGTATTACAGCTTTTCTCTAATTATTGGTTTAACTTACCTAGGTATTTAAAACTGACCCTTTTTAACTGACCAAAAAGGGACCATGGGCCCACTAATGGGTTGTAGAATAGTTTGCAAGGGCTTTGGAGAGCGAAGTGTAAAGGCACCAAAAATCCTCTTTTATCTTTTCCTCTGGGATGCACTTTTCTGGCCTGCCAGCAGATGGGGATCTTCTGTAAACCTCACAGTACAAAACACTAGGGGACAATGTGTTCACTGGGAACATAACTGGGCAGGTGGTGCCAAAACTATGTCTGGGAAACTTCCTCTTCTGGGTGACTATACAGAGCCAAGTCCAGCGTTTCAATCCTGCTGATCAGAAGCCACTCTTCCCTCAGCTTCACCCTCCCTTTTCCCAGGGATGGAACAAATTTCTGCTCCCTTTTGCACTGGTTGGCGCAGCCAGTCCTGGTCAGTAAGGAGGCTGTTTGAGAAAGCAGGTTCTCTAGCTCTCTGCTGGCTTCTTGGTGAAAACAATGGCACAGTCCCTCCCTGGTGGAAAGGTGGAAACTACGGAAATCAGCCTACCGAATTTGCCAGCTAAAATCTGCATCATCAGTAGGCTGGGTCCTTCCCTCTTCTCTTTCCTGGAGGTCCACACCCCCTGCCAAGGCCTTGAAGCTGTCTGTCCAATAGTGGGGATTCAGCAGCAGCAACAGTAGCTGAGTTACTAACAGATGCACACCACAGAGTCTCTTCCTTGTGCCTCTCTTGTCTAAGCACTGTCCAGCCCTCTCCTGCTCACAGGAGCCTTACAAAGTTATTCTGGACAATTTCTGTCTGTCTTCTAGCTATTTTTCTGGGAGAGAAGTGATCCCTGTAATTCTCTAATACTCTAGCTTTCCCAGAAGTTTCTGCCAAATCTTTTCTTTAACAAGTAAGCCCTACAAAATCATTTGAAAGCAAATAGTCTAGCTCTAACAAATAAAGACAAAATTTTCTTTAACAATTATCAAGTCTTGCTATAAAATAATAGTAATTAAACATTATGCCATGGGGACAGAAGCAGACTAGTACACAGAATACAGTGAAAATATATGTAGACTCAATTATTTAAATAGTATGTATATTTCAGTAAGTGGTATCAGGAAACTGGATAAAAATACTTGAAAAATCAATCTGTATTCATATTTCCTGAACTATCAAAAATAACTCTAAGTGGATTAAATAATAAGATATAAAATATGATATAATATTTTGAAAACTTTAGACCATTAAATTGGAACAAATTATGTAGAGGAAGGTGAACAAGGAGAAGGGGGAAGAAGAAGGAAAATATATAAAAATGCATATAATGGAAAAGGGTTTGTAAATTTGACTGCATTAAATTAAGAATTTCTTTCTAATCCATGAATATATTCCATTTATTTAGTTCTTCTCTCATTTCCTTTAGCAATGCTGTATAATTTTCTGTGTAAAAGTCTTTTACATCTTTAGTTAAATTTATTCCTAAAAATTTCATGCTTTTAGTTGCTATTTTTTCTTGATTTCCTCTTCAGATTGTTCATTATGAGTGTTCAGAAATGCTACTGATTTTTCCCAGTTATCTTGTTTCCTGTCACTTTACTGAACTCATTTATCTGCTCCAGAAGCCTTGTAGATATTTCAGGGTTTTGTATGTACAGGATTATGTCATCAGCAAATAGTGAGATTTTTACTTCTTTCCAATTTGGATGCCTTTTATTTCTGTTTCTTCCATAAGTACTGGAGCAAGTACTTCTGACAAAATGTTAAAGAAGATCTGTGACACTGGACATCCTTGTCTAGTTCCAGAACTTAGAGAGAAATCCTTTAGTATTTCGCCGTTGAATAGGATGTCAAGCTGTGTGTTTTTCATAAGTACCCTTTATCACATTGGAAATTTCCTTCTATTTCTAGGCTTTCAGATGTTTTTATCAAGAAAGGGTGCTGTATTTTGTTGAATGCTTTTTCTGCATTAGTATAGACAATCCTGATTTTTTTTTCTTTTCATCTGTTTATGTGGTGTATTACATTGATTGATTTTCTTATGTTGAACCATCTTGCATACCAGACATGAAACACACTTGATCATGGTGTATAATTCATTTGATGTGTTGTTGGATACAATTAGCACATATTTTGTGTAGGATTTTAGCATCCAGGTTTATTAGAGAGATTGATCTGTAGTTTTCTTGGAGCTTCTTTTTGTGGCTTTGGTATTATGGTGATATTGGCATCATGGAATGAGTTAGGCAATGTTTCCTCGACTTCTATTTTTTGGAAGACTTTAAACAGGATTTGGTGTTAGTTCTTTCAAAAATGTTTGGTAGAATTCACCTGTGAAGCCATCCAGTCCTAGACTTTTCTTTGTTGGGAATTTTTTGATGACTAATTCAATCTCATTACTTGTGATGGATTCTAAATTCGATGTACACTCTTTGTGGGTTTCTAGAAATTTTCCATTTTATCTAAAGTTATCCATCTTGTTGGCATATAATTTTTCTAAGTATCCTCTTATGATACTCTATTTCTATGAGATTAGTGGTGATATCCCCTCTCTAATTTTTTATTTTATGTATTTGCATCTTCTCTCTTTTTTCTTTGTTAGTCTAGCTAAAGATTTGTCAATGTTACTAATCTTAAAGAACTATCCTTTTGTTTTTGTTAAGTTTTCTAATTTTTTTTTAATTCTCAATTTCTTTTAGTTCTGCTCTAATCTTTGCTATTTCCTTCTTTCTGTTTGCTTTGGAATTGGTTTGTTGTTCTTTTCCTAGATCCTCCATGCTTGCAGATAGGTCTTTGATTTTAGCTTTGTCTTCATTTTTTTTTTTTTTAAAGATTTATTTATTTAATTTCCCCCCCCCTTCCCCTGATTGTCTGTTCTTGGTGTCTGTTTGCTGCGTCTTGTTTCTTTGTCCACTTCTGTTGTCGTCAGCGGCACGGGAAGTGTGGGCGGCGCCATTCCTGGGCAGGCTGCACTTTCTTTTCACGCTGGGCGGCTCTCCTCACGTGCGCACTCCTTGCGTGTGGGGCTCCCCCACGCGGGGGTCACCCTTGCGTGGCACGGCACTCCTTACGCGCATCAGCACTGCGCATGGGCCAGCTCCACACGGGTCAAGGAGGCCCGGGGTTTGAACCGCGGACCTCCCATATGGTAGACAGACGCCCTAACCACTGGGCCAAAGTCCGTTTCCCATGTCTTCATTTTTAATATAAGCATTAATGTCTATAAATTTCCCTCTCAGCATGGCTTTTGTGAAATCCCATAGGTAAACAGAAAGAATATTGAATTCCCATCCTGGGAAGTCCTCCTGCAGTCTCTAATAGAGTGAAGAATCCCTAGAGTACATGGACAGTACCAACTAAGGAGGACAGACCAATACACCAGGCCCTTGACACTGATGATTATACTTAATGAACCTTGTACTTGTGAAATGGTTACTTAGCATGGTATTATATATCACTTAATAGTTGCCTGCTGAAAGCCTCCTTGTTGCTCAAATGTGGCCTCTCTATAAGCCAAACTCAGGAAATATACTCACTACCTTGCCCATGGCATGGGACATGACTCCCGGGATAGCTTTCCTGTCACTGAGGGATTATTACCAAGCACTTACTAGTGATGCTTTTGCAAAAAAAACCTAGACCAAAAGGGGGAAATATTAAATATAAATGAGTTTTTTATGGCTAAGGGATTTCAAAGTGAGTTGGAAGGTCATTTCTGAGGTTCCACTTATGTACATCTCTAGAGGATGTGATTGACTTCCACAGTAAACAGTGCCTCAAGGAGGGAGTAGCTGAGAGCTCTAGAGACTTGTAGACACCATAGGCAGGGTGTACTGTCTCAGGAACTTGGCACCCTGTAAGTGGGCCTTACCTTGGAATATATGTTCCCCATGGTATCAGAGTTAGACTCATTTATAATTTCCCTTCTCATGATTCTTCTGCCCATTTTATTTAAAGTGATAATTAGCACTATAATCACTAATAATATGTCCCAGAGACTTAAATCTTGAATCTGTTCATTTGCTGGTTGATCCCTGAATCTCAGCAGAGTGGCAACACTTACTCTCCATTTCATCAGACTCTCTCAGGACAACTAACAAAAGGATGATTATCAATGCTGCCCATCCCAAAAAACAGAGTATCTACAACTGCAAGCAAGTCAGTTAATCCATCTGCCCCATCTCAATCAGAAACAGAGGGAACATCACTATCCCAAATTCTCAAGAGTGAGGAATGAACAAACATAAGGGGGAAATGCAATTATGGACTAAAGTAGACTATTATTATCCTAGGAATGGAAGAAATTGTAGCATTGATATAAAGGTAGTGTTCACCAGAGATTCTGAGGGGAGGGAGAAGGAAGAATAAGTGTAACATGGGACATTTTCAGACATTGGAATTGTTCTGATTGACGTTGCAATGACTAATACTGACCATCATATATTTTTCAAAATCTATAAAATTTACGATGCAAAATGTAAACTATAATGTAAACTATTGTCCATGGTTAGTAGCAATGCTTCAATATTTTTTCATCAATTGTAACAAAAGTACCACACTAATGAAAGATGCTGTTAGTGGAGAAAAGTGTGAAGGGGAAGGGGAAATATGTAAATTCCCCTATATATGCTGTGTATCATTTATGTAATCTAAAGCTTCTTTAAAAATTTTTTTAAAGAAATTTTTCTCTAGATTCAACACAAAAACATGGAAATTCACATCATAAATCAAGTGAAAATAAATGTCACTTATAGCGCAATAAAGGGATTTTGAAGAAGCAGCACAGATTTACATTTAATATGTTCTATACCTCTCATACTGAGGAGAAATAAAATGTACAACCCCATTGCTGTATACAAGTTCACTAGATTGCATTAAAACATCTGGAATTACCAATTGTTGGTGAGGATGTGGAACAAAGAATGTGCTTATATATTACTACTGTATGTGTATTAGTTTGTATAAATTCTTTGAAAATCATTTGGTACAATATTAGCTATGACCACGTTATGATTCAGTGATGAACAAATGTTGTCTCAATTCAGAGAGAAATGAAGATTTCTCTTTGGCTTGGGACATATATCCCTTCTGGTTTGGCTAATCTTTTGCTACACATTACCCATGTTTTATGCCCAGGCTATGGAAGCATCTTGTATATGGGGTGTAACTGGTTTTAATGGCAAAATGAAAAGATATTATAAATATGTACACATAAGTTAGCTCTGAAATCCATGTTCCCTGCATTTGCTTATTTTTCATTGGCCAAAAAAACATGATGTGGCCTAGTATTGCAGTAATTAAATGGGACATTTTATTTTCTTACAAGTGCATTACAGAGAGAATCATCATGAAGGAGCATCCAATATTTTGAATAATTGTCTAATCTCTGCTTTATTTATTAAATTTAAGAAATACATTATATGATCCTCCATTTCCTGTTGGGAAAGTGGTTTCCTGGATGGCGAAGAAAATATAATGAAAAAGCAATAAATATGGTATATTTCTAGACTATTTTTATTATTATGTTTTTAACTCCAAAAGTGATTTGCAATATAATATATTGCTTTATTTCAATCACCAATATACAGCCAAAATATCTTGTTAAATATGGATTAAATTTAGAATTAAACTTTGTTCAACAAAGTAATCATATTGTCTTGAGTTTACTGTCAAAAATTTGAATTGTATTTGTTCCTGATTTCTGAAATATATTGATTCTAATTTCAATATTTGTTCCTCTTGAGGAGTTCAGCTCCTGGTTAAAGCTTTTGTGTGTGTTTTTCTTTTTTTTTTCAGGATTGACTGTAGGCAATTAAAAAGCCTTTACCTGACAGGTCATGTAGGGGAAATCTGCCCTCAGCACACCAGACTTGTCCCCAGGCAGTGCACTGAAGTTTCTGAAGGGGTCATGGTCAAGGACTAAGTTCCCCCATCCAGTCTTCTCTTGAACATAGCTGCATTCTTATCCAGGTGCCTCATCAGAAAGTCTCCCTATCAAGGCCCAAAGTGAAAGCCTTCCTTCAATGTCTCTTTATTTGAGATAGGTGGAGGATACCTTTTAGGATATATTCTTACTCTGTTTCAGCACTCACTATTTTAATCTTCTAGCCCCTGAGTCCATAAAACTGCATGAAACAGAGCTTTTCATCCTGTGCTCCCTTAACAGTGAGTTGATCTCCATGTCTGTGTTCATTCATCTGTTCATCCCGTAGTGGCATCATTCCACAGTGTAATGGAACAGGGTCATGCCCATGTCTTTCCTCAGTTTACCCTATTGCTTATATTATCACAGTAAATGACTAAATGTTCTACTGTTTACTTTCATCTTGGCTTTGTATAAATTGGCTACCTGGCATCTCAACTCAGCTCTTGGCAAAGCTGGTGCCTGGAGTAGGGTAGCCAACTGAGCATGATGCCATTCTGGAAAAGCAGAAATACTGGAAATCCTGCAGGGAACCTATGGGATGAGCTAATGGAATACATGTTGCTCTCTGGAGGAATTCCAGTGGACCCTGGGGCATTTCTCTAGCCATGCCAGTGAGTTTAGGGAAATGCCAGTAGAAAACAAGGGATATCCTAGGTGAATGTTCATGGACTGTAAATAAGTTTTGGGTTTTATGGGGAACATTGGTCCTAATCTTTAGCCCTGATTCCTGGCAGAATTTGTGAATAGGTTAGATTATTCACCCAAGAGTAGGGATTTAGAGAGGCTGTTAAAGAAATTTTCCAGTCACTATTTAAGGCCTCCCAAGCATGAGACCATGGAAGGTTTGGGTAAATCCATAAGTTGAGCAACTCTAAGCAGGTCACTGGATGTGGTGGACCCCATATTGCCCAGTAAGTTGTTGAAACATCAGAAAAAAGGAATACAGAGCCTTTCAGGATAACTTTGTTCATGGCCACAAAGATTTAGTTCTCCACAATAATGGAGGTAATCCTGTTAAAGTTAGTAATGGAGAGTTTCACTTTTAAGGTAGAAGTTACATTCTCCACCAATTAAGAGATACAATCACCAAGACAGAAATGGTGGCTGTTACAGAGGTGGCAGCAGTGTGCCATCCCAAAGTTGTAATAGACTGAAGAAGACCCTTTCTGCACACCTTGAATAGTAGCCACATCAGAGATTCCTGCAGTGGTAGAGGTACCCCTGTGAGGCAGATGTCAGCCTTCAACTCCATGATTGAGAAAAGGTGTGGCTTATTGGGTGTGTGTGTCTGGGTGCCACAGCGGGGGCTTTCTAAGATATAACAGCACAGAGAGAAAATGATAAAGTGACTACCAATCCCCCTTAGTCACATCAACACCACCATCACCACCATTGCCAAGTTGCTTCCATCCAGGAGCAATGGCATCATCAGGAGGACAGATGTGCAGGCTGCTTGGCCAAAATTTCCAGGTGTTGCCTCTGGAGCTACTACCCCTTTTCTACCCTGGGATTCCTGTCTGGAAAACAGCTGCACTCTGCTGTACTCTCACTCCCTCTAACACCCATCCCCTACAAATTATGCTGCCCTGCTGGGGTCTCACCAGACATCTGTGAATGACACCAAATTGGTACCCTGCCCACTTCCCTTCAAACCTTGGGGTTGGTCAGAGTCCCATAGTCTTATTATAGGGATTTCTCTACTAAGACCCCATTTTCCCCAGGGAGAATGAAGGCCCACTGGTAAGGTTAGCATACAGTGGTGGAAGTGGTGAGGGTCTGGATTGTACTTCATAGGCCTTTTAGATAACAAAACACTGGTGATGGTGATTGTATTAGAGCTGTCTAGGATCCAGAACTGATAGGAGATATGTGTAAATAGTATGAGATTTTATAAAATTTTATAAAAATCTCTCACATGACTATGGGGATGCAGAAGTCCAAATTCTACAGGGCAGGCAGCAAACCAGGGTCTCCAATGAAGGTCCTCGATGATTTTCCAGGAGGCACTGGCTGTCTGAGGTAGAAATGGGAATTCTCTCTCTGAATTTTGAAATCACTTTTCCTTTTAAGGCCTTCAATTGATTGGATGAGATGTCAGTAATTGCTGATGGCAATCTCCTCAGTTGTTTATAGATGAAATCAGCTGTCTATGCCATTAACTCACTGACACTTAAAGTCCATGAAATGCCTTTGTATTACAATTAGCCCAGTGCTTGCTTGAACAAATGACAAACAACTGGGCACCATTACTTGACTGAATTGACATACTAGCCTAACCAACAAAGTTCATCCCTTGCTAACTTGGCAGCCGTACACATCACCTGAAACCATACTTAACCTCTAAATAAAAGCCTAACAATATTAAACTCTCCAGAATAGGGTTCAAGTCCTTGGGTAATTGTAGCAGTTTGATATAATTGATGAATTCCAAAAAGAAATATTGGATTATATTTGTAATCTGTTCTGTACCTAGGCATGATTGAGTTATGATTAGGGCCTTGCATCCCCACCCCTTGGTAGGTGGGGACTCACAGATAAAAGTCATGGCAAAGAACAGAGTTGGGGATTTCTGATGTTAGAGTTTGATGCTGAACACCCGGGAAGTCAGCACCCAGATGAAAGAGAGGCCAGCACCAAGAAGGAAGCAACCTTGAACCCAGAGAAGAGCAAGCCCCAGAAACATAGGGACCCAGGAAGCCTGAACTCTCACAGATGTTGTGAGCCATCTTGCTCCAAATAGACTTTTGTGAGGGAAGTAACTTATGCTTTATGGCCTGGTATCTGTAAGCTGCTACTGCAAATAAATACCTTTTATAAAAACCAACCAGTTTCTGGTATTTTGCATCAGCACCCCTTTGTCTAACTAATGCAGTAATATTCACTCTTACAGTTGTTATCATTAACTAATAAAACATAAAACTAATGCAGCTTATGTCATATGATAAGGGAAAATGTTAAGGAAGAAAATCCCTTGATTAATGGACCCATGAAGCCTGGCTATGTGAGAAAGAGTAACATAGAGTGGAGGTAAATATAGAGGATACACAGCCTACTAGAAAACACTGCCCCAGTCCTGCAAGGTATTGCCACCTAGTTGGTACCATAGTTGACTCTTAAAGAGGCTGTTTCCCCATTCTGTCTATATAGATGCTTCAGGATGATGGCAAACAATGTAAGACTTTTGAAGTCCATGAATGTGTTCATTCACACACATCATTTGCTGTCAAATTGGTTCCTTGATCAGAAGCAATACTGTGTGGAATGCCATGGCAGTGGAAAAGACATTAGGTAAGTCCACAGATTTTAGTTTTGAAAGAAACATTGCATGCAAGAAAGACAAACCTATATCTGTAGTATGTGTCTATTCATGTTATAACAAATCACTCACCTGTCCTTGATGGAAAAGATCCACTGTGATTAACCTGCCACCAGGTATCAGCCTGATCACCACAGGGAATGTTGACATATTATGGCCAGAGTGTTGGTCTTTGTTGCTGGAAGATTGGGAACTCAGCAGTGGCTGTGGGCAAGTCAGCGTTTGTGAGAGGAAGTCTGTGTTGCTGAGCATATGCATAACCTCCATCCCTACCCCCATGACCACTTTGTTCATAAGCCCATTGGGCAATAACTGGAGTGGCTGTGTTAAGAGATTGAATGCTAGCTACAGAACAGCTCATGTCATCTACATTATTAAAATCTTCTGCTGAAGTCACCCTCTTGTGAACATTCACATGGGACAAAATTGTATTTTCAAGTTTTTTGCTTACTCAGAAATTTTTATCCATATATCTCTTCCCCAGATCTTTGTCACCAATTTTCCAACCACGTTTCTTCCAATTTTCTAAACATCAATCCATTGCTGCAGCCCATGAATCAGTGTACAAATGCATCTCTGTCCAAGCAAAATTAACAACCAAGTGCATTGCTATACGTTCTGCCCACTGGGAGGATTTTCTGTCATCATTGTCCTTCAGCAATACCAACAAAGAAGCCATAGTGCTGCAACTGTTCACTTTCAGTTGGTACCTGCATATCATACAGAACCAGTTGTAAACCAGGCCTGAGTTTTCTCTTCCTCAGTTAACTGATGATTGTAAGGAACTTGTGGCAACAGTGGTGACCATGGGCATTTGGGCCACTTCCTCATGCAGCTTATTTATGTTTGGAGGACCCACTTAAGCCCTATCTCATATATACCACTACCACCTGATGGTAGACTGCTGCTGTGCAGGCTGAAATTTATGGTTTGGTGAGTCAGAACAATACCCAGCTCATGATAGGTAACTCAGGTCTCATGGTAACTTGGAGGTCCATTGGTAAGCATTCAGTCTTGACTAGCTCAGTAGCAGACCAAAAGCTGTTTCTCAAAAGGAGAGTAGTTATCTGCAGATATCTGGGTTTTGCCCAAAAACCTTAAGTGTCCACATTGTGATTCTCTTATAGGGTCCTGCCAGAAGTCCCAGGTGGCATCTCTTTTTGCTGCTGACACTGCCAGCACCATAGGAATCTGCTGAATCCTATGGTCCAAATGGCAGCACACTTTGCACAGCAGTCTAGACATGACAGAGAGCCTCCACTTGGTCTGGTCTCCACATAAACCTGGCAGCATTTCTGGTCACTCAGAAATGTGGCTTGAGTAGCATACTCAAATGAAGAATATTATCTCCAAAATATGGGAAGCTCAATTAAGTGTTGTGCCTATTTTTTGGTTGTAATAGAGGCCAGATGCAACAAGTTATCCTTTACTTTAGAGGATAGCTCAATATGCCCCACCCCACTGGACACCTAGAAATTCCACAGAGGTGAAAGGCCCCTGAATTTTGTTGGATTTTTCTCCCATCCTACCTCATCCAATAAGTCTAGAGTAGGTGCTACTTCTTTCCCACTAGGATCAATAAACATGATATCATCAATATATTGACCAGTTGTGATGTCTTGTGGAGTGGGAGAGCTGATCAAGGTCCTTGCAGACAATATTATGGACTGGAAAGTTGATGTACACCTGAGGCAGGACTGTGAAGGTATCCAGCTGAAAGCAAACTTTCTCATGGCCCTTCATAATGGCAATTGATTAAAAAAACATTTGACAGGTTAATAGCTGCATGCCAGGTACCATGGGATGTCTTGATTTGCTCGCGCAAAGATACTACATGTGGGACAGCAGCTGCAACTGAAGTCACCATCTGGTTCAGTTTATGATAATTTACTATCATCTTCCAAGATGCATATATTTTCTACACAGGTCAAACAGGACAGTTGAATTGGGATGTGGTAGGAATCTCTACCCCAGCATCCTGCAAAACCTTAGTAAAGGCATTGATCTCTGTAATTCCTGCAGGAACCCAGCATTGCTTTTGATTTATTATTTTGCTAGCTAGGAGCAGTTCTAGTGGTGTCCACCTGGCCTTTCCTAGCATAGTATCCCTCACTCCATGTATCAAGGATCCAGTGAGGTGATTCTGACAGTTATTGAATATGTCTATTCCATGTATGCATTCTGTAATTGGGAAAATAGCCACAGAAAGTATCCAGGGACACACTGGACCCACAGTGAGATGGATATGAGCTGAAATTTCATTGGTCACCTGACCTACATAAGCCCTTACTCTGATTGGTGGACCACAATGTTTTTGATTTCCTAGAATTAATGTCAATTCTGAGCCATTGCCTAATAATCCCTGAAATAATTGATCATTTCCTTTCCCACAATGTACAGTTACCCTTGTAAAAGCCCATAGGTCTCCTTGGAAAATCTGGGAGAAAGATTAACAGTATAAATTTTTGGCAGGGTAATAGGATCTTTCCCCAAGGGGACCTGGTCTTCCACTCATTCAAAGGGCTCTGTGTCTGTAAACTGTCTCAGCCTGGGAAATAAGGAGCCATGGTTCTTTCTTTCTGTAATTCAAGTTAGGGTTTTGTTCATGCAAACTAGAACACTTCTGCTTATGGAGATCAAGTAATAATTTAGTAGACTGCCCAAGTATTTTTACTTCTAGTTACACCATGACCTATAGCCAATGCTATAGATCTTTGTGAGTCATCAACTTTTGATTGCTGCTTTGAGTCTGCCTTTCATTTTGATAGTCACTCTCACATTGTCTCTGGAGATTAAGTGTTTCTACTTGGCTTCTGCCAGCCTGGAGTCTGAGCAACCCCATAATGTTTAAGGATTCTAGTTTCATGACAGCAGTTCTCACAGTAATATCTGAACTACAGAGGAGAACTACAGAGCTCTTCAGGGAAAATGGAGTTAGTCTTACAAATTTATTCCTCACAGCCCTGTAAAAGGTGTGTCCTCTGGATATTCATGTGGTGGGTGGACAGGGCTTAAATGATGAATCAATTCTAGCATTCCAGTCTCTCTAAGCCTTTGGATCCCCTCATCTACAATGTACCAGGATAAATCAGAAATCTTGATTTCAGATATTCTAGGCCATCTTTTGGTCCGAGGTCCAACCAGCCACCAAAACAAACTGTTAGAGCCCTTTCTTTTTTTTTTTTTTTTTTAAATTTAATTTAATTTTATTTTTTTTATTGACTTTGTAATAATATTACATTAAAAATATATATGTGAGGTCCCATTCAACCCCCCCCCCACCCCGCCTCTCCCCCCCCCCCCAGCAACACTCATTCCCATCATCATGACACATCCATTGGATTTGGTAAGTACATCTTTGGGCACCTCTGCACCTCATAGTCAATGGTCCACATCATGGCCCATACTCTCCTCCATTCCATCCAGTAGGCCCTGTGAGGATTTACAATGTCCGGTGATTGCCTCTGAAGCACCATCCAGGGCAGCTCCATGTCCCAAAGACGCCTCCACCTCTCATCTCTTCCTGCCTTTCCCCATACCCATCAGCCACCATGTCCACTTTTCCCAATCCAATGCCACCTCTTCTATGTGGACATTGGATTGGTTGTGTCCATTGCACCTCTATGTCAAGAGGAGGCTCAGATTCCACATGGATGCTGGATGCAATCCTCCCACTTTCAGTTGTAATCACTCTAGGCTCCATGGTGTGGTGGTTGTCCTTCTTCAACTCCATCTTAGCTGAGTGTGGTAAGTCCAATAAATCAGATTGTAGGTGCTGGAGTCTGTTGAGGCTCAGGACCTGGCTATCACATTGTCAGTCCAGAGATTCAAATCCCCTAAATATATCTTAAACCCCAACATTAACTGCACCTCCAGCACATTAGCGTGAAAGTCTTATGAAGGAAGATCCCATCTGAGTCCAGATTCATCACACATAAACACCATTTCCAAAGAGGGGCCATTCTGACCCTTTGAGCAGCAGCAGTGAATCCAGAATTTTTGCTTATTGGGCCCATATCAATAAATTCATGGTGATCCAACTTTATATTACTTCCACCATTATCCCATACCCCTACTATCTATTCATACACATATTCCCCTGATTTCTGTCAATATAAATTGGAAAATTCATGCAATTCTTTCAGATTATAGCATACTTCCTCATGGCTCAAACTTCATACTTCATCTTTGGGGGGCTGTTCTGATTTTGGCCTAGTTGCATATTTGTAAAAGAAGAGAGGTGGTAAGAGTGGATAAGGATAATTAGAAATGTCTTGCAAGCTACTGACTTCAGAGCATTTTTTTGCAGTATACCTAGTGAGATAGGATTAATCTCTTCAGTCAGGGGTTGGATGGCAGACTCCTCAGTGCAGGGTGCAGGTTGGGGGATGGTATTTTCAGGGCAGGCAGGAGGTGGAGACTCCATACAATGGTCTAGAAATTGGGCAGTTCAGTCTTGAGGATGGGTGGTACCCAGCTCATGGCAGGGAGGAGGTTCAGACTCCTTGGTGCAAGATGGAGACCAGGTGATGTATGCTTGGCATTTGGTGGTCTCCACAGGACAGAGAATTCCATGTTTATCTGGAAAGTCTCAGCAGAACTTTGGGTTTCAATGTTCCCATCAATATCATCATCAACATATATGTCTCCATCTCAATCCTCAGGGTTCCACTCCTTTCCAATCAATACCCTCATTTTATCAGGAGACACCTTCCAAGGTTGAAATTTTAGTTTCCATTGTAATTCTGATACTTGTACAATGAGACTCTGAGTCTGGTTTTCAGAAATCTCAAGTCTGTGGCTATATGGAAGAAGATTTTCTTTCAGAGCACACAAAAAAACTTTCTCATCATTCATGCAGTGCTTAGTTTGCAAATTTGAAGCCTTCAGCTCATCTTTATTTTTTGGTAACTGTGTCCAGCCTGTTTAGAAACAGCTAACCAACATTACACTAACTTTTAACTCCACAAAATTCTGTTAAGGTGTTAAAAACACTCTCACCTAAAACCTTGCTTTTTATGAACATGGAAGTAGTTGTATCCAGTGATGATATTTTGCATATCTCTATTGCCAACTCAATCCATGAACTGTCAGTTGCCTCTTGATTATTGGAGTCATTACTTCCCTTGCATCTAATCAGAGTAGAAAGCCAATTGCAACAATCCTCAAACCAGAAATCCCACTTTTAAGATTCTCTTTCTGTAGAACCACTCCCAGTACCTAATTACATTATTCAGTGCTCTCTAGGGAAAGAGAACTAAGAGGAGATATCTGTAATAGTAAGAAATTTTATAAAATTGCCTCGTATATCTCTGATGATGCACAAGTCCAAATTCTGCAGGGCAGACTGCAAACCAGGGGCTCTGATGAAGGTTCTGGATGAGTTCCCAGGAGATGCTGACTGTGTCTGAAGTAGGAATTCTCTCTCTGAATGCTGAAATAACTTACCCTTTTATAGAATTCAATTTATGGAATGAGGCATCACTCAATGCTGATGGCAATCTCCTTAATTGATTGTAGATGTAATCAGCTATCTGTGCAATCAACCCACTGACTGTTAAAGTTCATGAAATGCCCTTGTATTACAATTAGCCCAGTGCTTTCTTGACCAAACAACTGGGCATCATTACATGGCTGAATTGGCACATTAGCCTAATCATCACATTGATACCTTCAAATCTTATTTAAAAAATGGGAAGAGAACAAACGATGCTCTCTTGTTTTGATGCTTAGTCCATCACCACTGGGACTCTTGCCCCAACTTAACTATGGAAGAGTCCTTAGACACCAGAAAACCTCCAACGTATGGCCATAATACTTAATGTATTACTGATATTGATGTACTCCATTGTATGGCCATAATACTTAATGTACTAGTGATATTAATTTACTGTCTATGTGTACCCCTGTTACTTCACCTCCAAGCTTTAATGGGAATTGTTGCAATTAGGGAAAATTTAAAGGGTTATGTGACAGACTGTGAACCTATTTAGCTATGTTTTCACTGACTTATGGGCTGTGTCTATAACTGCCCATTTATTCAGGCCACTGTCAAGTCTCTGATGGGCATGTAAAACAAACCTTTCTGTGTGGATAAGACATGTTGATAAAAATAAATTCTACTCTTAATCTATTCATTACCCATGGGGATGCTCATCATAAAGTCCCCTATGCTGACAAGGGGGGAACAAAACACACTACAGCTCATGGTTCTCAGCTAAATGTAGAAACTAGATTGTCCTCTGACCCAGATCAAAGAAATGTCTAATCTAATGCCATCTATTAACATAGGAGGGTATTTCCATGGGATTCAGACCTCATCCCCACCTGGGCTAGGATGCACAGATTGTCACTGTCATCAAAAGATGCCAGAGCATCTTGCAAAACTATCCCACTTTAACAATATATGTTAAGGGTAAAAATAATACCCTGCAACAGATTTCAAAGCCATCAGGTCAAGACATCCTGATAGGACATCATACTGGGCATTTCCTCCCTTCCAGAGTATCTTAACTGCAATTGGCACTTTCTCCAACCTTGATTTAGCCATTCCCTTGAGTTCTACTGACTTGAGCCATCATATCCATGTCTTACAAGATCACATTTGTTTCCTGTGTGGGATTCCTGAACATATTATGTCAGGATAATGGTCCTGGATTTCTGACCCAAGCTAAAATTGGTGGCTCAATTGTGGGACATCTGATTAACCATACATGCTCCATATCACCCTCAAGCCACAGAGGTAATCACACATTTTAATGAACAATTAAAGGACAAGCTTAAGTGACTGCTGGATGGGGACAAGTTGACCCCAGTCCAGATTACACATCTCCAGTGATCAGCCAGGGGTCACAGTGCAGCATTTCAGTGAAAGCCCACTTCCTATCTGCAACATATATTTGAGCATGATGTTTGTCCCCTTCTTTCAATTATACACCCTTCTTTATAGTTATTGAAAATTAGATCTCCATGGGGGTCCTGCAAGTGCATCCATTCCATCTAATACCTCACACCAAAACTGAAATAGATGAGATATTAAGATAAATATTAAACTGAAAAGAATGAGAAGTTAGGAAAACCTATTATAGAGTGATCTTTAAATTTCGTGGTTCTGTGCTGAACTATTCTTAAACATGATTTGACATTCTGGTTAAATTATATAGAAATGCTTTCCTATTAAAAGTTTTCTGTTCCTTTTGCATAAAATATACTGGACAAAAGATCTAAATGAGAATAAAGAATGATATGTATATAAGTATGTGTTTGTACATCAATTCAGATTTTGTATTACATGAACATATATTTCATAAAGCCATCCTGTAAAAATTATAACAAATCGGGGTCAGTGATTGCTTAGATTAAAGTCTAATTTCTAAACAATGATGCCATGCTACTTTTTTCCTTCCAGATGTATATTGATAGAGAATACTGGGACAGATTCTTCAGATGCAGGAACAATCCAAATGTTTATCAAACTTTTGAAATATGAGTACATTCTACAAACTCATTCCCAGAATATGAAAACAGCAAGAACATTCAACTTTTCAGAGAGGGCTATTCCAAGTTATAACAAGCCTTTAAAAATACCAAAAGCTGGCGACAGACTTGGCCCAGTGGTTAGGGCATCAGTCTACCACATTGGAGGTCCAAGGTTCAAACCCTGGGCCTCCTTGACCGTGTGGAGCTGGCCCATGTGCAGTGCTGATGCACGCAAGGAGTGGAATGCCACGTAGGGGACCCCCATGCGCAAGGAGTGCACCCATAAGGAGAGCCACCCAGCGTGAAAGAAAGTGCAGCCTACCCAGAAATGGTGCTGTACACACGGAGAGCTGACACAACAAGATGACGCAACAAAAAGAAACACAGATTCCTGTGCTGCTCACAACAACAGAAGTGGACAAAGAAGATGCAGCAAATAGACACAGAGAACAGACAACAGGGGTGGGGAGGGGAAGGGGAGAGAAATAAATAAATAAATCTTAAAAAAAAAATACCAAGAGCCATTTTCTTATGCATGAATAAAATTGCAGTATGAAATATCTCAGGCCTTCAGATCATGTCCGCTCAAATAACTGAATATGAGCATTTGTTATTTCGGTTGATCGGATGGCAAATGATGCTCAAGGAAATAATAGCATTCAAAAGGACTCCCTTTAGTGGTACCAAAGCCTATGGGGATTCTTAAACATTAATCAATCAGGATCTCTTTTGGATTAAAAAGGAAGTTCAGAATTCAAGGAAACTATTTTCAAATCTAAGTACACACACATAGTATCAATTTCATCTATCACTATGCCTTATTCTTCCATTACGAATCTCAGAATTGTGACATATTCTGTGTATATAAAATTTTAAATACAATTCTTTTAAAAATGCAAACACAATCAAATATGATAGACTGCTATTATGTATACATCCCATATTACTGAAATAAAATAATTAGACTTTCAGCACAAATAAGACTTCATCAAGGTCAAGCAAGTTAACCAAACTCACATTAACACACTGGGTCTTTGAGATCTCACCCAGCACCTCTATCTTTTTTTCCAACCTTCTTTTTTTATAGTTTTGAATGCTTCTTTTTGTATATAATAATCTTAATAGGAAAATATTCACCTGCAAATGTAATGTAGAAATATATTTTCACAGCTATCGACTGTAGCACTTTTTTCTGTAGATAATAGTGGAGAACAATATATGCATGACACTATTAATTCCAGAGTCTAAGAAAAATATCCCAAGAACCTGTTGCCACAGCCATGCCATCACCAGGTCCACCTAAACAACAGACATAGTTGTCATGACCAGCAAGGAGGACAAGTGCACAATGTCCTTTTAGGGTGTCCTGTACATTACAATTAAAGTCATCATAACCAGCTAACAGCAGGCACCCAGTTTTTTAGAAGACTGCAGGAGTGATTCCACAGATGATATTGTCATGAGATGACAATAATAACTCTTGGCCTTCGTGAAAGTAAAAAAAAAACCTGCAAATTTCATCATCAGAGTCAGTGGCAAAGGCATATCCATTTGGGAAAAAACTAACAGCACTAATATCAACACATGTTATGGGAAAGACTATTTACACATTCCATTGAGAATATTCCACAGTTTGGAAGAGGCATGACAAGCACCATAAATGAAAGTCCTCATGTCAGGACTTTGAGAAAGACACATCACATCTCCAGGATGCACAGTGAGTGTGGTGATCTGCTGGGTAGTTTGTTGTTGTTGTTGCTTTTAAAGAAACTTTAGATTACATAATGTGACGTAAAAAATATAGGGGATTCCTATATGCTCCACTCCCTCCCCCCCTACACTTTCCCACATTAGCAACATCCTTCATTAATGTGGCACACTTGTTACAACTGATGAAAACATGTTGAAGCTTTGACACTAACTATGGATTATAGCTTGCATTATAGTTTATACTCTGCACTGCATAAGTTTGTAAGTTATGACAAAATATATAATGCTGGCCTATATCCATCACTGCAATGTCATGAAAGACAATTCCAATGTCCCTAAAGTACCCCCATATTACACCTATTCTTCCCTGTCCCATCCCTCATAACCTCTGGTGGCCACTGTCTTTATTACAATGATAAGAGTTCTTCCATTGCTAGAATAATAATAACTCTATAGTAGAATAATGTAAATCTAATATAGTCCATTGTTCATTCCCAATCTTGAAGATTTGGGGGATGGTGATGACCACTCTGCCTTTAATTGAGGAGGGGCTTAGATCCCCTGGGGCAGATGGATGGAATTCTCTTGCTTGCATTTTCAGACACTCTTTGTTCCTTGGGATGGGCATCATCCATCATCAGTACCTTGTTAGTTGTTTTGGGTGAGTCCCCAAACTGGAGAGTAGGTGATGCAACTCTGCTGAGATTCAGGGCCCAACTGGCACATGCACTGACCAAATATTTAAGTCTTTTGGGCATATACCTATCAAATATTATACTAACTATTAGCTCAAATAGAATGGATGGAAGAGCCATGTGTAGGGAAAATTTTTTTTTCTATTTTTTTAAAATGTTACATTCAAAAAATATAAGAGGTCCCCAACCCCCTAATCCCCTCCTCCCACATCAACAACCTCTTTCATCATCATGTCACATTCATTGCATTTGGTGAATACACTTTGGAGCACTGCTGCACCACATGGATAATGGTTTACATTGTAGTTTACACTCTCCCCCAGTCCAACCAATGGGCCATGGCAAGACATACAGTGTCTAGCATCTGTCCCTGCAGTACCACCCAGAAAAACTCCAAGTCCTGAAAATGCCCCCACATCATATCTCTTCTTCTCTCTCCCTACCCTCAGCAGCTACCATGGCCACTTTCTCCACATCAATGCTACAATTTCTCCCATTACTAATCACAATAGTTCCACAGTAGAATATCAGTAAGTTCACTCTAATCCATACTCTGTTCCTCCATCCTGTGGACCCTGGGATGATCATGTCCACTCCACCTCTATATCAAGAAAAGGTTTAGATTCCACATGGATGATGGATGCAATTCTCCTACTTGGAGTTGTAGGCACTCTTGGTTCCCTGATGTGGTGGTTGAACTTTTAAACCTCCCTGTTAGCTGGCCAGGGTAAGTTCAATAAACCAGAGGGTTGGAGTTGAGAGTCTGATCAGCCTCAGGGCCTGGCTGTCACAGATAGTCCAGAGATTCATGTCTCCTGAGTATACACCAACCCCAGCACCAACCACAGGTACAGTAAAAGTAACAGAAGAGGCATGTGTAGAAAGGTCACATCTGAGTCCAACTCCATCACACTCAGGAACCCAAACTCCAAAGAGTGCCAGCTGACATGGCCCTGAACTCCAGAGCCATCTGCCATGACCACAGAACTTGTGGGTCTTTGTAGCCTTCAGGATAACCAGAACCTGCAGTTGTATCTTTGGCTGTCTCTGGGTCCCTGCTGAGACATGAGTAAGTCTGACCCCTCTGATGACCTCCTGACTCTTTTTTGGAGACTCATAGCCATATAAACTCATTTGTCCTTTCGATTTCCCCCTTTTATTCAAGGTCAAAAAGGCAGTTTTTAACACTTGATTTTACAAGCAGGCTGAGATGTTCTGCTGGGTCTGAGTTGACCCTTTTTCTAGTTACATCATTAGCTCGTGATTGGTAGTAATCTCTCAGTGCCAGGGAGGCTCATCCCTGGAAGTCCTGTCCCACACTGGGGGGAGGCAATGCATTTACATGTTGAGTTTGGCTTAGAGAGTATCCACATTTGAGCAACCTCAGGCTCTCAGGAGGTAACTCTTAGGCACCCTAAAATTCTAGGCCTAGTTCTTATTTCAGATGCACAGGCTCACAAGCAGTCATTAGTATCAAGGGCTCATTGTTGGACCACCCTTCTTTACTGCTCTTAGCCATTTCACTTGGGGGATTGTTGCTGTTCCATTGGGTAATGTGATAGAGCTCCCCTGGTTGGAACTCAGCATTTCCTCAGTTGTTGTTTTTAACTGTAACCACTATGAAAATATCCAAACATTTTTATGTACCCTGTATACATGCCCTGGAGAACTCTCTCCCAACCACATGCCCCCATCAGTAATACCTCACACCAGTGTTCCTCCCCTGCCATGGTTGAACCTCTCTGTGGTCCAAAACTTCTTCAAAACTGAAGCCTAATAAATAGCTAGGTTCCATTAATAGTAAAATGGAATATAGTGATGGGTTTAAAGGTTAGATATAGAATACATACTAATTTAGAAAAATTAAATAAAGTAAAAATAAATTGGGGTATCAAAAATGAAAAAATGAAAAAGCTTTGTTTTTGACATTTTCCCTTTATCACTGCAATAGATGTTGCCCTGTATGTACAATGGCGAGGCAATTTCTTTCATTTCTTCCTCAGTGTCAATATCCTTTTGTTTTTTTTCCTAATTATTAGTTTTGTCTTCAAAAATTTTTAGATCATAGTAGTTCACATATATAATATAGGGTACTCCCACATATCCAACATCAAACACTTTGTTCCTTCCCCAGCAATGATATTTTTACATGTTCATATTATATTTGCTGCAACTGATGTACAGATATTGAAACATAGCTTTCAACCAAGGATCCATTTTGGTTTATATTATGGTTTATATTTTAGACTATACAATTTTCTAAATTTTTAGTTATCTTATGTTTTACATTATGGTTTACATTTTAGCCTATAGACTTTTATACACTTTTGGTGTAATTTAACATGTCCTATATCCATCATTGCATGATCCTGTGGAACACTTCCATTGCCCCACAGTTACCCTGATTCCATCTATTCAATACCTCTCTCCCCCTCCCCACAGCATCCACAGTGACAATCAATCTTCATTACTTGAAGGACCATGTTTGCAGATAAGTGCAACAATGTTGAGAGCTTGACATACTCGACTGCCCTAACCCATTGGGAGCCACCAATTCTCTCAAGAGACACAATTCCCTCTGTTTGAGAACATCAATCCTCCCTGGAATGTGGGTTTACTTTCATATTCATTTTATGGGTCCCCACCTAATGATATAACACACTATGACAAAATGAGCACTCACACACACCCTAGAACCTGCCCTGTGTCAGATATCCACCCTTAATCCCCTTAAACAGGTAAACTTCCTTATTATACTTTCAAACACATACGGGACAATCTCCTATGCCCAAATGTTCCCCACCCTCCCCCCAATTTCTTGGGCCATCTGACCCATTCTCCCATACCTAGTCCCCCTCAAGCCCTCAAAGTTCCACCCAAAGGTATCTCTATGCCCCCATTTTATCCCTTCCCTGTACAAATACTTACCTCCAGCTTATCATAAATTTCACCCATGTAGGTGTCAGCTTGCACACCTCCTCTCCCCCCAACTTGCTTTAAGCCTACCATCCAGTCTCTAGCTCTGTGAGACAGCTTGGTTTACTTATTTCACATCAGAGACATCATGTAGTATTTGTCCTTAAGTGCCTGGCTTGCTTCACTCAACATGATGTTCTCAAAATTCATCCATGTTACCACATGGGTTGGTAATATATTCCTTCTTATAGCTGAGTAGTATTCCATTGTATGCATATACTACATTTTATTTATCCATTCATCTGTTGATGGGCATTTGGGTTGGTTCCAACTTTTGGCAATAGTGAATAATGCTGCTATGAACATTGGTGTGCATGTATCTGTTTGTGTCCTTGTTTTCAGATCTACTGGATATATACCCAGCAGTGGAATTGCTGGGTCATACGGCAAATCTATAGCTAGTTTTTTGAGAAACTGCCAAACTGTCCTCCAGAATGGCTGGATCCTTCTGCATTCCCACCAACAGTGGATGAGTGTTCCCATTCCTCCTCATCCTCTCCAGTACTTGTAGTCTTCAGATTTTTTGATAGCTGCCAGTCTCATGGGAGTAAAATGATTTTGATTTCATTTTCCTAAAAGCTAGTGATTTGGAGCATTTTTTCATGTGCTTTTTAGCCATTTGTATTTCTTCTCTGGAGAAGAGTCTGTTTAAGTGTCTTGCCCATTTTTAAAATGGGTTGTTTGTCTTTTTATTTTCAAGATATAGGAGTTCTTTATATATGCAGGATATGTTTCCTATCAGATATATGGTTACCAAATATTTTCTCCCATTAGGTAGGCTCTTTTTTTAACTTTCTTGACACACTCTTTGAGCTGCAAAAGGCTTTAATTTGAAGAAGTCCCATTATCTATTTGTGCTTTTGCTGCTTGTACTTCGGTGTGAAGTTCATTAAGACATTTCCTATTACAAGGTCCTGTAGAGGTTTCCCTACATTGCTTTCTAAGGTCTTTATGGTCTTGGCTCTTATATTTACATCTTTTATCCATCTTGAGTTGATTTTTGTATAAGGTGTGAGTTGGTAATCTTCTTTCATTCTTTCACATATGGATATTCAGTTGTCCAGGCACAATTTGTTGAAGAGGTCATTCTCTCCCAGTTGAGTGGGTTTGGTGGCCTTGTCAAATATCATATGACAGTATATATGAGGATCTATATCAGAACTTTCAATTTGGTTCCATCAGTCAGTGTGCCTATCCTTGTGCAAATGCCATGCCATTTTCACTACAGTAGCTTTGTAGTATGTTTTGAAGTCAGGTAGTGTGATTCCTCCAATCTCATTTTTCTTTTTCAATATATCTCTGGCTATTTGGGGCCTCTTTCCTTTTGAAATAAAATTCATAATTAGTTTTTCTAGTTCATTAAAGAATGCTGTGTTGATTTTTATTGGGATTGCATTGAATCTGTAGATCAGTTTTGGTAGGATAGACATCTTAATAATATTTAGTCTTCCTATCCATGAACAGGGAATATTCTTCCATTTATTTAGGTCTTCTTTGATTTCCTTAAACAGTGTTGTGTAGGTTTCTGTGTATAAGTCTTTTACATCTTTAGTTAAATTTATTCCTAGGTATTTGATTTTTTAATTTACTATTGTAAACGGTATTTGTTTCTTGATTTCCTCCTGAGATTACTCGTTATTGATGTACAGAAATGCTGCTGATTTTTGCACATTGATCTTATAACCTATGACTTTACTGAACTCATTTATAAGTTCTAGATGCTTTGTTGTAGACTTCTCAGGGTTTTCTATGTATAGGATCATATTATCTGCAAACAGTGAAATTTTGACTTCTTCCTTTCCAATCTGGATGACTTTTGTGTCTGGTTCTTGCCTTAGTGCTCAAGTAACTACTTCTAACACAATGTTAAATTGAAGGGGTGATAGTGGGCATCCTTGTCTTGTTCCTGATCTTAGAGGGAAAGACTTAGGATTTCACCATTGTAAATGATCTTAGCTGTGGGTTTTCCATATATACCCTTGTTCACATTCAGAAAGTTTCCTTCTATTCCTATCTTTTGCAGGGTTTTTATTAAGAAAGGGTGCTGTATTTTGTCAAATGATTTTTCCACATCTATAGATTTGATATGATTTTTTCCTTCAATCTGTTTATGTGGTGTATTACATTAATTGATTTTCTTATGTGGAACCATCCTTGCATACCAGGAATGAATCCCACTTGGTCATGGTGTGTAATTCATTTAATGTGTTGTTGAATACGTTTAGCAAGTATTTTGTTGAGGATTTTTGCATCTAGGTTCTTAGGAGAGATTGGTCTGTAATTTTCCTTTCTTGTGGTGTCTTTGTTTGGCTTTGGTATTAGGGTAATGCTGGCATCATAGAATAAGTTAGTCAATGTTCCTTCTGTTTTGATTTTCTGGAAAAGTTTAAGCTAGATTGGTGTTAGTTCTTTCCAGAAAGTTTGGTAGAAATAATCTGTGAAGCCATCTGGCCCAGGGCTCTTCCTAGTTGGGAGGTTTTTAATAATGGATCCTATCTCTCTACTTGTGATTGGTTTGTTGAGATTGTCAATTTCTTCTTTGTCAATGTAGGTTGCTTATGTATTTCTAGGAATTTGTCCATTTCCTCTAAATTCTCCTTCTTTTTGGAATATAATTTTTCAAAGTATCCTCTTATAGTCTCTATTTCTTTGGGGTCAGTGGTGATATCTCCTTTCTCACTTCTTATTTTGTGTATTTGCATCTTCTCTCTTTTTTCATTGTTAGTCTAACTAAGGGTTTGTCAATTTTATTGATCTCAAAAAATGAGCTCTTGGTTTTGTTTATTTTTTCAAGCATTTTCTTATTTTCGATTTCATTCAGTTCTGCTCTGATCTTTGTTCTTTCTTTCTTTCTTCTTACTTTGGGTTTAGTTTTTTGTTTTTTTTACTAATTCTTCCCAGTGTGCAGTTAGTTCTTCAATTTTAGCTTTTTTCTTTTTTGATGTATGAATTTATGGTTATAAATTTCCCTCACAGTACTGCTTTTGCCATATACCATAAGTTTTGATATGTTGTGTTATCATTTTCATTCATTTTAAGGTAGTTATTGAATTTTTTTTGAGATTTCCCCCTTGACCCACTGTTTTTCTAAGGGTGTGTTATTTAACTTCCATATCTTGTTGCCAAATCAGCTCTCTGTCCCTTGCAAATTTCCAGATTCATTCCACTGTGGTCAGGGAAATTATTTTGTATGATTTTGATCATTCTGAATTCATTGAAACTTTCTCTGTGGTTTAGCATGTGGTCTATCTTGGAGAATGATCCATGTGTACTTAAGAAGAATGTATATCCTACTGTATTTGGGTGTAATGTTTTGTATATGTCTATTAGGTACAGTTCCTCTAATATATTATTCAAAGTCTTTGTTTGTTTATTGATTTTTTTTTGAGATATTCTGTCCAAAGTTGATAGTGGTGTATTAAAGGCCCTCACTATAATTGTAGAGGCATTTATTCCTTCACTTAGTTTTTCCAGTGTTTGCCTCACATATTTGGAGGCATCCTTCTTGGGAGCATAAATGTTTATGATTGTTCTTTCTTCTTCAAGGATTATCCCTTTCACTAATATGTAGTCTTCCTCTTTGTCTCTCACAATTGTTTTGCATTTAAAGTCTATTTTGTCTGTTGTTAATTCAACTACTCCTGCCCTTTTTTGGTTATTATTTGCCTGTAAGATTGTTTTCCAGCCATTCAATTTCAATTCCCTTGAATCCCTGGGTCTAGGATGTGTTTCCAGTAGACAGCATATAGATGGGTCATATTTCCTTATCCAATCTTCCAATCTGAGTCTCTTGACAGGTGGGTTTAAATCATTGACATTGCATGTTATTACTTTCAAGGAATTACTTATATTGGCCATATTTTTTGGATTTGTGATGTTTTGTTTGACTTTTTTCCTTTTTAGTTGTTTTACACTCTCCTCGCACTCTGTACCTCCTGTTTTTTTCTTCCTTCCTACAGAACTCCCTGTAGTATTTCTTAAAGGGCAGGATTTTTGTTGGCATACTCTCTTAGTTTCTGTTTATCTATGAATATTTTGAACTCTCCAACATTTTTGAATGCTAGTTTAGCTGGATAGAGTATTCTTTATTAGAAATTTTTTTCTCTTAGTCACTTGACTATGCCATACCACTGCCTTCTTGCTGCCATGGTTTCAGATGAGAAATCAGCACTTAATCATATGGAGCCTCTTTTGTATGTGATTGTCCTCTTTTCTCTTGCTGCTTTTAATATTTTCTCTTTGTCTTGAGCATTTGATAATTTGACAAGTATATGTCTTGGGGTAAGCCTGTTGGGATTTATGTTATTTGGGGTGGGTCATGCTTCCTGGACATGTACATCCATCTCCCTCAATAGGCTTGGTAAGTTTTCAGCCATTATTTCCCCCAACACCCTTTCTGTTCCCTTTCCCCTCTCTTCTCCTTCTGGATGCCTATAATGTGTATGTTTGTGCATTTTGCATTGTCATTCCAGTCCCTAAATCCCTGCTGGATTTTTTCTATCTTTTCATCTATTAATTCTCTATCTGTTTAATTTCAGATGTACTCTCTTTCATATCATTAATTCTTTCCTTTGCCTCTTCAAATCTGCTGTTATTTGCTGAGAGTGTATTTTTCATTTCTTGGTTTGTTCTGTTCATCCCCATCATATCCATTATCTTTTTGTACATGATTGCAATTTCTTCTGTATTCTCTCTAAGTGTTTCTTCATATTCTTAATGTCTTCCTTCACTTCATTAACCTGGTCCCTAGTATATGTTTTGGGAGCTTTAATTACTTGTTTGAGATTCTGCTCTTCTTCCTTGTTTTTATTTTGTTCATTGGATTGGGCCATGTTTTCCTGATTATTGATTTGGTTTGTAGTGCTTTTGTTTGTTTTTTGCTGTCTGGTCATCATTTTATCTTGGTGGGTTTATTCAGTTGATTAGTTTCTTTTTCTAATCTTGGGGTTTAATTAGTTGTTGTTTTGTGTGCATGTTAAATCTTCTCTTTGTCACTTTGTTCTTATTCTATTTCCTTGTTGTTGGCTAAGTTCACTTGCAGGAAAATATTAGGGCAAGAGAAAGGAAAAGGAGTAAGACAAGAAAAAGAATAATAGTAGTATTGATAGTAAATTTTAACAGAAGAACCATGTGAGATCTGGAGAATGGATATTAGACTCATATAAACTGTGTAGAGTTACAACAGTAAGAAAAGTGGAGTACCTATAATGAGACAGTAAACTGAATATAGGGAGGAATACTGTATGAATTAAAAAGCCAGTGTAGTCAGAAGAGAGGGAAAGAGAAAAGAAAGGACAATAATATAAAGAGTGAATAAACGATGGAAAAGTGTAGAAAGGTATTAGGAATAAAAAGTCAGAAATATTGGGAGCCAAACAAAGCATGGTGGAATGTAAGAGAAACAAAAATTGATGGAGGATAGAAAGAAGTAGAGGAGCGGGGATAGCATTGGTAGCCAAATCAGTAAACACAGAAAAGAAGAAATTGAAGACGAGGAAACACAGCAAATGTAAGTGCTCCCTGCAGCATATAATATAAAAAGTATAAAGAAGTAAAGAATGAAAGAAAACAAAGGAGGGGGAAAAGGGGTGGGAAGTGAGCAAGAAAAAGAAAAGAAGAAGAAGGAGGAGGAGGAGGAGGAGGAAGAGGAGGAAAAGGAGAAGGAGAAGGAGAAAGGGCCATGGGGGGATAAAAAGGAAGGAAAAATGAGAAAACAAACAACCAAAAAAGACCAGACAATATTTCAAGCAAAGTATCCTCTTTGCAGTTAAATAAAATGCTGAGGAGTCTGACCTTCCCCGTTTTGCCCTTTCTCACTTCCCTCTCTCTCAGGGCACCAGGAAAGCTGTGTGAGGGGTCCAGTAGGAGATTCAAGTGGGTCCTTGGTGAACCAATTCACCAGAGAAAACAATGACTCTTAATTTCCAAAGAGAGAGCACCCACACCTCCAGGAACACCAAACATGCTATTAGAAGCTTGGAAAATACGTCCTACAGTCCCTCTCCCTTAGGTGTGCTACAGGAGGGCTAGCTGATTTTCTGACTCCACCTTCTCCCAGAGTAAGTTTCCTATCCCAGGACATTTAGGGATATTTGTCTTTCTTAGTAGATTCACCTCTCCTTTCTTCCCAGGCTCTACCCAAGCCAGCAGGTATGCTTCTCCAAGCTCAAAATAAAAGGGGGGGGGGTGACAAGAAAATTGCACCCACACTCACTTGGCCCCTATGCACCTCCCACCAAGTCCCTCCCACTCACAGAGTCAGTCCAAAACCAGAGGGCTAGGGTAATCTGTATGTCAGGAAATGCTGGATTCAGGAGAGGGAAGTCTGGGATATTGCAGACTCAGGGTATGTGGGTCTGTGGAACGTGGGCTACAGGGTCTTGGGGGTCATGAACCTGGGCACCATGTTGCTGGGGAACACAGGGCTTGGGAACACTGCCACACTACTGACAGTTCAGTGAATGCTGCGGCTGCCAGCCCTAGAGGGAAGGGTCCCACCTCCCCACAACTTCCGACCTCAGCGCTAGAAACCCACAATTCTAATTTTAGCAAGCACTACCTTTGTTGCGGTCTCTCCAAATCGATGTCCAAACACCTCCTGCCTTGCAAGCTCCCAAAACTGCCCACTCCGGCATGATTCCAACCCTACTCAGCAGGTCCTTTGTGGGAGAAATTTTAAAGTGCACTCACTCAGATGCCATCTTGCACCCGGAGAGCGGGAAACTTTTTGATGTTCCCTAAAGAACATGTTGTCTCATCTGAACTTGAAGCAATTTGGCTATCATTGAAAAATGTCAGCAGGGCAATAGCTTGTGTGATTTGGGAACTCTCAGCTCATTCTCACACTTCCTTCTCTGGTTTTTAAGTTGTAATAACAGTAGACATTGCCCAATTCTCCACAAACAACATAATTACCAGAAGGTGCATAAATATAGATCATCACCCAGAATGATCTCAATGGAATAGTATGCATCTTATTTTTTGCGCATGTACCCCAAATAATTAATTTTCCTTCTTAAACATCACTAACTCAATCACATCCCCAATGCATAGCATAAATTTTAGCTAGGTGATCCCTAAGTGTATGTTGTAATCACATTTGTATTGAGCCACAGAGCCCATATTTGATGTGCTATGAATAAGTGTTGTATCATTACATGCTTTCCTATCCTCCTGGATCTGATTTCACAGTGGTTCTGCCTTCTGCCTCAACTGTTCAAGTTCATTCATTTTTTCAATTTGTTTACTTGAGGAACTAACAAGTGAAAAGAACTGAAGAGAGTTCTAACCTGCATCTACCAGGTTCTGACTGGGTCTGCTTGGGCTCACTATCCCCATACAAGCAGAACTAATATGCTGAAAGCAGCACATGGCCAATAAAAGCACAGCTGAGACACACTGAGACTGTGCAGCCAGATAGTAAACTCTTATATAAGTTTTGATTACTAAATGGGACACATTAATAAGAACAACAACAACAAGCCAGCACCTGGGGAGGTGCATAGGATGTGGGAACACATGCTGCCTTTATGAGTTGCTTTGTGTGTTTTGTGTATAATTAACTGCTGATCTACTACCACACCTGATAGAACTCACTATGAAACCAAGGATTTGTCCTCAGCTCCTGCAATATCCAAGTAGAAGTTCTCCAGAATACCTTAGGTGGTCATTCTAAACCAAGGACTAAACTAAATGATTGGCCCTATACTAGGAACCCTAATGCAGAATTCTGGGCAATGGGAAGTCATACTGGAAGTCTAAAAAGCTTAAATACTTCATTAACATAGGTTCTTACTGAGGTGCCATAATACTGTAAAATCTGTTTCTAGGGAATCAAGTGTGTCCTCTGAGATTGCACTTCTTATAGGTGTACTCCACCATGACACTGTCTCAGCCCTGGAAGGCACTCAGGTAAACTTCTACTCACAGGTCAGAGTTGTCCTGTCCATAAATTAGTGTTCCATGTCAGTTCATATGAGAACTTCAGAAAGAAGGTTCCTGGCTCTCTAAATCAGAACCAATATATTATGACATCTTTACCTAGCCTGGCTATGTTTGAAGATCTTGTCTTCATTTAGTCCTCCTGGTAGACCTGATAAATGCGCTTAGAGTTATTTTGGTCATGGTTTGGTTTGCTGTTGCCTCAGGCTAAATACCTGTTTATTTACACAACACCTCAAAGAACAACCCATTTGGATCAATGTTTTTGTTGTCTATGTTTCTCACTCAGGTCCTAAAATAACAAGACATGGAGTTGAGGAGTCTTAGACCTGATAAAGAACCTGTGTCTTGTTTTTCAATTCTGACCAGAGGCAACTACCAAGGCTTTACTGGCAGGCCACATAGAGGGACATATTCCCTCCCATACAGACCTGGCACACAGCCAAGTCTGTGCTCTGAAAGGGGTTACAGTCAGGACTCAGGCCCCTTTGCCTCGTCATGTGCTTGTGTATTTATGCCTCTCTCTTAGGGGTTCAAAATCAAAGCCTTCCAAATTGGGTACCACAGCTGAGACCTCAATATCTGGGAGAAAAGAGGAGAAGACCTTGAGGACTTCACTTTTTCTACTCCTCAGTACACTACGCACTCTTCCACTATGAGGCATCATTCTTCTCCCCTTTCACTCTAACACTGTCCAGGATTTCTGGGTCCATAAAACTTCAGAGCCTTTTCTTTGGGGGAACCCTCAACAATGAGAGATACTCATGGCAGTGCTCATCCAATAGACACTCTCCTGGTGGTACCAATCCATGGAGTAATGGAGAAAGCAATCTTTTTTTGCTTTTTGCTCTTATTTTATCACAGTAAGTGATTAAAGTGTTCACTGTTTACTTCCATGTTGTATTTGATTTTGTAATCTGTAACATTTGATAACTGGCATCTCAGGTCAGTTCCTATTCCACTCAGCTCAGAAGTCTCTCAGATCAGCTCTCTCTTAGGTCTTGACACCCTCAAAATTGCACATTTTTCACTGTGGGGAAATAAATCATACAAAACACCTATCACTTTGATTAAACTCTTCTGTGGACACTCATAGTCCAAGAAAAGTATTTCACTTGGTCTTCTATCACCCTAAACTGTTAATCCTATCCAATAAATTAGTACTATCATAAGTCTAATGTATACATACCAGTCTGACAAGATTATTTCCCCCAGGCATTGTCTCTCATTTTTCAAAGAAAAGTATACATTATAAAAGTACGTTGTGGGAAGCAGACTTGACCCAGTGGTTAGGGCGTCCATCTACCACATGAGAGGGCTGCAGTTCAAAACCCCGGGCCTCCTTGACCCATGTGGAGCTGGCCCATGCGCAGTGCTGATGCGCACAAGGGGTGCCATGCCATGCAGGGTTGTCCCCCATGTAGGGGAGCTCCACGCACAAGCACTGCACCCCATAAGGAGAACCACTCAGCGTGAAAGAAAGTGCAGCATGCCCAAGAATGGTGCTGCACACATGGAGAGCTGACACAACAAGATGATGCAACAAAAAAAGAAACACAGATTCCCATGCCACTGACAACAACAGAAGTGGACAAAGAAGAAGACGCAGCAAATAGACACAGAACAGATAACCAGGGAGGGGAGAGGAGAGAAATCAATCAATCAATCAATCAATCAATCTTTAAAAAAATTACACATTGTAAACTCAACCATTTCCATGAGCTTTTCTTGAAACATTTCACGTCATAATTAAAATATAGTTTTTAATTTTAAATCTTTCCCAAATAAATTTCTTGTTAAATTCATTTGAATTTATGTGATCTGAGTTCAGAAATAAAATGAGATACCATTGTAACAATAAAGGGCCAACTACAGACCAACTCTTATACAAGCACTTAATAAATGACAGGGATAATGTGTGGAATACAATAACAATAAATACTTTTCAATTAGTGTTGCTTGTAAGTTGGATAATCCCACTGGAAAAACTGAAATAGGACTCATACATCTAACCATTAAAAAGATATAAATTAAGATAAAGGACAAAATATGTAGTCAAAACTGCAATTATTTCAGAGACTAAGAAACTTGGTAAAGAGTTTTTAAACAAGAAATAAAACACAAGCCATAACAAAAATAGTGATTAAATTTGTTATATTAGAGTTGAGAATTTCTTTTCCTCAAAGGATATTGATGAGTACAAAATTATAAGTAACAAGTGAATTTATCTATCACACATCATGTAAATAGGAATTACACAGAGGAGGATTTCAATAATACCATAGAAGTTTATTATAATTTAAAATCAACATTAGGTATTTATGAGTGTGTGCCTGTGTATGTACATGTTTAGCACAAGAGAAAAATGTCAAATATCTGACAATGTAAGGCATTTTTCATAATTTGAGCAAAGAAAACTCTCAATCATTGCTGATAAAATTGATACAAGTTTAGAAAATTGTGTGATGTTGTAACAATATACTTAGGCTTTGTTATACTTGAGTGAATACTCAATGCACAGTGTAGAATTAGTTCTAAGTCATGATCAATACCCATTGCATGTTAGCTACAACTCCAACTCTTTACTCTGGAACCAAAGCTGATTGTACAGCTTCTACCCAGGAATGGAAAAACAAACAGTTTATGGTAAAAATAATCATTCTCCTACATTCACATTCTTCCCTTCCTTTGTCTTTTATTTTGTCTCAGCTTGTTACATCTTCAAGCTTTATATCAAAGAGATACTGGAGCACCAGCCTCTTATAGGGAGTATTAAAACATCTGATAATAAAAACCACTTAAAGGACACTGTAATAAAGTTAATGATTTGGAAAGAGTAAAAAACCAAAAAAAAAAAATTAATGATTAATACAGGCAAAACACACAGGACATATATTATGAATAAGAAACAAATATTTCTATTTGTTGGCTACTGAGATGAGGGTTTCTGGGTAAAGTGGCATTTAAAGATAGAAGGATGGTTACATATGAAGCAGAGAACAATATTGGTACTATTGAAATTTCTAGGAAATTCTTTAAAATTAACACATTCCATCTAATCATATTCCCAAGTTATAGTTTATTTTCTGCTGTATAATAGATAAATAAAAAGGTCTTAAATAACTAAAAAATTTTTAAAAATTTAAAATAGTTCTTAAACTATATGAAGTCTGACTATTCCTTTAAGAAACAGAAAAATAAAACTCTTTAAATCTCCAGGGTATAATTTTATATTGTTGTAGAGAAATCAGGTGTGTGCGGTATCGAAGGCAAGGACACGAGAGTACCGAGAAGGAAGTCGGTTTATTTTGACTGGCTGGGCTCGGCGGACTCTTGTCCTAATAAAAACCGAACCCCGAATAGCCTTTTTCAGACCCTTTTATACAGAGGATATAGGATTAGGGAGACTAACGGTGATGGTATGCAAACAGACCTTTGGTTAGGTTCTTCAGTGTTTGATCTTAGCATCAGTTAGGTTATTTCCTCCAGGTGAGTTACATATTCTCCACATCCAAGCCAGCTTGGATTAGCCTATCTTCCACATCCCGTCTGGAGGCGACCCTGAGTACACATTCAGTCTCACATCCTTTCTGAACATTCAAAGACTGTAGGGCCTATATCACTTATTTGGCCAAACTGGGGACTAGGTACACTTGGAAACAATTTTTAATTTATGCACAGGCTATATCAATATCTTACTTTTGGAAAGTGTGTATTAGCAAGATTGGAGCTCTGCAATCTTTATTGCAACCTTTATTGCTGTATCTCATTACATTCTATCACTAATGAATCCTGTTTTTCATTATGTAGAAAACTTGAATGAAACAAGTGCAGTGCACATTTTTTCATACAGAGCTAAAGAAAAAACCTAAATCTTGACATCTATATTCTCTGTTAAAGTCTCCCATTTGAATGAGGCAAAGAACTACTCATGGGTTCTGCCCTTACTGTATATCCCAGTACTATATCCTTACCATATCCTCAATTCCCTAGTTTTCTCTTAGTACTATTCACTTTATTACTTAAACCAGGCACATGTATGAGTGAATGCAAGGAGATCAATTTAAAAAGAATGCCTCTCTAACTCCAAACAATCAAAATTTTCTTACAGGGTAACAGTTACTATCAAGTACCATGAAATTTCTTAAAAAGCATAGGCATCTACTTAGGTTTTGATATAGAAGGCACGGTTTTCTTATGCTATACTTTGCACTTAGACCTAATTGTCATAATAATTTTCCAAAATATTTTGACAAAATTGAAAGCCTTTTCAAGATGAATATGTGAATTACACCAATATAGAACTGAGTAAGAAAAAGTATGGTGCAGAAATACATAGCTTACTATAACATATTAACAAGATATATACAGGCAAGAAAACTTTAGATATTTTACAGAAAAAGATTCAAATTTTTAAACATATCAAATATAAAGCAAAGTTCATTCCAATTTTGTGCTTAAGTATTTTTATTTAAGGAAAACCCTGCTAGGGAATTTAAAATATCTGTGGAACATTCTGCCTAGAGCAGTGTTCATCTCTCTGTTCCACAGACTATAGTATAGATAAGGGGGTTTACAAGTGGGGGCACCATGGTGTAGAACATGGCTGAAAATAGGTTTTTAAGAGAAGGTTTCTCTGCAATGGGGCCTATGGTAGCAATAATTCCAGAAATTGTAAATATAAGTAGAATTGCCAATTGTGGGGTACAGGTTGATAAGATTTTATTACGGGCTTCCACAGAGTTCATGCTAAGCACCATTGAGAATATATTAATATATGACATAATCAATAAGGCAAAACATATTAAACCCACACCTATATTTAAAGCTAAGATGACAGACTCAGAAAACAGAACATCTGAGCACGAGATTCTTAAAATTTGAGGCACATCACAGAAATATTGATGGATCACTTTGGACTCCGTGAAAGGACACCTGAACATGTTGCCTGTGTGGATAGCAGAGTAGACCAATCCACTTGCCTGTGAGCCACCAGCTGCCTGTGTGCACAGGTGTGGGGTGATGGTGAGCCCATAGTGCAGAGGGTGGCAACTGGCTACATAGCAATCAAATGACATCACCACAAGGAAGGCCAGCTCCACGGATCCAAAGAAGATAAACAGGAAAATCTGACAAGCACATGCTGTGAGAGAAATTGACTTATCATTTGTCAGAGAATTCATAATCAACTTTGGAACAACAACTGAAATGCAGCAAAGATCTATGAGGGATAAATTGCCAATAAAGGTGTACATTTGTGAGTATAGATGTAGGTTGATCACAATGACAGTAATTGTTAGAAGATTCCCAATCAATGCTCCTAGATAAATCACTAAGAACAGCAAACCTTGTACAACTTGCAGCTCCTGAGAGCTTGAGATATCCATGAGGACAAATTATGTGAAGATGGTAAGATTGCTTATGTGTACTCATATGCTGCAGTCTTCCTGGGAGTCAAAGTACAAAATTGTAAGATAACACCAAAGAACAGAATTAAGCCATTCCACAATATCAACAAATATAGTGTCAAGTTCATTCTAATTATGCAATATATGTGGGTTTCTATTACATACTATCCAAATATACATACACATATACATATATTGCAGTCAAAGATTTTTCTACCATATTTTGTGAAATACTTTTTATAACCAATTGCTAAAGATTCACTAAACTATTTTTTTTAGTCCTTCATTCATATACACAAAAACAGTTTTGAAGACATTTATGCTAGTACCACCTCTGATTTCTCAACACTTTAGAAGAGTTGAATGCTGTGGGATTTAGGAATACGCAAATGTGCCTGACTTCATCCTTATGGGATTGAAACACTCTGAAGGTATCCAGGGGTGAAAGGGTCCTCTTTATGTCATTTCTCCTGATGTAGCTGATTACTCTCTCCAGGAATGAAGGCATGATATTGATAATTTGCCCGAGTCTTTGACCTCACACTCCCATGTACTTTTTCCTGAATCACCTCTTCATTCCTTGACCTCAGTTGTTGTGGAATTTAAGAGAAGTTCAATTATTTGAGTATAGAGAGGCCAGGACTCAGGAATGATTTTGAGAAGGAAAAATGGTTTATTGACGGCCGGCCGGACTCGGGAGCTTTCAGTTTGAATCCCGAGCCCTGAACAAGATTTTCAAACGTCTTTTATACAGAGAGGAAAGGCCAAATGGTCCCTTTGTTTCAGTTCTCAATAGGCTTCAATTAGCATATATCTTCCACATCTTAGGTAAGCTTTTAGCATGGACTCCAGACATTCTAGATAAGCCTTTAGCATATTTGGTTTTTGCATTTCCCCTAAATACTTAAAGTTTATAGCCCGCGCATTGTTAAACATTTCCTGGGACTGGAGCTGCTGCTAGTCCCCAAGGGCAGGACTGCAGCCCCCCCACCGTTCCACACCCACAAGTCAAACAACTTAGTTATCTCTGAAGAGACAAAGAGCCTTCCACCCATAGCCCACATCACAGTTACTCAATTCATCTCACCTAAAACCTAAGAGACCTTACTGACCTCTAACAAGTTTACTTGATTCATGAGCTGCTTCACACAAATGTCTTTTTTTCTTGGCTGTCACTGAATTTTTTCTCCTCTCCTCAATGACCTATGACAGCTGTATAGATATCTGCCATCCTTTTCACTATCCAGTGCTTATGTAGAAGAGACTGTGTTGCACCCTCATCACTGGGTCCTGTGTGACTGGTTTTATAGACTCTTTGGTCAATATTCTTTGCATGAACGTCTGCATTTCTGCAAATGCAATGTAATATATCACGTTTTCTGTGACTTAACCCCAATTTTAGCCCTGGTCTGCACTGATACTATTGACATTGAAATCATGATGATCATTCCCATGGGCTCAAAAACAATGGTTTCCATTTTCACAATCTGTGTGTTCTACAGGTCCATTCTGTCTTCTATTCTGAAATGTAATTCTAATTCAGGAAAGCACAAAACTTTCTATACTTCTACCTCCCATCTCCTGGTAGACACCATTTTTTAAGACACCAGGATTTTTATTTAAAACCAAAAAAGCCCAACTCCTTGGAAATGGATCAAGTGGTCTAGGTGTTTTATGCTAATCCACTCATTTAAAGATATAGGAACAAAGAGGTGAAAAGTGCTCTCATTAGTCATAAAGAAGAGAGAGGGGCTCCAGGCAATTGAAATGTCAATGATGCTGAATGTCTGAGCTCACCTTTTCATTCTTTCCTACTTGGTTATTTACTTGATCTCTGTTTTTAAATTAGTTCACATTTCTGTTGAATCATCTTCTACTTGACCACACACAATCTGGAACATTTCCAAGAATATGTTTTTAGAAATTAGCATAGTAATTGAGACCCAAGAAATAAGTTAAACCTGTGCTTTAATTTTAAGTTTTTCTAAATAAATCAGTTTGTAAATAACTCTATGGATAATTTTAAATCCATAGAGATATCATAAAGGATAAATCAGGTGTTGAATTAAAAAATTTTACCCAGTATTACTAAATTCTGGTCACTATCATCATAATAATTACATTCTTGCAAAATTTTGAATACCCAGTGATTTTTTTAATAATAATATTAACTGATCTTTTATAAATACTTTTGGCTTATCTTATTCATAAAACAAGTGGATTAAAAGAAAGAACAGAATTTTCATATTTGCCTTTTGGAACAAAGTAAAATATTGTGATAGAATTAAGTTATAGAAAATAGTATGTGTGAACATTGAAGAAAATTTGGAAAATATTGAAAAATTTTAAAGAACATAGACATATACCAACCATTTCTGCAAGTTTTATTCATGGGCTTCTAGACTAGTCATATATGTGTATGTATAAATGTTGTAATATTTGAGAGAAGTTCAATTATTTGTGTATAGAGAGGCCAGGACTCGGGAATGATTTTGAGAAGGAAAAATGGTTTATTGACGGCCGGCCGGACTCGGGAGCTTTCTGTTTCAATCCCGAGCCCGGAACAAGATTTTTGAATCCCTTTTATACAGAGAGCAAATGGTCCCTTTGTTTCAGTTTTCAATAGGCTTCAATTAGCATATATATCTTCCACATCTTAGGTAAGCTTTTAGCATGGACTTCAGACATTCTAGGTAAGCTTTTAGCATATTTAGTTTGCATTTCCCCTAAATACTTAAAGTTTATAGACCTTGCATTGTTAAACTGTTTCCTGGGACTGGAGTCCTTGCCATTGTTAGCAAGGGCAGGGCTGCAGTCTCTTACCGTTCCACACCCACAAGTCAGAGAGCTTAGGTTATCTCTGAAGAGACAAAGAGCCTCCCACCCATAGCCCACATCATATATTACATATTTACATAAAACTTTTTCTTTTGGCATTTGCAACTTTTGATTTCCACTCATCCCTAAAATATTTGGCAAAATCTTTCTTATTTAAAATTGTGAAACGAATGTTTTCATGGTACATAAGTGCAAAAACTTTAACCCCTGAACTTTTTGTAAATACATGTGGTTAATATTAGCATGCAGTAATCTCTCTTTTGTGTCTACCTGTTAAACATTTGAAAATCCTACCATTCCGTGAAGTGTCAACAAAATTCAGTAATTAATATTTCTTTGTTTAATTTCAGTATAATTTTTAAAATATTTCATTTCTTCTGATTTCTACAAATTTATTATAGTCTTTAGAAAGAAATTATTCAGTTAATTTCTATGCTCGTTTAAAAAATTAATAAAGATAATGTATAAACCTAAGAACGGACAATGATTCCAACTTTTCTGACATCCCATTTTAGTCAGATAGTTTGATAAAAATTTCCATTTAAAAATTCCTCTATATTATCTGGAATTGCAGATTTAATTTTTTCTGCTATTCAAAAATTTTTAAAGAAACTGTGTTCTCTTCATTTTCCAATTATTTGACTTTTATTTAAACTCCTACAGTATTTATTACAATATTTTTTCCCCAACCACTTCTCCTTGGGCTCAGAAAACAAGAAATCGCCTCCAGAAACGCGGTCTGTCCAATTCCCGGCACTCGCTGGGAAACGCCCTCAGGACTGAGGAAGTTTGCTGAGCTTCGGCGAACTTACGTGACAAAAACTCACAGCGGGGCACCAGTCAGAGGGTCTGTACCAGGCTTTGAACCCGCGCCAGGGGTCCCGGGACTACCGCGTCTCCACCTCGCGGGCTTGCGTGCCGCGGAGCCCCGCGGGCCGCGGGCTGGAGGAGGCAGTCCCGAGCCGGGGAGGAATGGGGGCTCACCCGGCGCCCCCGGCGGGCGGAGCGCGGCTCGCGGCAGCACGGGGAGGGGTCGCGCACGGCAGTCCCGGGGCCGCGGCGCGGGAAGGGCTGAGCGCCGTGCGCGGGGCGCGCTCCAGCTCTTCGCCTCGCGCCTCCCGCTGCGCTCGGGGCTGCGGTCGAGCCCCTCGGGGTCGCGGTGGCGCGCTCGCGGGGCTCGTAGGGGGCGGTGGGGGGCTGGACAGGCCGTGCAGCGAGGCCGCCTCCTGGTGGGTGAGGACGCTGCGCCCCGGCAGGAGCGCGTCGCTGCCCAGGCCTCGAAGGGCTGCCCCCCAGGTTCCCGGGGCCCTCAGAGGTGCCAGGTGGCCGGTGAGCAGGAAGGGGCTGTGATGGGCTGAGGGTGGGAACGGGTGGGTGACAGGACGGGCGGGACTGTGCTGGAAAAGAGCGACCAGGTGAGATCCCGGGGGCTGCGGAATCCAGCAGACACGCCCGGGGCGGGGAGGGGGGAGGGGGAGGGGCCGGCTGAACGGGTCCAGCTTCGTGCGCCCCTCCAGCGGGTGGGGGTCCAGCTGCAACTACCTGACCTGCTGGAGGGGTGGAGCTGCCAAGCTGAGCACGGGGACCGCGCACCACTTCCCTGCTTTCCCGGCTGCCCTCGGATAGGGTCTGGCACTCCAGGAACTTTTCTGCAGAAGAAGGTGAAGGGCACTGGGCCGCCCGTCATCTCGATTGGGTTTGGCATCCTGGGCTGGAACGCGCCCTGCAGGGACCCGAAGGGTCCTGGGTGTGGGAGCAGGGGGCGCTCCCTGGGAAGGCGGGAGGTAGGAAGTTGGAATGTGGGAAGTAGGGGCTGAAGAGCTTGGGAGCGCCCTTGTCAAAGGCGGGATGCGCGGGCGAGCAGGCGGCCTTGGGGAAGCCCAGCGGGGAAAGGGGCGAATGTGTTCTGGTGAGTGTGCTGGTGTGTGCTAGTGTGTGCTGGTGAGTGTGCTAGTGTGTGCTGGTGGGTGCTGGTGGGTGTTGGTGGGTGCTGGTGTGTGCTGGTGTGTGTTGGTATGGGTGCTGGTGTGTGCTGGTGAGTGTGCTAGTGTGCTAGTGTGTGCTGGTGTGTGTGTTGGTGTGTGCTAGCGTGTGCTGGTGTGTTGGTGAGTGTTGGTGTGTGTTGGTGTGTGCTGGTGTGGGTGCTGTGCTAGTGGAACTCCGCCTGCAGCAGAGCCCTGGGTGCAGGAGGCCGCGGGCCGCTCCGCTCTGGACCAGAACACGCGTGTACCGAGCACCTCGAGATGGCTCAGAATCCCCGAGATTGCTGGCAGGGGTGGCTGCTGGTGGAGGAGAGCAGCAGGCTGGCCTGGGCTGGGGATCTTGCGATGAGCCGGCTGTTGGCGGGGAGCGCAGGGGCGGGGGCAGTGCTGGGGGGCGGCGAGCACGCCCCGTGGTGCCGCGTGGTGCTGGTGCGGGGCTGGGAGCCGAGCGCCACGTGCCAGGTAGAGGCTGGAGCCGCGTAGGGCCCGCGGGGCCAGGCGTGTACGAGGACAGGGCCGCGCGCTTCCAGAGGCCGAGGCCGGCGCCGCTGCTCCTGCCGAGGCCTGCGGGCCGTGGTGCGTGAGCTGGCCGAGGGTGGGGAGCGGGAACGGGCTGGGGACCGCGGGCAGAGGCTGCGGGGTGACGCGGGGCGGGGCGGGGGCGTCCTTCTTCACCAGGGGCTGGCAGGGCTCCTGGCGGGGACCGAGGAGGGCGCGACAGCGGGGGCGGTGGTGGCTGCGGAGGCGGCCTCGGGGCTGGCAGGCCCGGCAGGAAGGCGCCTCGTGCTCACTGCAGCCCCGCGACCTTGGGCGCGCCCTCGGCCTCCCGCCTCCCGCCCAGCGCGGGACCTTCACCTGCCGCGGCGCAAAGAGCGTCTCCAAGCCCACTGACGCCGCGCGGGTCCCGGCTCCACGTCGCTTGGCAGGCGACCAACAGTAGTCCAGGACGGAGCCGGAGCCGGAGCTGGAACGCGTGGACGCGGGCGGCGCCGTGCGGGGCCCTCGCCCCCAGGAAGCTCAGGTGGCGGCCTCTCCCCAGAGGGTGCTCCTGGGCTGCGCCTCCGCTGGGGGCTCAAGGTAGACCCGCTCCCAGGGCCATGGTCCCGGCGCGAGTCCTCAAGTTTTAACTACTAACAAATACAGAATATCCTTTCCTTTCATATTTTAGAAAGGGCTTATGTTGTTATTAAATAAATGTAATGTGAACTTTGGGAAATATGAAAACACTAGAGCATTTGCAGGTACCTGCTATCCCCATGTATTTCCTTGCATATCGTATTTTATGTAAGATTTGGTTTGAGGTTTTGTTTTTGTTTTTTTAAAGATTTATTTATTTATCCCCCACCCCCCTCTGTTCTCTCTGTCTTTGTCTGCTTCTGTTGTTGTCAGCAGCACGGAAATCTGTTTCTTCTTGTTGCGTCATCTTGTTGTGTCAGCTCTCCATGTGTGTGGCACCATTCCTGCACAGGCTGTACTTTCTTTCACGCTGGGCGGCTCTCCTTACGGGTTGCACTCCTTGCACGTGGGGCTCCCCTACGCGGCAGACACCCCTGCGTGGCAGGGCACTCCTTGCGTGCATCAGCATTGCGCATGGGCCAGCTCCACAGGGGTCAAGGAGGCCCCGGGTTTGAACCTCGAACCTCCCATGTGGTAGATGGACTCCCTAACCACTGGGTCAAGTCGGCTACCTGGTTTGAGGTATTTTTTTTAAGACTGATTTTATTTCTGGTGGTATGTCAAAATTATATGAGTTGTAAAAGTTGGACTCTTAAATAATGTTAAATAAGTCTGGAATAAAGCAAGACAAAACATGAACATTAGTTTTTATTTGCAAATGATTGCTATTATATAGTAATGGTGAAAATGGCTTATATTTACTGAGTACCTACTGAGTGCTAGACAATTATGAAATGACTTTAGGTATATAATTAACATAGATAACCTTCTCAAGATAGCTTTCATGTAGGTTCTTGAAAAATCTCCTACTTGTTCAGGAAAATGGAAAGGCATCCTCCTACATGTTCAAGAAACTCTTAAGAATAACCCCCTAATTTTCTCTGTGTCACACACCTCACTACCAGGGCTTCATAGTATCATTGCTTCTCTGCACAGAATATATTTGGAGAGTGCTATTTCTCTACACCTCCTCTGCTATGGCCCTGGGCAAAAGCCCCATCATCTCCATCTTTACAGTTGAAGCCTGCTAGACGGCCTCTGTTTTCTGCCTTACCCCTCCTGAGTCTAATCTGAATGTATGGCTAGACTATTACTCTTAAATGTAATTTGGATCTTGTCACTTTGCTTCACAAAACCTACATGACTTCCAAAATGGGTAAAAAATCAAAACACTGTAAGAGCCTTCAGGGCTAATGGGAACTTGCCTCTCCTCCTCGGTTTTCTGAATGTGTCCTTCATCTTTGTGTCTGTTGTGCTCTCTTTGGTGTGGCCACACTGACCTCTCACACTTCTCCTTCCCTACACTCATTAGTCCTGATGATGGCCGGACTTTTTCCATTTTTTAATCTTCCTGAAATTTGCTTTGCCCAGGTAACTGGATCTTTTTTCGTTCTTTCCTCCTAAGACCATGCCTCACCACACTATTTAAAATCACATCTTCTCCTTCCCTAATCCTTGACAAATTTCTTTTTCATAGCAGTAAACCCAAATAATATTTTATATTTTGCTTATTCCTTTTATTTCCTCTCCATTTTCCTCCACTATGAGAACTTTCTGAGAACAAGATTATTGCCAATCAGGTTCATTCCTGACCTGTATCCCCATGACCTAGAAGAGTGACCCAATAAATGCACTTGAAGGGCTGCATTTTACCGAGGATAGAACTGGGGCACGGAGAGATGAAGAACTGGACCGCGGGTAGTCAACAGTGTATAAAGGGCAAGCTCACCTTTGAACCCAGAGAGACTGTGGAGTCCATATTCTTCATCATCCTTCTATAGTATGACAGTTTTTCTACAAAAGTATACAATTCCTGTCAGCATTGAAATATAATCCATTGCGTTATTATGTTTTTTCCAAAAATTACCAAACTGTGTTTGTTTCAGGGGTATTTTGCTGACAGACATTCTGTACAGATGCTGAGAGAAGACAGTATGATGTTGGAAAACCAGCTAAATCTTTTCAAACATGTATGCATCATCCTATGTCCTAGTGTATGAAAGGGTTTCAGCTTTGCTATCAAGGCTGTGGGTGCCATAGTTCTGAGGGGAGGGAGAGGGAAGAATAGGTGTAACATGGGGCATTTTGGGGACATTTGAATTGTTTGGCATGATATTGCAATAATAGATACGGGCCAGTATACATTTTGTCAAAACCTACAAAATTGTGAAATACAAATTGTAAACAATAATGTAAACTATAGACCTTGGTTAGTAGTAACGCTTCAATATGTGCTGATCAATTATAACAAAATGTACCACACTAATGAAAGATATTGTTAATGTGGAAAAGTGGGGGGAGGGGCAGGGATGGAGTATAAGGGAATCCCCAATATTTTCAATGAAACATTAATGTCATCTAAATCATCTTTACAAAATAAAATAAAATTAAAAATAAATAGAAAAAAATAAAGGGTTTCAGAAACAGAGTGGCTCAACAGTGGGGAAAGTACCATTCTTAGACATAATAATGCAGATTTTGCTTACTAGGGTTTGTGGGCAGTTCATTTCCATGAGGTAGCCCTGGTCCCCAGGTTTTTCTATGTTGTTGCTCTACTATCTGACAAGGTGTTGTCCTCTTCCCAACATATGTAGAGATTTCACATAACACTGTGTCCACATTCCACAGTCTGAGGGAAACATGAGTTTTTCACATTAGGAAAATAATTTTTTCCATGTAGATTATGTTTTAGGAAAAATTCAATTATTTTAATTACAATTAAAAGGTATGCACCTGTTTTAGTTAATTATGTTTTGGTGTGAATATCTTAAAAATTGTATATTTCATCTAAATTATAAAAGTTAACAGCAATAAAATATTTATAAAATTTTATTACCCTCCTTTTAATATTTATGGGGAAATTTGTCTTCTCTTTTCACAGTAGTTGCCTTAGGGATTATTAACCTTGGAGTAGCAGAGAAACAATTCATCTTTCCCATTCTTTCTTATAATTTTAACCTTTATATGTGACTCAAGCCTCAAATGAACCAATGGAATTTCCCGTAGACAATTATTTTAAAGCAATTAAATTTTTAAACATCCAATATTTGATATATTTATCTTCAGTTATATATATATATATGTTATTATTTCTTTGAGTAGATCCAAGGTTTCTTCTGTTATCATTTCTTTTCATACCTGGAAATTCTTGAAGCACAAATCTCCTGGGTATATATTTTTCTGTATGTGTGTGTTAATTTTAGTGGAAACTTTTAATTTTATTTTTATGTTTAAAAGATATTAAGTTGATATTGAATCTTATAATGACAGTTATTACCTTTCAGTACTTGAAACCATTTTTTTCTGGCTTGAATCAGTATTGATGGTGTCTGTTCTAATTCTCATGGGTGGTTGTTTTCGGAATGTGGTATGTACTATCGTCTGACTTCCATCATTTTCTATTTTTCTTATTTTTCAGTTGTAAGATCAAAAAGTCTATATGTGTTTCATTTGTTGGTTGACTTGCTGTTTTTCACCTTCCTAGGCATTTTTAACATTCATAGTCCTAAGGTTTGATGTCTTTCCTTATATCCAGAAAATTTATGGTCATTATCTTCTTAAACATTTCTTCGGATGCACTCCCTTTCTGTTCTTACATAGTACACTAACTATATGTATATGAAATAGTGTGATATTTTACCATAGTTCTCAGACAGTTTTTCCCCCATGTTTTATTTTTTTAACATTTGTCTTTATGTTTGTTTTTTTCCTATTGGCTTATCAGTAAGTTCACGATTACATCCTCATCTTTAGTGAATATACTCAGTGTCTCGTTGATACAATATTTTTGTCTTATGTTGTGTGTGTACTTTTTAAAACTTATTCTCTAGTAATTCATTGGACAGTACCTTATAGATTACATCCTTATGTAGCAAATTCTCTTGTATCAATTAATGTTGTTTATCCTCTCAGCTAGATCTTTTAACCTGGTAATTGTCAGTGCTCTTTAGCCAAAGACCCAGGAACACCTGTGGTGGACAATTTTATATTATTACTTATTGCAGCAAGGAAGAGCACATGCCATGTGAAAGCATGCAGTTTCTAATTAAGAGGGTTTTAGAAAGATCGTAGTACACGATTTCAGCTTTGGTTGGGTAACCAGGGAGAAGAAAAAAGGAAGCAAAATTTGGTATTCAGTTGAGCCTACAAGAAAGACGAGTTTGTAATATTCTAAGAACTCATATTGCACGGAGGGACAAGCTGCTCCAAGAAGAGTTGGAATCGTGCTATCAGTACGCAGGAGCAATTCTATGATTGTGTATTGCAGATTTGTATACCTTTCATCAGACCAAAGTCTAAATAAAGCTCTACTTGTAAAGCCATAGCAGTTACTCATTTCATAAGAAAGGAGGAGGATAGTGGGTATTTCATGGGTTGCACAGTGACCTTGTCTGAAGGTCTTCCAACCTGCCCCTCATCTTCATGAGCACTTGACCTAAGACCTGCAGGGACGATATTGAGGGTGAATGCAAAGCCCTTAAATCTAGGGCTCAGTTTTTCACAATCAGCACTATAGCTCAAATTTGGCTTTAACAATTCTGTAAAACATCTGTATTTTTCCAATCTTGTACAGTGACCACATTTTCTCCTATGCTCTGTCTAAGGTGAGACTGCATTTGCTCCATCTCCTTTTAGAGTGGCTTGTCCCTCTGTGGAATATGATTTCTTAGACTTTTTACAACCTCATCTTTCTGGTAGGCTCAAGAAAAATTATCCTATTGTAGATTTACAGCTTTTAAAAATTGGTTAGATTGAGGAAATGGTCATAGAAGATTTCTACATCCTGAGTAGAAATGGAAGTCCTATATTTCCTTTTAAATTTTATTCACTACTTTGGCTTCATTCATTTCCTTTCTGAAAAACTCCGCTGTTGTCAGTACAGCTTCTTCCTAAGGTTATATAATACTGCCCCTGGAAAATGTAATGGAACCTCAGAATCACTGTAGGTATATCTGGCTTCATCCATTTCCTTTTACTATTTTGCCATCTTCTCTCCCTCCTAGTAATATGCATGACCTTATTTTGCCTTTCAACCACTGTCATACCCACACAATAGCACTACTAGTTACAAACACCGTGATATGCTTTCACCATTTCTATTCATTTCCAGAGATTTACAGACAACATTTTTACCAAATCTGCACACAAATCAAATCTCAGCTTTCCATTCTATCTTCATTCTATTTTCTAGTGACCTATATTCTAATTATTAAATCCATGAGTTTACACAATGTATTTATTTCACTATAGACAATATCACAGTATTTGTCCTTTTGCGTCTGGCTTGCTTCACTCAACATAACATCCTCCAGGTTCACCCATGTTGTCATATATTTCATGACTTCTTTTTACCACTGCATAATGTTCCATCATGTATATAAACCACAATCTGTTTATCAGTCATCAGTTGAGGAACGTCTGGGTTTTTCCATCTTTTGCCCATTGTGAATAATGCTGCTATGAACATGTGCAGATGTCTGCTCGTGTTTCTGCTCTCAGTTCTCCTGGGTGTATACCTAATAATGGCATTGCCGGGTCACATGAATATAGAGTTCCTTACCCTTCCAAATAAATTTGGTAATTGTTTTTTCTACTTCTGTAAAAAAGGCTGTTGGAATTTTTATTGGGATTTCATTGAATCTGTAAATCAGTTTGGGTAGAATTGGCATCTTAATATATTTAGTCTTCCACTCTGTATAAGAGGACTGTCCTTCCATTTAAGTTTCTGCAGTTTCTTTTAGAAATGTTTTGTAGTTTTCTGAATGTAGGTCCTTTATGTTCTTAGTTAAGTTTATTCCTAAATATTTGATTGTTTTACTTGCTATTATAATATAAATGGATTTTTTTCTTATTTCCACCTCAGATTGCACATCAGTATTGTATAAAAATGCTATTGATTTGTGTGTGTTAATCTTGTATTCTTCTACTTTCCTGAAATTGTCTATTTTTTCTAGAAGCTTTGTTGTGGATTTTTCAGGAGATTTTAGATATAGGATTATATCATCAGTGAAGAGTGAAAGTTTAGTACTTCCTTTCTTATTTGTATGCTTTTTTCCCCCAGGTCAGGCACATAATGTGCCAACATCATAACAAGATTTGAGAGAGGCACATCTCACACAAATGTGTGAAGATCCATTCATCATCTCATGAACCACAAAAGGATCTTCTTTGGGTACCTTTTATTTCTTTTTTATTTTATTTTATTTTTAAATTTCATATCTATCCTAATTACTGTAACTAGAACTTCTAGTACAATATTGAATAACAATCATGACAGTGGGTATCCTTGCTTGTTCCTGATCTCAGCAGGAAAGCTTTCAGTCTTTCACCATTGAGTACTCTGCTAGCTGTAGGTTTTTCATATATGCACTTGACCATATTTAGAAAACTTCTTTCTATTCCTATCTTTTGGAGTGTTTTTATGTTTTTTGTTTTTAATCAAGAGAGGGAGCTGTATTTTGTCAAGTGCCTTTTCTGCATCAATGGAAAAGATCATGTGAATTTTCTTCTGCAGTTTATCAATGTGGTTTTTTACACTAATTGATTTTCTTGTGTTGAAACACCCTTGCATAACTGGGATAAAACCCACTTGATTGTGGTGTATATTTCTTTTTTTTTAGTGATTTATTTTTAAAGATTTATTTATTTATTTCCTCTTTTCCCCCTCCCCCAGTTGTCTGCTCTCTGTGCCCTTTCGCTGTGTGTTCTTCTGTGACCACTTCTCTCCTTATAAGCAGCACCAGGAATCTGTGTTTCTTTTTGTTGCGTCATCTTGCTGTGTCAGCTCTGTGTGTGTGTGGTGCCATTCTTGGGCAGGCTGCACTTTCTTTCGTGCTGGGTGGGCTCTCTTTTTGGGATGCACTCCTTGTGTGTGGGGCTCCCCTATGCGGGGGACACCCCTGTGTGGCAGGGCACTCCTTGCGTGCATCAGCACTGCGCATGGGCCAGCTCCACGCCAGTCAAGGAGGCCCAGGGTTTGAACTGTGGACCTCCCATGTGGTAGGTGGACGCTCTATCCGTTGGGCCAAGTCCACTTCCTGTATATTTCTTTTAATGTGCGTTTGGATTCTGTTTGCAAGTATGTTGAGGATTTTCGCATCCGTATTCATTAGAGCTATTGGTCTGTAATTTTCTTTTTTTGTAGTATCTTTATCTGGTTTTGTTATTTGTTGATGTTGGCTTCATAGAATGAGTTTGGTAGTGTTGTTTCCTGTTTAATTTTTTGGAAGAGCTTGAGCAAGATTGGAACTAGATTGTCTTTGAATGATTGGTAGGATTCACCTGTGAAGCCATCTGGCCCCAGGCATTTCATTTTTAGATTTTTGAAGACTGTTTCAATATCTTTACTTGTGATTGGTTTGTTGAAGTCTTCTATTTCTTTTAGGGTCAGTGTAGATGGTGAGTGTGTTTCTAGGAATTGGTCCATCTTGTCCACATTTTCTAGTTTTTTGGCATTCAGTTGTTCATAGCATCCTTTTATGATCTCTCTTATTTCTGTGGAATCAGTGGTAATGTCCCCCCTCTCATTTCTGATTTTATTTACTTGTGACTTCTGTCTTTTTTTCTTTGTCAGTCTAGCTAAGGATTTGTCGATTTGGTGGATCTTCTCAAAGAATCAACTTTTGCTTTTGTTGATTCTATTGTTTTTTTTCCTTGTTCTCAATTTCATTTATTTCTGCTCTGAGATTTACTATTTCTTTCTTTTGGCTTGGTTTGGGCTTAGTTTGCTATTCTTTTGCTAGTTCCTCCAGGTGTGCAGTTAGATTATCCATTTTATCTTCTTTTTCATTTTTAATGTAAGCATTGAGGACTATAAATTTCACTCTCAGCTCTGTCTTTGCAGTGTGCCATTGCTGTTGATATGTTGTGTTCTCATTTGCATTTGTCTCAAGATATTTGCTTAAATCTCTTGCAATTTCTTCTTGTCCCACTGATTATTTAAGAGTGTGTTATTTAATCTCCATATATTTATAAATTTTCCCTTTTTCCATCCATCATTGATTTCCAGCTTCATTCCATTATGGTAATTTTTTTGCTGATGAAATTTTAAGCCTCTGAATATCTTGGTGAATTTATTCTCATGGCCAATTTCTCTCTCTTGCCTAATTTTTTTCACAGCTCTCTTTGATATTTGGTTCAACTTATTCTAAGTCTTTAAATTTACACAGCTTAAGTTATCAAAATCGGGCCAGGGACTCACTGATTAGGCACAGAACTTCTCCTAGGGGTAGGACACAGAGAGAACAGATCAGTTTTTGTCCATGCTATTTCTAGACTAGCCAGCAGATGGTGCTTGTCAGTGCATTCCTCCCCAGAGGCGTTTCTGCCTGCTTTCCTGAGTGCCTGTGTTGAATCTCTAGAGCTGAGTTTCAAATCAGGCTCCGCTGGCCAAATTAACTGAAGAAAAGCATTTCAACTCCCCTCTCCATTTTCCCTTGAAACAGTCAACAGGGAGAAAGGTTTCCATTCCTCTTTCAGTTGACTGCAGTGGGCCAGGGGTTTTACCACAGCTTAATAACTTGGGGGTGGGGGTGGGGGGAGCCCTTCTTGGTCACTGCAGGGCCTTGGCAACTCACTTTGTTGTTTTGACTTCTTGGTCTTGCAGTCCTCACCCTCATGGAATTGTGGAGCACAGTTCCGATCTGCTGACCCGCAAAGCAGGTCACTTGGGTGGATTTTGCCTCTTTCACCATTGTTTTTGTGAGAGTATTGAGCTCTGCTGGTTATTCTGATGCTATCTTCCCACGATTCCTCTGGTATCGCTTTTTTTTTTTTTTTTTTTGAGAGCTAACAAGGGAGAATGTATTTATAATTTGGGGGTAGAGAATGATTCCTTAACAAACCTCAAAAAGGAAATGGTTGATAATATAACTAAGAATTTCTGATCATCAAAATATACCAAAAGGAAGGAGGAAAATGCAAGCTCCTGACTTGGAGAAATTATTTTCAATACATAAAGCTGGCAAAGGATTAGTATACAGAATATATAAAGTACACCTAAAAATTAAAAAGAAAATTACACATGCAAAAATGCCCCAAAACACAGAAAAATGGGTAAAAGACTTGAACAAGTTATTTCACATTATACTAAATAAGAGTAGCTCATAAATATGTGAAAATGTATCCATCCTCGTTAGTAATAAAGAAATACAAACTAAAGCCACAATGAAACACCATTTTGCAACCATCAGATTAGCCAAAAATAGTAAATTGGATGGTAGCAAGTATTGTAGAGGTTGTGAACAGGAGCTCCCATGCACTTTTGGTGGGAGTGTAAATAGGCACTACCACTTTGATGCTACTCTAGACTCAGTAATTTTAGTTCTGGCTGTGTGCCCTGGAGACTCTGCATTCTTGCATAAAGCAAGATTATTTATAGAGCAAGGTTTGTAATAGCAAAAAATATTAACATAATGTCCAACTGTTTTCCTCTTTCTTTCCCTTCCTTCCTTCCTTCCTTCCTTCCTTCCTTCCTTCCTTCCTTCCTTCCTCCCTCCCTCCCTCCCTCCCTTCCTTTCTTCTTTCCTTCCTATTTTTGTTGTTGTTGTTAAGAGCAGCTCAGTGATTTTTGCGTTTGGTTAGTACAATACAGAGAGCCTAAGGGGAAAAGTACAAAGTGACCCTTAACAGGAGTGCTAGTACTTGTATCACATGGTTACAACTAAGGATATTACAATTTTTTGTGTTACTCATTACTTTTCTTTAGAACGTAAATCAAAGCCATTAACTTGAACTTCAGGTATATACACTATACATACTCAAAAGACTTTTCATAAGTAACATTACACTTTAAAATACTGGAAACTGAGTATCTGTGCTGATTTTTATTTTGACATGGAATAAGAAGAGAACATTCAACTGTGGTGGTTTATACTGATAGTAAAGTTCTTCAAGTTAACAATGTCTTCCTCCCCTTTATACTTACCACAGGCCACACAATGTCCTGAGAGGGTTCATTATGAGAAAAATATCAGTCACAGCTTTAACACCTTACTTTGAAAGAAGCTAACAAGAAATCAAATTGGAAGGTGAGACTTCATCTTTGTTTTCAAATGAGTGGCCTTAATTGTTCTTGTTATTGAAAAAGTTTAAATCATTTTATTATAAATATATCTAAACTATTGGTTTTTACAGATTTCAGGTAAAGTTCAGTACTTTGTTTATACAAAGTACAAGAGGAGGTCAGTAAAGATCATCTAATCTCAAGTCATGACATCATCCATTCAAGTCCTTGGTGCAGCCCTTTGCTGCTAAGAGCAAAGCATGCCTGGATATCTTGGTGGTCTTAAATAGAAGTTACTTTTTAAAAAACTGGGAGATTTCTGCTACATTTTAAATCTATTTCATCCAATATTAGTATCACTATTCCAGCTCTTTTTTTGTTTCTGTCTGCATGGAATATGTTTTCCCATCCTTTCACTTTTAACCTGGTTGTGTCTTTACATCTGAGGTGAGTCTTTTGTAGACAACATAGAGATGGCTTATATATTTTTTAATCTGTTCTATCAGACTATGTCTTTTAATTGGGGAGTTCATGCCATTAACATTCAATGTTATTACTGTTAAGGAAGCACTTATTTCATACATTTGCTCCTTCAGCTCTCTGTTGCTGTATCATTCTATTTCCTATCTTCTTACCATTTCATTTACCCTTCCTAATAATCTTCATTTCTACTCTCTTCTCCAAATCTCTCACCCTTATTTTTCCTTTCAGTCTGCAGCACTCCCTTTAGTATATCTTGTATTTCTGGTCTTTTGGTAACATATTCTACCAATTTTTCTTTGTGAAGATTTTGAACTCTCCCTCATTTTTGAAGGACAGTTTTCTTCACTTGATTTCTGATTATCTATTAGATCCCTTTGTGATTTTCCATCAATGGTTGTATAAGCCCTGGTTAGGTTAGAGTGGAGATTTATTTTTAAACAGTGTTTTGAAAAAAGTCAAAGATAAACAGGAAAGCATAAAGACTGGGAGGGAAAGACCTACTTTTCTTAGCATGGGAGGTGAACATATAGAAAGACTTTTAGAATTTATTATAGATTGCTTTTTGATACAATCACAAAAAAAATGTACAAAGCAGGAAGGTTTAAGGCATGTCCTCAAAGAAGGGAGCTGCTGACTTTCTGGCATAATTTCCTCTGACCAACTTTCCTATTTTGTCACTGGGCACTTGGATAGAGAAACAAGCAAACAATAAAAATCAAACCAGCTGTTGTCATTAGGAATATTCCCCTCCACTTCATTGTTTCCACACCTGCCTCCTATTGTCACCTGTACCTGAGATATGAAGCATTGTCACCACTGCAGAACTTACTGCCTGCAGAACCCAGATGATCTTGACATTGTGCATGATTGTTTTGTAAGCTTACAACTTCTCTATTTTAAAAATATGTAAATATTATTTAGAAAAGCAAACCCCTGACTTCCTCTTGTGTTTAATGTTGGCTGTGCCTGTCTCTCTCCTACACTCCCTACTACAGTTTCAAGGTTTACAAAGTATTAGGTCACTGTGAAATTTTGCTTTTCTCCTACATGCTGTTAATTTGGCTGGAACTACAACAGCAAAAAATCAGTATAGGACCAAGATATAGTTTTAAGTAACCCCTCTTTGTCTTCAAGGGGCAGTACTAATGAATCACAGGTAAACAGGAATTCCTTGGAACACTAGTCTGAGAATTGTTTTTTTTTTTTTCATGATTGAAAAATTCAGTTTCAAACAATTATGCTATCTTTTCCCTGAATAAAGCTTTCTTCGCATAACTCTCTTTACAGCCTCCTTTATCTGCTTGTTTCTAAGACTATAGATTATAGGATTCAAGAAAGGAGGGACTATAGAATAGAACACAGAAGAGAGCATATCCTGAATTGTGGGTGAGCTGGAGGTTGGCTTCAAATACACAGCAGCACCTGAGCTGAGAAAGACGGTCACCACGAGGATGTGAGGGACACAGGTAGAAAAAGCCTTCCCTCGCTTGCCCTTGGTTGGGAACTTAAGCACAGGAGAAAATATGTGATAATAAGACATGATGATGAAGGCAAAGCAGCCACCAGCAATCACCACCGAAGAGATGAAAATTAAAATTTCATTGTTTAAGGTGTCAGAGCAGGAGAGCTTCAGTAGAGGGGGGATGTCACAGAAGAACTGATGGACCACGTTGGACTGACAGAAGGGCAACTGGAATGTGTTGCCAGTGTGGAGTCCTGAGTAGGCCAGACCGCTGAATACAGAGGCCAGAGTCATCTGGACACACACCCGAGGGTTCATGACCACAGGGTAGTGGAGGGGCTGGCAGATGGCCACATAGCGGTCACGGGCCATGACGGTGAGGAACAGCAGCTCTACTGTGGTAAATGCAACCATGAGGAAGATCTGAGCTGCACATCCAGTCATGGAGATTGCTGTGTTGTCAAGCAGGAAGATGGCACATGCTTTGGGGACCGTGACAGAAATGTAGCACATGTCTAAGACAGACAGATTCCTAAGGAAGTAATACATGGGAGTGTGAAGTTTCCAACTGAAGGTGATTCCTGTGACAATGAGAAGATTCCCCATCAGAGTTGCCACATATGTCAGTACAAACAGCATGGCATGTAAGACTCTGAGCTCCCACACATCAGAAAACCTTGTAAGCAGGAATTCAGTCACTGTGGTGGAGTTGGGCATCTTAAGAAAGTTCCCTTGGCCATGAAGAGTCAGACAAATAATCCCTAAAACACATGGAGGATTCAAATGTTGAAGAAATTATCCTAAGCACATTTATTGCCTCACATTAATCCATTTATATTTTATTAAGTTGTTTTGGTCAGTAGGTTATAATATGTTTCCTTATTTTCCTTTGTTCTCCCTGCTTTTTACACTTGTTTCCAGAATAGGGGTAGGAGTAAAATATAATATTTACAAGCTTTTCCATATGTTTGCATATATTTCTATCACTAGTTATAAAATGGATCTTCTGGAAGTTAAAATTATGCCTAGAAGATTAAAAAGATTATAGGCAATTTCTGTGATCCCTGTCTCATTGGTAATGTTCCATGAATGTTAATATTTGTGATAAAATGATGACTTTGTAGAATCTGAGTAGAGTTCTGAGGGTATTGTTTATTCAGAGCCTATGAAAATATTATAATCAATTATAATCGAGTCCATGACCACTAAATTGTTCCCATTAAATACCATCATACATTTTTCATGCTTCTTTATGTATTCCTTGCAGTTACATTGGTGTTTAGTTTTCTCTTTTCAAAAGAATCACTCACAACTCATGATAGGTATTTATTACCCATGAGGAAAATATTTATTTATTAATAATATGAGGTTCACTAAATTTGATATGTTTTTTCTTCTGTGGTGTCAAATATTGTTATCTTTTCCTGTAAAACCTGAAAATATTCATAACTTGTACAATCTGATTTTATAGAAAGGCATTGCTTGATGTGTGGGTCATTAATGAATGTTAAGCTCACACCTGATTCCTTCATAAAGTTTCTATTCACAATCACCCTTAGCGAAACCTTGCTTAACACTCAAGGGCAGAATGTTTTCTTCTGAAGTTCCTTCAGCTTTGAATCATATTTTAACTCATGTCATAAAAACGGGAATGGCTTTTCTTGTTGCCTTGAAATCGCAGAATGTACCTTTCAGACTTGCTTACCCAGCCTCTCTAACCCTCAGGGCTAATGACTTCACCTTCCTGCTCTGTGACCCTTTTTCTCCTGACAAATGTAACTACTTCTAGAGAAGCTCTGCTCCCTGTAAGAAGGCAGCACACCTGCCACTTTCAGACTGACCTCCTGAGCTGAAAGGGTGGGGTAGGCGGGGTGGGGGTTATGTGGGGACCTCATATTTTTTGTTTGTAATATTTAAAAGAAAATAAAGAAAGAAAGAAAGAAAGATAGATAGATAGATAGATAAATAAATGCCTAACTCCAGGTCATGGGGAAAAAAAAAAAAAAAAAGAATAAAAGCTTTCTGTCTCTGCTCCTCTTTATTTCAGGGTCTTTCAAAAAACTATTTCAATAAGTTCTTGTTCTTGTTTTATGCTGACAAGTTTACTGAAAACTTAGTGATAGCATTGTATGATGACTGATTAAAAATAGCTAATGTCACTATAAGAAGCCCTAACCTATTGAAGCCAGTTTCATGCAGAAGTTGAGCTCTTAAAATAATTGCTTAATTTTTTTCCTCACTAAATTCTGTATCAGACGACTTCTACAGTATTACAAAAATGCAAGAGAATTTGTTGGAACATAGAGTGAACAAATTTTATTTATTATTTTACCATCACCAACCAATTGTAGGTTTCTATCTTGAATTTATAATGTGTCAGCAAAGCAGAGTTAAATCTTTGCAGACTATGGATATATTTATATCTTCACTCTGCCATTTATTTGCTATGTATGAGGTTTTATATATATCTTTGACTCTCAAATTTATAGAAATTTTGTAAAAAATACCTACTTCATGAATTTAATATGTGTAAAAGTATTAGAGATTCTCCTAATGGTAGCAATGCTAATTAAAAAGTAAACCAATAATAATACATTTTTAAAAGGGGTGGCTAAGCACTATATTTCTTCCATCTCAAATTCATATTGCTTCTATTATTTCAGAAGCAAATAAAGAACTAGAGGAATGCCACCACTCTGAATTTTATAATGCAATTTTTAAAAAAAGAAGTACGTTAACATAAAATTTTATGCACATGCAAATAGAGATTGTTAACAAGACTACTCTTAAGTAATATATAGGGTACAGGAGGATAACTTGCAAAGTAATGGGCTCCTGGGATAACTAGGTTATTGCACAGGTGTTCTATACATCAAATTGTAAAAAAAAAAATGAGTTTTTGCCTTTTCTGTAAAACTTAAATAGAAGATGTATTTTGGTATTAATGTATTAATTTGTTTATTTATTGATTGAGACATCCTTGTAATGTTTAAATTATTTAAAATATCTACCTTTAAAGAGATTTTAGGGTGAATTATGTGCAGGAAGTTGTCTGGAAGTTGTGGAACTTGAGTATGAACAATGCTTACATGGTTTTTATGATATGTTGTGAGAAAATCCTAGAATTGTACCTGCAGTATAAGGAGTCATGTACATATGTATTTTTATGGCAAGGATTCACTTATTCACTACATACTACCTATTGCATCTAGTAGAGAGCAGGGTAAAGAGAAAAATAATACAAAATTAATTGTTGAAATTAATTGATTTTCAAGAGTACACATAAAACATTGATAATATTCTTTTTAGGTAAAACACACCCATCAGATTAGATCTGTTTAAGTATAAATTTTTTGTCTTTATTGATGTTTAAGTATAAATTGGAATTAGCATTCTGCCTACTGAAGCTCTGGTCAGTGTGCAGAGCTGCCCCTGTCCCTGCTCATCTGGTGCTGCACTCTTTGCGTCCATGAACATCTATCAATTCTGCTAAGACTGCTTGAACTGAGTTTATTTCATTGGATGAAAAAGAAGTTTGTCTCATTTTGTGAGTTTTATGTATATAAATTTTTAATCATAGATCCCTTGAAAGTTTCTCTGAAAAAATAAACTAAGCAGAGCAGGAAAGAAATGCAGGGAATGCTTGGAGGGAAGGGAAGGAAAGAGAAAAACAGTTAATAACAAATTCTCAAATGTTAATTTGGTTGATTACTTATGCTGGATGGACACATCAAGATTTTTGATAAGGGTCCACTGATGCTTTACCTCAGGGCAAGGATGAGTGGGCATAGTTGGTAGAGATGACTGACATCCTGTCTGGAAGCTTTCTATGGTAACAAGAACTTTTGTGTTAAATTTTATATCCAAATGGAGGTCTCCAATAGCATCATAGAAAACCCAAAGGAGCCCAGATTTGGCACCAGTAATAGCTAATGCCCACGGGTAATTTCAAAGAGATAATTGCTTCTAGATGTTGGGGAACAAGACCCAATTAAAATCTGTCCATGAGCAGCACTTGTATATAAGATATATTAGTATATTTGAATGTAGAAAGTGGTGTAGATTAAATGGATAATCAGAAAGAAAACCCAGAGCCTGGCCTCAGCCCAGACCCAGGACACTGAGGTTTCCTGCTCATCTGGAGGGTTTTCCTCTTAGGAATAGAGTGATATTCACTAGTTGAAACAACTCATGGTATTGTTAGGGATGATGATACAGTCTTTCTGAAATTATCCGAAGCTCTGAGCCTGGTTCCAAAGCCAAGCCCAGTGGCTTGTAGCTGGATGATCCTCATCACGTTGCTTTATCTCTGATGACTCAGTAGCTCACACATTAGCACATTAACAACAGTGTCCACCCTCATGTGCCATTTGAGGGTAGGACTAACTGGAACATGTAACCATTTAGACTAGTGCCCGGTGCAAAGTGCATGCATATTAGGAAGGATTATGATAACTGTTCAGTCTTCACAGTCATGGTATTGGAGGGTCATTTTTATCATGTTAGGAAAGTGAAAGTCTCAATTTGTTTCTTAGAGGTGCTATGTACCTTTGTGTCATTGATTTCCAGTTTAATACAATTGTATTTAGACAACGTGCACTTTTTTATATCAAACAACTCAACATACACTTGAATGCACTTTCTGCACCAGTAGGAACTAGTCCAATATATTATTCAAAACTTTTATACCTTTCCTGATGGCTGTCCCATGATGATTACACTGGCTGAATTGCTTTTACATATCCAGGTAAAATTTGGGTATTTTAAGTTATACTTTGTGCTATAACGTGTTAAGCATTATATATTTTTAAGTCATGATAATAGGTGAATATAAATTTAGCATTGTTTTGTCTATCATGATGCAAAATAACCTTGATATTGAGCCATACATCTCACCTTAAGGTGTACTCTGTTTAGTAAGAATGTAGCCTTTGATTTTTTCAAATTGTATGTATCCCAGAAAATCGTGTTCTTAAAGCTAATCTATTCCTCTCCATAAACCCATTGTAAATAGGATATTTTGATTAGGTTGCTTCAGTTTGGGCATGGTCCAGTGTGACTCTTAATTCTTTTACAGAATTCCTTTATAAACAGGATGAATATGGAGTTAAGGAAAGAAAACCACAGAATCAAGAAATGTGAAAGAATTAAGGCTGGAAAAGAAGAAAGAGACCAGCAGATGCTGACATGTTCCTTGTCACATGACAGTGTCCAGAACTGCAGGCAACTGGTTTCCCAGAGAAAACATCTCTTGATGATGCCTTGACTTTGACATTTTTCTCAGTCTCAAAACTGCAAGCGTGTGAACTAATAAATTTCCATTGTTAATGGCCAACCCATTTTATATTATCCAAAGGAGCAGGTTAGTAAACTAAAATGCAGCAACGTAGCCACAGCAGCCTTTTGTTTGTGTTTAATTTATATACATATAAATATATCTTTATGTATATTTCTATGTCTATCTATTTATATCCATATTGTTTTAAATTTATCAATGTATACAGTTTGAATACATTTCAAATAGTCTTTCTTATCCACAGAAAGGTCTTGGATATACGTTAAGTCTTATATAGGTAAATAATAAGGTGAAGATGGAATTAATACTCTTAAGTGCAGTTTCTTCAAATGGTGTAGGCTCAACTCTGCCATCAGGATGCTAGATTTAAAATTTGGGAATATCATTCATTGATATCCCATCCCTTCAAGAATCAACACCTTCAACTAATTATTTATGTGATCATTGCTTTATGGTATCTTTAGTTAGGCATTCACATTTTCTGGAATTTATAATGATTATATGTATGAGACTTGGTCTTATAGTAATATACTCAGCCTCCAGAAATAGAATGATTGTTTTTGTTTTCTTTTGGAAGATGTCTCCTATCACATTAAAGATATTCCATTCACTACTCCCCCCCCCCCACACACACACACACATGCATGGCTCCCTTGTCTGTCTGCTTGTTGTGTTGCTCATCTTTTTGACTTAGGAAGCATGAGGAACAGAACTGGGAACCTCCAGGTGGGAGGCAGGCACCCGACTTCTCAAGGCACAACTACTCCATCCATTCATTTTTCTTTTTTTTTCATTTTTTTTCTTTTTGTTCTTTCGGTATTTTACTTGTTTCCACTTTTAATTTATGGTTTTACCTACAGTCAATGGGCATATTATGTACGTTTTCTCCTTTATTTATTCTATTGTAACCACATTCCATGAGGGTCTTAAATGAAATACAACAGCCACCTACAGAATCTCACTTCAATCAAGAAAGGAATACAGACACACAAAAAATCAAAATAACCGACCAGGCCTAATCAAGTGATAACAAAAGAAAATATTGGCGGTGATGGGAGTGTTTTGTCAACTTTCCACTGAGATCATTGGAACAAGGTCCAAATTGGGGGTCATAATTAAGTAAAATTAAAGGGCGAGATATTTTGGACATTGCTGGGAGGGTCACTGTCTTAGTTTGCCAAAGGCTGCTGATGCGCAGACCTGGGAGGTTGTGGTGGCAGTGGGGAGAACCTCCAGGGCCAAGTCACTCGTGGGAACCCAGAGAAACCTAGGAAGGAAAAGGGGCTGGAGTGGACAGCAGTGCTATCACCAACCCTGACCTGGCCCACACTGAGCTTAATCCCCTGACATGGTGCAGGCAGCTGCTCAGCTGCTTCTGGCCCATGTGGTCTGGTTTAATTAAAATAAAACAGGAGGAGGTGGGGCAAGATGGCATCTGAGTGAGTGCACCTCATAATTTCTCCTGCAAAGAAGTGGCTGAGTAGGGTTAGAGTTCTGCTGGAGTGGGCTGTTTTGGGGGCTTACAGGGCAGGAAGTGTCTGGATGTCGATTTGGTGAGACAGTGACAGAAGAGATTCTTGCAAGAGGTAGAATTTTGGGTCTCTGACATAGAGGTTAGAAGTTGTGGGCAGGACCCTTCACCCTAGGGCTGGCAGCCTGGCCACGGTGATCCCTGAAAACTTTGTTGTATTGTGGTGTTCCCAAAACCTGAATGGGCTGTTTCGGGGGCTTGCAGGGCAGAAGGTATCTGGATGTCGATTTGGTGAGACAGTGACAGAAGAGATTGTTGCAAGAGGTGGAATTTTGGGTTTCTGACACGGAGGCCAGAAGTTGTGGCAGGACACATCCCCCTAGGGCTGGCGGCCCAGCTGTGGTGATCCCTGAAAACTTCGCTGTGCTGCGGTGTTCCTAGACCCCGTGTTTACCAGATGCATGGTTCCCAGATACATAACCCCTAAACCTTGGTAGTCCACACTCCACAGACTCACATACCTTGAGTCTGAAATATCACGGACTTCCCATTCCTGAATCCACTGTGCCCTGAGGTCCATCTGAGGTCTGTGATTACCCTAGCCCTCCACATTTTTTGTTTTTTGTTTTTCTTTGAGCTTGGAGGAGCATACCAGCAGACTTGGGGAGAGGATGGGAAGAAAGGAGAAGTGAATCTACTGAGAAAGCCCAATTTACCTAAACGTCCTGGGATAGGAAACTTGGTCTGGGAGAAGGTGGAGTCAGAAAATCAGTTAGCCCCCGCCCCCAGCACACCTAAGGACTGTAGGATGTGCTATCCAAGCTTCCAATAGCATATTTGGGGTTTCTGGTGAGGTGTAGGTGCTCTCACACTGGAAATAAAGAGTTATTGTCTTCTGTGTTGAGTTGGTTCAACAAGGACCGACTTGAATCTGCTACTGGACCCCTCATGCAGCTTTCCTGCTGCCCTGGGAGAGAGGGAAGTGAGGAAGAGAGAAAGGGGGAATGTCAGATCCCTAAGAATTTTATTTAACTGCAAAGAGGATTCCTAGTTTGAAATTTTGGTTCTCTTTTTTTTTGGTCATAGTCGCTATTGTTGCATTGTCTCCTGGTTTTTTCTCCCATTTTATTCCCCAAGGCCATTTTTCTTTTCTTTACTTTTTTTCTCTTTTTCTTTTTCTTGCTTGCTTCGCCCCTTTTTTGTCCCACCCTGTTTTCTCTTTTTTTCCCTTTTTCTTCTTTTTTATTTTATTTTCTTTATATAATAGGTGCTGCAGGGAGAGCTTCACATTTGCTGTGTTTCCTCATCCTCCATTTACTCTTTTTTGTGTGTATTGATTTTGGCCACCTACACTATCCCCTTTCCTCTACATCTTTCTATCCTCCATCATCTACTGTTTCTCTTACATTCCACCTCCCTTTGTTTGGCCCCCAAATTGTCTGACTTTTTATTTCTAATACCTTTGTTCTGTTTTCTGTCTTTTATTCACTCTTTATATTATTGTCTTTCAGTTCTCTTTCCCTCTCTCATGAATACAATGGCCATTTAATTCATACTATATTCCTCCCATATTCAGTTGACTGTCTCATTATAGGTACTCTACTTACTACTATAACTCTACACAACTTACATGATTCTAATATCCATTCCCCTAGATCCCACATTGTTGCTCTGTTAACATTTATTATCAATACTACTTTATAAATTTTCTTTTATTACTCATTTTGCTTTCCCTAGCCCTAATATTTTCCTTCAAAGTGAACTTAGCCAGCAACAAAAAAAAAAATAGAATGAGAAGAACAAAGTGACAAAGAGAAGACATAACACTTATGCACAAACAACAACTAATTAAACCCCAAGACTAGACAAAGAAGCTAAGGAACTGATTAAACCCATCAAGATAAAATAATGACCAGACAGCAACAAAAAACTACAAACCAAACCAATAATCTCGAAAACAATGGCCAAATCCAATGAACAAACTAAAAACCAGGAAGAGGAGCAGAACATCAGACAAGTAATTGTACCTCTCAAAACATATATTAGAGACAAGTTTCATGAATTAAAGGAAGAGATTAAGAATATGAAGAAAACATTTGGAGAGAATACAGAGGAAATTGCAGTCATACACAAAAAGATAACGGATATGATGGTGATGAACAACACAATTCAAGAAATCAAAAATACACTCTCAGCAAATAGCAGCAGATTAGAAGAGGCAGAGGAGAGAATTAGCAATGTGGAAGACAGTACATATGAAATCAAACAGATAGTAGAACTGATTGATTAAAAGATAGAATCCAACTGGGACTTAGGGACCTGAATGACAATGCAAAATGCACAAACATATGCATTATAGGCATCCCAGAAGGAGAAGAGAAGGGAAAGGGGACTAAATGGTTGTTGGAGGAAATAATGACTGAAAGATTCCTAAATCTACTGAGAGAGATGGATGTACATGCCCAGGAAGCACAATGCACCCCAAACAACATAAATCCCAACAGGCCTACCCAAGACATATACTTGTCAAATTATCCAATGCTCAAGACAAAGAGGAAATTCTAAAATCAGCAAGACAAAAGAGACACATCAAATACAAAGGCAGTTCCATAAGATGAAGTGCTGATTTCTCAGCTGAAACCATGGAGGCAAGAAGGCAATGTTATGATATAGTCAAGGTATTAAAAGAAAAAAATTTCCAACAAACAATACTCTGTCCAACTAAACTAGCATTCAAAAATGATGGACAGTTCAAAATATTCACAGATAAACAGAAACTAAAACAATATGCCAACAAGAACACTGCCCTTCAAGAAATACTAAAGGGAGTGCTGCAGGAAGAAAGAATAAAACAGGAGAAGCAGAGTTGGAGGAGAGTGTAAGAGCAACAAAAAAGACAAAAAGAGGAGAAAAAACAAAATATGACAAACACAAGTCCAAAGAAAATATGGCTAACATAAATAATTCCTTGAAAGTAATAACACTGAGTGTCAATGGATTAAACTCACCTGTCAAAAGATTCAGACTGGAAGACTGGAGAAGGAAATATGACCCATCTATATGCTCTTTACATGAAACATATCTTAGACCCACAGATTTGAGGAGGTTGAAAGTGAATGGTTGGAAAACAATCTTACAAGCAAACAACCAAAAAAAGGCAGGAGTAGCTATATTAATATCAGACAAAATAGACATAAAATGCAAAAAAAAAATTGTGAGAGACAAAGAAGGACACTACATATTAGTGAAAAGGATAAAATTTCACGAACGAGCAATCATAAATATTTATATTCCTAACAAGGGCACCTCCAAACATGTGAGGCAAACACTGGAAAAACTAAGTGAAAGAACAGATGCCTCTACAATTATAGTGGGGGACTTTAATACACCACTATCGACTTTGGACAGAACATCTCAAAAGAGAATCAAGAAAAAAAACTTTGAACACTATATTAGAGGAACTGGATCTAATAGACATCTACAGATCATTACACCTGAATACAGCAGGATATACATTTTTGTCAAGTGCACATGGATCATTCTCCAAGATGGACCATATGCAAGACCACAAAGAAAGGCTCAATGAATTCAGAAAGATCAAAATCATACAAAATAATTTCTGTGACCACAGTGGAGTGAAGCTGGAAATCTGCAAGGGCCAGAGGCCAATATTTCACACCAAGATATGGAAATTAAACAGCACACTCTTAGAAAAACAGTGGGTCAAAGAGGAAATCTCAAAAGAAATTAATAATTACCTTGAAACTAAAGAAAATGGTAACACAACACACCAAAGCTTATGAGATGCAGCAAAAGCAATAATGAGAGGGAAAGTTATAGCCATAAATTCTTACATCAAAAAAAGAAGAGCAAAAATAAGAGAACTAACTGCATATTTAGAGGAATTAGTAAAAAAACAACAAGGTACCACCCCAGGAAGAAGAAAGAAAGAAATAACAAAAACCAAAGCAGAACTAAGTGAAATAGAAAATAAGAAAGCACTTGAAAAGATAAACAAAACCAAGGCCTGGTTCTTTGAGAAGATCAATAAAATTGACAAACCCTTAGCTAGATGAACAAAGAAAAAAAGAGAGAAGATGCAAATACACAAAATAAGAAATGAGAAAGGAGATATCACCACTGACCCCACAAAAATAAAGACTATCATAAGAGGATACTTTGAAAAACTATATTCCAACAAAAATGACAATTCAGAGGAAATGGACAAATTCCTAGAAACACATAAGCAGCATATATTGATGAAAGAAGAAATTGATGATCTCAACAAACCAATGAAAAGTAAAGAGATAGAATCAGTCATTAAAATCCTCCCAACTAAGAAGAGCCCCAGGCCAGACAGCTTCACAGGTGAATTCTACAAAACATTCCAGAAAGAACTAATGCCAATCTTCCTGAAACTCTTCCAAAAAATCTAAACAGAAGGAACATTATCGAACTCATTCTATGATGCCAACATTACCCTAATACCAAAGCCAAAGACACCATAAGAAAGGAAAATTACACACCAACTTCTCTAATGAACCTAGACATGAAAATTCTCAACAAAATACTTGCTAACCATATTCAACAACACATTAAATAAATTATACACCATGACCAAGTAGGATTCATTCCTGGTATGCAAGGATGGTTCAACATAAGAAAATCAATCAATGTAATACACCATATAAACAGATTGAAGGACAAAAATCACATGATTATATCTATAGATGCAGAAAAAAAAACATTTGACAAAATACAGCACCCTTTCTTGATAAAAACACTGCAAAAGATTGGAATACAAGGAAATTTTCTGAACATGATAAAGAGTATATATGAAAAACCCACAGCCAACATCGTTTACAATGGTGAAATCCTAAAATCTTTCCCTCTAAGATCAGGAACAAGGCAAGGATACCCACTATCACTTCTTCTATTTAACATTGTCTTAGAAGTATTTCCTCGAGCACTGAGGCAAGAACCAGATATAAAAGCCATTCAAATTGGAAAGGAAGAAGTCAAAATTTCATTATTTACAGATGACATGATCCTATACATAGAAAACCCTGAGAGGTCTACAACAAAGTTTCTAGAACTCATAAATGAGTTTAGTAAAGTCACAGGTTATAAGATCAATGTGCAAAAATCTGTAGCATTTCTGTACACCAATAATGAGCAAGATCAGGAGGAAATCAAGAAACAAATACCATTTACAACAGTCAATAAAAAAATCAAATACCTAGGAATAAATTTAACTAAAGATGTAAAAAACGTATACACAGAGAACTACAAAAGACTGTTCAAGGAAATCAAAGAAGACCTAAATAAATGGAAGAATATTCCCTGTTCATTAATAGGAAGACTAAATATTATTAAGATGTCTATCCTACCAAAATTGATCTACACATTCAATGCAATCCCAATAAAAATCAACACAGCATTCTTTTTTTTTTTTAAAGATTTATTTATTTATTTAATTTCACCCCCTCCCCTGGTTGTCTGTTCGCTGTGTCTTGTTTCTTTGTCCGCTTCTGTTGTCGTCAGCGGCACGGGAAGTGTGGGCGGCGCCATTCCTGGGCAAGCTGCTCTCTCTTTTCACGCTGGGCGGCTTTCCTCACGGGCGCACTCCTTGCGCGTGGGGCTCCCCCACGCGGGGACACCCTTGCGTGGCACGGCACTCCTTGCGCGCATCAGCAGTGCGCATGGCCAGCTCCACACGGGTCAAGGAGGCCCGGGATTTGAACCGCGGACCTCCCATGTGGTAGACGGACACCCTAACCACTGGGCCAAAGTCCGTTTCCCAACACAGCATTCTTTAATGAACTAGAAAAACTATCTATGAAATTTATTTGGAAAGGAAAGAGGCCCCGAATAGCCAAAGACATATTGAAAAAGAAAAACGAAATAGGAGGAATCACACTACCTGACTTCAAAATATACTACACATCTACAGTAGTGAAAACAGCATGGTATTGGCACAAGGAGAGACACATAGACCAATGGAACCAAACTGAGAGTCTGATATAGATTCTCATATATATAGTCATATAATATTCAATAAAGCCACCAAACCCTCTCAACTGGGAGAGAATGGCCTCTTCAACAGATGGTGCCTGGAGAACTGGATATCCATATGTAAAAGAATGAAAGAGGATTACCAACTCACATCTTATACAAAAATCAACTCGGGATGGATCAAAGACCTAAATGTAAGAGCCAAGACCATAAAGACTTTGCAAAGCAGTGTAGGGAAGCATCTACAGGACCTTGTAATAGGAAATGGCTTCATGGACTTCACAGCAAAAGCACGAGCAGCAAAAGAACAAATAGATAAATGGGACTTCCTCAAAATTAAAGCCTTCTGCACATGAAAGGAGTTTGTTAAGAAAGTGAAAAGAGAGCCTACACAAATGGAGAAAATATTTTGTAACCATATATCTTATATCCTGCATATATAAAGAACTTATATCCTGCATATATAAAGAACTCCTATATCTTAAAAATAAAAAGACAACCCATTTAAAAAATGGGATAAAGATTTAGACAGACAGTTCTCCAAAGAAGAAATACAAATGGCCAAAAAGTACATTAAAAAATACTCAAAATCTCTAGCTATTAGGGAAATTTTGTAACCATATATCTTATATCCTGCATATATAAAGAACTTATATCCTGCATATATAAAGAACTCCTATATCTTAAAAATAAAAAGACAAACAACCCATTTAAAAAATGGGATAAAGATTTAGACGGACAGTTCTCCAAAGAAGAAATACAAATGGCCAGAAAGTACATAAAAAAATACTCAAAATCTCTAGCTATTAGGGAAATGCAAATCAAAACTTCCATGAGATACCATCTTACTCCCATAAGATTGGCAGTTATGAAAAAAACAGAAGACTACAAATGCTGGAGAGGATGTGGAGGAATTGGAACACTCATCCACTGCTGGTGGGAAAACAGAAGGATCCAGGCATTCTGGAGGACAGTTTGGTGGTTTCTCAAAAAACTAGCTATAGTTCTACCCAGTAGAACTGAAAACAAGGACACAAACTGACATATGCACACCAATGTTCATAGCAGCATTGTTCACTATTGCCAAAAGTTGGAATCAACCCAAATGCCCATCAACAGAAGAATGGGTAAATAAAATGTGGTATATACATACAATGGAAGACTACTCAGCTATAAGAATGAATACACTACAAACATATGTGATAACACGGATGAATCTTTAGAACCTTATGTTGAGTGAAGCAACCCAGGCATTGAAGGACAAATACTACATGACTTCAATGATAGGAAATAAGTAAACCAAGCTAACTCAGAGAGCTAGAGAATGGGTGATAGGCTTAAAGGAATTTGAGGGGTAGAGGAAGGATGCAAGCTGACACCTACATGAGTGAAATCTATGATAAGCTGGAGGTAAGTATTTGTACAAGGAAGGGATAAAATAGGGGCTTAGGGATACCTTTGGGTGGGGCTTTGCAGGCTTGAGGGGGGCTAGGGATGGGAGAATGGGTAATATTTCCCAAGCAATTGGAGGGAGGGTGGGGGAACATATGAACATAGGAGATTTTCAGGTATTTGATTGAGAATATAATGTTGAGAAAACTTTTTCAAAAATATAATAAGGAAGGTTACCTGTTTAAGATGCTTAAAGGGGAGAATCTGATGCAGGACAGGCTTCTAGGGAGTGTGTAAGTGTTTATTTTGTCATAGTGGGTTATATCACTGGATGGAGACCCATATAATGACAGTGAAGGTATAACTACATCCTGGAGAGGACTGATGTTCTCAAATAGAGGGAATTGTATCTGCCAAGAGAAATGGTGGCTCCCAATGTGTTTGGGCAGTCGAGCATGTCAAGCCCTCAATATTGTTGCAAGTATCTCTGAACATGGCCCTTCAAGCAATGAAGACTGATTGTCACTGTGGGCCCTGAGGGGAGGGGGAAAGAGGTATTGAATAGATGGAATCAATGTAACTGTAGGGCAATGGAAGTGTTCCACAGTATTGTGCATGGATGGATATAGAACATTTTAAATTACACCAAAAATGTATAGGGGCCTATAGGCTAAAATGTAAATCATAATGTAAAACATAAGGTAACTAAAAATTTAGAAAATTGTATAGTCTAAAATATAAACCACAATATAAACCTAAGTGTTACCTTGTTTGAAAGCTATTGTCTCAATAGCTGTACATCGATTTCAGTAAATACAGTATGAACATGTAAAAAGACTATTGCTGTGGAAGGGAAAAGGGTTTTATGTTGGATATGTGGGAGTACCATATATTGTATATATAAATTACTGTGATCTAAAGCTTCTGGGAAGACAAGCTTAATAATTAGGAAAAAGGAAAAGAAAAAAAAGAACATGCTGAGGAAAAGATGGAAGAAGTTGTCTTGCCAATTTGCATACAGGGTAACACTTACTGCAATGATGGAAGGCAAAACATCAAAAACAAAGCTTTTTCATTTTTTTATTTTTTGATACCCCAATTTATTCTTACCTTAATTTTTCTAAATTAATATGTATTCTATTGCTAAACTTTAAACTCATCACTATATTCCATTTTACTATTAGTGGAAACTGGCAATATATTAGGCTTCATTTTTGAAGAAGTTTTGGATCACAGAGAGGTTCAACAATGGCATTGGACGAATACTGGTGCAGGATGTTATTGACAGGGGACACATGGTTGGCAGGGAGTTCTCCAGGGCATATATCCAGGGTACATAAAAATGTTGTTAGAGTTAAAAATGACAACTGAGGGAGTACTGAGTTCCTAGCCAGGGGAGCTCTATCACATTCCCTAAAGGAACAACAACAATCCCCCAAGTGCAAGGGCAAAGACCAAAAAAGAAGGATGGTCCAACAATGAGCCCTTGATACTAATGACTATGCTTGTGAGCCTATGCACCTGAAATAAGAACAAGGCCTAGAGCTGCAGGGTGCTTAAGAGTTACCTCCTGAGATACTCCATGCTGCTCAAATGTGGCCAGTCTCAAAGCCAAACTCAGCATGTAAATGCATTGCCTTCCCCCCAGCATGGGACATGAATCCCAGGGATGAGCCTCCCTGGCACCAAGGGTTTACTACCAAGTACCAGCTGATGATGTAACTAGAAAATGACCTTGAATAAAAGGATCAACTCAGACCAGCAGAACATCTCAGCCTACATATAATATCAGGAGTTAAAATGCTTTCTGACCTGAATAAAAGGGGGAAATGGAAAGGTCAAGTGAGTTTATATGGCTATGAGTCTCCAAAAAAAGCCGGGAGGTTATCAGTGGGGTCACCCTTACGCACACCTCAGCAGAGTCCCAGAGACAGATAAAGTAGATACAACCCCAGGTATTAATTCTTCTGAGGGCTACAGAGACCCACAGGTTCTATGGTCATGGCAAATGGAGTTCAGTGCCATGTCAGTTGGCCCTACTTTGGAGTTTGTGTTTCTGTGTGATGGAGCTGGACTCAGATGTGATCTTTGTTCACAAGTCTCTTGTTACTTTTACCAGACCTGTGGTTGGCGCTGGGGTTTTGTGTATATACCCAGGGGACCTGAATCTCTGGACTGTCCATGTGATAGCTAGGCCCTGAGCCTCAGCAGACTTGCAACTCCTACCCTCTGGTTTATTGGACTTACCCCACTCAGCTAACATGGAGGTGAAGAAGGTCAACCACTATACCAAAGAGCCAAGAGTACCTATGACTGAAAGCAGGAGAATTGCATCCATCATCCTTATGGAATCTAAGCCCCCTCTTGATATTGATGTGGAGTGGACACAACCATTCCAGGGTCCACAGGATGGAGGAATAGAATATGGATTAGAGTGGACTTACTGATATTCTATTAATGAACTATTGTGATTAGTAATCGATGAAAATGTGGCATTGACGTGGAGAAAGTGGTCATGGTAGCTGCTGAGGCTAGGGAGTGGGAAGAAGTGATGTGATGTGGGGGCATTTTCAGGACTTGGAGTTGTCCTTGGTGGTAGTGCAAGGGACAGTTACCAGACATTGTATGTTCTCCCATGGCCCACTGGGTGGACTGGGGGTGAGTGTAAATTGTAATGTGGACCGTTGACCATGTGGTGCAGCAGTGCTCAGAGAAGTATTCACCAAGTACAATGAATGTCCCATGATGATGGGTGAGGTTGTTGTTATGGGAGGAGTGGGATGAGGGGGGTGGGGGGTATATGGGGACATCATATTTTTTGAATGTAACATTACAAAAATAAATAAAGACAAAAATGAAAAATAAAACAGAAAACAAAACAGAAAATCTCTAAATAAATATCAGGCAGAGCACGATAAATGTGAAGTTGCTTATCCTAACACTTGGAGTTATGTGAAGATTTTGTAGCACTAGGAAAAAGTATTCTCTGCAAAGGAAAGGGGTAAATACAATGACAGTGTGCTTACTGGAGTTCACTTAAAAGGTAAGTTAGTAAAGATAGAGCAGTTTATAAATTACTCTGAAAATTTGAGTTTTATTACTTCTGGAGTTCGTTCAGAAACCTGGAACCAAATCAAATATGGGAATTAGAAAATAAATTTCATAAAATAGATCATTTCTTTTTTGCACAGAAAAGAAAATAATATTTATTTCTTACCATGTGTATCAGGAAAGTTATGAAGAGTGAGAAAATAAGTGATAAAATCCAAAACTAGTTATAAAAATTTTAATTATCTAAATTTCTACAGATTTGTGATATTTCATATATGTTTAATACAGTCATTATTGTCTGTATTGGATGTCAAAGACAATATTGGAATATGTTTGTGTATTATGAATTGAATCCTATTTTTAAATTATATTTAATATTCAGTAGGAGGAATGGTCTTTGGCATTATGTATCCAATAAGACCTCAAACTTATTAAAACTATTAAGAATCTTTGAAAGTATTAGGACTGAAGGTACTGGGCAGATAGGTGTTTTAATAACATCTACTATTACTTGCTTGGCATTTTGATATTCATTATAAAATGTTTTAGCAATGCATACTGATTTTTAAACAAAGTGAATTTTTATTTTGCCTTTTTATTATTTAATAGAATTTAATACAATAAGCAGGAAAACTGCATGTTTTCATGGGTTGATTTCAAAGCATCCCAACCAACCAACCAGGACTTGTAACACCTCTCTAACACAATGAGCAGGTCACACACTCTCCCTGGTCAAATCAGAAATAGGACAAATATGTGGGAAACTGAGGCATAGTGGTCTCACAAAGAGAGACATGCTGTTTCCATGGCTATGCTTTTAACATAGGAATGCAGCAATTAAGCCTTTCAGGTCAACAAGACAAAGCTGTCTGGGGCAGGAAGAAATATCAGCAAACACACTTTGCAGTTTGAAACCAATACTAAATCTTTCTATTCTGAGAAAAGTTCTTTTATTTATGAGTATTGTTAATGTGTAGCTACACTGCTTGTGCTTACAATAGCTTGAGTATATATAATGCCACTTGGAGATAACAAAGTTGTCTGAGGAGTCTCTTCTCACAGACCCCCTGGTCCCAGCTCTCTCTTTTCTTTCTTTGTTTCATTCTCTCTTTCTCTTTGTTTCATTCCTGATACCCTTCAGGCCCAAGTCTCCAACATCTGGTGCCCAACGTGGGACCCAAAGAAGTGAGTCTTCCAAAATAGTATTGGAACCATGGAAAGGACTCCTATGAGGTTGTGAATGATGTCCAAAGTAGTGTGACTCAAGTCTTCTTTTTGGTAAGTAACATTTCTGTGAAGTCATCAGGGTAATGGGTAACCAAATGGGACATGTGGAAGAATATTCACAAGTGTTAAAAACTTTGTTGAAGGTTACTGGGGTGCCTGTAAAAAGTTATGAATTACTAGAATTGTTTGCTTTAATACAAAAGCATTGTTGCTGGTTTCAGCCTCTAGGGCATAATGTTTTAAATTTGAAACAGTGGAGACATGTAATGAAAGCTTTATGAAGAGCATATCAAAAAAGGGAATTCATTCCATTATCAGTATGGGCCTTATGCCACCAGATAGTGGCAGCTTTAGATCCTTTACAGTCTGAAGAAGGAGAGAAAGATGAAACAACTATATTTTTTAAGCCCATAAGTAAATTTGAAATAAAAGAAAGCATCCTTTACAGTCTGAAGAAGGAGAGAAGGATGAAACAACTATATTTTTTTAAGCCCATAAGTAAACTTGAAATAAAAGAAAGCAAATTGGAACAAGAACAGGAGCTTGAGATGAATGGGGAACCATCAGGTTTTTTCCATCATTCTGATACTAACCCTTTCATCAACAAAAGCTCAATGAAGTGTACTAATGAAATATCTTCTATGTATCCAGTACAACCCACTGCACCTACTGAATTGCCTTCTGTTACTAAGCCTAAGATAGAAATGTTTTCAGATGTTGCCGATGCTTTGCCTTATGTTAATAAGATTGTTGTTCCTAATCCAACTCTACAAACACCCTTGATGCAGTGTTTATTGCAGGGATCTAGATGGGAGGATCCTGAAGCTATGCAATTATTATCTGCTTTCCCAGTAACATTCCATGTGATACCACCAGATATAAATAATCCACAAGGAGGTGTCGAGTTTCATGCTGAGCCAATATCTTTTAAACTATTGAAAGATTTAAAACAGGCAAAAATACTAAATAAAGCCCTTGTTAATGAAATCAGTTTTGTAAGAAAACTCTCTATTAAAGTGTTAATTAAGATAAGGAAACTATTCTGGCAGCAACTCTGCAAACCCCCTGCTGTCTACATGACAATGTAGCTGTGGGCTAGTGGGGGTTAATAGAATTAAGCCATAGGAAAAGAGAAAAACATTGTAACATTGGTGTTCTGTTTTGTTTCCATACTAATCCTGATTGAGCCTATTTAACCAAAGTAATAAAATTAGTACAAAAATTTTTTATTAAGGTGTTAAAAGGAATTTTTGGTTTTAAATCAATAGTTTACGCCTGAACTTCAAGTGTAGTCTTACAGAGTAGTAATCAAAAAAAGTGTGTTAACATTCTGTTTAAACTGCTAAATAAGAGCTTAACTACATTTATGCTGCTCAAGTTATCTTAACTGATTGCTGATAACTAATAAAAGTGTTTCCAAGCACAAGCTTGCATGTTACAGGCAACATGGATTCCAGAGGAAATCTTAAAAACGGTAAAATCTAAGATGTGAAATAATGGAGAACTTGAAAACAGCTATACCAAAAATATAAGAATTATGAGTCAATTGTAAACTGTATGTTTCTGTTGATGTATTGTAATTGTTTTGTGTTTGTTCATTCAATATCAGTGTATATTTTGATACCTCTGAATGGTAATATAAATTAATAAATAAAAATTTCTAAAAGAGCTCTATTCAAATGGCCAAAAATTAAATAAGTGCTTATATTAATACATAAGTTTAAATGTTAATAAAATCTCTACAGTGACAAAAATTGTAAGTCTTGATTAGCAATATTACTATAAATCTTTTCATAAAAAATAATTCTTGCCTAGATTGAAATGAATGGTTTATTTTTCTTCCCAGGATAAAATGAAGGATGTAAAACTTAAATGAATAATAAGGAAGGTTAAAAGTTTGTGGGAATGTTGACTGAAATTTAATAAGTTTTTTCAAAAAGGTGTGTTTTGTCCTAAAATAAGATGGCTAATTTTCATAAACTCATGGGACTTAAATGCATGTGCCAAGTTGTAGAAGGTATTGTGGTAACTTTAAGTAAGGGAATATGTTCTGGGAAGGTAAAATTTATCTTAAAGTAATATAATTATAGTCTATATGGTTATAAATAATTATAAGAAGTTTAACAAAGCATTGTTTAAATTAAAGTGTTTAAATGGCTAATTCCAAAAAGTCATTATTAAACCAAATCTGAATTGATAATAATAATAATAAAAGGTAATTTTATGACAGGAACTTGTCAGCAGCCAGCATCCCCTGCCAAGTTGCTTCTAAAAAGACTGTTTCTGGTATTGCATGCTACTAAGTATTTAAAGTGAAGAAAAGTTCATTATTTTAACAAGCTTGTTTAGTGTTGATGGTAATTATATGTTGTAAGAAGCTTGCCTGGTAACTTATGTATGTGGGACGTATAAAATGTTTTTATTATTAAGAAAACAGAAAATAATTTTGTTCTAAAATAAAACAATTGGTTACTAAAAAAAGTAAATGTGGGACTAAACCTGAATAAATACATAAAGTGTAAAAGATTCATGAAAAAGGAAATTTTTAGGTTAAACTTAAATAAAATTTGATGGGTCTGTTTATAAAGTTTTAAAAGTTCAGCATCAGGTAGTACTAATGCAAAGTTAAAATTTCGTTCTTTCTCAAAGTCTCTCAAATCATTAGTCTGTTTTAGTAAAAGTTTATGAAAAGTTTTTATCCTGAATAATCAGTATACAAAGAAAGTTTATCAAAATAGGTTCTTGTGCTTTAACCTCATCATTTCCTCAGTATTTGAAGAGGAAAAGGTCTTATCTCTTTTAAAGGAACATAAAATTCAAACCTGCTTTCTCAAAATCAAATCCTGAAAAGTAGCCATTTATTTCAAGCAATTACCATAGATTTGTCCTTTTACCTTGAAAGAAAAATTAAAGTAATTGTTGAGTTCATTTAATATGGTATAAGTCGAATGGAAGGTGTTCAAAAGTGTTATAAAATTAAGTTTTTTTCTTTAACCCTGTTAATTAAAGTTGTATGAGTAAAAGTTTCAAATGAATACTTAAGTGTATAAATTTATCAATATCTCAGCATAGTAGTAAACAAAAGTACAATGTGGTTAATTATGGTTTTAATTATTATTAAAGGGTATGTGTCACATAAACAACCTCTTATCTTAAATTAAAGTAACAACACTGTAGTATGCAGCAGTCCTAAATATTGCTAGTTTGTTGCAAGAAGTCAATGTCCAGCTGTGTCGCTATTACTTTGTTTTAAAACTTGCTAAGACTTTCTTTAGTGTCTTAGACAGGTCAAGCCAGCCTGCATTTCCCTATCTGTGGAAAATCCAACAATGGACTTTTGCAGTGCTTCCCCAAGGCTGTGTGCACTGCCCAACCATCTGTCCTGGCATGGTGATAATAATCTGGCTGCCTAGAAAAAACTGGTGGCTGAAATTCTATTGATGACATTATGTTAACCAGTAATCCTTTTTTCAGAATTCTCTATTGATAATTTTAATTTTAAAACAATTTTTGCCAAATACTTGAAAAATACACCAGTTTTTTTCGTACATAAGTTAAAACAGAGGACATTGCTAATAAAGGAAAATCAACAGATAACACAGTTGGAATTTATATAATAATTAATACAAATCATTTTAGCATTGTTTAAATTTTCTTAAATAATACTTTAGAAGCAGTTATATAGGGTTAAATTTCCATTTACCTATCATAATGTAAAGACTTTAGGACTTTTTCACTAGATGAATCTTAAGGACTTTTCTTAGTGCCTGCCCACTTTGATATTTGTTAGAATTGAAATATTTATGTATATGTCTATATACATCATGAATCAGATGAAAACTTACTTATGTCAGGAATGAAAGTCATGGTGCATGAGTAATAAATCAAGCCAGTTTTCTGATTCATATTTAAAGGATTGTATGTTAAATATAAGAGTCTTAGATATTCTGTTGACTCTTGAAATCATAAGCATGAGTGATCAGATATAGGAAATTCCTATATAGGACAGGTTTAACAACACTACATGAAACATATATATATATTTACATTATTAAACTCATATAGTACTGATTTCAATAAGAGGTGAATGATTATCCATTTTATCAAAGAGATTTAATGAAGTTAAAGAATGAATTACCTAGTGAAGATAATATAAATTTTATACATTCCTTAAACTGGATTATTTAATTTTATCTTGACTGTATTTGTCTACAACCAGAAACTCAATTTAAAATCTTTAAGTTGTTTTTATATTTTGTAATTGTTTTATTAGACAACTCATGGATATACAGAACAGTAATGCATAAAATACAGGATCTCCATCCACCATCCATCCACCAACACCTTGCATTGCTGGGGAACTGTTTTACAATTGAGAATAGCCAAGGCAACATACCACAAATGAGTTGGTTTTTATGATGGGGATTTATTAACTTATAAGCTTGCAGTTCCAAGGATGTGAAAGTGCCCAAATCAAGGCATCATCAGGAGATGCTTTCTCCCTTAGCTGCAGCTTTGGGGATCAGGCACATGGTGGTTTCTGCTCATCTCTCAGCTCACCTCCACATATCATTGCTTTCATCTTCTGGCTTCAGTGGCTCCTCTCAGCTTCTATGTTCCATTGATTTCATCTTCTGGCTCCCAGGGACTTCTCACTCAGATTCTGGGTGTTTCTCTGTTTCTGCAGCTTTTTTTCTCTGTCTCTGTGGCTTCCTTTTTCCCATTTATACAGGACCCAGCAAAAGGACAAAGATCCATGCTAGGCTACACCTCACTGAAACAATCTAATCAAATGTCCTGTAATTGAATCCAATCCAATCAAAGGGTTCTTACCCCACAGGAATGGACCAACTTAAGAACATAACTTTCCTGTGTCCTCAAAAGACTGAAACAACCACAGCACTTTTTAAAAAAATTGTCTGTTCTTTACAGGGCAGACTAGCTTAGGAATTCAGCATCCTGCCAGGGGACCTTACATTGGAATTTATGGCCCCCAGTGTAACAGAGTTAGACTCATTTACAGTTTCCTTACATATGGCTCCTCTGCTTCTTTTGTTTGAACCTATAATTAGAACAACCTTGTTAAATATATGCCCTAGAGACTTACATCTTTGTCCTGTCCATGTGCCAGTTAAGCCTTGAATTTCAGCAAAGCTGCAACACCTACTCACAGGTACATTGGAGTCACCCAGGGCAACTAAAAAGGAGATGATGATGGACAATGCCCATCCCAAGGAATGGAGAGTGCTGCAACTGCAAGCAAGGTAGTTCCATCCATCTGCCCAATGGGATCTAAGCCCCTATGCAAAATGCCCAAATCCTCAAGATTGGGGAATGAACAATAGTCTAAAGTAGACTTATTATTATTCTATTATAGATTTATTACTATTCTAGCAAAGGAAGGACTTTTATCATTGATATAAGGGTAGTGGCCCCAGTGGTTCTGAGTGGAGGGAAAGGGAAGAATAGGTGTAACATGGATGGGGACATTTTTGGGGACATTGGAATTGTCTTGCATGACACTGCCATACATGCATACAGGCCATTATGCTTTTTGTCACAACCTATAAAATTATGTGGGGCAGAGTGTAAATTATAAAGTAAACTATAATCCATGGTTAGTAGCAATGCTTCAATATGTGTTTATCAATGGTAACAAATGTATCACACTAATAATAGTGTTGTTAATATGGGAAACTGGAAGAGGGAGGGGGTGCGGAAATGAGATTCCCCTATAATTTTTATGTAACATGCATGTAGTCTAAAGCTTCTTTAAAAATAAAAATAATTTTAAAACGAGTTGTTTGTTACAATAGATAAAAGATTATTAAAGTAGTGCTATTGACTATAGTCCATAGTTTACATTAACTGCATTTTTCAACCCTATTATTAACACCTTGCATTAGTACTGGACATTTGGTATATACATGAGAGAATATTCTTGTACTATGAACTGTAGTCAATCATATACAATAGGATTCACAATGTTGCTCGGTCCTAAGTTTTACCTTTAAATTTTTATTCTAGTAACATATAAGACCTAATATTTCCCCTTTTAACCACATTCACCAATGTAATTCAGTGCTCTTAGTTACACTCACAATAATGTGCTACCATCACCATCACCCATTTCCAAACCTTTGCAATCAACCTATACACAAATCCTGTACAAATTAAGCATCAAATCCTCCTCATGCTCTAACCCCAATATAGCACATTCTAACTTGTTTTAGACAAATTTTTCTTATTTGGTTGCCTTTTATAATTAGCTCATATCATAAAGGTCATACACTATTTCCTTTTGTGCCTGGCTTATTTCACTTAACAAAATGTACTCAGGGTTCATCCATATTTTCACATGCATCAGGACTTTATTTCATTTTAATAAAAATAATCCATTCTATGTGTGTACTACATTTTATCTATTCATATGTTGATGGACACTTTGGTTGCTTCCATCTTTTGGAAATTGTGAATAATACTGCTGTGAACATTAGTGTGCAAATACTGTTGCAGACTCTGCTTTCCATACTTCTGGGTATATACCTAGTAGCAAGATTTCTGGGTCTTTCGGTACTTCTATAGTAAGCTCAGTAAGATATTGCCAAACTTCCATAGCAGCTGCACCATTTTATATTCTGCCAATGAAGAATGAGTGTTCTTATTTTTCCATATCATCTACAATGCATCTACTTTTCTTTTTTTAAGTAATAACCATAATTGTATGAAATGATATGTCATTGTGTTTTTTAAAAATGTTATTTTTAAAGAAGTTTTAGATACAGAAAATTTGCATAAAATAAAGGTTATTCGATTACAGTAAGATGGCAGCAGAATAAGGAGTTCCTAGAGTCAGCTCCTGCTACAGGGCAGTTAGTAATCATCAAGAGCTCTCTGGAGCTAGCTGAGGCACCTGTTTGGGGGCTCCAGGAGGCCAGAAGAGCATCCTGCAATGTCCTTGAAGGAGTGGAAGAAGGAGGCTGCCCATTTGCAGAGAAGACTTGTAAGTAGAGCGCTCCATGCCCCAGAGGCTTGTGCCCATCCTCCATCAGAGGCGCAAGCCACCTGGGGAGCTGTTCCATGGCTAGAATTGAAAGCTCCACTTCTGAAAAACAGGAGAGGAAGAGACAGTTGGGTACCAACTTCAGCTAATGGTGAGTAAAATTCAATGGGCTACAGTATGATCCTTAGAACAGCTAAGGTTTGAGCCTGTCCAAGTCAGAAAGAGGCTGGGAGCCATCATCTTAACTCTGCACCTGGCATGAGGGGCAGTGGGGCAGACTGAAAATCCCAGTGCTGGTGGGGACTGGCTTCTTCCCATCCAGATCAGATTGCAGGTCTAGCTTAAGACCCAGTGCCACCTCCGACAGAGAGGAAGATGCAGGGACCTGAGCCACCCTCTCCAGGAAATTGCCAGCCAAGCTGTAGAGGCCAGTGATTGTCCTACTCTGGTGGTGCAAGCTGCCCTAGGAGCTGTTCTGTGACAGAAAAGGGAGGAGGATAGAGTTGGCTGTCAATTTAAGGTACTGATTGGTAGAACTTGGATGGCTAAGGAATAACCCTAGGAACAGCTGGGGTGTGAATCTGTCCAAGTTGGAAAGAGGATGGTGGCTGCCATTTTGACTCTGCCCCCAGCCTCAGGGGAAGCTGGGCTGACCAGATATCACAGTGATGGTAGGAACTGGTTTCTTTCACCTGGATCAGCCTGCAGCCCTAGCCTAGGTTTCAGTTCCACCTCTGGCAGGGAGGGGGCTGGTTAGTTCAGCACTAATCTAGACAGGTGACTGAGGGTACCTTTGACTGGCACAAACTGAATAATTAAAAGTCTACTGGGGCAGCTGCTGTCATCTTGGACCTGCACTGCATAGATTGCTGCCCACACCTGGAGCTCCATCCCTGCCCCAGGCAGGGGAGAAAGGGATGTGAGGCTTCATCTGTCTCTCTGGGCAACTACAGTCTAGGCCTGCACAACTTGGATTATTCTACACAACTGTGACTCTGTCCCTACCTCTGGGAAAGGAGAAAGTTGGGAGAAGCTTCATCCATCCCTGAGGCAATGAGGGCAGCTTGAGCCTCCACAGTTTATAGCATCAATTACATCCTTGGCTCCTTCTGCACAACCAGAAGGGGAGAAAGGGCAGGAAGCCTGCACCCAGGAAAACCTGCACCCAGAATAGATGCTCTAGTAATCCAGATGCCAAGACACCAACCAAAAATTACAGTCCACACCAAGAAAGAGAACCATCATCTCTAGACTTTGAATCATACTACCAAGCTATAGTGGTGAAAACAGTGTGGTACTGGTATGGAGACAGATGTATAGAACTATGGAAACAAATTGATGCCTCAGAAGTAGACCCTTACATGTATGGTCAAGTGATTTTTGACTAGTCTGTCGAACCCACACAGCTTGGACAGAACAGTCCATTCAGCAAAATCGTGCTAGAAGAACTGGATATCTATAGCCAAAAGAAGGAAAGAGGACCTCTATCTCCAAAAATTAACTCAAAATGGATAAAAAATCTAAAAATAAAAGCAGGAACCCTGGATGGCAAAAATAGAACAGTTAGTTTATAAATAAGGATGTAACTGAAAATTGTAGTCTAGGGATGTAATTGACAATTGACAGAATGCTAGAGAGTAATCTGGGAAATGAAGAGCACAGTAAAGCAAGAGGTGGATGAGAATTGCAGTTGGTGGTACAGATGCAAGAGTGTCCTTTGTGAGCTAGAGCAAATGTATATCACTACTTTAGGGTGTTGAGAATGCATGGGAAAAATACAACTGGAATGACCTATGGACTATGGTTAGCAGTAATAATATAATATTCTTGCATCTATGCCAAAGATGTACTGTATTGATAATGGGGCAGTATGGAAAATGTGAGCCAAATATATATTACAGACTTGGTAATAGTCTGCTGATATTATCTTATCTGCAACAAATGCTCCACCACAGTGTGGTGTCTTGATAGAGGGGTGTTGTTTGGGAATTTTGTATATGTGCATGATTGTTTTATAAGTTTACAACTTCTGTGATAAAAATATATTTAAAAAGTAATAATAAGGTGTTTTGGGAAAAAACACACCAAATGTTAAGATAAAGACTATAATTAGTAGTAAGATGTTGACAATATTCTTTCATAATTGGTAGCAAACATCTCACAACAATGCAAGGTGTTGGTGGAGGGCTGATGTATGGGACCCCTGTATGATGTTATTATACATGTTTGCTTTATAAGTTCATACCTTTTACTATACACTTAATTGTTTATGCATGTTCATATATAAATAATATAAAGATAATAATAATAGGGAGGGTTGGGGGAAAATACTTTGGTTAGTAGTAATATTTTGACAATGCTCCTTAATCATTAGTTAAGAAGGTTTAACAACAATGTAAGGTGGTGGTGGGGTGAGTTATGAGAGTCCTGTATGGTGTTATATATGTTTGTTTTGTAAGTTCACAACTATTACTATACACTTATTGTTTATGTATGTTTGTGTGTGGGTGAGATATTTCAATAAATTAATTTAAAAAATAAACAAAGGGGATTCCCATATACCCCATCCCACCTGTCTCTCACATTTCTCCTATTAATAACATCTTAAATGAGTTTGGTACCTTTTTTATAAATGATAAAAAAAAATTGAAGCAATTACTAACCATGGTCTATAGTTTACGCTCTATGGTTTATGCTTTGCTCCATACAATTTTATGTTTTGTCAAATTGTATAATGTCCTGTATCCATCATTGCCATATTGTACAAAACTATTCCAATGCCTTATTTTATTCCACTTATTCTTCCCTCCTCCTTTCCACAAAACTTCTGGTGACAGTTATCTTTATATCAGTTTTACAGTGTTTTTCCATTACTACAATAATAAAAAGTTTACTATGGCCCATGGTTGTGTTCCCTCCTTGTGTTTGTTCATTCCTCAGTCTGGAAGATTTTGGGATGGCAACATCTTCTCTTATTTGGATTGAGAGGGGGCTTGGATCTTATGGGGCAGTAGGAAATAATTGTTTTGCTTGAACTTGTAAATGTCCCTTATTTTGGGGGGTAGGGGTTGTCCACCATTATCCTTTTGTGAATTGTCCTGGGTGAGTTCAATGTATTAGAGACTAGGTGTTGGCTGCAACTTTCCTGAGATTCAGGGTTCAACCAGAATATAAACAGACTGAAGACAGGGATCTCTGGAAATATATTTAATGGGTATAGGTCTAATGACAGGTTCAAGTAAAATGTGTAGAAAAATCATGTGTTGAACAAGGGTCAGATGGCAGGTGGTGAATACGGAGGAAATTGTCATACTCTCAAGAAGGCCTGATAAAAACTTTCCTGCATATTTTTCCTGAATGGGGTGGTGAATAGATAGAGGGAGAGAGAGAAGGGCTAGGAGGACAAAAGAACTGAGTTACCATGGGGGAAAATTGCCTCAGCCAAGTTCCCACAATAAGGGGGATTGGCAGTGACAGCGGGAAAGAATCTCAGTCCTGGCCTCAGTTAAGGAGCCCTTTACACGGAGGCACCTGGATTACAAATACAGGTATGTGTATATGTATGGTTGGCCCAAGTTTCCTGGTCAAGAATTCTGGAATGCCTTCCAGAAAACTGAATGCACTGACTATTCACCATGTCTGATGTGGGGAGGTTAGTTTTTTCTATAAATCTGCCAGACAAAGTTTTGTAACTTAATATGGTTATGGATGGAAGAGTACACAGAGAATTTTGGCCAAAAGCTAGACTCCTCAATTATTAACATATGTATAATGTATGATAATTTAAATATTTCATCAAAATGTTTAATCTTTTTATGTTTATCATTTAATCATATATTTTTGTCCTGTAATTATCTGCATACAATTGAAAATTCATTATTTCCTTACAAATTGAAATATTATGTGGATACTTCTGTTACCTCTTTGAATGATTTTCTTTGACACTATCTCACATGATAGAGTTAGGTACTTATATGATATTAATAGTTTCACATAATTTTTGGGTTTTCTATTAGTTGTGTGTATTTTATAAACTTTGTAAATGATTTTCTACTTCTTACATTTGATATGTTGCTTTTTTGCTTATATTGGTCTTTTTGACAGTAGCGCCTTGCAAATCAGTTACCTCATGACTGTCCATTAAATTTCTACCTGGTAAAACAGTGTTAATCTCTTTAGACATAGATATGAAGGCTGTTTTCTCATGAGAAGTAGTTACAAGATTAACGGCCAAAGCATTATAAATCTCTTCAGATGGATGAAGGGTGACCAATACCTCAGGGTAGAACTTTATAGGTAGGAATGGCAAAGAAGATTCAGAAGAATCTCAGATTTCAATGTCCCCAAATCACCATTAAGTCCATATGTCCCCATTCCAATATTCAGTAGCCCATTCCATCCTAAACAATGTCCTAACTTTAACAGAAGATATATGCAAGTTTGGGAATTAAATTCATTTTGTAAATAAACCACTGGCTCAATGAGACTCTGCATCTGATTTCAGAAATCTGTCTAGGTACGAGATAAGAGTTTCTTTCATGTCTCACATAGAAAGAGAATTTGTAGACCTGTCCTTCCTGAAGCAGTTGAACTGGGAATTTGAACACCTGAGCTTATTCTTTCCTTTCCCTTAACTACTTTATCCAACCATTTAGGAATCATCAGCCAACTTCATTATGCCTTTTAACTTCACAAAAATCTGATAAGTTATCAAATACACTGTCACCTGAGCCATTCCTCTTATACCCTTTTGAGTAGAAATATCTAATGACAAAAATTTGCATATCTCTACTGACACTCCATGGACAGTCAATTATCTCTTAATCATTGGAAATGGAGTGATTTGTGCATTTTAATATAAGTAGATTAGGAACCAATTCTCAAAGGTCTTGAAGGGGGGATGATGTACGGGAATTTTGCACTTCATGTATGCTTGTTTTGTAAGCTCACAACTTCTCTAATTAAAAAATAAGAGAGAAATAAGGACCAATTCCAAAATCCCCAGAACCAACTCAGAAATGTCATTCTGAAGATTCTGTTTCTGAAAACAGATTTTTCTTACTTGACCACACATGAGGATGACATTACATAGCTAAATTGAGAAATGAGACCATCACTAACTTGAAGATACTTTAATAGAAAAATAAATCTTAAAACCAAAAGAATTGAAATAGCCTAGTAATAACTATTGCCTAAGATTACCTCCTGAAAACCTCCTTGTTGCTCAAACATGGCATTTCTCTAAGCCAAACTCAGCAAATGAATGCATTACCTTCTCCCCATCATGGGACATGACTCCTGGAATGAGCCTCCCTGGCACTTTTGGATTGCTACCAAGTACCAACCAACAATGAATTTGGAAAAAGACTTTGAACAAAAGGGAGAAATATCAAATACAAAAGAGATTTTATGGCTAAGAGAATTCAAAATGAGTTGGAAGGTCATTCCAGAGGTTATACTTATGCATGTGTCAGGCAGATCTCAGTAACTGCCACTGCAAACAAAGCCTCATATAGGGATGCACCTGTGGGATCTAGAGCCATTCGACACTATAGGCAAGGCACATAACCCTGTGAAATCAGCACCCTGTCAAAGGATTTTACCTTGAAATAGTGACAACCTATTTCCCCAATGTAACAGTGCTACATTCATCTATAGTTTCCTTACACATGATTTATTTGAGCCTATACTTAGCACTATACCCATTAAATGTATGTCTCAAAAACAAATCTCCAGTTTGTTCAAATGCCAGTTGAGCCCTGAATCTAAGCAGAGTTGCAACCAGCACCTTCTCTCCAGTTCATCAGACTCACCCTAGACAAGTGATGAAATGAAGATGGGCAATGATTTTTAGATTTTTTGTCTTGAGAATTACAGCTTTTTTTTCTCTTAATTTTTGAAAGATACTTTGATGATGTAAATGTTACAAAGAATATATAAGGGATTCCCATATTCCCCACTCCCCACAACTCCCACATTTTCCCACATTAGCAACATCTTCCATCAGTGTTGTACATTCATTGCAATTGACCAACATATTTTGGAGCATTGCCACTTAGCATGGATTATAGTTTACATTGTAATTTTCAGTCTCTCCCATTCAACTCTGTAGGTTATAATATATAATTGCCTGTAACTGTCATTGTAATGTCATTTAGGCTGTTCCCAAGTCCTAAAAATGCCCCCCATTATACCTGTTTTTCCCTCTTTCTAAATCCAGAACATCCAGGAGTCACTGCCTCCACAACAATGGAATTTCTTCCATTGCTAGAATCGCAATAAGTCTATAGTAGAATACTAGTAAGTTTATTTTAGTCGATAGTTGATTTACCCAATCCTGAGAATTCTGGGATGGTGATGCCCACTCCACCATTAATTGAGGGGGCTTCAATCCCATATATCTGATGGATGGGACTCTCTTGCTTGCACTTATAGGTACTCTCAGTTCCTTGGTATATTGTTTGTCCATCATATCCTCCCCATTAGTTGTACTGGGTGAGTCCATTGAACTGGAGAGTAAGTGTTAGCATTTTTGAAGTGAGCTTTAAAAATTATTCTAGTAGGAGTAGGGTGGGCAAGATAGTAAGGTAAGTACAGTAATATCAGGAAATCAAATTAAGATATTATAAAATATAATCCAATAATAATGTAAAGATAGACTGAACTCTAAAAATAATATTTGGAAATTGAACAGAAAAGTAAGGACATGAGTAAGAAATACTGTATAAAACAGTGGGAAGTTTGGTGATATTAAATATAATTTCTGAGGAAGAAAGACTAATAATTTCTTCCAGATATAGATCTAAAATGCCATGGTCTATTTTACAAAACGTGAAAGGGAAAATGAATTTTGATGAAGCATTAACCATGGAAGATTTGGGATGAGGAACTGTGAATTCTAACTAGTTGATCTTAACACATTCGTAATTATGTAAGAACTTTATCAAAAAAGAGATGACATTTATTGTTCCTGAAGAAATAAAAAAACAAAATAGGATAAAAACCTGTTAGCATATTTCATTGCAGCTGTAATTACAGGATTGAACCAAGAGACAGTGGTTTAATGTGAGTCCATATTGCAGGAATTGGCAGATGGCAGTGTCAATGGTGGTAGGGGAACTGTTCAGCAATATAAAAAAAACAACAGGCCCATGTCAGCATGGAGAGGTAGATGCTTTGGATCAGTGTATTGAAATTGTTTTTGTGATCAGTAGGAGTCATAAAGTAGAATTCTAGGATTGATGAATTATTTGTTATCAAACAGATGGTAAAGTGAATTATTTGGTCAAGGTGAAGGAGTATACTCTATTTTGGTGCTGCCAAGTGAATGAGTTAAAACACAGAGCTTGTAAGAACTCTAAGTCTATGAAGATCTAGAATCTGTGAATAGGTATTCAGACAAACACTGTTTTGTTGTTCTTTTCCTCAGATATGAATGCAGGTCTGTAAATACAGTCAAGAATAAACATGAAGAGATCATTGTACCAGTGTATACATCCAACTACATATTGGATAAATAAAACTGAAGTGACCAAGTTTTGTCATTGCTTAAACATAGGCAAAACATCCAAGATGCATAACCTTTTCCTCAGAGACAAAAATATGAAAAAAATGATCAGTTAAAAATGTAAGTTCCTTGTGAACAAGAAATATTTCTGTTGTTTAGAGATTATTTTCAATTTGTGCCATCTTCAAACACATTCTATCACTTCTCTGAAGATAGGGCATTTTTTTTCTGTTTTTCTGAACATCTTTTATTTTTTCCACTGATTATTCATTCTTTAATTATCTACGAACTTTAAGTCTTTTTGTCTTTTAACACTACATGTTTATAAAACCGGCCCATTATACCTACTTCTCTTCAAATTTCCAGACTTGATTTAAATTCCAAGATCATTATCCTACTAGATGTTCCATGGACACCTGCAAAATGTTCTTTAAAACTGATAAAGCCATTTTCTAAAATCCTTATCCTACCTCTACAGAACTTTGAATACAACATCGATAAGACAAATACAATGTACAAAGTATACACGACCTTTATCTGTCCTTGCAATGTCATGCAAGACAATTCCAATGTCCTGAAAATGCTCCCATGTTATACCTATTCTTCCCTCTCCCTCCCCTCAGAAGTTCTGGTGGCCATTACATTTACATCAATGATAAAAACTCTACAATAGAATAATAATGTCAACTTTAGTCCACTGTTCATTCCCCAATCTAGAGGATTTGGGGATGGTGATGCCCACTCTGTTTCTAATTGAGAGGGAGTTTTGATTCCATGGGGCAGATGGATGGAAACTATCTTTCTTTTTTTTTGTCTTTATTTTTTTAATGTTACATTAAAAAAAATGAGGTCCCCATATACCCCCCACCCCCTCCCCCACTCCTCCCCCCATAACAACTATCTTTCTTATACTTGCAGGCATTCTTTGGGATGGGTGTTGTCCATCATTATCTCCTTGTATCTTTAAATGCAAGCAGGCAAATTGAATTACAAATAGCTCCAAATTTAGAGGGTATTCTTTATTCCCAAATAATTCAGAGTAGCAAATGTTCACACTCACTTTGAAGAGTATTGAGCCCAGAAAAGAAAAGGTACTATTTCCCTGACAGAAAGTGAAACTGTGGTCATTAAAAATGATACTGAATAAAGGCATATCACTGTCAGAAATAAGAAAAGTTAACCATGGCAGAAATGTCATTCTGATAAAAGCACTGGGCATCCAGGATTTATTTACCTTGGGGGGATTGAGCTTCACTTTGAATACATAACTAATAATACTGTGTATGACATTGAAAATGAGTTGTAATAAAAACGTGTGAGTCACACAATTGCCCAGGGCACATTTGCTCCAAATATAAAAATTGTGTAGAAATTTGATATTATTAAATGAAGGAAGGAGACAAAAGGAGAATATTTTGGATAGAGAACACAATGATGAGGAAATACTAATGAATCAGACTGAGTGATAATGTAAGTAGAAAAGAATTTGGTTTCTGAAAGAAGAAATACTGAAATGTGCTGCCTAATTGTGAGCCCACAAATATAGGCAACTTTTCTTATATATTTACAGAGTAAAAAATACAGATCCATTTAAATGTAATTATGTTGTATCAGAGGTAATGATCTGACAATATTTTGTAAACATATATTTCTACATGAAATATATGAGAGGAAAGATTCAAAATGTGGAAATAAATGAAGTAGAAGCATGATATCTAGCCCTGGGGTTCTTGTTGTCTACTGGAAGGTGCTAATATAAAATGAACAATAACAAAGCAGCAAAGAATGATATGTTTTGGAGGACATTTAAAAAACTGTATGTCCGAGTAATGATCTGCTAAGTATCACAGAAAATAATTTGCATGGCACAAAGTGGCATTTGAATTCTACAGAATTCAATGAGTTTTACAGTTTTACTTACTGTACTTACTGTAAAGTGGGAAAATGAAGAAACAGTTCTTCATGTCTTGAGATATAATGGGTTGAAGTGTGGATAAACACAAATGAGTTTTGTATGATAAAAGGTAATACAAATCATAACACAAACACAGTTTTTACACCAGAGAAGTGGCAGGATTGATTGAAAGACTTTATTTCTTTCAGGGAATGTGTTGATCCACATTTTAGAAGGATAACCTGCACCTTTGTTGTCAAAGATTTTGAGAGGAGGAGTAGCTGGAAGATGAACCTGAAGAGTATTTCAATTACTCACCAGGGATTCTGAAGTATTTAACCAAGGGCTCCTGTCAGAAAATATGGTGGTGTGGGAGGAGGAGAGACTTGTGCTCAGCACTAAGACCATTTTCCCACATTAATGTCCACTTTGATTGATCCTAAATGGAAGGTGAACATATTAACTGTTTGGATAAAAAATACTACTTTCATGAAAAATAAACTATTCTTGAAAATCACTGAAGTAAATTATCATAGTTGATTACAGAAAAGAGGAAAAGGATCCTGCACTGAGAAAAGATTTCATGTATGAGATCACTGTTAAATTTTGGGAGAAGAAAGAAAATTTATAGGCCAATTATATTTAGAAGAATAAAGAACAAAGCTGAAATGAAAAATGTAAAAATAGTTTAGCCTGGTAAATTGGACAGTCAGTGGTACTACCTGAACAAATCAAGTAGGAGCAACAAGGTAGTGTAGTGGTTGAGGGGAAGTTATGAGTACATTTTTGATGTGTGAAAAATGAAATGCTTATTGCATATTCACATAAACATGGAGAAGAGAAAGTTGGAAATATAAGACTGGGAGTCATTATAAGAGGATGATGATAAAGATTTGGTAGTAATAATTAAAGCTAAGAAATGATATGATTTTACCCAGATATACTAGGTAAAAGAAGGATTTTTTTTTTTACAAAAGCATGATGTTATGGTAGAGTATAAAGAAATATCAATATTTACATGTTGCTAAGGTAGAGGAGCTGATTCTGCACTAGGGGAAGAATAGTTCAGAAAGGGAAGAGAAGCAGCAATGCTTCTGTGGGGAGACATTCTACAATGGGCCTTGTCGCCAGTGTAAAGTATCAGAGGACAGAGGATGATGAACGAAGTGAGCCTCAATCCAATAACAGTCATTGAACTTATGAAGAATCCACAAGTTTTAACTCTCTAATTCTTAATATTTCTTCAACAATACAGCTTCTGCAGAGCACCTTTCATATCTTTGTTCCTCAGACAATAGATAATGGTGTTCAAGGTAGGCATGACAATTGTGTAAAAAATGGAGACCAGGTGACCCTGGGTTGGGGAGTATTGGGAGGCAGGTCTCAAGTATGCAAAACTTCCAGTTCCATAGAACAAAATAACTGTAGTGAGGTGAAAGGAACAGGTGGAGAATGCTTTCCACCTGCCATCCACAGAGGAGATCCAAGCAATTGTGGAGATGATGCAGGCATCGGATACAATCATGAGGGCAAAGGAGCTCTTGATGATGCAGCTGCTAACAGCAAAGTTCACTTCCTCATTGGTGTGGAAATCAGTGCAGGAAACTATCATGACAGGAGGCATGTCACAGAAGATATGTGCAACAATATTGGGCCCTCAGAAGGGGAGGGAGAAGGTATTGACTATGTGGAAGGCTGAGTACATGGCTCCAGTGACCCAGGCCATGATGACCAGTTCAGAGCAGAGTTTGTGACTCTTCATGGAGGCATAGAGCAGGGGCCTGTAAATGTCCAACCACCAGTCATAGGCCATGGATGTGAGCAGGAAGCATTCAGTAGAACCAAGTGTAAAAAGCATATACAGCTGAGCTACACACTCCAGGTAAGAAATGACCACAGAGCCCAAAAAGGAGGTCACCAAGGCCTTGGGGATGGTGACAGAGGTATAGCACATGTCCAGAAAAGATAAGTTCTTCAGGAAGAAATACATGGGGGAGTGGAGATGGCTTTGCCTGATCACAGCTATGATGATGGAAACATTTCCCAGGAGGCAAAACAAGTAGTCAAACAAGAAAAATAAGAGGGGACCATTGACCATGAGGTGCAGTGATGCCCACAGATGTATTCACCAAATGCAATGGATGTGTCATGATGATGGGGGAGAGTTTTGCTGTGTGGGGAGTGGTGGGGTGGGGGTGGGGGGTGGGAGGTGAATGGGGACCTCATTTTTTTTTAATGTAATATTTTTTAAAAATGAATTTAAAAAATTTAAAAAAAAAAGAAAAATAAGAGGACTACAAATTTCAATTCCTGGGTATCCAAAAAGTCCCTGAGGATGAACTATATCACTCTTGTCTGATTAGAAATTTTTCAGTCCCCTTGAAATTTTATTAGGCTATGCTTATAATAAATGAGGAAACAAGTAGGAAACTACCTTGAACCATGACTATGCAGGCTCATTTGGTCTATAAAGGTGTAAATTCTCTCAGTAGAAAAATTAAACGTGTTTACTTGTTTAAAGATGATATGTCAGTAATCATGTGATTATTTTGATGACTCAACTTGCCTTGGTTCCAATTCTTCTGTCCTGAGTGAGAGAAAGGAAGAGAGAAAACAAAAAGAGAACAACTGCATGATCTTCTTCCTCTTTAATTTTAGATTTCTTTGGTGAGAAGCAGTCCCTGTATTACTCCTCTATTTATGGAAATATTTTATCTCTTCCTGCTGTTCAAACATTAATTCATTTATATTTTACAAAAAGAGATATGAAGTTTTAAAAATCAATTCCTTTTAAACATGTTAATTTCACATAGTTTATATGAGGCCCTTATTTCTTTTCCTACTAGTTATCACTCTCTATTCAAGTCTTGATAACTGGTGGTAGGTATTTCTTCTCTTTCCCTAAAGAATGCTATTCTTGAGGAATTTTTGTCAATATATAAATCCAATTAAAAATGTCTTCTTTTATTTATTTATTTATTTTTTTAAAGATTTATTTATTTATTTAATTCCCTCCCCCTCCCCCGGTTGTCTGTTCTCTGTGTCTATTTGCTGCGTCTTGTTTCTTTGTCCGCTTCTGTTGTCATCAGCGGCACAGGAAGTGTGGGCGGCGCCATTCCTGGGCAGGCTGCACTTTCTTTCGCGCTGGGCGGCTCTCCTTATGGGTGCACTCCTTGCACGTGGGGCTCCCCTAGGCGGGGGACACCCCTGCGTGGCAAAGCACTCCTTGTGCGCATCAGCACTGCGCCCGGGCCAGCTCCACACGGGGTCAAGGAGGCCTGGGGTTTGAACCGCGGACCTCCCATGTGGTAGACGGATGCCCTAACCACTGGGCCAAGTTCGTTTCCCCTAAAAATGTCTTCTTTTAAATGAATATATTGAATCTAAAATGCTTAACTTCTAGGCTTACATTGCACATTACCTTTTATGTATTTAATGCATAATACATTAGAATGGACAAAACATATATATATTTTAAAATTTCTCTTAAAATATATTTCCTCCCATACATGATTGTCCAAATGGCTCCTGAGCTTTATGTGTAACCCCTGACTTCTGGCCATCCCATTCAGTGACTAGAGAATCAGTTCTACCCATTCCAACCATCCTATGACTGTCATGTCTGCTGGATATTGATAATTCCTATCTGCACCCATAATATAGGTGTTTTTTTTAAAAGATTTATTTATCTCCGCGCCCCCCCCTCCCGGTTGTCTGTTCTCTGTGTCTATTTGCTGCATCTTCTTTGTCTGCTTCTGTTGTTATCAGCAGCACGGGAATCTGTTTCTTTTTGTTGCGTCATCTTGTGTCAGTTCTTCATGTGTGCGGCACCATTCCTGGGCAGGCTGCACTTTCTTTTGCACTAGGCGGCTCTCCTTATGGGGCGCACTTCTTGCACATGGGGCTCCCCTACGTGGCAGGGCACTCCTACGTGGCACAGCACTCCCTGTCCCTGCACACATCAGCACTGCGCATGGGCCAGCTCCACACGGGTCAAGGAGGCCCAGGGTTTGAACCACAGATGTCCCATGTGGTAGATGGATGCCCAAACCACTGGGCCAAGTCTGCCGCCCATAATATAGTTTTTTTTTATGCATATTTTATTTATTTTTTTTCATTTTTAAAAATATTACATTCAAAAAATATGAGGTCCCCATTCACCCCCACCGCCCCCACCCCACCACTCCCCCCACAGCAACACTCTCCCTCATCATCATGACACATCCATTGCATTTGGTGAGTACATCTCTGGGCATCGCTGCACCTCAGGGTCAATGGTCCACATCATAGCCCATACTCTCCCATGTTCCATCCAGTGGGCCATGGGAAGATCTACAATGTCCGGTAATTGTCCCTGCAGCACCACCCAGGACAACTCCAAGTCCCAAAAATGCCTCCACATCTCATCTCTTCCTCCCATTCCCTGCACCCAGCAGCCACCATGACCACTTTTTCCACACCAATGCCACATTTTCTCGATTACTAACCACAATAGTTCATGAATAGAATATCAGTAAGTCCACTCTAATCCTTACTGTATTCCTCCATCCTGTGGACCTTGGATTGGTTGTGTCCATTCCACATCTATGTCAAGAGGGGGCTTAGATTCCACATGGATACTGGATGCAATCCTCCTGCTTTCAGTTGTAGGCACTCTTGGCTCCATGGTGTGGTGGTTGACAATCTTCGACTCCATGTTAGCTGAGTGGAGTAAGTCCAATAAACCAGAGTAGAGACCCCCAAACTTTGCTGCTGCTTCCTTCCAGCCAATTCTACATGTTGTAGTCAAACCTTTTTCTCTCAGTAGCTGAGTTACTTATAGTATTGCCTGATAAAGCTCTTTGGGGGACTTTGTTACTTGAGGAGACATTTCACATCCTTTGAAATTGCACAGAAGCACAGTATGATTTGACTCTTGCCCCCATTTGAGTCATATTGAAATATTTAGACTTTCACAAAATGCATAGCTAGTCTAATTATTCCTTGTCTTTATTTATGATATTTCTTTTAATTCCCCATTCCTATTATGAATTTATTGGTGCCTTCTCTTGTTTCTAGTCTGATTCCCCATGACCACTTTTTCATCATTTTATAAACAGTTAAATTATAGGACCCAGAGAATTTGGGAGTATTTATTTGTTTTCATATATTATTTTTTTTTTATTTCTGTGAGTTCTTTATGGTCAGAGATATCCTTTATTCTTCTTTATATGGAGTGATTTGCAGGCCAGGGCATAGTATGGACTTTAACAGTGAATAAATAAATGAATAAAATTGAAAGCATGCTCTTTAGGAAGTTTCTCCTCATATACTAATAATTTAGTTATACTATTCCATCACAATGAGTTTTCTGCAAGATTTCCAGCTGCAGAAGTTCCTGCACATTCACAGTCATGCTCCTCTAAACATTTATTATTATCATAATATGTAATAAGGCAATAATGTTTATTAAAAGAGTTACATCCACAAGCATTTTTTTCTCTATTTAAAAAAAATATTATATTCAAAAAAATATAACAGGTCCCCTTATATCCCTCTCCCCTCACCCCACTCACTCCTCCCACATCAACAACCTCTTTCATCATTGTGGGACATTCATCGCATTTAGTGAATACATTTTGGAGCACTGCTGCACCACATGGATAAATGGTTTACATTGAAGCTTCCACTCTCACCCAGTCCACCATGGCAGAACATAGAATGTCCAACATCTATCCCTGCAGTACCACCCAGGACAACTCCAAGTCCTGAAAATGCCACCACATCATATCACTTCTTCCCTCTCCCTACCCTCAGCAGCTACCGTGACCACTTTCTCCACATCAATGCTACATTTTCTTCCATTATTAATCACAATAGTTCCATAGTAGAATATCAGTAAGTCCACTCTAATCCATACTCTATTCCTCCATCCTGTGGACCCTGGGATGGTTATATCCACTCCACCTCTATATCAAGAGGGGGCTTAGATTCCACCTGAATGATGGATGCAATTCTTCTGTTTGCAGTTGTAGGCACTCTTGGCTCCCTGGTGTGTTGGTTGACCTTCTTCACCTCCCTGTTAGCTGACTGGGGTAGGCCCAATAATCCAGAGGGTAGGAATTGAAGCCCACTGAGGCTCAGGGCCTGGCTGTCACAGGGACCAACCCTAGCACCAACCACAGGTCCAATAAAAGTGACAGAAAGGCGTGTGTAGAAAGGTCACATCTGAGTCCAACTCCATCACACTCTGACATGGCACAGAACTCCAGAGCCATCTGCCATGACCATAGAACCTGTGGTTTTCTGTAGACCTCAGGAGAACCAGTCTCTGGGGTTATATCTACTTTGGCTGTCTCTGGGACCCTGCTGAGGCATGTATAAGCATGACCCCTCTGATGAACTCCTGACACTTTTTGGAGACTCATAGCCATGTAAACTCATTTGTCCTTTCCATTTCCCCCTAGAGGATGAGTCAGATGGCCCAAGAAATTGGGGGGAGTGTGGGGGGAACATTTAAACTTAGGAGATTGTCAGGTATGTGGTTGAAACTACAATGTTGAGAAAACTCTTTAGAAAATATAACAAGGATGGTTACCTGTTTAAGATACTTAAGGAGGGGCATCTGACACAGGGCAGGCTTCTAGGGAGTGTGTGAGTGCTCATTTTGTCATAATGGGTTATATCATTGGGTAGAGACTCATACAATGAGTGTGAAGGTATACTCACATCCTGGGGAGGACTGATGTTCTCAAACAGAGGGAATTGTGTCTTTTGAGAGAATTGGTGGCTCCCAATGGGATAGGGCAGTCGAGCATGTCCAGCCCTCAACATTGTTGCAAGTATCTGTGAATATGGTCCTTCAAGTAATGAAGATCCAGTTGTCTCTGTGGGCCCTGAGGGGAGGGGGAGAGAAGTATTGAATAGGTGGAATCCGTGTAACTGGGGGGCAATGTAAGTGTTCCACAAGATCATGCAAAGATGGATATAGGACATGTTAAATTACACCAAAAATGTTTAAAAGTCTATAGGCTAAAATGTAAACCATAATGTAAAACATAAGATAACTAAATATTTAGAAAATTGTATAGTCTAAAATATAAACCATAATATAAACCCAAATGGAACCATGTTTGAAAGCTATGTTTCAATATCTGTATATTGGCTGCAGCAAATATAACATGAACATGTAAAAAGATTATTGATGGGGAAGGTACAAAATGTTTGATGCTGGATATGTGGGAGTACCCTATAATGTATATGTAATTTACTGTGATCTAAAACTTCTGTGAAGACAAACTTAATAATTAGAAAAAAAAAAGAAAGGATGTAGACACTGAGGAAGAAATGAAAGAAATTGCCTTGCTACTCTACATACAGGACAACATCTATTGCAGTGCTGAAAAGCAAAATGTCAAAAAAGAAAGCTTTTTCATTTTGTCATTTTTTGACACCCCAATTTATTTTTTCTTTATTTAATTTTTCTAAATTAGTATGTATTCTATCTCTAACCTTTAAACCCATCACTATGTTACATTTTACTATTAATAGAACTTGGCAATATATTAGGCTTCATTTTTTAAGTTTTGGCCTACAGAGAGGTTCAACTATGGCAGGGGAGGAACACTGGGGAGGAGTGTTATTGATGGGGAGCACATGGTTTGGAGAGAGTTCTCCAGGACATGTATACAGGGTACATAAAAGTGTTTAGATATTTTCATAGTAGTTACAGTTACAAATGACAACTGAGGGAGTGCTGAGTTCCTAGCCAGGGGAGCTCTATCACATTCCCCAATGGAAGAACAACAATCTCCCAAGTGCAATGGCAAAGACCAATAAAGAAGGATGGTTCAACAATGAGCCCTTGATACTGATGGCTATGCTTATGAGCCTGTATACCTGAAATATGAACTAGGCCTTGAGCTGCAGGGTATCTAAAAGTTACCTCCTGAGAGCCTCCATGTTGCTCAAATGTGGCCAATCTCTAAGCCAAACTCAGCATGTAATTGCATTACCTTCCTCCCAAGTATGGGACATGACTCCCAGGGATGAGCCTCCCTAGTGCCGAGGGATTACTACCTAGCATTAGCTGATGATGTAACTAGAAAAAAACCTTGAATAAAGGTCCTCAGACCAGAGAATATCTCAGCCTGTATGTAATATCAGGCATTAAAAACTCCTTTTTAACCTCGTACATTTTTTAATGTAACACTTTGTGTGATCTAAGAATCTTCAAAAAAAAGGACAAAAAATTAAAGAGAATGTACCTTAATCTCATTGAGCATAGACCAAACAACCATTTTGTCAAATAAATCCTTCTTTGTTTAATTTAGGACAGGGTCTATTTTTTTAGTTTTCCCTTAAGAACAGGTCCAGTTTTCCTAGTTCTTTGTATATTACATAGGGTAAATTTGAGTGGTATTTTGGTTAGCATTGTTTACATTGTGAAGCTATTTCAAGATTGTTTTGGCTAGCTTAGCCACTTAATGATTCCATGGGAATTTGAAGACCAGCTTTTCCATTTCTGTAAAAAATATGTCTACTCAGTTCTGTTTTGCATTTAATCTGTAGTTTGCTTTGCATAGTATTGACACAACAATATTTAGTCTATAAACAATGGACATCTTGCTATTTGTTTAGGTCTTCAGAGTCACTCAGCAGTGTTTTCTAATTTTAGTACATAAGTACTTCACGTTTTGTCAAATTTATTCTTAGATATTTCATTCATTAGAGGCTATTTGATTGGAATTTTTTAAAAATTCCATTTAAGATTGTTCTATGCTGGATTATAGAAACAAAACTGAGTTTTGCATGTATATCTTGTGTCTTTCAATTTTGCTGAATGCCTTTATTAGTTCCATTACTATTTTTGTGCATTCTTTGGGATTTTGTTTGTAAAGGATTAGTTCATCTGTGTATAGAAATAGCTTTACTTATTCCTTTCCAGTGTGGATGCCTTTTATTTCTTTTTCTTGCCTGATTGCTCTAACAAGAACTTCAGTACAATGTTGAATAGCAGTGATGAAAGTTCATTACCTTATCTTGTTCCTGATCTCATGGGAAAGACATGCTGCTACAATTTATGTAGATGCAGTGCAGCTGAGAATGGAGTTGAATGACTTCCACCAATGACCATCCACCCAGTGGGCAGTAGAACATCCCCAGGGTACAGGAAGCCTAGGAGTGCATTTCTGAAATCCTGGAATTTGAGCTAATTTTAGGAGGCCAACACTTTAATTATTTTGAATGGCATCTTTCTTATTAATGTGCATGTATTTAAGTGTTCATAATGAGATCATGATATAATATAGATGAAATATTTTTATGTGGTCCTAAATTTTAATAATCAGTAAACCATTTTAAATGATTTTTTCTTTGTAGAGGTTATTTCTAAAATAGTTCTTTTAATGTAGCAAGGACAGGTATTAAGGACAATCCTTGGGGACCATGGAAAATATATAGATTGCTTTGGGGGATGTTGGTGTATGTGCCTGATGATAGTTATAAAGGTACTTGGTGCTATATATGTAGTCCAGATATACATAACATTTTTCTTATGTGATTAGGAATCAAAATGATATAAATTAAAATATTATTTAAAAATGAATCTCCATTGCCAATGCCAAATATGTTTGAAAATAGATTAATTTAAAACTAAATAAAAGAAAATAACACTGAAATTAAGGATGCTACTATAATGCATAAAGAACAAAGAAAATTCAATATAAAATAAGTATAAGAAACCAAAATCTAATAATTGTGGAAATAAAATACATATAAATATATAAGAATAAAGTGATTCAGAAATGAAATACATTTCAAGACATACAATTAACATACCCTTAAAGACAATTGGTTCTGGAGATATATAGACCTTTATCTTTTAGGGAATGACTAGATTTTGGCAAAGTGGTTTTAGACATTCCACATCAAGATCGGAGCAGACATTCAAAGGGGTTATTCACTAGTCAGATGCAGAAACAAATAGACAATGACAGGTGCAATAGACATAATGATAGTGAAGACCCATATTTAAGAGTGGTAGAAGTACAGAACCAGGAAATATAAGGAAGAGAGCTTTTATATATATTTTCAATTTGAAAGAAAATTTTGGAAAGAGATAGCTCTGTGTTGTTGGGACAGCTATTTTGAATTTTGTTTCTGTCTATAAATTTTTAAAATATCATGTGAAATACCAACAGAAAAACACACTGATTTTATTCCCAATACAGATATAAGTGCAGAGTAACACTACACATGAACGAATGCTCTTCATTTTGATGTACATATGTACATTATGTAGTGAAATGTACTTTCTCAAAAAGAATTTAAAAATATTGATGAAATGAAACAGTACATGAGAGGACATCATAAATGAGGTAGGAAAAAAAACTAAAAAAATAAAGGGACAGAAATCAGGGAAGAATAAAACAATGGGAAAAAAATCATTTCATGATTGAAATGTAAACTAGAAGAAATGCAGTGACAAGATAATACCTAAATAGAAAGAGAAGGTAAAAAGAGGAAATTGCTCAAAAGAAATTTAATATAATGTAAAAGATTTGAGACGAAAATGTCAAAAGGTTAAGATCGGCATAGAAAGGCCAATATATGAATACTGCAGTGTTTGAATGAGAAAATAAAAGCAAACACTTGTAGCAATTGTTAAAAATTATTATTCTATTTTTTTCTGAAAAGAATGATTTGAAGCTCCATATTAAAATTACATACTGAGCATTGATACAGAAGGTCTAAAGGTAAGGCAAATTCTAGGGAAATTACTAGGGTTTAAAGAAAACATAAAACCATTTATTAGAGGAAAGCATGTGGCATTGTGGAAAGAATATTAGAATCTCATCAACATTTTTGAGAATATTTTGTGCTATATGAAAATGGGGTAATATCTTTGTGGAAGGAAATGCGAATCCTGGCTTGATACCCAGCAAGACTGAAAAGAAAAGAAAAAAGACAGTGAATTAGAAGTTATCCTGCTAGACCAAGGATAATGTCATTGCCATAATCCCTTCCAGGTGAGTAAACAAATTTCAGTAAATGAAATGTCTGGAAGATATTGTCCTGAGGACAGAAGTTAAGCACTAAATTTTCAGTTATTTGTTCAACTATCAAACATTGAGGATTCTATGAGAGTAGTGACCTTGGTGGGAGCCAGTAGGGAGACCAAATTTTATAATTAATTTGGCTCTAACTTTATTTAATGTGTTGATCTAAATATGTGTTTAATTTTTTTGACAAATTAAGAAACACAACTAGTAGGAGAAAATATTGTTTAATATAGTAATATCTAACAATAAATGTAAAATGTTTCTCTAAAACTCAATCTAAATTTATCTAAGTAAAATCTAAATTGTCACAAAATTGACTTATTTGGGTGAAGGTAGAAGAGGATAAGCAGAGATGCATCTCTAAACACCATATGATCTCCAGCTCTTCTGAGGCTCAGGCTGGGATCTCCAGCTTCAGGCCTTTGTAGCTGATCTTCAATTAAAGCACAGGCTATAGAATCATTGGGGATACACAGAGATGGATGGAGGAGGGGTTTTGCTGGTGAAGGTTGCAGGACTCAGAAGGTACAATAGATCCTGGAGATGCAAACTTGCCCCTGATACCTAGGAACCAGATCCAGAGGGCACTGGGTTCCTATTGCTACTCTCTGTTTAAGGTACCATCCGTGGCACAGTGTCTGTAAATGTCCAACTGAAGGGATTTAATCTGTTTGCTTGGATGGGCACCCTTGAAGTGACTCTTCCTTAAAGAGTAAATTTGACTGTAGGACTCCAGGAAGAAAAGGCAGAGTCCTATATATCTGACCCAGGTGAGAAGCAGGACATCTGAAGGATGGGAGTGGAAGTGATAACCCTGCTTCCCCAACCCCTGCCCTCTACACAGCCCAAGTCATGACTGCAGAGGTTCAGTTATGGATTGCTGGCAAGCTGCCACCACCTTCAGAGAAAGCACAGTGCAGCCCAAACCATGATTTTGTACTTCTAACCTCCCAAAGTGTGAGACAATCAATCCTCTGAGCCAGCTGGTCACCTGTATTGATTAAAGCAGCCCTGGCAAACTAAGACAGCCTAATTCACCCTTTGGCCAGAGACCTGAATTGGTGGCATTTAGGTTCACTCCACCCTGTTCACCATTCTCATTAATAAACAGGAGAGGCTTTTGTTGACCGTAAATGTATTATGAGTGGAAACTTCACTTCAGCAGGGCTGAGGTGTTGAACTAATCCAGGGGTGATCTTCACAAAGAATGCAGTGTGAGTGCACATGTGGCTTGAAAGAGGTTAGTGCCAACTCCTCCAAATCAAGGAGCCACTGGTGGCTGTGGCTTGCATGGAATGAGGTTTTGGTCCCTGGGAAGAAGTTCTGAGGATATACTCCACTTGCCTGTGCTTATTTTTGACCAGCCAGTTCTTGTCCCCACCTCCATGTTCACCTCATTTGTGGCCAGCCCAATGTTCTCCTTAGTTTTACTGATTTTCTTAAAGTGCCAAAAAGAAAGTTAGGTAAGAAATGTAATGTGTGTAACTTATTTCCGTTTCCTTCTTCATCCTATTCACTCCACATTCACATTACCTTTTCCTCTTTTTCTTCCTGTCTTTTCATTTCTTCGATGCCTTTTGTGTATTCCAGGAAAAGAGAAATTATGAAAAGAGACTCCTCCTTCACCTCAAACAGTGTAGCAAGCTATAAGGAACAGAAAAAACTTGCATGTCCAGAGATACCATTTGCAGAAACATACCTGTGAGGGGAGAGCCCAGCCCAGGACCAATTCACAAGTGCCCTCCAAAAGTGTGGCCCAAGACATCTGACTCCCAGCCCAGCTCCCTGCCTGTTTCATTCAGGTTTACTTGAGATGGTGCATGGTGCATAGCACGCTTGGTAATGAGGGAAATGCTAAAAAAAGTAGTTGAGAATGATGTAGAAAGCTGTTATAAACCTTCTCATTCCCATGAACTTAACTTCCTAGATGAGATGAAATCCTTCATGATGAATATCATAAAAAGAGGAGAAGATGGGAGAGATACAAAGAGAAGTTTATGAATAGGAAGTAGATGAAAAAGACAGAAAGAAGGCATGAATTACATGCACATTGTCATCCCCTGTGTCTGAATCATCTGAATTGAGAAAGTTAACACAGCAATTCTCCTGCGTAAGTGGGACATAACAACTTGGGAAATTGCACATGATAATCCTACCTAGTTACCTAAAGGGAGCACAGCTTCTACTGGAGACTTTAGAAACAAGGACAGAATACCTTAACAAAAAACCTTTCATCATACCCCCAATCCTATGAAACTCCCATGGCTGAGTAATAAGGGCAGGTCTGTAGCTCAGAGCATCAGTATTGGGGCCAAAAACCTAGGTTCACATTTAGTCCCTTCCTCTTAGGAGCAGATAGTTCAGGCTGTTGTTCATTTCTGCAACTCAGTTTCTCCATCTGTGTTGTGGGGATAAAAAGCACACCCTAGGTGCACTGGGATGAAGTAAATGTGCATAAAATGTTCAGTGGTGATAGGGTGTATTTGAGAAAGTTGAAGAAGGTGGCCCTGGCAATTTTCCTTTGTAAATGGTACATATCACCTGGTTAAATGCACAGACTCAAAATCAGACCCCAGAGTCTCACACATGGACTCCCATTAGCCCCTGTGCACTAAAACCTCTGCCACCTAAAGAGAACACAGCTGCTACTGGGGACTTTAGGAAAAAAGGACAGAATACTTTAATGGCAGCCTTTCATCATATACCAATCCTTATGGCTCTCCTTGTGGGGTGCACACCTTGTGCTTGGGGGCCCCTATGTGAGGGATAACCCTGCATGGCACAGCACTCCTTGAGCATGTCAGCACTGTGCATGGGCCAGCTCACGATACAGGTCAGGAGGCCCTGGGTTTGAACCCTGGACATCCTATCTGGTAGGCAGATGCTCTATCAGTTGAGCCAAATCCTCTTCCCTCATTGTGGTTTCAATTTGCATTTCCTAAAGGCTAATGGTGTTCAGCATCTTTTCAAGGTTCTTCTGATCCTATGTATATCTTCTCTGGAGAGTTATCTTTTCAAGTCTTTCTCTGATTGGAGATTTATGTTGATTTCTTCTCTTTACATTTAACTGCTCTGTTGAGATTTTCTATCTTTTCTAGAGTCACTGTAGGTGGCTTGTGAGTTTCTAGGAATGTTTCTATTTTGTCTAGGTGTCTACATTGTTGGCATATAGTTGTTCATAGTATGCTCTTAAGATCTATAACAGGCGGTGGACTTAGCCCAATGGTTAGGGCATCCATCTACCACATGGGAGGTCCATGGCTCAAACCCTGGGCCTCTTTGACCCATGTGTATCTGGCCCATGCACAGTGCTGATGCACGCAAGGAGTGCCCTGCCATGCAGGGGTGTCCCCCGTGTAGGGGAGCCCCGTGCACAAGGAGTGTGCCCCATAAGGAGAGCCACCTAGCGTGAAAGAAAGTGCAGCCTGCCAGAGAATGGCACCACCCACATGGAGAGCTGACACAACAAGATGACACAACAAAAAGAAACACAGATTCCCATGCTGCTGACAACAGAGGTGGATAAAGACCATGCAGCAAATAGACACAGAGAATAGACAACCGGGGTGGGGGGGGGGAGGAAGGGGAGAGAAATAAATAAATACATAAATCTTTTTAAAAAATTTTTTAAAAAAGATCTGTAACAGTTTAAAATTTTTTGTGAATCCCAGAAGATCAAGAACTTAAACATGCCTGTGAGTGTGTGATCCTTTGATGGACTGCATCAGTGAGGGGTGACACAGATTGGGCCTCTACCCTCTTGCTCATATCTTGTATACCATATACTGAGAAGTGAATCAAAACACAAAGACCTGTGTCATTTTTAAGCTGCCATGAGAGAGAGACCTCAGGATCTCTAGCTGCCATAGCTGAAGAAATGCGATACCCAAGAGGGAAGCACAGAAAGTAGCCCAAAGCTGAAGAGACCAGCCATGTACTTCATTATCCACAGCTAGCTCAAGGGGAATACAGCCTGGAGGAGAGGGCAAACACAGGCCACCAGTTTGTCTTGCCATGTGGTAGGGCTACAGGTTGTGCTAGCAGCCAACCTTTGATGAGAAAGCATCTCTGATGATGCCTCGATTTGGACATTTTTGCAGCCTCAGAACTGTAAGCCTTTACCCTAATAAATTCCTTTTAAGGGAAGAAACTGTAGTAATGATGTGGGGAGGGTGGCCATGGTGGCTGCTGATGGTCGGGAGAGGGAAGAAGAGATATGGTTTGGGGGCATTTTCAGGATTTGGAGCTGCCTTAGGTGGTGCTGCAGGGATGGATGCTGGATGTTGTGTGTCCTGTCATGGCCCACTGGGTGGACTGGGGGAGTGTGGACTACAATGTGGACCACTGTCCATGTGCTGTAGCAGTTCTCCAGAATGTATTTGCCAGGTGCAGTGGATGTGCCACAATGATGGAAGTTTGTTGAGGTGGGAGGGGTGGCATGGGTGGAGTGGGGGTACATGGGGACCTCATATTTTTTTAATGTAACATTTAAAAGAAAATAAAGAAAAAAAATTTTAAAAACCAATGCATTTTTTGTATATTGCATTGGCTATCTTTGACCAAGAACAAGATCTTTTTTATTCCTGTGGAATCAGTAGTAATATTCCCTGCTCATTTCTGAAATTATTTGCACCCTCTCCCTTTCTTTCTTTCTCTACTTTATTGATCTTTCCAAAGAACCAACTTCTGATTTTCTTAATACTTCTTTATTGTTTTTGTTTTTTATTCTCTATCTCATTATTTATTATGTAATGTTTGTAATTTCTTTCTGCTTGCTTTGGGTTTAGTCTGCTCTTCTTTTGCTAGTTCCTCCTGGTGTGCAGTTAGGTCTTTGATTTTTCCTCTTTCTTCTTTTGTAGTGTAATCATTTAGGGGTATAAATTTCCCTCTCAGTACTGCCGTCACTGCATCTGAAAAGTTTGGTTGGAGTGCATTTGTTTTCATTCATCTCAAAATATTTCCTTATTGCTTTTCTGCATTTTTTTGACTTGTTGGCTTGCCAGTTGAGCTGTGGCATATTAGGACCCTCCCTTTAAAAAATGTTCCTGACACAAAATTACTGGGGGTGGGAATGAAAACCCCTGAGGACATTCCTGAGCCAGAAGAAGGGCTCAAATGCTGACTCAACCTCCTGATACTACATAACAAACCCTGACCTAAATGACAGTGTCATTTCCCTTACATGAAGTCTACTGATGGTCTAGATAAACTCCAAACTTGTGCCCTCCTCCCCCTGCATCACCAGTGTATCTCTTTTCTGCTGTGAGACCTTCTGGGAGTCAATTGACTACCTTGAATGACTAGTGGTCTACATAAGTTACAAGCTGTCTCTAAACTATAGGATTCCAGACCAACTACCATGAATCAGATCCTAAAAGGTTTAAGCTCACCTTCCATTGACGAACCCTTGATCACCAGTTGATGATCAACTGTGAAAGTCACCTTCTGCAGAGGGGATTATTGGTTTTATGTATAAAGTCTGCAAGCCCCAATTATCTCCCTGAATACCATCTGCACACCTCCCTGAGGAGTCTAGACTGAGAGTGGGTAGTGAGTACACAAACACTGAGTATGTATCTTCCCTGCTTGGACCCTTTCTCACCAAACTGAGTTGATTCAGGAAGCTATTGCTCTGAAACCTCACAGTTCATCTCAATTTTACTGCTCACAAGATATATTAAATGCTTTTCCATACCCTTTTTCAGTTCAGAAACTCACTACAGATCCTATGATTTATTGTACATTGAATAAGGGACTCTGTGGATTATTTGTTCTTTCACAGTCCTCCACATCCTGCTCATAACCCAAGCCTGCTTTCAGCCTGATCCCTAAACCCCAAGGGAGACAGCCAATCCTTTTCCTAGAGATAGATTTTGTCCTTCCCTAAGAGTCCCAACAAGACATATGGGGGAATTTTGCCCTTCTGTAAAGTGGGAGAATTACATGCCCATACTCAGTGGTTCCTATATATCTAGGTCAGCCAGATGTCAACCAAAGACCACACCATGTGATACATTTTAAACTATCACAGTCTCACAAAAGAGAAAGGCTTTGCCCACTTTTAGCAGAGAGGACAGCAGCAGAGAACAAACAGTGAGTGCAATCCTGAATAGAAGGAAACAGATCAAGGGCTCATTCAATAAAATGCTGCCCACGGGTGGCCACTTCCATTCACAAATCACACCTCAGTCTTGGAATTCAACTGACCATCCGGTCCTTTCTAGCGTCTCACACCATTTGCTTTGTTTGTATATAGAAAACAGTTACATATGTGAATGTAAAAATTGTAATGATCCCTGTGGCTGTGGGTTAAAATTGATATATTGGTGTGAGTTCATGAAGTTGATTCTATAACTAGAGATAAGATTAATATTAAACAGATGGAAAGAACTGAAAGGTTGGGTGACATGGCAGTCTATAGACTGTCTTCTATCACCCCCACCCTCCCCCCCAGTGCACTGATGCTCAGGAATGCTACTTCCTTCTTCTAGTCTAGATCCAAAGAAGGACTTGATTGCCTGCTGGGTATGGTGGCTCATCAAAGGATCCTCTTGCTCTGTGGTAGCCAAATTACTCAACTTCATGAAGACTAAAATTTTCAGATTTGAGTGAGCAATTTCTTGAATTCCTTTTATCCCTGAGGTCGTATATACCCCTCTTCTCTTAGAATCTTCCTCTGGGCTACTTGTGAGGCTGCAGAGATAGTCCTATGGCTGTCCAGCTCAGGTTCTCTGTAAACTCTGGTGCAGCCTGGTAGGGTGAGGATCTGGGCTCTTGCCCTCTGAACTTAAGGGAAACCTCCAGTGGCATTGTATGGGCTCGTGAAAATGGTATTTTGTTTAGCACAAGAGACATCTGGGTGTTCTGGTTGGAGCTGCTTTCTGATCTATTGGAACAGAGGTTTGTTTCTGAGACCCAGGTCTCCCAGGAAGGATGAGAGTCCCTCACTGACCTATAGAGCACAGTGTTAACTTTGCACTTCTAGAGCAAAAGAGGTCCATCTCTGATCATCCTAATAGGTCCTCAGTGCATGAGTGGGCTGATGGAAGGGGCAAAGCTTAACCGCCTAACCGTCCATAAGGAGCCGATGTGTAGCATGAGTCTATGGATACATAAGTATGGTGCAGGAAAACTTGGTCAAAGGCAAATCCCCCCGATTGACTTGCGCCTGGGATGCAATGCAGGAAATTACATGCACAAACACAGCTGGGTGCAGATGTGCAAAGGCTTCAGCCCAGCCCCCAGGACCCTCTTTCATTTCTGGAGTTTCTGATGCTGGAAAATCATGTTTGATTGGGAGATACCCAGACTCTTCTTCCCCTCTAGCACTGATGATGTCATCATCCCTACAGGACAGGAAACTCCTGAACTTGCAGGGTAGAAACAGATGGGCCATTGGTTTTAGGCTCTTGGAAACCTGTCATAGAGGGAGCTCTAGGTTCAGAGCCAGAAAATCACCTTGCATTTTCTCCAGGTTGATTGGGTAGCCTGTGCAAAGCTCAAGAGTAGAGGTGGAAGGGTGTAGTTGTGCTGTTGGTAAACATGACAGTAGTGCAGTTATGTAATTGGGTTCATCAGTGCTGGTCTATGAGTGGGAGTAGGGTGGGGGGTTTTGGTTGCACTATGTATGGAACAGGGGGGAAGGTTGGGGGAAGGTGCAGTGAATTCTGGGAATTTTCAGGTCTGTGGTTAAAACTGCAATGCTGGGAATGTTCTTTTGGCAAATATGGCAAGGGAAGGTTACTGGTGTAATGTTTTGGGATGTGTGTGTGGATTATATGGGACAGGATACACCTGCAGCAGCCTTCTAAAGAACATGTAAGTATTCATCTTTTCACAGTGTGTTATATCAGTAGGTAGAGACCCACTCAATAAACAAAAAAATATATATCAAATTCCCACCCTGGGGTGTTCTGCTATGTTCTCAGTCAGAGGGACAAGAATCCATCGAGAACATAGGAAGTGCCTAATAAAACAAAGCAGACTAATATGTCCACTGAAAACATAGGCAATGCCTAATAAAATAAAACTAATATGTCAAGACTTCAATATGATTTCAAGTAACAATGAACCTTATTCTTTAAAAATTGAAACTTAGTGGTTACCATAGGTTCCAAGGAGAGGGAGAGAGAATAGAATAGATAGAACAACATAGGACATTTTTAGGGCATTAGAATTGTTCAGCATAATTTACAATAATGGATACAAGCCACTACAAATTTTGTCAAAACCTATAAAAGTGTGTGATCCAAAATGTAAACAATAACTTAAACCACTGACCATGGTTAATAGCAATGCTTCAATATTTGCACATCAATTGTAATAAAGATACCATACCATCCACATGTAAAATGTTATTAATAGGGAAAAGGAAAAATTGTGAGGGCATTGGATATATGGGAATCCCCTTTATTTTCAATGTAATTTTCTGTACCCTAAAACTTCTTTGAAGATAAAATGGAAAAAAAAAAAGACACTAGGGGAATATATGGAAGAAAATGTCACTGGACATACAAGACAATAGGCCTTACAATGAGGAAAGAGAATGTCTAAATTTTTTTTTTATTATTTCAAATTTTTTGGTAGAAATTTATATTTTATTGGTTATTTTTAAGAATTATTACTGCATTTTCCTACATATTTTATTTGGTTACTTTGTTGACTTCATTTTAGGAGAGGTTTTTGGATCACAAAAGAGTCACAATAGTGGCAGGGTTTGATAAATATTGTGAGGTATCAGTGATGAGGGGCTGCATGGTAAGGGGTTCACCTGGGGCATGCCTCTAAGAGATTTGAGTATGTACAAATGTTCATGGGGCATTATCACATTGGGTCGACATCCACACAGTAATCAAAAGGATATTGAACTCCTATTCTGGGGAGTTCTGCTACATTCTCTAACAGACAGCAAGAATCCCTGAGTGCAACCGCAGTACCTACTGAAGAAAGGCAGAGTATTAAGCCAGACCCTTGATATTGATGACTGTACTTATGAACCTTTTCTTGTGAAATTGAAACTTATCCTATTATTATATATTGCCTAAGAGTTACCTCCTGAAAACCTCCTTATTGCTTAAATGTGTCTTCTCTCTAAGCCAAACTCAGGATATAAATACACTACCTTCCTCTCTCCATGGGACATGACTAATGGGGATGAGCCTCCCTGGCACCAGGGAATTGTTACCAAGCACCAACTAGCAATGCATCTTGAAAAACAGCTTGACCAAAAGGGGGAAACATTAAATACAAATGAGTTTTTATGACTAAGAGATTTCAAAGTGAGTCAGGAGGTCATTCCTGAGGTTATGTTTTTGCAAGTCTTAGCAGGATCTCTTTGACTCCCACAGTAAACAGTGCCTCAAATAGCAGGGCTTCTGAGAGCTCTGGAGATATCTGGACACTCTAAGGAGGGCAGACAGCTCAGAAATTCCATTCCTTGCCTTGCTTTGGTATATAGCTCCCCAATGTAACAGTTATACTCATTCATTGGGTTGTCTACACATGGCTATCCTGTCCCTTTTATTTGATCCTCTAATTAGCACTATACTTGTTAAATATATGTCCCAGAGACTTAAATCTTTGGTCCATCCATGGGCCATTTGAGCCCTGAATTTCAGCAGAGTTCCTACACCTACATTCCAGTTCATTGGGTGAACCAAGGACAAGTAACAGGGAGATGATGATTGAGAACACCCATTCCAAGTAACAGAGAGCGTCTGCAATTGCAAACAATATAGTCCCATCCATCTGCCCCATGGGGTTGAAGCTACCTCTTAATTAGAAACAGAGTGGGCATCACCATCCCCAAATCCTCAATATTGGGGCATGATAAATGGACTAATGTAGACATTATTTTTTTAATTTAATTTTTAATTATCTTTTTAAAAGTTAATAGATGATACAAAATGTTACCTTAAAAAACATAAGAGGTTCCCATATACCCTACTCCCCACCCATCAATTTTTTTAATTGTATTTTTTTAATTTTTGAAATTTGTATATTTTTTTGGCATCACTATCCCCAAATCCTCAAGATTGGTACATGAACAATGGACTAAAGTAGACATTATTATTCTACCATAGGCTTACTATTACTCTAGAGCTGGAAGAACTCTTATCATTGATATAAAGGCAGTGGCCACAAGAGGTTCTGAGGGGTGGGAGAGGAATGAATGAGTTATATAAGGGCATTTTCAGGACATTGGAGTTGTCTTGCAATGACAGATACAGGCCATTGGATATTTTGTCATAATCTACAAAATTGTGCAGGATAGAATTCAGACTATATTATAAAATGTAGTCTATGGTTAATAGCAGTGGTTCAACATGTGTTCCTTGATTTTAACAAATGTCATGTAGTAATAAAAGATGTTGATAATGTGTGAAAGTGTCGGAGGGATAGGGAGAGGGGCATATGAGAATCCCTTATATTTTGGATGTACCATTTTTGTATTCTAAAGCTTCTTTTAAAATAAAAATAATTTTTAAAAATTGAAAAACAAAAAATACCCATAGAGGAGCTCCCACCATTCCTGCTATCCCCATAGTAGTTCAAGATGTGTAGCTAGCAAAGGCAATTTGAGAATAATTGTGGGAGAAAAAAGAAGAGGGAATATGGTAAACAGTCTTTAGGATGCTGTAAAGCTTCCGCTTAAAAATTAACCAAAAAAAGAATGAAATAACAAAATATGTATCTGGACTTTCAGAGCATGGAATATAGGGAAAGTATTTCAAGCTATGTACAAATTTTAAGGGCTGGTTAGTTATAAAGGAGCAGAATGTCAACAGCAAAAATAGTGGATTTGGGGAGTCCTGGGGTCAAGCCATCCACAAAAGCAACAAAGAACCTGACAAAAATAGCAGAATAAAATTGTTATGAACTCTGGAATCTAACCAGAATCATACAGCAAGAAGGGGAACTTTGAATCAGGTGAGGGAAAGGAAAAAAAAACAAACAGGTGAAACTTGTAAAAGAGGTTTGGGTTATTTTCCTTTACCCTGGTCCCATTCTGCTCACCACGTTGGTATGGCTTTGAAGACAACAGCCTTCATTTCTGTTACAATAATCTCTACCAGAGGGAGAAGAAAGGACCTTATTCTCAGAGGTTTCTGGTTGACTGTTTTACTTGGATGGCAAATCCATGGAGGTCCTTCTCAGAGGACCTGCATATATTTCACCTAAGAGAACTCTCAGTGCTCAGGTGGCTACCAGGGAGGTATTCACCCAAAACATTTAAGACAAATAGACTAGTTGATGCTACATGGCTCACAGGAATATATTGGGGCAGCAAAACACTAAGACAATTGTTTTGTAGGAAGGCTGAGGAATGAGGTGCTTTGGCTAATAAGGTCTCTGAAAAGCTGCAATATATCCCTGGATATATAAAAACTATGTATACAGAAGGACTGGGTGCATGCATAAAAAGGACCTGAGGATGACCTAAGCACTCATCTCTGGTTTACTATTAAGATTTGTACAAACAGGATATGTGGAGTTGTGGAGTCATAAACTGTGAGTGTTGAAGCCATGTTGCAGTGTATATACATAACATATCTGCAAGGACTTTTAAATTTATTGTTGATTTTAGGCATATATGGAAACTTCTGTCCTTTCACTGTCTGGCCACTAAACTACTGGGACAGAGATTTTAGTGACTATCCATGACAAATTGTACTGATTTCACACAATTAGTGCCAAGAAGTGACCAAACAAAGAAAAACAACAAGCAGTCACAACAAACCCTGGATTCAGGAAAATCTGATTTCCAGACTGGCCACCTTAAAATATTCAAAAAGATCCAGTTTTATGGCCATGCAATGAACCAAGAAAGAATGCCCCATGCACAAGAGAAAAGACAATTAATAGAAAATATTCTTCAGTTGAAAATATCCTTCAGTTATAAAACAAAGTTATAAATTACAAATTTTTAATATGCTTAATGAATAAAAGGAAAATCTGAGAATGTCTCAGTAAATAGAGAATATCAGTAAAGAGGTAAAAGTATAAAATCAACTGAACTACGAATTCTGGGGCTGAGAAGTACAATCACTGATATGAGAACTTCTCTAGAAGTTGTCAACATTTGTCTCCCTGACTAAAGACTGGAACCACTCTTTGAGCAGCCTTGTATATACACCTTCCCCAAATCCTTCTTCAATTAAATCTTCTGAAAGGGTGTCAATTTCTCATTTTCATGTGAATTTTACTGGTCACTACTTATTTTGAATGAATTTTCATACCCTTGTTCATGCTTAACTCACTGTAGACCCTCTGATTTAGGGAATATAGAGGAGGGGACATGGTGAATTATTATTTCAGAGAACACTATTTCCTTCTGAAACCTGAGACTGCAACAAGAGTGAAGGAAAATTCCCCAAAGGAAAGACACAGTACTGTTCTCAGAGATATTCTACATCTTTGCCTCTGAGTTCCCTTGAGAATTACAGGAAAATGAGGAAAATGATGGCCATCCATTAAGAGGGAGAATTATAAACTCTTTTCTGTGAACCCCAATATTCCTCAGAGTATCCCACAAATTCCTACATATCTAAATCAGCCAGATTGCAACAAAAGCCCTCCTCCTGTTACATAAATTAATGGACCCCAATCTCACCATAAAGATGTTTGTTTTATGTAGTCTAGCCACTTATTGATACCATGTAAATGTGAGTATTGGTCTTTCCATTTTTGTAAAAAAAAGTCTGCTGGGATGTTTATAACTATTATCTTGAATCTGTAGTTCTCTGTGAGTAGTATTGGTATTAGAACAATATTTAGTCTTACTTCCCATGAAAAATGGATGTCTTGCCATTTGTTTAAGTCTTCTTCAGTTTCATTCAGGTATGATTGTTCTTGTTCAAGTACTTCACCCTTTCAATAAATTCATTCTTAGATATTTTATTTGTTAGATAGTAATTGAATGGATATTTTAAAAAATTCCATCTCGGATTTTTTTTATCATACTATATAAACAGAACTGACTTTTGTGTGTATATCTCATACAATGCAAGTTTGCTTAATGTCTTTATTTGTTCCAGTAGTATTGTTGTGGATTCTTTGAGATTATCTATTTAAAGAATTATGTCATCTGTGTATTAGGATAGCTTTCTTCAGTTCCAATTTGGATGACTTTCTTTTTCTTGCCCAATTTCTCTGGGTAGAACCTCCAGTACAATGCTGCATAGCAGTGATGAAAGCGAGCAAATTTATCTTGTTGTCATGGGAAAAACTTTCACTATTTCACAATTGAATATAATGTTCACAGTGGATTATATAGACGCAGCTGTGAAGAGAATGGAATGACTTCCACAAATGACCCTCCACTCAGTGAGCAGCAGAAAGTCCCCAGTTTATAAGAAGGCTGTTAGTGTGCTTCAGAAATCCTGGAATGTGAGTTAATTGTAGGAGACCTACATTTTTATGGTTCTGAAGAATGTAATTCTTAATAACGTACAAGTGTCCCACTTTCATAATAAAATCATGGTAGAATATGCCTGCAGTGTCTTTTATGTATTCTTAAATTTTAAAATTCAGTCAACCATACTAAATGAACTTTATCTTTCTATAAGTTATTTATAAAACATTACTTTTAATGGAGGAAAGACAAGTATTAAGGACATCCTTGGAGACCACGGGAAATAGAACTATTACATTGGGGGATGCTGATGTATGTGTCTGATGATAAGTATAAAGCCATATGGTGGTAATATTGCAGATCTGATATGAATGATGGTGAGCCTATGTTATTGTGAATCTAAAGCAAGAGAACTTTTTTTAATTAACTGAATATGAACTGCCATTGCTAACACCAAATATGTATGAATATTGGTTTAAAACTGGAGAGAAAATTAATAATTCTGAATTCAAATGACTCAAATATGAAGTATAAAAAGAAATTTCTGTGTAAAATATAACTAAAAGCTAATGATTATAGAAATAAAATAAAGATAAATATTTAAAAATAATTCAGAAATAAATACAATGCAAGACATCTAATGGAAAATATCTTACAGATAATTAATTTTCAACATATGTGGACATTTATAGAAAATGACTAGATTTTGGCAATGTGGTAAAAGATGTTTCACTTCAGGTAAAGAGTATATATGAAAAGGAATAGGGAAAGCAGACTTGGCCCAGTGGTTAGGGCATCCATCTACCACATGTGAGGTCTACAGTTCAAACCCCGGGCCTCCTTAACCCATGTGGAGCTGGCCCACATGCAGTGCTGATGTGTGCAAGGAGTGCCATGCCACACAGGGGTGTCCCCTGCATAGGGGAGCCCCATGTGCAAGGAGTGTATCTCATAAGGAGAGCGCAAAAGAAAGTACAGCCTACCCAAGAATGGCGCCACACACATGGAGAGCTGACACAAGATTACACAAGAAAAAGAAACACATATTCCCATGTCACTGACAACAACAGAAGTGGACAAAGAAAGAAGACACAGCAAATAGACACAGAAAACAGACAACCGGGGCAGGGTGGGGCAGGGTGGGGTGGGGTGGGGCAAAAGGGAGAGAAAGAAAGAAAGAAAGAAAGAAAGGGAATATTCACTAGTCAGATGAAGAAAGAAAATGATAGGAGCAATAGAGGTGATGAGAGTAAAGTACCATTTTAAAGAATGGTAGAATTGAAGCATCTGGAAATACCAGGAATAAAGATTTTATACTTTAAAACATTTCACAAAAAATCTAGAAAGACATGCTTATCTCTGTTCTTGGGAAAGTGGGGAAGCTAATTTGAATCACACTTCTGTCTATAATTTTTTCTAATCATATGAATACCAAGAGAAAAAAAATCATGTTATTTTCATGTAACAAAGTAATTTAGGGAGAAAAGGAATACAGGGTAACCACAATGAATGAATAAAAGGTCTTCTTTAGTATGTACATTATGCCCTGAAATATACTTTCTCAAAAGTACATGAATGTGCCAGGATGATGGAAGAGGTTGATGTGGGAGGAGTGGGGTAGGGGGGGTGCAGGGTATATGGGGACCTCATATTTATTGAATGTAACATTAAAAGAAAATAAAGAAGGAAAAAAGTAGGTAAAAGGCATTTAGAAAATGAGACAATACATGGTAAGATGTCATAAATTAAAAAAAGAAAAAAAATGATTGGGAAGACATCAGAAATTTTTAAAAAATGGGAAAGTATCAGTACAAATTTGAAATGTAATGCACAATAAATAGGGTAACCAGAAATGCTTAAGTAGAAAGCAAAAGTGAAAAGTAGAAGGCATTGAAAAGAAATTTTGCGGAGAATGTTAAAGATTTGGGGGAAAAAAAGTAGAAGAATGAAGAATGGCTTAGGTGGCCCAATATCTGAACACTGGAGTGTCTGAGCCAGAAAACCAAAGCAAAGACTTGAAACAAATGCTAAAAATTATCATTTGTTTTTCTCTGGAATGAAATTCTTTGAAGCTGCATGTCAGAAGTTCACGCTGAGCACTGATTCGGAAGGATTAAAAGCAAGGGATATTCTAGGAAATTAACCAGGTTAACAAATGTGAAAACACTTATACTCATATTATGTGAAGTAATTAGAATCTCTTCGGTGTTTTGGAGAACAAGATTTTGTGCCAGACGCAAATGGGATAACATTTGTGGAAAGAAATGTGAATCATGGTTTTATACACAGCAACACTGAAATGTAAGTGAAAAAGGTCCCAAAATTCAAGTAATCCTGCTAGACCAAGATGAGTATTTTTGGCATGACCCATTCCAGGTAACTAGACAGATTTCAGGAAAGTAAATTTCAAAAACCCATTGACAGGAGGACATAAGATAAGATGTCAGTTTGCAGTTATTTATTCAATTAACACTCAATGAGGTTTCTATGAGTGAGTGTTTGACCTTGGTGGGAGCCTATAGTGAGACCAGATATTATAATTCATATAGCTCTATCATTGTTTTGGGTACTTGTAATATAAATATAACTAGTAAAGATACAAATGTTGTTTAATATGACATAAAATTAAAAGTAAAACCTATTTCTAAGACTTAACCTAAGTCTTTGGATTAAAAACTAAGGTGCCACTTAATTGTTTATTCAGAATGGAATAGAAGGGTGAGCACATAAGGGTCTCCAAATGCTGTAAGATCTCCAGTTCTACTCAGCTTCAGGCTGAGGCCTCCAGCTCAATATCTTTGTAGCAGTCAGTCATAGGATATGCAACGCAAATATGGGATCTGGAATCACTGGCGTGGCACAGAGATGGTAGGATCTTAGGTTTCCCTGAGGTGGGTTGCAGGACTCAAAAGGTATCTCAGACTGACCCCGAGAGATGATCTTTGGTCCATGATATCCCAGGAGCCAGATCCAGAGGGACTGATCTCCTATTGCTATTGTCTGCATAGGGCACAGTCTATGACTAAGAGTGTCTCTAAATTTCCAAGCAAAGGGCTGTGACCTGATTGCTAGATTGGGCACCTTTCAGGTGATTGTCCTCTGAAGAATGAAACTGATACAGAGGAAAAGGTGGGCTCAAGTCCTCTAGAAAGAAAAGACAGAGTCCCATCTCCCTGGGGCTGCTTAAGGGGCAGGAAATCTGAAGGGAGAGGCATGGAAGTGATAACCCTGCTCCCTCCACCCTGATCCTCAACAGCATCCAATGATGAAAGCCTCATATTGAAAAAAGACAGATTCCTGGAGCTCTTTTCCTAATTAACAGTTTCATTCTAAATCAAACACCGAGGTTACTGTGCCATCCATTTTAATATAAAGTGACTGTGATGCCAAAATCATATATTTGCTTACATTAAGGTATTCCAACATGTAAGTATTACAAAACACTCATCATAATCTAATAAGAGTTATTACTTGAATACTACAAAATAAATAAGGGGACTTTAGTAACATGTAATCCTCTCTGCTTTTCTCATCCCATACAAGCTCTGCAGGGGCATTTCCTTTGTTTTTGTTTAAATTCTACATACATGAATGAATTCTAAAGAAGTACAGCTTGAGAAAGTATGTGTGAGCTAAAGTGGGATGTGGGAAGAAACTACAGAGGCTCAGAGCACCAAGGCTTGGGCAGCTGTGACTCAGGCCCCACTGAGATAGAAAACAGGGCCTCATTAGCTACCCTTTTTGCATGAGAGGGATCCCATTGTTCTGGTTCTGGATTGAATAAGGCGCAGTAAAGTCATGCTTTCATCCTCACCTGCCTGCCTATGGATGTGAACTCATCTGTGAATAGGGTCATCAGAGATCTTACTAGTGAAGGGGAGGCCAACCTGAATCTGGGTGACCTTAATCCTATATGCTTGGAGTCCTTCCACAGAGAGGAAGACTAGACAGATGAAGACAGATGATCAGGGGATGGAGGCAGAGGGTGAGTTATGCCACCAGCATCAGGGAAAGCATCATCATGCTGACACCTAGATTTTGCTTCTATCTCCTAAATTGTGAGACTGTCAATTCCTTTGTTTACCCCAGTCAATCACTGGTATCAGATAAAGCAGTCCTGGCAAACTAACACAGGCTAACATACCTTTTCCCCATGAGAATTGGTGGCAATCTAGGTCACTCAACAGCACTCATCACACTCAGTAAGAAAGAGGGGAGGATCTTGGTAGACCTTAAGTGGATTGGGAGGGCAAACTTTGGTCCTGAACAGGGCTAGAGTCATCTCCTACAAATTAAGGAGCCATGGGAAGGCATAGCTGATCAGCCTTAGAGCTTACATGGAAAGCATTTCTACTCACAGGGAGAGGTTCTCAGGGCACCCTTCACTTGCCTGTGCTCATTGTCCCCATCCGATTCTTATCTCCACCTCCATATACACACACAGTTTCAGGCACTCCAGTAAGCTCCTCATGAACACTGAATTTCCTGAAGTGTCAAAGAAAGGAATCACTGGAATGCATGTCAACTTGTTTCCCTTCCCTCTTCATCCTACCCACTCCACACTAACGTTTCTTCTTCCTCTCTTTTTACATTATTGATTCCTTCTGTGCATTCCCACAAAATAAGGTTGATGTAAACAGACTCCTCCTCCCCAGAGTGTAGACAGCTGCAAGGTACAGAACACACTTGCATTTACAGAACCATATGTGGAGGAACATGGCAGTCAAAGGAGAGTCCATCCCAGAACAAACTTCCCAGGGGCCAACCCCTCATGATATGAGCCAATGCTTCAGACTTCAACACAACTTCTTGCCTAGGCCATTCAGGGATACACCAGTTGATTTATGGTGCATAGTAGGGTTGGAAATCCATGCAATGTTAAAATAGAGTAGGTGAAGAAGGTGGAAAAACATTTTAAAAACACTGTCAGTTGTATAACCTCACCTTCCTGGAGGCTTCCAGGACCTTTGAGATGGCAATTGTGAAAGGAGGGGGAAAGAGAAGAGCTACAAAGAAATGCTTACAAATAACAAATAGGAAGCTTTTAAAATAGGTAAGAAGAGAAAATAAATTACATGCACATTGCCATTCTCTATGTCTGACTCGTCTGAGTCTGAAAAACACACTTCTAAGTGGATCATTGCAGTGACCATGATAGGGTGACTTTACAAAAGGAAAGGAGAAAGTTAGGGTCCAGGGGAGAATTAGAGCCCCTATTGTTTTTTGTCATAACATGACTTGAACTTGGCACCCAATTGTCTGTATCACTCCCATCTTTCTTTGGGCCTCGATAGCATCTCCTGTGCCCTCGCTGGGTTGGCATAAGGTCAACAGGGTCCATTTATCAGACCTCACATACTATAATTTTGGGGAGGAATGCCCATTTCCTCCTTGTCCTCAAAGAAGGCAGTCATATTCTCTATGTCTTGCTAGGCATGATATTGGTTTCCTTTCCATCATCTTGCCTCAGAACTTCCCTGCCCCTCTTCTCTCTACCAATATTGCTTATACCCTTCATTCTTCCTTGTCTTACATTCACATTGTTCTTCTTTATGAGAACATAGAGGAATGATCAAGTGTATCATGCCACCCTCTCCAATCAATAGACTGACCAATTACCAATTCAACCAATTCCAGATATAAGGCTTGGGATCTGGAGTTGAATCAGCTCTTGTGGAAGAGAGCTACCAACAACCCCACAAATCAAGTGATTTTTGAAGTGTCTGGTATGACTTTAGGTGTGTAGCAAACATTCTGTGCTCTCAACATCTCCATAATCTCCCAGAAAAGTGATTTAGAGAGGATTAACATGAAATTAGAAGTGAAGTAACTTGTCTACATTCCCTTATCTTGCAAATGTGATAATAGCCTCGTGTAGAGTGTGTGGCCATTTAAGTGAATTGAGCCTTCTAGGTTCCATCAAGCCTTCTTAGGCCTAGGTAGCTTGGGTGCTTTGAGAAGCCTGAGGAAAGGCACAGGGAGAGAAATGAATGTTGTTGCTTAAGAAACAGGGCATTGCTGACCATAGTACTGAATTCAAAAAGCAGGAGGAAACCTCTGGCCCTGCTGCCGAAAGGCTCTGATTTGGGCATACTCATTTCCAGAGCACCAGCTCAGTAGGACTCTGGGAGCCAGTGTGTGAAACAAGCCAGCAGCCCATTCACACAAGTCCTCAAGAAAGCCTGCTGGGCTTTGTAAGCTCTTGTGGGGCAACGGGAATCAAACCTTCCTCAGATGTAATTAAATTTAGGTTTCCAAACTAAATTGGTATTTTGGATTTGGGTAGGAAGTGCAAAATAGAAGTGAGTTCAAGAATGTGCTTCAGCCACACCTCTCAAGGACATAGGTACATGTTTAGTAAGCCCGGAGAAAATGTTCTTCATTGCTTCCAACCCATGGTTAACCTTTAAAGCAGGATCCACAGTAAGGATGGAACATGAAGGAAGTAAAACTAGATCCATAAGTGCACAGGATGAGGCCCTACTTCTGAAGCACCATCTGGCACTAAAAACACTTGCCCCAGGTCCAGGTGAGAGCCTGGGAGAGACTGTCCCAACAGACCTGCTCCATCAAAGTTCAACACCTAAATCCAAACCACAATCTCTTGTATCAGTTACTATGGGAAACTAAGCAAAGAAAACCAAAGGTTTGTTGTCAGACTGTTGAAAAGGTGTGAAAAAACTAGTCTATAGGAAGTTAATTTAAACAAAAATACATGGAAAGTCCATTTAAAACACAACACACACAAAGCTCATGGTCATTATAACTCCTACTTTTATGTTATTAAATATGAAAAGTTGAAAGCAGGCCTGATAAATATTTCCTATACTTTCTAATATCATGCCCCCTTCCATAGACTCCAAGGCACCAGTTAGAACTACTGATCTTGGTATCTTCTCCATTGGATCCTTCCTTGAGAATTGTAACCTACCTGGATTGTCATTATCATCGCTACTAGTGGAGTCATACTGTCAATCCGCAAGCCAGTCTTTAGGAAAACAAAGATCCACAGGAACATTATTAAAGATTGGGGTACTCCCACCCCTCCCTTCTTTCTTGAGGCCTTGCTGGCTACCATAGGAAAACCCAGCTCTCTACCCTGGGTTCTAAGACCTTCCCAGGCCCCTCTGGAGTCTGAGGCCTTTGGCAAGAAATTGCAAAGAGCTTGCAAGAGAGGGCGAGGAGGGGAAGGTATTGGCTCTCAACTTCTCACTCCCTTATTTAGCTGGAAAGTAGACCACTCACCTCCAATCTTGTCACCCTGAAATTATGACTCTTTGGGCATGCTCTGTCTTAGATGAGTTCAAAGCACAGACCTAGTGCTAGACTCTGGGCTGCTGCCTTGGGGAGCATTTTGTGAGGATGAACATGTTCCCTCTGCATCATCTCTACCACAGCTACCAGCACAAATGGGTATTGGGCTTTAGCAAAATTGCAAAAACTAGAATCTGCTGTAGATGCCCTGGTTGTGTGAACTAAAATTACAAATGTTGGCAAATTCATTGTAGAACTTTAGAGACTCTGCCAGGGAGAAGAAGCTTGAAGAAAATGCATGGATTAGGGATCAAAGCACCTAAAATCTCCAGTTCTTTGGTCTGTATTAATTAAATGTACAGTTCTGAAGACTTTTCACCTTGTCAAAACTTCCCTGTCTCATATGTTAATGAATGGACATGTATGTCTGCTTTTCTTTCATCCTGACCATTCAAAATGCTATGAGGTATAAGTAAAGCCTTACATAGAGGAGATATTATTAAATTAAGACATATTATTACATCCCAGTAAGAAGGGTTCTGTACCACATTTTATTCTCTGTAGAGCTTTGTGAAGATTTTCTTTGGTGTTGATGGATTATTCTTGAGTTGTTGGGGTATACTTGGCATATTGCAAGCCACACTTATTTAGTACATAATTTGATCACATTTGACATACACATTTATCCATAAAAAAATATTGATGGGATTTTTTACAAAGAAAGTTGACACTAGTCATTGTGCTGTTTGGTACATGAAAAATCCAGAAAACACATTAAAGGACTCACATTTGTACACATGCCCATTGAGAATCAAACGTGTATTCTGAGAATCACATCACAAACATACACATGTAAACACACACCACTTCCATGCACACAAACACATAATAACTAATCAGTACTCAACTTCTTAAGAAAGACAACCTTAGTTCTTACCTGGATTATCCATTTCATTCACCACAATCAAATCCTCATTCCCACAAGGACGTTGTCATCAGAAACCTCTTTAAACTCAATCAACAAGGAAGACCCATGTTTTTTAATATCTTGGTTTTTTTCTCAGTAAGTGTATGACTTCAGAATACCTAACATTGTTGCTTGGTCTTGGGGTTGGCTGCAATTACAGAGAAGATAACATTGTAAGGATCAGAACTTAATCTATACTGCTACAAGAGGCTTGTGTCCTCTTGGTGACTTTAGAATACAAGAAGGAAAGTATGAAGTCAAGGAAAACCAAAAGTAGGTGAATGGCATGAGCAGTCCTGAATGATGCATCTCTCAAGTCCATTTTGATTACTACATACAAAATTCTTAATTCAAGTTGAAAAAATTTCTGCTAAAGAATGTCCTCCTGCCATATAGTTTATAACCTGATGCTGCCATTTATGATTGCCCCCTTCAAACTGGGATTAGATCCTAATAGATGCCCACTGAACACTGACCCACCAAACATTTGAACATCTCATGTATATTGTATTTGGTCAAATTTTCATAACTGAATTGGATTAGAAATGAAAGAAACCAAGAATGCAATGGTTCTATTTCAGATAAAGAAAGTTGGTCGTACCTTGATGTAAGTAAATGGAGTGTGCTCTATGGCCTTGGCACTTAGAAGTTCCTCCAGCAGGCCCTTAGGGGGAGCTAGGAAGACAGAGAGTTAGCATCAGTACATTGGGGTAGTTGCTCTGGGTTCAGTCAAGAAGCATTGCTTGACTTGGATGAGGGATTAGAATAACAAGGAGGCAGGTATTCAGCAAGACTAAGTGAGCTGCTAAGGAGTAGAAGGAGGGCAACATGGAGGAGCAGCAATACAAAGGGAAGCAGTCCTTGGCACTGTAGCTAAAGACATCTCAAAGCACCATAAAAGGAACCTGCAAAGCTACTAAAAAGGGATGTTGTTCAATGAAAGTTTCTTACCACTCCTCCTGCCCATTTTGAAGCCCAATGTTATTGTTGAACTGTGAACATTTAAATACACATAAAGTGTGCAACTATCATGGGATATAAACAAAAACCCAATCCACCTAAGGGGAACACAACTGCTAAAAGTACTGTACAATGTGGCCATTTTTTTCCCTCTAAAACAGAAGGACACCCTTATTTCTTATGCCCACATGGAAGGTAAAATCAGATTGCTTTCCACAGTAAAGAAAGCATGAAACCCCTAGTAGTTAAATCATTTAGATTTTTTTTTTAAAAAGGTAAAGTGACATAAAAATACATACAATTTTCACTTACTCCTGAAGCCACCTACAATTAGAGAAATGAAAACACTCTGAGGACTGGAGCAGGCTGTATAGTGTTTGCACAGTTGGTTTACTCTGTTGCTGCCTTTAGAAAACTAGATGGGAAACAGGGGTTGAGATGAAGGCCCAAAAAGTAATTGTAACAGACACTTGTGGAAAGGTACAGCTTTTCCTGTTTTATGCATCTCTCCCATCTATTGAGGAGGAAACCTAGCCCTGTAATGTAGAGGGGACCCCTTGAAGTTCCTCTTGAAGCAGGGATGTTAGTAAAAGGTTCCAAATGAACACTCCACTGACTAAGGAAATTGGAGACATCATCTAAAATTATTTGGTCTGATTTTCATATTTGAACTCAATTGGCAAAAAAAGAAAAGAGACATAAAAACAAAAAAACTTAAAATCAGCAATTTGACATCACAGAAAGAATGGGTTACCATACCTTGGAACTTGAGGGGCCTCCTCCTCTTGCTTCTCACTGGGGGACTCATCCAACAGGCCCTCAGGGATTCCTGGGAGGACACAGAGTAAATGTCAATACATTGGGTGGTGTTCATGGGTTACTCAGGGACCTGCCCTGACACTGCAATGGACAAGAAAATAGGGACCTGAGAGATAATAAGCCTGTAAAAATACATTGCTGGGCCATCCTCCATGGTGGGAGGATGATAAACAGAGGAGGAACAGGAAATTAATGAGAAATAAGACTTTTTAGCTGTGTACCTAAAGACATCCAAATTCAACATGATATATTCAATCTAAAAATAGTATTAAATAGACAATAATCATGTACAGAGTTCCATCACTTTCCCTTCCTGTTTTGAATCTAGACAAGTTGTAAATGTCCTTTGGAACTTTCCAAGATCAATGCCATCTCCACTAATACAAAGTGCTGCTACTACAATACTAATCTGTTGTATAGTGTTTTATTTATTCATTTATTGGTTGACTGGAATCAATTCTAGGCAAGTAATTCTTTTGTATTGAGTCACTAACATGTGTCATAAAGATAATTACAGGGATTGTCATAATACTCAACTGGGGGGGGAGAAGGGGAGAGAAATAAATTAAAAAAAAATTTTTTTTAAAGTACCCAATGTTCACCATATGATATTTTTCCTTCATCTTCCTTTTCATTACTTTTTATATTCATTGTGTGATGTCACTCTCCATGCTTATATGATCCATCCCACAGTGGGACATTTAGTTAGGATCAATTGAGGGACTGAGCATGAATCTTTATAATCAACTTTATAAAGTTGAAACAAGAATGATGAACATGAGTCTAATGATTTAGAGGGAATTTGAGTTCTTACTCGTTATTCTTCCTCAAATAGGTAGCTCACAGAATGACCTTTTTATATAGCTATGGTAATAACATTATTAAATAGATGAAAATATCTCTCCAATCCTTGTCTGCCTGCTTGGGCCATGTGCCAAGCTGTGACCCAGCACTGACAGAGATTGGCAAGCTTGTCTTACTGATACCTCACAAGTCTGAGAATCTGTGAGTTTGCCAGCAACATGTGGGGCTACATGTGGGGCTTACTATGTCTTTTTCACACTAATAACTGTGAATAAGTATCCTGTAAAATGCACCTGCTAATCTGTCTTATGTGACCCCTGTGACTATCTAATACGTGAGTGTCATGTTTAATAACTGTCTAGGGCACATACATATATATATATATAAATAGTGGTAATTCCTTCATTGCCACTAGTGACCCATGCCTGTGATTAAGTAATAGTAGTTCAGAGTAGTAGTACAGGGGCTACATGCCTCGGTCCAAATCTTGTCTCTACAATTCAGGAATTTGAAATCTTGGGTCATTAATTTATGTCCCTCAGAATCTGGGTGTAAGGGATAGGGAGAGTTTACATAATTCCAGGAATGATTCTGGTGAGACTTTACAGGTTATTTCATGCAATATGTGCTGTGGTGATGTGATGATGTTTTTGAAAGGTTTCAGTGACAGTTGTCCTGTGTATGTTGGACCCTTCACTTAGAGAAACACACAGCAATGGCCCAACACACACCTTCTCAGTCCCTCCATGTAGGCTCACTCATTACACTCCATGACTGCCATAGACACAAATCCATACAAATAAAGTGAATACATCTTCTCGGAGAACAATAGAACATGACCATATTCCCTATCAGGAGGAATTAATGTTTAATCATACCTCCAATCCCCACTCCCACCAGTAACTGAAACTACCTTGGCTTTCCAGGCAAACCTAGGGTAAATGTACTGCTTGTTTAATCCAAAATTATCTCAGTGCAGTAATTTTCTAGATATGTACCAATTTGACTTTCTCCTGGGGCCACCTGCAATTAGAGAAAAACCTTATGAGGATTAGAACATGTTTTGGCTTTTTGCAAAGGACTTTTGCTTTCTTTGCAGCATTAGAAATTCAGATGTGAAATAGGGGTCAAGCAAATCTGATGAGCAAGTATAGCAGACACATCAGGAAAGGCATGAGTTTTTCCTGGACATGCATTGGTTAAATTCAATTTGGGTGGTGATTACAAATTTTTTTTTTTTTTTACAAATTCTTAATCCAAGGAGAAAAAAACTGTAGCTGAGCAAAAGCCTACTTTGTCAACTTCTGCTCCCCTTTGTGGTTGATCTCTTCAATGTTGGATCAGTTAGAAGAGCCCCCACATGATGCTCCCCACCCCAAGGAAATTGAATATTTCATCTAACATGTTCATAATAAGGCATCCTCATCTGAAATCAATTACAATGGAAGAGACCAAGAAATCAACTTTAGATCAAAAACTATTATGCTCACCTTGGCTTTAAATGTGACCTCTTCATCCTCTTAATCACTTGGAAGTGTCCCCATCATCTGTTCCTGGTCTGCTAGGGTGACACAAAATAACTCATCACATTGGTGTGTTTCTCATAAATTTCAAAGTAAATTTATAGCCTTGGACAAGATTCTAAATTGTGTAGAGGAGGTAGTTTATCAAGCATGGTGAGAACTGCTGTGGGGCCATCTTCCATCATGAAGGATGGATGCAAAGAGAGTAGCCAGAAAGAAACAAAAATATATATCCCTAACTCTGAAGGTAATATCAACCTAAACCTTCTGACCATACCCAGTGTACAAATGGCACTGAAAAACATGCTATGATTCAATGCCTGAGTCCCATCACCACTCCTCTTTATAGTATATCTCAACTTAAGTGCTAGTACCTTCTGGACAACTCCAAATAAATTCAATCTCCACCACATATACTGACACTGTAATTACCATTTTTTTTCTACAGAAATTTACACTTGATTAGAAGCAAAGTTTTTGGTGGTCTAGATTCCTTCTATGTAATGCATTCTATTGCATTTATTAACTAACTCATTGGGATAAAGATAACATATCACAGAAGATTGGAAATACTAAAATCTTACCATTTAAATATTAACACTTATTAATCAGATGGTTTTACTTCATCTTTCTTTTCCACACCAAGTCTGTGTAGTCATTGAAATATTGACCGTGCATCATTGGCCATCAAGTATGGGACAGCAATTATGTAGGAACATATAGATTGTCAGTAACCACAAATGCAGCTCTTTAGGAATGTTTCCACAAGGGTTTTGAACACCAGGTTAAGAACCAAGATATATCTGCATTCTTATTTTTCAAAGACCTTATTCTGTGAGTCGTGATTTGAGTACCTAATTGGGTCCTTTGGAATGATGCTGTTATGTGTACTAAGTTGTCTTTCCAATGCCTATCTGCTTTAGGTAAGTTGCTGAGCTGTGGTCTCAGTCAAGTTATCATGGATTATGTTATCCTATGTGATGTTTCATGACTCTCAGAATTTGGAGCTGCTCATTAGCATGTGTGATTACTATATCTTTTGGGTACTAATTATACCAAAGTCTGTGGTAGTCAGCACAGCTAGTTGCCCTAGGCCATGTAACCACTGAGGCTACTTTATAATGATGGGCAGTTTTGTTCTCTTTGTAGGCTCACGTAATTCTGGTGTATGCATATATACAGATGCTATAACTCCCTTGCATGGTTTATGGTAAGCATATGGCTGAGTGGCAAGTTCAGGTCTGTAACTCAAAGTATGATGACATATGACTAGGTTCCCATTTAGGACCTTCCCTTTAGCAGTGCAAGAGCTTGGGATGTTCACCTTTGTACCTCAGTTTTCCATTCGCATTGTGGTCATAGAAAGCAAAGCCCAGATCCAGCTTTGGTGAGTGTGGAACAAGTTCATGTACATAGAACATGCAGCAGTGATGGGGTATATTTGAGAAAACTGTCCTTGTTGTCCCTGGTAATTGTCCAGTCTAAATGGGATATAACATCTGGGAAACTGCTCATGGTTGCCCCCATATGCATACACACATACTCAAAATTACACCACAGAAACACACACTAAACTCCTGAAACCACCATGCATACAAAACCTGCACAACCTAAAGAGATCACAGACAAAACCACAGACTATAGTAACAAGGGCAGATTTCCTTCACAGAAACCATTTCATCATCACCATGATGCTTTGATCAGGATGTCTCCAGCTGAAAGTTTTATGGAAGTTCCTTATTTCACCTTTATTTTACCCTCAGATGTGGGATTAGCACAGAATACCAACCATTTTCACTTTCTCTGGAGTTGCCTTGCAATTGCAAAAAAGAAAAGACTATGAGGCTACTACGATGTTGAGTAGTGTCTTCTCAGGTATTGGTGATTTTATGAAAACTGACAGGAAGCATTAGTAAAGGTCCCATAAATAAACATGGAAAGTACATGTAGGAATGGCTCAAGTGTTTCCTGAAGGAAATGAATTTCCAGACCATTTTGATGGAAGTTACAAAAGTTTAAATCCAAGCAGAATAATGGTGCAGAAGCAAAAACCCACTACCATATGTTAGATAAACTGGTGCCTCCATTTCTAATTCCTTCTTCCTCAGGGATCTTTGGGTAAAAGACCCTTTCCAAATATCCTTTCCCCTGACCAGTGGGTGATATCTATAATTCACACCATCATATATTATGATACTTATTCAATTAAAAAGGATAAATAAGAGAAAGGAATATTTCTATCTTAGACCAAAACAGATGACCTTACCTGAACATTAGGTGGAACCACTTCATCCTCCCTGTCATGAAGAGGGTCCTCCACCAGGTCTTCCAGGGGTGCTAGGGGGACAAAGAGTAACAGTCAGTACAGTGGGGTATGGCTGATATTATTCAGGGATCTTTGCTTGACCCAGACAGGGGCTCACAAGGTGCATATCTGGGTGGTCAGGAAAAATGGACTGTGGAGTTACCCAAACACACTTCATGGAAGAAGAAGACCAAAGAGAGGAAGTTATGGGCATCAGAAATAGGATCCTTGGCTTTGTAGCTAAACAGAATCTAAATCAGTGAGAAATAGTTCATGAACAAGTGGTACTAAGATGTACAATATGATACAGTGATATGGCTAACATACTTATCCAATCCATTCTGAAATCCAGCAAAATATCCAGAATCTCACTGACATCATGAAATACTGCTTCTCCCTCACAGATCTTTGACTTTGAATTTCTCATCTGTTCTACAGGATTTTTAAAAATTTTCAACAAGTTAACATCCACATAACATAAAATTTGCCAGTTTGCCCATTTTATCTATACAATTAATTTACTGCCATCAATTAATTACATGTCCAAAGTGTTACCATCATCAAACAATCAATTCCAAAATTTTCTCATTACCTGAAACAAAAACTCTATAGGCATTAACGATTAAGCCCAATCTCCCATATCCCTAGCCCCTGGTAATAAACTCTAATCTCCTTTCTTTCTCTGAACTTTCTTTCTCTTATTTTTCAAATAAGTACAATGATACACTATTTTTCTTTCATATCTTCCTTATTTCCTCAGTATAATGTTTTTAAGTATCATGCATATAGTAGTGTGCATCAGAACCTCTTTACTTTGTGTGGCTCAGTAATGGCCCATTCTATGGATAAGCTTTCTGTTTTTTGGGTTTTTTTTTTTTTTTTTTTTTTACTGATTCCCATATTGATGGATACTTGGGTAGTTTCAAACTTTTGGCCATTCTGAATGATGCTGCAATGAGCACTGACATTTCAAATACTTACTTGTGTCCCTCTTTTAAGTTAAATTCTTTTTATACATAGACTTAGTTGTTAGGTTGCTGGTCCTATGGTAATTCTGTACTTATCTCAATGAGGGATTGCCAAACTACTTCCCCATATGGCTGATCCATTTTACATTCCATCCACCAACATATGGGCCTTCCAGTTGATTCACAGCCTCACTTATATTTGTTATTTTCCATTTTATTTTCTCTTAAAAATATTAGCTATCCTACTGTTTATAAGGGGCATCTCATTGTTGTTTTGACTGGCATTTCTTTGAGGATTAATCATTTTGAGTATCATTTCTTGTGCTTATTATCAATTTGCATATATTCTTTCAAGATACATCTACTCAAGACTCAGCTAGTTTCCAACCCAGGAGTCCACACTTCAAGTTTACCTGCTTTAACAACAGCCACATTATTTATGTATCATCTCCCTTTTGAATGACTCTGACAAAGCTGTCAGAGTTCCTATTGTTGATAGCCTAAGTGTAATGACTGTTCTTCTGAATGAACAAGTTTCTTTACTGTTAATACCCAGTCAAGTGAGACAAGCAGCAATTACAAATGATAGTGGTCTTATTCATTATGAAATCCTTTGTCCCAAAATGCATAAAAACATCACTTTGGATTATTTTTTAACTTTATTATAAATGTCTCAAATTGATATATTTGCCAAGTAATGGAATTAACCCTAACTTAGCTTTGAACAGAGTTCTGAATGAAGAATTAGGAGGCCTTTGTAGTGATCCAAATGTTGGGAGCACCTAAATGGAATACATTTTTTTTTGCTGTGCTGTATGTGTGTTTGTGTGGGGTGAGTGGAGAAGGAGGGTTGGAGAAAGGATTGGGAGAGGACTATTTAGGAGAGGTATAATAAGAAACTGGCCAATATTTTATCAGGGAGTGCTCCTGTACAGCATCTACACAATGATTGAAAGAGTGATTAAGGCATCTGGGAAATGGGTAATTTTCAAATGACACTTGAAGTAAATGACAAAAGAATTTTATGTGTAAGGCACTAAGAATTTATCATAAAGTTCCAACTCTTTGAGTAACTGTCAAAGAAAGAAAAATGAAAAGGGATCAGAAAAAAATGTAAATACCAAGCATTCACAATAAAGTTTTCAGGAACTTAAAAGGGGAAAGGAAACAAAATTAAACCTCCCCAGAAACATGAAACATTTCCCTAGCTAGAGAGCACATTGATGTAGAAATAGGTATATACTACCATTCCCAAGCTTCCTTGCCCAATCGACTAGTGTCCTTGTAAAATGAGAAGGGACACAGAAAGAAACAGTAAAGGGAGAAGGCCATATGAATGTGGAGGCAGAGGCTGGACTCATGCAGCTACATGCCATGGATCACCAAAAGTTGCCATCCTCCACCAAGAGAGGGAAAGCCAAAGAACTCTTCCCCTAGGGCCTCCAGAGGGAGCATGGTGCTGAGAGACATTGATTTCAAACTTCTGCACTCCATAGCTGTAGAATACATTTCTAGGTATTATTCTTTTTGTTATCAGGTGGCCAAACTTTTGGTACTTTGTATGGCAGCCCTAGAAAATGAATATAGTACTCTTCATGATATGGAAGGCTCCATTCAAATGACCATCACTGCTGATTCACAGCCATATTTTTCAACTAATAATGGACATATGCAAGGACATGTGTATGCACATCTCAGGACAATCTCAATGACTGCCATAGAAAACAATGCTTCAAGCAGGGGTGCTGCTGTGGGCTCTAGAGACATCTGGACACTTTAGACCTTTCAGCCAACCTCAGGAAATCAGCACCACATGGGTGGGCCTTACTATAGAATATATGATAGCCAATCTCCCCAGTGTATCAGAGTTTGACTCCTTTATAATTTTTCTACACATGACTTTTCTGCCCATTTATTTGAACCTATAGTTATCACTCTAGCCATTAGACATATGTCCCAGAGACTTAAATCTGCAGTGTGTTCATATGCCAGTGGAGACCTGAATCTCAGCAGAGTTGCAGCCAACCCCTACCCTCCAGTTCTGCAGATTCACCCAGGATAAGTAAATACAAAAGAAGGATGATGGGCAATGCCCATCCCAAAAGACAGAGTATCTAGCACTGCAAGCAACAGTGTTTCCTCCATGTACTCCATAGGATCTAAGACCCATCTTAACCAGAAGTAGACTGGGCATAAGCATTCCAAAATCCTCAAGATTGAGGAATGAACACACATAAGAGGAAAATGTAAATATGGACCAAAGTAGACTTATTATTATTCTTCCAGTCCTTTCCACATTGATGTAAAGACAGTGATCACTGCAGTTTCTATGGGGAAGCACAGGGAAGAACAGGTGTAACATGGGGCATCTTTGGCATTTTGGAATCGTTCCACATGGCATTGCAATGATGGATACAGGCCATTACACATTACACATTTGTCAAAACCTGTAAAATCAGTGTAAACTGTAATGCAAACTATAGACCATGGTTAGTAGCAATGCTTCAATATTTATCAATTGTAAAAATATATCACAATAATGAAATATGTTGTTAAATATGTAAAATGTGAGGGGGATGAGGTGGGGTATATGGGAATCCATATATTTACAAATAACTTTCATGTGATCTAAAACTTCTTTAAAAATGAAGAACATGTGAGTACTATAGGTAAAGCCCTTAGAAAAGTTGTGGTACAGTGTCACTTTTACATGAAATTTTAATTAGTTAATCTGAAAGGATGTGCAAAAAATTAAGTTGGCACTTATGACAGAATCTAGAGTAGTACAGAAAATGGAGGGAAAGTCAATCAGATTTCAATATACAGTTTTTCATATATTTTTAATAGCGTACAAGTACGTTATTTTTGTTATCTTATGCAAAAACCCTACTTTCCAAAATCCTTGAATACAACAATTTCACTTTTTTTTCCTCCATATTTGGAAATCCAGAGAGTGCAAAATGCTGAGTTCCGTTTGTTATCTTTGATGTCTGGGGCCTCAATGTAAAGTCTCACTGGCTGTATACAACTTGCCTCAATGGAAAGTCTCACTGGCTGCATACAACTTGGAAGCATGTGGGTAAACTTCACCCATGTCTGTGTTCAGAAGCAATATTTTGATGTGAAGCCTCTGTGAGACCTCTCCATGTATCTATTAAGGCAACACCCCACTTCCCAGTACCAAATCTGGTTGTTTCCTAGTGTTTCCATAATAAATTGCCACAAATTGGATGGGTTGAGAACAGAAACTTATTCCCTCACCAATCTAGGGACAAAAACTCCAAAATTATTGTGTCCATAGTACCACTCTGTCTCTCTGAGGAGCCTAGCCGTGAATCATTCCTTGGCTCTTCTGGCTTCAGGTGGCTCCAGGTGCCCTGGCTTATGGCAGCACAACTCCAGTCTCTTCTTCCACCTTCACATGGCCACCTTCTCCCAGTGTTGGTCCATCTTCACACAGCTTTCTCCTCTGTCTCTTACCTTCTTATAAGTGCTCTAGTCATAGAATATTAACACCCACCCTAATTCAATAGACCTCATCTTAATCACATCTGCAAATACATTATTTCCAAATGAGTCCACCACACACTGGTACCAAGGATTTCTGAATGTAATTTGTAGGGACACAATACAACACCTGAATTTTTATCATGGGAGTTACATGACAATATGCCTTTGTCAAAATGCACAGAGGGGTAGATAGGAAGAATGATTCTCCAAAACAGTGTACTGGTCCTGTCCCTTTAATTGTACACACATCCCACATGAAAGTTGTCAAGCAGGGAAAACTGTGCCAGGTCTGCAATGGAAGGTTGGCAGGGAAACATGTAGGAACTTTTTGTATTCTCTGCACAATTTTTATGTGAATCTAAAATTCCTCTAACAATTTATATCAATTTTATAACAATCTCACAGCACTTTTTTGAGGTCAACCTTTCAGCTAAAGTTCATAAATAGATTAATAACCAAACATTACCTTGAAATGCTGTTTACCAGTAAATACAAACCAACTTTTGTCAGTGCATCTTTCATTATGTGGTTGTAGTGCTATCTACTAACACGATTAATAAAGTTGTCAAACATGAATTTTAAAAAGATGGTGTCTTAGCCTTTGTGTAGGTTTTTCCTCAGTAGGGGCCACTAAATAAACTTTAGGCAACATTATCGAGTCAATACAATGGCTGCAATTCCACTGTACCTTCTAAAGAAGAGTTGCTTGGGGATATTTGATGGCCCTTCCTCTTCCTTGGCCACATGGTGATTTTGTGGCTTCTGATAGACTGGGATTGGTGGGCAGTAGGTTTTTCAGACTGAGTAGCACATTTTCTTATTTTATACTTGAGATATGAACCTGGGAAATACATTCACAATAGAAATATCAGTTGACATCTTACTGGCAGTTGAACATAGGAAATTTTTAATGAATTATTTATAATTCAAAGTATCATCCTCCTATTAAGCTTCCCAGAAGAACCCATTGGATCTAAGTTGGGTTTCAAAAGATGTTGTAGTTTTGTGTTGTTCACTTTAGACATTCAATAAATAGATAGATGTGGGATGCCTTTATGTAGATGAGACAGCATAGGAAAGCAGCAAAGCACAGTGACCAAAGCATGTGTGCTAGTGTCTGATGAACTGGGTTCAAATACCATTTAGAGACCACCCAAGCAAGCCAGGGAATATCTTGTAAACTTTCTGGGTTCAGTTTTCAGCACTGTCATTTGAAAATTTTAGTAAGACCTACTTATCAGTTCATATTATGAACCTGAAAATGAATAAATGCAAGCAAATCCCTAAGAAAAATGCCCAATATGTCATAAAAGACTTAAAAGTGCTCAATTGCTAAAAGTTGGGAGGAATAAGCAAGTATCCTACTAGTGCTTGCCTCCAGAGAGGGTGGCATGTCCTGAGCCTTGATAGTTCAGGACAGGGGAGGTAGGACACTGACTTTCAGCCCTACGTGGGTGTGATGTTATACAGCTCCTAGAGAATATGTGCAATGTCTTGTCATCCCCAAATGAGCCCTGTGTGTTCACAACACTGCTGAGTGAAGGATTGGGTCAAGAAACATAAGCACTACCCCCACTTGGCAAATTCCAGAGGGTTCCAAGTTCCCTCCCAGGAGCTGTGGACAAAGGCCAGCCAAGTACTTGATTCCGGGGAAGAGAGTGGCTCAAATCCTCACCCTATTGTCTACCTAAAAGTTAATTCTCTGATGCAGAATATGACTTAGGTTCCCCCAAAAGGAGTTCCTCTGAAGGACCAGGGAATCTTGTGGACATCCTACCCCAAACTATTCACACTGTCAGCTGCCTCATGCAAGACTTCCTGGGGGTCAGCTAACCACTCCTGATGACCAGTTATTTGCTTGGCTACCATGGTGGCTCAGAACCCAGGATTTACACAAATAACTGCCCATGGCAGCTCTGCAAAGAATTAGCTCCTTTCAACCCATGAAGCCTGAAAAAGCAGTGACAAAGGAGAGAGTCCCATCCCTAGACACAGCTTAGAATCCCCATAGAAGGATTTCCTCAGCAACCCAGGCCTGCATTCCTTTGGGCCCCACACTCTGATCAATTAAGGGATTCCTCTTCTACTCTCTCTCCCAGGCTGCCCTCAGAAACCTGCATCCTCTGCAATCTTCCCACAGAAATCCTGCCAGGAAACCCCAGTTACTTTCCTTTGTAATCTCTGGTCCAAAATGCAGACATTTTCCATGCATTTCAACATGTGTATTCAGAAAAATGTTCTCTGTAATTTTCCTTTTCCATCTTCATCTTTCTGGAGTCTGGTATCAAGATTCACTTGATTTGATGAAAGAGTGTCCCTGTATATCTATTCTTTGCAAGTGTGTTCCACTTTGGTGTTACGTCTTTATGAATATTGTGTAGTAAACATAGGAAGCCACTGGAACCTGGAGATTACTTTGTGGGCACATTTACTTTTTGTTATTTCCTTCTTCTAAACATAAATGCTTATTTTAATGATTGTGAAGTACACAAACACACTTCACAGGGCTTGGTGGTTCATATAAACACACGTGTTGTCAACACCCTGACCTACATTCAGAATGTGTCCAGCCCCTGGCAGCCTATCATTTGCTACTTCCCATTAGTAGCCCCCAGCAATTACAACTATTCTGACTGTGATCACCGGAATTTAGATCTCTCTCTTTTTCATACCCTATCAATAGAAGCATACAATATAAACTCTTTTAAGTCTGGCTGGATGTTATATCTGAATATTGTGGGAATTCCAAGTTGTTGCTGTGTGAATCAATGTTTGCTATTTGGAATGCCAAGTAATTATATAACATTAGGACATAGCACAATAAGTGTATTCCTTGTACATTTTATACACACTATACACTGTTTCCCTGAATGACTACTCAGAATCAAACTGTTGCAATTGAGTCTTTGCAGGTCCTTGTGTGGACATCACATTCATGCCTCATTCATGGCACTTAGATATATAGAGTAAGGACAGGGACTGCTGGGTCACAGGTGCATATGCCTCTAATCCATACTATAAAACTGTTTTCCAGGTGAATGTAACAGCGTCCTCCCCACAGCATCATGGATGCGTTTCTCCAGGTGTGCACCTGCTCTTGGTATTGTTCATCCTTATACCCATGTCATTCTGGCACATAGAAGAGGCACCCAGAGCATCTAGGATACACTGATCCCTTCTGTACATCAATGTAATTGACATACATTGTATAGGTGACACCTTCTGCAAAAGAACCTATACTATGGGTGATTTGACAGGAGACAAATATCAAACCTTTTTAGTTTTTTTTTTTTTTTGCCTTTTAATGTCTTGGAGAATGAGATATTCAAGTTAAAGTTTTCATTGCATTTGTTTGCTGGCAATAATATGAAATGAAAAAACCTATCTGTACTTTGAATACACTTTGTCATACAGGGTATAGTCTTATAAGTAACAAAAAAACATGCAAATAAATTAATTCTGTGATGTACTTCAAAATCTGGCAAAATTCTGAAAATTTTTCTGTACAGATAGACATTTCACTAATGCAAAAGGGTGTTAAAAGTAATCCTTCCATTTAAGTTAAGCATTTATTTTATTTATATAGTCATGCTTCATAACCAATGAAGCACCTTAAAAGACTTAAATGAGTTGTTATGGAAAAAAAAAATAGTTGATATAAAACAGAAAGAAGAAAGTGGATCATTAGTGATGTTGATTACAGGAGGGATTGAAAGGAGGGAGGGAAGAAAGGAGAGAGGGAGGGAGGGAGAGAGGGAGGAAGGGAGGAAGGGAGGAAGGGAGGGAGGGAGGGAGGGAGGGAGGAAGGAAATAATGGAAAGGTTCAGGGGAAAATGAGAAACAGATTCCTTAGATTTCCAGCCAAGGATTCCTAAAGTGTCTTACGAATGGTAAATCTACAAATGCACAAATAGTAATGTGTTCATTATGACACAACCTACATTCCATAACACCATCTGTCTGTTTTGAAGCAAAGCTTAACTACCTTTAAAACCATTTCAGCTTCCACAGATCCATTTATGCTGCCTCTCCATTTGTTATCACTTTTATGGAATTTTACAATTTATTTAGGGTCTGGGTTCTTGGATTCTAGGCACATTATTTTGTGTATTTATTCAGTAATCTGTTGATATACAGGAAATCCAACTTTGAGATTTAAAATGTTGAAATTCTAACATTTAAAATAACTACTCTTTTTACTATTGTGTTTTCCTTCTCAACTCTTTTTAAAAATTGGCTTATATTTATAGAAGCTTTAGATTATGTAAATGTTACAAAGTAAATATAGGCAATTCAACTTCCTCTTTTATTCCATGTATGTATTCATGAGTGAGCTGATGCTTGATCTATGATGGCACTAAGCAGCCCACACTGGAGAATTCATTAAGGAGATAGGCACAGGTTGAGCACAGAGGACTTTTAACCAGGTGCACAAGACAGTTCAATAAGAGTGATCTAGGCTAATAACCAAGAAAATTCTGAGTTCTTCCCTTCCACTGTACATACAATTCATGGCTTGCAAGACTGGCACATTTCTTGGGCTACTGGCAATAATATTAGCAAATACACTAAAAGAATCTCCCAATTTTAATCAGATACTGGCCAGGTAATGATGAGTGACCCAAATCTAATAGATATTGACTTTGTTTCCCTACATAGTGACTTTGAACTCTCAGATATGTGACTGGACAAAAGCATGTGAAATTAGCAGTAAGATGATTTGAGAAGTAATCTGGGTTATGTGACACTGGCAAAATCTTATAATGATGAGCAGTGGTTGAAAACTCTGTAGGCTTGAAAACTTTCAAGTACATGCACAGATGCTAATGTTGTCCAAATTTCCCATGTACATTGTTTAACATCCCCATGTCTGAGCTTTAAGTGCAGCTTCAGAGTTTCAATATTGGAGCTGCATGCCTAGGTACAGAACTGGCTCTTAGTCTTAGGCTCTTGTGAGATTGTTGACATGTGTCTCTGTGCCTCTGTATTCCAGCTGAGGTGTGGGTATTTTAAATACATGCATGACATATGGCTGTGATGGGGATTTAATAAGTTACTATTTGTAAACTGTGCACTGGTCAGAAGGAATTATTTTCTTGGTAGAGCTGACAGTGTTGATTTACCTGTGTAAACAGGAACACTGTCTAGTATGAATAAATACAAGCACACAGGCATATTCACATTCAGGCTCACAGTTATACAACATAGACTTACTGACATGCCTCAACTACAACCAATACTAATCCACACTACCCAAGGGCAACCCAGCTGCTTCCAGAAACATGATCAAGGTTGAAGAAACATGATCAAGGTTCTTTCCCTTGAGATCAGTTTCTCTCACAACATCCTCAATTCTCACTCCCACAAGGAATTGGGAATTACCCCAATTATCCCCACCTAAGCCATCAAGGAAAGCCAACCTATTCATCTAGATTTCTATTATTTTCTATCCTCAGCCATTCAGTGATTCCAGAATACATACCTCGTTCTCTTGTTCTTGAGGCTACCTGTAATAAAGGAAAGGAAAGCATGTGAGAATCAGATTATGCTGGGTATTGTTTACACAGGTCTTTTGTTCTATTAGTTGCTCTAGAACTCCAGATGAGAATCCACTGTTGAGTCAAAGAACACAAAAGCAAAGTAGAGGACACCATTAAAAAGGCGTAGACCCTCCCAGAATGTATTTCCTTCTATTCCTTTTTGGCAGACAATTACAAAATTTTAATCTAAAGAGAAAAAATTGCCACTAAGGCAGGGGGTCTTCTACATAGTGTCTCCCAACTGACATCACCAACATTGAGGGCCCTCTGGCACCAGCTGTCTGTTGGGAAGAGAATCTACCCATTCCTGCTTACCCCCAAGTAGACAGTACCTAAATTCTATACTGTACATGATGAAGTTTTTGAATCTGAATTTAATAGCAAAAGAAAGAAACCAAGAAACAACACATCTATTTCAAATAAAGAAAATCAACCCTACCTTTGTGTTAGATGGGTTCTTCTCATCTGCCCTGGTATTAGGGAGGTCCTCTGATGGGTTGCCTGTGAGAGGTGGGAAGACACAGAGTAACTCTCAGTATATCAGATATACAACTCATGAATTATTCTGTGAATATTGTGTGACTCAAGATACTTTTTATGGATGCCTGTTACCAAACCTGAATTGGGCTGTTACTGGGCCATTGACTACATAAATATTATTTCTCTTCTCATCTATATACATTATCTTTTTTTCTCTGTGTGGGAAAGTGTCAAAGCACTTGCTTATCTATCAATGTCTATGAGATCATTTTCCTATTTTTCTATCTGTTGCTGTGTGTTGAAAGATATGCTGCTCATTGGGGAGGAGAAAAAATTACAGTATTTTCCCCATACTTACCATTAGGGAGGGCAGTGGGTAAGTGAAAGCATAAATAAGTAAGTTTGTCAAATGAAAATTTTGGACAAACCCCAAGGACAAAAGGAAAGATGCATATTGGTTCATAAACTGCCACTTAGAAACTCAAGTTTTTATAACTAGCTTTGGAACACTAGTTATATGAATGGAAGCAATGGATTCCCCAAACATACTGAGTTATGTACACATTTCAGGATGCATAGAAATGGTAAAGCATGTTAAAAACCAACTTTAGTACACTTCATCTTATGAAATGCCTCACTTCTGATGTCTAGCCATCCATTTTAACTCCAAATTCTGAAATAAATAATTTACTTGGCCCTTGCTGAGTAAAAAACAGCATCAAAATAGACATGGACCTGAGAAGAAGATGGAAGGGTACAGAACATTATAAGAAATACTAAATTTTTCTGAGAGATTCATTTTAAGGCAACCAGCTTGAAGGAAGGATCTAAAATAGGAATTAAGTAGTAAGAGACAAGTATAAAGCTCATCTGAAATGTAGGATGAGTTAAAGAGGAGAAACTAACAAAGAATGAGGAGAATATTTTGTTGAAAAATAAATAGCCAATTTTGAGAGGTATTAACTTAAGTAGGTCAGTATGTTCACACATCTTAAGCAGCAATTGAGATTTCCCATCTCTATGAGCCATACAAACAAAGCTGGGAGCTTTTCCATGTGCCACCAACTTCAAATCTCTCTGGACAGAGAGTGACAATTGGAACCGTGAGCCAGATGTGCATCATAAAGTAACCATGGTGACCAGTCATCACAGAATTTTTAGAGTGAATGCCTTCTCCATATTGCAAGGTCCAATTGCTGCTGTGTAGCCATTTTCCTTTGCCACCAGCAATGAATGGGTGTTCCTATTTCTCCACATCCTTTCCAGTACTTGTTATTTTCCATTTCTTAATAAGAGCCATTCTAGTGGATATGATATCTCATTTTGGTTTTGAATTGCATATCCCCCATGGCAATGACAGTGAGCATCTTTTTATGTGTATTCTTGCCATTTGTATACCCTTTGGAGACATATCCAAGCCTTTTGCTCATGTTTCAAAATGTATTTTTAGTTTTATTTTTTCACTGTTAGAAACATCTATTTTGATTCAGCCTCAGATGCAATATTTTATTTTTCAAAGATACACAGATCACACAAAATGTTACATTAAAAAATGGAGATTCCCATATGCCCCATTCCCCACAACCCCCATCTTCCCACATCAACAACTTCTTTCATTAGTGGTCTACGTTCATTGTATTTGATGAATACAGTTTGGAGCATTGCTACACAGCGTGGATTATAGTTTATGTTGTAGTTTTCACTCTCTTCCAGTCCATTCAGTGGGTTATGGCAAGATATATAATGACCTGCATCTGTTCATTCAGGTCAACTCCAAGTCCCAAAAATGCCCCCATGTAATACACCTCCTTTTCCCTATCACTGCCTTCAGCAACTCCAGTGGTCACTGTCCCCACATCAGTAATATAATTTCTTCCATTGCTAGAGTCATAATAGAATCCAGTAAGTCCACTCTAGGCCATATTTCATTTCCCGATCCTGAGGACCCTGGCATAGTGATGCCCATTCCACCATGCAATTGACAGGGGTTTTGCCCATTTTTAAATTAGGTTGTCTTTCATTGTATTGTTGATCTTCAGGATTCTTTACATTTTCTAGATATTAAACCCTTCTTGGATATATGGTTTCCAAATATACTTTTTCCATAGAATTAGATGGCTTTTGCTTTCATTGTAAAGGTATGTTAGGCACAAAAGTTTATAATTTTGATTAGGTCTCACCTATTTTTCTTTTGTTGCTTTTGCTTTGGGTATAAAATCTAAGAAAGCATTGGCCTGGAGAACTCCCTCCCACCCATGCATTCCCCATCATTGCTACCCCACATCAGAGTTTCCAACAACTGAGGGAGTGCTGGGTTCCCACTCCAGGAAACTCTGTCTCATTCCCCACTGGAGCAGCAACAATCCCCCAACTACAAGGGCAAAGACCAGTGAAGGAGGATGGGTCCTTGATTCTGATGACTATGCTTATGGGTCTGAGTGCTTTAAATTTCAAGTAGGCCTAAAACTGTAGGCTACCTAAGAGATACCTCCTGAGAGCCTCCATGTTGCTCAAATGTAGCCACTCCCTAAGCCAAACTCAGCATGTAAATTATCTTCCCCCCAGCGTGGGATGTGACTCTGGGCATGAGACTCCCTGGTGCTGAGGTATTACTATCAACACCTGCTGGTGATGCACCTAAAAAAGACCTTGAATAAAAAGGGTAAGTGGTAAAGACAAATGGGTTTATATGGCTAAAAGACTTCAAAATGAGTTGGGAGGTCTTCAGAGGAGTTGCACTTATGCTCATCTCATCAGGATCTCAGAGACAGCCAAAGTAGATACAATCCCAGGGAGGGGTCCTTCTGAGGGCTACAAACACAGCCAGGTCCTATGATCATGACAGATGGCTCTGGAGTTCACTGCCTTGTCAGCGGAATTTGTGCTCCTGAGTGTGGAGTTGGATTTAGATGTGACCTCTCTATGCATGCTTCTTCTGTCACTTTTCTCTTAATTGTGATAGGTGCTGGGTTTGGTGTATGCTCAGGAGACTTGAATCTTTGGACTGTCTATATGCCAGTTTGGTCCTGAACCTCAGCACAGTTGCAACACCTACTCTCCTGTTCATTGGATTTGTCCATGTCACCTAACAGGGAGGTGAGGATAGTCAACCATTGCACCAGGGAACCAAGAGTGTCTACAGATGCAAGCAGGAGAATTCCATCCATCAGCCATATGGGATCTAAGTCCCTTTTGATTTAAAGTTAGAGTGGACATTGCCATCCCAGGGTCCTCACGAGACAGGAATAAAATAGAATCGATTTACTGGTATTCTACTATAGAATTGTCATGACTCTAGCATTGGAAGAATTATTTCTTTGATGTGAAGACAGTGGCCATGGAAGTTGCTGAAGGCAGGGTCAGGGCAAAAAGAGGTGTGATATTGGGGCATTTTCAGGTCTTGGATTTCCCCTCAATGATATTGCAGAGACAGATGCAGGAAATGATATATCTATTCTGCTATAACCCACTGAATGGAGAGAGTGTAAACTACAAAAACAAATTATAATCCATGCAGTGCAGCAATGCTCCAAAATGTATTTATGAAATGCAATGAATGTACTGCCCCAATGAAAGAAGTTGTTGATTGGAAGGAGTGTGAGGTGTGGGGAGTGCAGTATATGGAAACCTTTATTTTTTTAATGCAACATTTTGGGTGATCTATGTATCTTTAAAAAAAAAGAATGATAATAATAAAAAATATTTTTTGGAAACAAAACTAAATATTGCCCAACACATGGCTCTGAATCTTCTTAAGTTTTCTTCTATAAGTTTTATGTTCCTAGTTCTTTTGTCTTTATACAATTTTAGTTAATTTTTGTATATGATATGAGACAGTTGCTCTCCATCATACTTTTACATATGGATACCCAATTCTGCCAGCATCATTTATTGAAGAGACCCGGCATCCTTGGGAAAAATCAATTGGCCATAAAAGTGAAGGCCAATTTCTGAACTCTCACTTCAATTCCATTGATCTATATATTTATTCTTATGCCAGGACCATATTTTTTTGACCACTGTAGCTTTGTAATAAGTTTCAAGTCAAAAAGGGTGTATCCTCTAACTTTGTCTTTTATGATGGTTGTGACTTTTCAGGAGAGCATAGCCTTCCAGATAAATTTGATGGTTGTCTTTTTCCATTTCTGCAAAGCTGATTATTGCAATTTTCATTGGGATTGCATTGAATATATAGTTCATTTTTGGTAGAATTGATATCTTGGCAATATTTAGCCTTCCAATCTGTAAGCATGCAATGTCTTTCCCTTTTATTAGGTCTTTGGTTTCTGTTTGCATAGTTTTGTACTTCCCATGCATACGTTCTTTACAAACATAGTTATATTTATTCTGAGATATTTGATTATTTTAGTTGTAATTGGAAATGGATATTTTTCTTCATTTCCTCCTTGAAATGCTCATTACAATTGTTCATAAATACTATAAATTTGTGTATTTATCTCATAGGATGCGACGGCTTGCTCGGTCGGTAGAGGTGGGGTCTGGCTGCGGACGAGGGGTCGGTCCAGCTCTGGACGAGGGGTCGGTCCCGCTTGGGACGAGGGGTCGGTCCGGCAGCAGACAAGGGATCGGTCTCACAAGGGGTTGCGCGGTTCGGCTGACGGGGTTGCCCGGCGAAGCCGGCGATGAAGGGGTCGCCCGGCAAAGCCGGCGACGAAGGGGTCGCCCGGAGAAGCCGGCGACGAAGGGGTCGCCCAGAGAAGCAGGCGACGAACTGGGGATAAGGGAGGCCAGGCCCTTGTCGGGGGCTCTCAGGACTGGAGGGCGCACGGCAGAAAAACTACCGCGGAGACAAGGTAAACACGCAAGTCCACTTTATTGAGGGAGAGGCAACAGTTTTATAGGGGCTGGGGAAGGCTGATTGGTCGAAGCCATGCCCTGTTCTGATTGGTTGCCGGCGAAAGGTCAGTGGGCGGTACTGGATGGGGGAGGGGTGGTGGTTAGGGATTGGCTGTCGCTGTTGCTGGGGGAAGGGGCAGGGTTTAGGGATTGGTGGCTGCTGTTGCTGGGGTGGAGGGCAGACTTGAGTTTCCCGCCCACGCCTGGCTGTTGCTGCTGTTGGGGGAAGGGAAAAGGGCAGACTGGATTTTTCCGCCCACGCCTGGCTGTTGCTGCTGTCGGGGGAGGGGAAAAGGGCAGACTGGATTTCTCTGCCCACGCCTGGCTGTTGCTGCTGTCGGGGGAGGGGAAAAGGGCAGACTGGAATTTTCCGCCCTGCGCCTGCGCAGGGAGAAGGAAGAAGATGGGTGCCGCCCCACAAGGCATCGGGTGGCGCCATCTGGGAGGAGGGGCGGCCGCGGAAGCATGGCTGCCGAGAAGGGGAGACCCGAGGGCACTCTGCGCCCATGCCGGGCTTCCTTCAGGGGTGGCGGTGAGTCCGACCAGCCACCCTATTATGGGGGCAGTGGCTTGGCCTGCCGCGGCTGCTCCCCCGCCGGGCCAGCAAACCACACTTCAGCCTGAGGGGTGACCGCAATAGGACATCACTTTGCTCAATTTCTTTCTTGCTCTAGTATCTTTGTTGTAGATTCATGAGGCTTTCTATATATGGAATCTTGTGGTTTGCAAATAGTGAAGATTTTACTTCTTACTTTCCAATATGGATGGCTTTTACTTATTTTTCTTCTCTACTTGCTCTAGCTAGAATGTCCAGTACAATGTTGAATAGCAGTGGTGATGTTGTGGAATTTAAGAGAAGTTCAATTATTTGAGTATAGAGAGGCCAGGACTCAGGAATGATTTTGAGAAGGAAAAATGGTTTATTGACGGCCGGCCGGACTCGGGAGCTTTTTGTTTGAATCTCGAGCCTGGAACAAGATTTTTAAACGTTTTTTATACAGAGAGGAAAGGCTAAATGGTCCCTTTGTTTCAGTTCTCAATAGGCTTCAATTAGCATATATCTCTTTCACATCTTAGGTAAGCTTTTAGCAAGGACTCTAGACATTTTAGATAAGCCTTGGTTTTTGCATTTCCCTTAAATACTTAAAGTTTATAGCCTTTGCTTTGTTAAACATTTCCTGGGACTGGAGCCTGCTGGTCCCTAAGAGCAGGACTGCAGCCTCTTACCGTTTCACACCCACAAGTTAAACAACTTAGTTATCTCTGAAGAGACAAAGAGCCTTCCACCTATAGCCCACATCAGTGACAGCAGGTATCCTTGTTTTGTTCCAGATCTTAAAGGAAAGCTTTCAATTTTTCACCACTCAGTATGGTGTTTGCAGTGGGTTGTTTCATGGATGCCTGTATTAGTCAGCCAAAGGGGTGCTGATGCAAAATACCAGAAATCTTTTGGCTTTTGTAAAGATTAATGATTTGTGGTAAAATCTTACACTTTTAAGGCCATACAAATTCCACCTCATGACTGCTTTCTCACCAAAGTCAATTGCCATGTGTTGAAACAAGGTGGTGGGTGATCTCTGCCTCCTTTCTTCCCCTTAAGCTGGGCCCAGTTTCTTCCAATCTCAGCTTTATGCTGGCCTAGGGCTTGTCTCTCTGGGCAGTCAGGCAAATGACTCATCTCTCCTCAGGACTCCAGAACTGACAAATTCTCTCTTCCTTGTCTTCTCTCTTCCTGTGTATTGTCTTGAGTGAGAGTCCCTTTATATCAGCCCACCAAGAGGGTGGGTAGTCAAACATGAGTCATACCCTCCTGACTTGGTTGAATCAAAGCCCACACTTTACAGGTAACTTTTAAAAATATTTTTTTATTTACTTTTAAAAGACAGTTAGGTTACATAAAATGTTTCATTAAAAAATATAAGGGATTCCCATATACCCCATCCCACACAAATCCCACTTTTCCCCACATTAACAACTTCTTTCATTAGTGTTGTATATTCATTGCAATTGATGAACACACTTTGGAGCATTGCCACTAAGCATGGATTATAGTTTACATTGTAGTTTACATTCTCTCCCACACAATTCTGTAGGTTTTGGCAGGATATATAATGGTCTGTATCTGCCACTGCAGTGTCATTCAGGACAATTCCAAATCTTAACAGGTAATTTAGTTAAAGACCTCTGTGGTGTTATGCCCAGAGGAACAGACCCATTTACAAAATAATGTCTTTTGGGGGATTACAAGCATAGTGACATTTGGGAGATTCATTAATAACTTTAAACTACCACAGTGTTCATTCTCATGTAGAGGGCATTTCCTTTTATTCTTATTTTTCTAAGCGATTTTATGAAGGAAACAGGATTTTGTCACATGCCTTTTCCACATAAATTGAGATGATCATTTTTGTTCCCTTCTTTTTGTCAATATGGTGTATTATATTAATAGATTTTGTTGAACCATGCTTGCATAATGGGGATAATCCCACTTTTTATGACTAAATAATATTGCATCATATGTCTGCGTATATAGGTGTGTGTGTGTGTATGTGTGTATACCATGTTTTAATTATGTATTCATTAGTTGATTGATAGTTTTGAGTTGCTTCCATCTTCTCACAATTCTGAATGATGGCCTTATGAACACTGGTGTACAAATATCTGTTCATGATCCTGCTTTCATTTTTTTAGGGTATATATCTAGTGGTGAAATTGCCAGGTCATATGGTAGTTCTATACTTAGGTCTCTGAGGAATCCCCAGTCTCTCTTCCATAGCCACTACACAATTTGACATTGCCACTGGCATTGAAAGAGTGTTCCTATTTATCCTCATCCCCTCTACATGTTATTTTCTGTTTTTAAAAGCAACCATTTTAGTGGATGTGAAAAGCTATCTCACTGTGGTTTCAATGTCAGTTGGCCCTACTTTGGAGTTTGTGTTTGTGTGTGATGGAGCTGGACTGGGACGTGATCTTTGTTCACAAGCCTCTCCTGTTACTTTTACCGGAACTGTAGTTGGTGCTGGGGTTTAATATATACCCAGGGGACTTGAATCTCTGGACTGACCATATGATAGCCAGGCCCTGAGCCTCAACAGACTTCAGCTCCTACACTCTGGTTTATTGGACTTACCCCACTCAGCTAACATGGAGGTGAAGAAGGTCAACCACCACACCATGGAGCCAAGAGTGCCTACAACCGAAAGCAGGAGGATTGCATCCAGCACCCATGTGAAATCTAAGCCCCCTCTTGATATAGATGTGGAGTGGACACAACCATTCCAAGGTCCACAGGAGAGAGGAATACAGTATGGATTAGAGTGGACTTACTGGTATTCTATTCGTGAACTATTGTGATTAGTAATAGAAGAAAACATGGCATTGGTGTGGAGAAAGTGGCCATAGTGGCTGCTGGGGGTAGGGAATGAGAGGAAGAGATGAGATGTGGAGGCGTTTTTGGGATTTGGAGTTGTCCTGGGTGATGCTGCAGGGACAGTTACCAGACATTGTATGTCCTCCCATGGCCCACTGGGTGGAACATGGGAGAGTGTGGGCTATGATGTGGACCTTTGACCACAAGGTGCAGCAGTGTTCAGAGATGTATTCACCAAATGCAATGAATGTCTCATGATGATGGAGGAGATTGTTGCTACGGGGGGAGGAGTGGGGTGAGGGGGTAGGGGGTATATGGGGACCTCATATTTTTTGAATGTAATATTAAAAAAATAAAGACAAAACTAATTTACTGAGGTGATGACTGCACATCTCTGTGGTGAAAGTAACGGTCACTGAGTGCACACTTTGGATGGACAGTACAAGGCATGGGATTGCCACAGTGAACTATGCTGTGGATGATGGACTGTTGTTAACAGTACAAACATGAGATCATTCTCTCATGAACTATAATGAATGCACAGTATTATTATGTGGTATTAATAATAGGGGGTGTATGAAAAAATATGCCAAGGGTAAGTGATGGACCATAGTTAGAAGTTATATTTTGATGATGTTCTTTCACTAATCTGTAATAAATTTCCTACCAAAAAAAAAGGCAAATGGTGTTGAGCATCTTTTCAAGGTTCTTCTGGCCCTCTGTTTATCTTTGGTGGAGTGTTGTCTTTTCAAATCATTGTCTGATTGGAGGTTTTTGATGTTAATTTCATGTCTTTGCTTGTAACTGCTCTGTTGAGATTTTTTATCTTTTCTAAAGTCACTATAGGTTGCTCATGTTTCTAGGACTGTATCTATTCCATTTAGGTTTCTAATTTGTTGGCATACAATTGTGTGTGCTTAAGATCTGTAACAGCTTGAAGTTCCTTTGTGAATCTCAGAAGATCAAGTAGTTAAACTAATACTTGCCTGTGGGTGTGTGGTCCTTTGATTGGACTGCATCTGTGAGGCATAACACAAATTGGGTCTCCACACTCTTGATGATACCTCATATATTATATATGGGGAAGTGAATCAAAACACAGAAAGACAGCTGCCATTTTTACCCTGCCATGTGAGAAAGACCTCCGGATCTCTAGCTGCCGTAGCTGAAGAAACGTGATACCAGCCCTGCGATGTGTTTTATTGCCTACAGCTAGGTTAAAGGGGAATGCAGCCTGGAAGAGTGGGCACAGACAGGCTGTCAGCTTGTCTTGTCATGCTAGCAGCCATCCTTTGATGAGAAAGCATCTCTGATGATGCCTCAATTTGGACATTTTTGCAGTGTCAGAACTGTAAGCCTTAATAAATTCCCTTTACAAAAAGCCAATGCATTTTTGGTATATTGCATTAGCTATTTTTGATAAAGAACAAGATCTTTTATATTTCTGTGGGATCAGTAGTAATGTTCCCTGCTCATTTCTGAAATTATTTATTTGCATCCTCTCCCTTTCTTTCTTTGTCTGCCTAGCAAATGGTTTGTCAATTTTACTGATCTTTCCAAATAATCAACTTCTGGTTTTCTTAGTACTACTCTATAGTTTCTGTTTTTTATTCCCTATTTTATTTATTGTGTAATGTTTGTAATTTCTTTCTGCTTGTTTTGGATTTAGTCTGCTGTTCTTTTGCTAGATCCTCTTGGTGTGCAGGTTAGATCTTTGATTTTTCCTTTTTTTCTTTTGTAGTGTAATCATTGAGGGGAATGTTTCCCTCTCAGTACTGCCTTGATTAGATCCCATAGTTTTGGTTGTAGTGTATTTATTTCCATTCATCTCAAACTATTTCCTTGTTTCTTTTCTGCATATCTTTTGACTCACTGGTTTGCCAGTTGAGCTGTGGCATATTAGGGCCCTCCCTTTAAAAAATGCTCCTGCCACAAAGTTACTGGTATTGAGGATCAAAGGCCTAGAGGATGTTCCTGAGCCATAAGAAGGGCCTGAATGCTGACCCAAACTCCTGATTCTACATTAAAAACCCTGACCTAAATAAGAGTGGTTTCCCTTACATGAAGACCACTGATGGTCTAGAGAATGTCCAAATTTGTGGCCTTCCTCACTCTGCATCTTCTGTGTATCTCTTTCCTGCTTTGAGCCTTTCTGTGAGTCAAGTGCATGGCTCACAAGCTGTCTCTAAACCACCGACATTCCAGACCAACTGCCATGTAACAGCTCCTCAAAAGAATACCTTCACCTTCCTTTGACCAACCCTTGATGACCTGTTGATGATCAGAAGAGTATGCAGTGAATGGACACAGAGAACAGACAATGGGGGGGGAGAGGAGAGAAATTAAAAAAAAAAGACAGCTAATAATGCTCATGTACAAACAATAGCAAAATCCTATAAAAAAGATGAAAAATGGGAAGCAGGTATAGCTCAGTTGTTGAGTGCCTGCCTCCCATATGGGGTCCAGGGTTCAACCCCTGGTACCTCCTTAAAAAAAAAAGATGACATATGTGGAACCATGGATGCTGATGGTTTTGTAACATGATAAGGTGATAGTAGCATTTTAGTTGGACTTCAAAATGGCAGGAGGAATGATAATCCATCATTGAACAATGGCATGTAGTTTTGTAACTTTTGTAGATTGATTATTCACATTGCTTTGCTATGTCATTAGCTACAAAGTCAAGGACTGCATCCCATTTTATTCCTGCACTTCTATTTTGCTATCATTTCCACTCATCAGCAGCTCACACTATCCTTGTTAAATACCTGCCTCCATATTACTCTAATCCTTTGTCCATGTCAAGTAAAAACTTAAAAGTACTCCAAGGGCAACTGACTATTACTCTTTATCCTCCTAGCTCCTCCAGAGGGCCTGTTGAAAGATCTGAGTGCCAGAGCAGAAGAGGAAGCCCCATCTAATTCCAAGGTAAATTTGCCTTTAGAACCATTGCTTTCTGGGGTTTTTTTGGTTGTTGTTGTTTTTTTCCATTCAATTAAATCTGACCATTACTTTATAGATGATATGTACAATTTCCTTGGTGGGGACTGTGTTCATTTGGCATCTGTTTTGACCTGCTGATCACCATTTCAAAAGGACCACCACAAATGGAAGCATTAGATTATAAATGAGAGCATAGGAAGTTTTTCCTTAGCAGCTGTATTTTCTTCTTAGAGTAAGAATTTTTTAAAAGCCAACTGAAATGGAGAGATACATCATACAGGAAAAGCTCATGCCTTCTCCTCAGGTGTCCCCTCACTTGCTTTTTGATTTCCTTGATTTGACCCTCTTTCCCAACTGGTTTTCTAAAGCATTCTACAAACACAACACATCAAGTTCTGATCATTATAGTGTTTTCTTTTCTGCAACCTCAGGTGGCTCCAAAAGCAAGCAACAATGATAACTATTCTCTCATCACACACTTGCTGAGGAAAAATCTAGATGATGAGCAATGAGTATTCCTTGTTGGCTTTAGTCTAGAGAGAACCTCTCCACAGAAAGAATCTTCTTGATGTGTGTGTGTGATTCTTAATGTACATGTGTGAGAATGTGTGTCCATTTGTGTTTTCCTAGATTTTTCTAACACTAAAAATTTGCTAAATGCTAGCTAAAATGCTAGCTTTCTGTGTAAAAAATGCCATCTTCATTTTTTCATGAGTATATGTAAAAATTTTATCAAATTGTATCCTTTAAATATGTTCCATTAATTGTATGTCAAGTATACCTCAATAAACCAGGAAAATATCCCATTACCCTTCAGGAAAATGTTCACAAGACTCTAAATGGGTAAATTTGTATTAGAGAACTCCTCCTTACTAGGATTTAATAATAAGTCTTCATTTAGTAATAAATCTCACCTCTTAGTAAGCCTTTATAGTCTGATCATGGCATTTTGATTTGTCATGATAAAATAAAGCAGCCATATCTGTCTTTTTCAAAACATATGAGACATGGAAGGATTGAAAAGGTGAATGAATTTTCCAGAGTTTCACATCTAGTGAATAGGGAACCATATTCTGCAAACATTAAGTGCTTTGACTCCAAATCCTATATACTTTGTTCACATCTCTTTGGCCTAGCAGGATCTCTAATCTTCTATGAGTTTGGCAACATTCATGATTTCAATTCTTGTTACTGAGCATCACACCTCCAGGGCATCTGCAGCACAATGTAGTTATTATCCATTTTTCAAAAGCCCAACAGTCATTTGTGCTAGTAGCTATGGCATGGACAATGCAGAAAGAACATATCCATCATCACACTACACTTTCCTGGGCAGCTGCTCTGAGCCTGCCATTGGTCTTTTCATTGAATTCATCTAATACAGAGTATTTCCAGAAAAGTCAGAATTGCAGGGTGATAAGTTTGGAGGTAAGAGTTTTAATGGTCCATCAAAATGGGGAAGTAAATAGTTAAAAGGGTATTTTTTTCTCCACCTCACTCATTTGCAAACCAGTTATAAGGTCTTATTGAAGGCCTCTGACTCTACAGAGTCTAGGGATGGTCTAAGAACCTGTGGTGATCTTGGGTAGCCAGCACACCAGCAAGTGGAAAAGGGAGGGATGTGTGTGCCACATTCTCCAAAAACTTTCTTACAGATGTTTGTGTTCCTAAAGATTGGCCTCTGAATCAGAGGTATGACTCCACCAGCAGTGATGAAAATGACAACCCAGGTAGGTAATATCACTCAAGACAGGATCCAATGAGAGTGATTTATCAGGAACAGTCTGGTAACACTGCTACTTCAGCAACTGAAGAAGGGACTATGAAATCAGAAAGTAATGAAAATACACATGGAGGTCTGCTTTATTCTTTTCATATTTAATAACAGTAGTAAGAAGTATGATCATGTGCTTTGAGTGTACTGTGTTTGCAGTTATCTTTCCTTGCTATATGCTATTTAAGGTTCACTTTCCCACAAGACCAATCATGAAAGCCTTTGCTTTTCCTAGGTTAGCAGCTCTTGGGAAAAAAGCACAAGAGATTGTAGATGTAGTTCTGGTATTGGCCTACAATGGAGGAGATCTGGTAGGACACAAGCTCTCCCAGGCTCTCACCTAGGAAAGATTCAGGGTGAAAAATTTAGAGGTAAGAGCTTTAATGGTCCATCAAAATGGGGGAAGAGAATAGTTAAAAGGGGATTCTGCAAGAATAAGAACATCTGCAAGAAACATCACCCTTAGTAAGTTCTACTGAGTGCCAGGTGGTAGTTGAGAATTAGGGCTTCTCCCTCTGCACTTACAGGTCTGGTAGCACTTCATTAATGTCTTATCCTTTCTGTGGATTCCTGACATAAAGAACATGTGATCTGGGTTTATTACACATGCACCTGGGTCTTGGAGAGGTACTGTAGGAAATCTGTCCTTGAACATCCTTCTATTCTCTACTTCTCACACAAATCCAAAATCCTGGGATTAGATTAAAACCTGAAATTGCTTCCATTTGAGAGGTTCATGTACAACTCCTTGTCCAACACATTCCAAAGCCTGGCTGGGTTTCTGGAGGCCTTGTATGAATGGCCTCCCAGGCTTGCTTCGCATACTGGCTCTTGCTGTCTTGGAGAGTCTCTGGGAATAGTGCCAAAGGTTCTCTGCTCCTCTCATATTATTCTCATATTATACTGCCACCCTCTCCAAAACATCAATTAATCAATTAACCAATCCACTCTAACCAGGGAGCAACTCTCAGAAGCATGGAGTTGAATCAAGTCTTGTTCAACTATTGAATAAGTGTTCTTGCCAGTCAACTCTGCCCTGGTCCCCACTTGACAGTCATGCCCTCCATGTACCTTTCCTCAGTCTTATCCAGGCACCCCATTATTACTAGTCCTTCAATGGCTTGATGAATTTCCAAAAGATTCCACTTATTTAAGTGGCCTGTAGATCCCCTATTCACTTTCAGACTAAGTGAATACGGACAAATTACTTTACCTCTAATCTTATATTCATCCCCTCTACTGGGTTCAGGAACCTATAGGGATGTTGTGAGGACAATGTCTCCCATGAACCTAAGGTCATGCCAGTCACAGGACAATCACTTGATTTGTAGAATTGGTGGTAACTGTCATCCACAGGACATGATTCAACCCCATGCCTTTGAGAGTTGCTTCCTGGTTTAAAATGGATTGGTTAATTGATCAATTGATTTATTGGAGAGGGTGGCAGTATAATATGGGAATAATATGGGAACAATGACTGTTCCCCCAGTGTTCCTGTATTATAGAACAATATGATTGGTGGAAGCTGACAAGGAGAAAACAAATGGGCAGTAATACAGAGAGAGAGAAGAGGCAGGAAGATAATGAGGGTGGTAAAAAAGGGAAGAAAGACAATGTCATGTATAGGAAGACATGGAGAGTGTCTGCCTTCTTAGGGGAACAAGAGGATACAGGCATTCCTTGCTGGCCACAGTTACAGTATTTGAGAGTTGGGAAAGGGACGATGGAATCTTAGACCCACTCCATCACAGCAGAGGTGAAGTGACTGAGGTCCTAGGAGAGGAGTGTGGTGATGAGGACAGAATTGTGTCCTGGTATCAGGCCACATCCTGTCATAAACAACAGGAGCTTGAGTTCTGCCCTTAACCCTAACTTTCCCATTTCTTTCACAACCATTGCTGGATCACCACTGCCCTGGTTCACCAGGAGGCTTACTTCACAGCTTCTGAAGTTTCAGATACAGAGAACAACAATTTGCATGTAATTTACTTCCTCTTTCTGTCTTTGTAATCTCTCCCTTTCTTATTCATAAGCTTCTCTTTATAGCTTTTCTCCATTCTATCTGTTCCTTATTTTATGATTCTTATCCTGAAGGAACTGGTCTCATGGAAGAAATTAAGGTCATGGGACCAACAATGTCTATAAACTTCTTCCACCCTCCTCACCTATTTTCTTAGCATTGTCCTGGTTCTAAACATATGTGTATCACTGAATCAGCATGCATAACCTCAAATGGTCCAGGCAGGGAGTTGGGCTGGTTGTCAGAAACTTTGAGCCATACCCAGTGGAAGGAGCACCTGTGAAGTTTGTTCTGTGGTGGGCTCTCCCCTTGCAGGTGTGTTTCTGCACATGTGCACATGGTCACCAAGTGGGCTCCTTTCATTGCAGCTGTCTACACTGTTGAAGGAAGAGGAGTCCCTCTTCATAAATTATCTTTTCCTAGAATACACTAAAGACACTGAAGAAATGAAAAGACAGGAAGAAGAGGAAGAGGAAATGTGAGTATGGAGTGGATAGAATAAAGAGAGGAAGGGAAACAAGTTCACGTGCATTCCATTACTTTCCTAACCTTCTTTTGGCACTTTAGGAAAATCAGCAAAACTGAGGAGAAACTGGGGTTTCCAGTATTCTATGTGAAGATGGAGGTGGAAACATTAACTGGCTAGTCAAAATAAGTGCAGAAAGTTAAGGATCTGAGGTGTCTTCTGGGTCCTATTACCCACTCCAGAAGAACTCCTCCTCCATCCATCTCTATGCCTCCCCAGTGATCTGTACTACTGACAGCACAAAGACCTTGAGCTGGAAGCCTCAGCCTGAATCTCAGAGGATCTGGAGTTAGTATGGTGTTTGGAAACTGAAAGGGGATATAATACCAAAGAAATGGACATGCCTCAGTGCTCATCCTATTTTACCCAATTCGCTAATCAGCCAATTGGGGAAAAGTTATTTTTCATTTTGAAAGATTTATACTGAGTTTTTAGAAACAGAAACATTTAATTTTAGATGTTAATACATTAAACACTATCTCTCCAACTACTTGTTTTTCTTCATCCTTATCAATAAAATAAACATATATAGATAAGCACCCTAAACAAACTTGGAGCTAATGAATGGACAAATAACTCTAAATGTAAGACTTAACATCTGTCCTCCTACCAAAGTCTTCTAGACATTTGATTTCCTGAAATCTGTTCACTCACCTGGAAAGAGATCATGGGAACAATATTACCCAATTTCAAGCCAGTGAAGTTGGACTTCAATGCTGTTTTCACTTACCTGTCAGTTTCACTGTTTATAACACCATGATTCACATTTCTTTCCACAAATATATTACCCCATTTTCTTCTGGCACAAAGTATTATCAAAACTGATGATGTTTCTTCCATATGTTCTTTCCATAATGCCACTTGCTTTTCTCTAATACACAAAAGACTTCATTCTTTCCCTGTACCCTCCTAGTGATTTTAGCTAGAATATGTCTTGCTATTAGATATTCTGTGTTAATACTCAGGGTAAAGATTTATTATGCAGCTTTAAAGAATCTTTCCAGAAAAATGTGGAATCATAATTTTTAATATTTTTTTATGTTTTTGCTTTGGTTTTCTCATTCAGGTATTCCAGTTATTCATAGATCATATGTTGTATGCCTATCTTCAACTTTGACTTATTTTTTCTCAAATTTGTTAAATACAAATACTTGGCCATCCTACATTTAAAAGCACTATTTTAGAAATAACCTCTAAAAATAAAATCATTTAATTTGGTTTACTGAGTTTTAAAATGCCTGTACACATAAAAACCTGTCAGTCATATTATGCCATGATCTTATTACCCAGCATCTTGCCAACATGTGAAGTGAAACCATAAAAATGTTGGACTCCTACAAATGGGCTTACATTCTGAGATTTCACAAATGCATTTCCAGGCTTCCTGTATATGGGGACATTATGCTGCTCACTGAGTAGACAGCCATCTGTGGAAGTCATTGAACCCTGGTCCCAGCTGTATCTATAACACATTCTTGTGGCATCTCTCTTAAATAAATGACAAGAGCTACATCATTTAAACCTCCTTCTTGCACTTGCCCTCCCCTGCTCTGTACAAGTGACTCATTCCAGTATCTTCCAGTAAAGTTTGACTGAATTTATGGGTTACATAGAGTTTGACATGGTAGATGAATACTGGGCAAGAAATGGGATTCTAATCCAGCACTACCTTGCTTCCATGGCTGAATGTGAGAGAATCTTCAAATCTCTGGACCAAACATAGATCATGGGTTTAAAAAAAAACATTTGTCTAAATGTCTTCATGAATTAGCAAAAATTAAGAAAATTGAGCTCACTTCTTTTTCTGCACTTGCTTTCCAAATGATGGCAGAGGGCCTTTATTGCCCCTAGGAAATACAGAATCAAAGACAAGGATATCAAATTCTTGGCTTTTCTGAGGAGAAAGAGAATATATTAGAGAACTGATGTGAGCAAGGGAGTTGAGTCAAGCAATTAGGAGGTGTATCTCAGAGGAGAGGGGCAGTGATGGGTGATGTCGCCTGCCTATCACTCACTCAAATGCTGTCATTGGTGTGACAGACCCACTCCCTTTCCTTGTCTGACATTTGGTCCCATGGGACTCACCACTTGGCTAGAGGAGGGGACAATGAAGGTGCCATCATTGGCATCTCAAGATAGTCATTAGTATAAGCATATTTACAGAATAAATGCAAACTTTTTAGCAAATGATATAATCACCTAAAATCAGGTACTAGAGGAGAGGGTGGGGAAAGAGAAGGAAGAGAAAATACACTAATTTCATCAGTGCTCACAATGAGGATTAAACACTAAAGAAATGGATGATTATGGGAAAATAAAAAAATCATAATTACTAGAACAAAATCACAAACCAGAAAACATACACATGTACACAGAAGCATATAGGTGCGAGAAGTATACTTTTGAGCACTCCTGCCCTTTAACAAAGTGATAATGAATTTAAGTAGTTTCCAGTGTTAAATACAGTAAAGTTAAAATCAGCATCAAAAATAGAGAGCAATTAAGAAATCCAGTTTGTATTTTATATTTATGAACAGCTTAAAATCAATTAAGCAATGGACTTTTCAACATAGCAGAAGAAAGATAAAGTGCTCAGATGGCTTAGGCACCCCTCTGACTTGATGAGTATGGAAAGAATTGAAGAGCTGTATGGTTAGGAATGATGGGGAGATAGCGCTATCTCTTTGCAAAGGGAGAGGTAGACCATGCACACACGGAGAAATTCAGTTAAATCATATGAAAAGGAATTTCAAGTTTTGGTTACATTATTGCAATAAGTGCCTTTGCAGAATTTAAGATCTGGTTTAAGGTTTTATGAAGGAAACAATTTGGTTGAAAGGCAAGAATATTCTTTCATTTAAAATGATTTCAAATAATTATAATGATAAACACTTTGATTTTTAGCCCTATGTATTAAATACTGTGGTAAAGTACCTAATTATGTATTATTTCATTTAACCTTTACAACCACCCTAATAAGAAGGGACTTCTTTTACAAATGAGAACTTAGGCTTATAGAGATGATTCGCTTGCCCAAGATTAATAAGGGTCTGCCTGCCACACAGTCTATGTTCACAATCATTCCACCCAGCCTGTCTCCCTACAATTAGTGCCCCTGATACCATGAGTGCAATCTGCCTTTCCCCTTCTGAAGTGTTTTCCAACCATGGCATGTTGTAATACTTATGCTAAATCTAGGCCACATATACCTTTCTTGGCCCTCATATTGATACACAGTCCTGCACAGTCACCCACTCTAACGGGTTCTTGTGTTGAGCTACATTATTGAGTGGTAGTGAGGACTATAGTGCCTGGCACATGGAAAGCACCTAATAATGTTATTACTATTACGGTCAGCATCACTATCCAGGTCACACCTGGGGCCCCTGAAGCTTTCCTGAACCAAAATGCTCTCTGGTTACAGTGCCTGCCTCTGTTCCAGATAAACAATGACTCTGATCCTTGGGATTCCACATAGTGTATTTCCTTTACTGGCCTAAGTATCCCATCAACAAAATCACTTATTTGAGTCAGTGAGTGAGTCTCTGTTCCTTGTAACCCAAACAGTAAAAAAACACATAGATGGATAGATTTGATAGCTGAATTTTTAAAAAGTCTCTAAAGTTACATTATTTTTTCAGTAATGAAAACATTTAGAATGAAAGTGTATTTAATAAAAATACATAGTTACAAATGCAGGTTTTATTAGGTTACTAAGGGGGAGAAATTTTATCATCACTGGAAGCATAGATATGGGTCCTTTTTGTTTCAAGTAGCTTACTCAGGAAAGTCATGAAGGAAAAAAACCAATAAATTAGAATTCATCTGTGAAAATAATTATTGATGTCCTGAGACTTTTAAAACTTTACTCAAAAACTCCTTCTTTCTGAGAACTTTTTGTTTTCCATGACAACCATTTCATTTTCTTCCTCTTTTCTTATTAGTTATGCATGCAATTTTTATTATATACTTTCTATATTTGATCATAAATTGGGTTATAATTGTTTTCCTTGAATGTCTTTATGTGTTTGTCCCATCTCACCTAGCAGAGTATGAACTCCAGGGGAAAGGAATTTCTCTCTTCATAAAATGGTAGTGGTGTATAATGTAACAAGCAAGAAATATGAAATAAGATGATACAGATGCTAGAGAGTCAAATCCTGATTCTCTCACACATTGATAAGTCACTAAATCTGTCTCAGACTCCACGGCATTTCTAGAAAGAGGAGATGCTCTCTATCTGATTTCAAAGTCCACTGGGTTTTTTACTTTGCTTCTCTGACTCTGATGGATCAAATTCATGAAAAGATTTACAGTTAAATCCTCAGGTATATGCGATACTGCTTATATTCAAAACTAAAATTACTACATGGAGAGTAATGAAATGACTGGTAATGTCAAATGGCAAAGGCCACCTGATCTGAATTTCTGGAGGGCATTTACCTTCTGACAGTTTATCTTTAAAGCAGTGGTTAGAATCAGATTCCAAGCCATGATATTTCATCACGTATCATAAGCAACACAGTCTACCCCCCAGTCTGTGCCCCCAGCAAGTTCATTTGGTCTAAAGTTAACTTGTCAACCTCACTGGCAGCAGACTCTGTGCTTTTACCTGGCCATAGAAGATTACAACTTGGTATTTATAGCTCTGACATTCATATAATTTTATGCAAAAATCTCATCTGACTGTACTTACAGATGAAAGCTTAAACTGTCTTTTCTTTCTCCCCTCCTCCAATAATTTATGACTAAATAAGAAGCATAAATTAAACAGAAACACTTTCAGTTCACATTTTTCTCTCTTCTGCAGAATCATATCAACAAAATAATAATAATGGTAGAAGTAATAATTTGTTTTCTATAAATTGTCTAAATAAAATATTTAGGACTCCAACTAGTGCATCTGAACAACAGCCTAGGATACTAAAAGAATGTGTTTTGTAAAGATGCAGAGGTCAACTTAATCTGCATATTAAAGTGGAAGATCATAAAATAGGAAAGTAGTCTTTTGTGCTGCTGAAGTAAAATACCTGGTAATTAACAACATTACAGTGGGGTTGTAGAAGTAAGAAGCAAGGTAAGTGTGTTTGATATGTTATGCATTGCGTTGAAATATTTAGTAAGCATATGAAAATTAAGAGAAACCTCAGCAGGTTGCAGGATCAGACTTCTGCAGCAGCTGGCAATTGCTGGAGAGTGGATAGAGACTATGTTGCAGTTTTGGACTCCTAGAGCAGCTGGCAATTGCTGGATAGAGGGTGGAGACTATGTTGCAGTTTTGGACTCCTGCAGTGTCCAGCCATGAGGAGATATGGCCAGATGTATAAGGGAACTTTTAAGTGTTCCATTGGTTTCAACAGTTTCTAATAATAACCTGTTATTGCCTGTGCCTCAAAGGATACACAATAGGGAAATTGAGGTCCGTTTCCACTAAGCCAGGGGTTGAAGGTTTCTTTACCCCTGGGAGGAAGCAGCTGCTGAAATGACACAAAGTCACTTGTTCAGGGTCTGTGCCAGGCTACAGGGACAGGGACACAGCTGCCGAGTCCCTAACAGTGAGCATAGGGCCTAGTCCCCCAGGCAAGTCCCCTTTCAGGGAATGGCCCAGACCCACATTGCCCCCTGCTGGTGAACTGGGCAAACTCCACCAATGTTGAAAGAAGGAGAGCACAGCAGCTTATTCTGTCCTCAATTTAAGGCTGTCTTGAATTTGTGCATCAATTTAGAATATCAACAGAATAATAATGGTAGAAGTCATTTGTTTTATATAAATTGTTCAAGTAAAATATTCAGGATTCCAACTAGTGCATCTGAACAACAGGCTAGGATACTAAAAGTATCAATTAATCAAAATCACTTACTTGATATTTCTGACGCAACAGTGGAGTTCTCTTAAAACTGGGGCTAAATCAGACTTCTTTACAGATACCAATGGATTCAGTTTTCTCACCTGTAGTTTAAACAAAAAGCATTACACCTTAAAAAAATTCAAAAGAAGGAAAACACTACATGCATAAAGATATGTATTGCAGTTCTATACACTAAAAAATATAAATTACTTCAATGCTAAACAACTGGGAAATGAATTAGTAAATCTTGATTCCTAAATAAGATGAAGCACCGGGAGATGATGTGGCTAAAGCAGTTGAGCAACTTCTTCCCACAGGGGAGGACCCAGGTTTGATCCCTGGTGCCCTCAAAAAATAAAAATAAAAAAAGGAAACAACAAATAAATCAACAAAACAAATTAACTCAGGGAGCCACTGTGGTTCAGTGGTTAAGCGCCAGCTTCCCATTGACAAGTTCCCAGGTTCAATCCCTGGCCCTGTACCCCAAACAAAACAAAACAGAAAAATAAACAAATAAATAAATAAATAAGATAAAGTACCATTTAACCCTCCAAAATGGTCATTATCAAGACTGTAAACCAGTAGAGGAAAATATTTGTAATCTAACATTGAACGAATTAAACAAATTATAAAGGTGACTGGATATAGCTACAAATACGTGGTATTGTATTTATGCATTTTACATGTATATAGCATTTTAACTCTCTCTCTATATATTTATATACACTCTATTAGCAGAAGGAAAATGCTGATGCAAAGTAGCAGAAATTAGTTGTTTTTATAAAGGGTATTTATTTGGGGTAGAAGCTCACAGTTACCAGGCCATAAAGTGCAAGCTACCTCCCTCACCAAAGTCTATTGCCACATGCTGGAGCAAGATGGCTGCCGACGCCAGCAAGGGGTCAGGCTTCCTGGGTTCCTCTCTTCCTGAGGCTTGCCTCTCTCCAAGTTCAGCTGCTTTGCTCTCTCCACAAGGCCAGCTGTAGATTACAAGATGAATGGCACTTCTCTCTTCCTGGGGCCTTTGCCATATCTGCTTCTCTGCGTGTTACTTCCCAGGCTCCAGCTCAAAAACTCCCAGCTCTGTCCTTTGCCATGTCTTTTCTCTGTAAGTCTCTGTATGTGCAGGGATGCAATGTCCTACTGACATGACCCAATCAAAGGCTTAATCATTATTTAATCAAGTAAAAGTGAAACCTCTCAATCCAATACAATCTAATATGCCTGGAGGAACAGACCAGGTTACAAACATAAGCCAATATCTATTTTTGGAATACATAAACAATATGAAACTGCTACATAGTTTACATAAAGATACATGTAGGGAGGAAAGTAAGAACAAAAGGGGCCCCCTCTGGAGGCAGCTGTTTAATAAGAACTGTTCCAATAGTCACAACACCCCTGGGGTTGGGGACAGGACCCTTGGTGTGCAGAAGGAGGAGACAGAGTCCCTCCAGGGAAGGGCCACATGGTCCCCTGAAGGTGGCTGCCTGGGCCTGTTAAGCCAGGATCTGTGATTCTGAAATGAGGCCTCCTCATGTCCTGCCAATCACGCATCCCCATCCATGGCCTTGTAAATGGGATGGGCCATGCCATAAAAGGTTGACTAATGCTGCCCAGTAATTTGGAGGGCAGGGGTCTCCGTGTAAGAAAACTTTCCATGATTCAGTGTCAAAGGAGGCCTCCTCAGGTTGGAGATGGATTCTGAGTCTCTTGTCTCTGTGCTCAAAAATTGCAACGTACTTTGCATCATCCCAATCTTTCTGAGTAAAACTGGACCTCATCAGTTGTTTGCCAGTGGGCATCTGACTAGGCAGTAATACCCACCATAGAAAAATGGACCTTTTCTTAATGTCATAAATATCTAAGTTGATAGGAGAGGGGCATGGAGTCTTCAAAAGACTTTCAGTTGTCAATTTGCCCCTTTCTTCTGTAACCCTGAACAAAATCTTCAAGTTTGGTTTGATTCTCCAATCAACTAAAATTTGGAATTTTAGTTTTAATTTGGGGTCCTCTTTGGAACCCTGTACATACCAGACTCATAGGCAATTGCCTCTTTCTCTAGGGTGTCCCAATCTACCTCATCCATGTTGGGGTAGGTTTCACTAGCAGGATGATGGCCAGATCATTCAGAAGAACCCTTAGGCTGCACAGTTCACTAATAGGGTGTTGCCCCACTAATACGATGAGGGCTTAATAGGGCCTGAGTACATGGTATGGGCATTTTACCTTATTTTTGGAATTTTGAGACAACCTCTGTAGTTGTAGGAAGAAGCTGGCACCCTGGCTTGGAATTTGTCTTGCCCATAACCCTTTAGCCACCTTGCCAGGGATTGGATCCACAGTAATCCATGGAGTCAGGGTTCAGAGAGTGACAGTAGCAGAGAGCAATAGCCACAAAGGGACCACAGGCCCAGGAACACCACTGCCTGTGGGCTGCCACATTATACTTCCTGTGAAGGAGGTGCCCCTATTGCACAGTGGAACCCCTGCATTTGGCCTCTGGAGCACAGTATACAGACACAGGGTTTGTCTCCAGATAGTCTCTCTGTTACTGTCACTCAAGGCCTCGTAATTCCCATGTACTACCTGCCCCAGCAGCCCTAGCACCAGGGCAGGGGTTGCCCACCTCCTGTCCCTATACCAATTCCATTACATCAATGGCTTTTGGATAAAATTAGCCAATTTGACTCAGACTAATCATGCCCATTCTGGGAAAAACTGGAAACCAAGGTTTCCCCTCTTGACATACAAGGGCTAGCAGTCTATAAAACCCATGGACAACTCAGATTTGCAAAAGCCACAATTTAGGGAGTTTTGGCAAAACCCAACATAAACAACAAACATCAGTACAAAGTAGAACCCATGTTAAGGTGCCAAGCCATGGAACCTCCCAGATAGTATTAGTTTTCTGAGAAAACCAGTTAGTAAGCTAAGGGCAATCAAGAGGCATTATGCCTCACATCCAAGGTTATGACCAACACACCTTCCCCATTGCACCACTTACTTTTATATATATTTTGTTAGAGAAGTTCTGAGCTTACAAAACAATCATACATAACATGTAGACTTCCATACAGCACCCCTTCAGCAACACCGTGCATTCCTGTGGAACTGCACCACTAAAATAGAATGAGTTAAGTTGGGGGTTAAATTTGGGTCTGGGTGGAAGTCAGGTGTGACCCAACTGGAATCTGAGACCTTAGTGCATGATAAATGTTATTATAGGTGCTAGGGTAAAAGGGTTGCCAGGAGGATGGACAGGAAATGTGATTAGCTAAGTGGCTCAACCAGTGGGTGTGGAGCACACAAGCAGAACAAGAAGAAACTGTGAGCCTGTGTTAGTCAGCCAAAGGGGTGCTGATGTAAAATACCAGAAGTTGGTTGACTTTTATAAAGGGTATTTATTTGGGGTAGGAGCTTATAGATGCTAGGCCATAAAGCATAAGTTACTTCCCTCACCAAAGTCTATTTGCATGTGTTGGAGCAAGAAGGCTGCTGACGGCTGTGAGGGTTCAGGCTTCCTGGTACCTTTCTTCCAGGGTTTTGCTTCTCTCTGAGTTCAAGATTCCTTTCTTCCCAGGGCTTGCTTCTTCCTGGGATCAGGGTTCCTTTCTTCCAGAGGCTGGCTTCTCTTTCCTCTGTGAGCTTACTTTATGGGGCTCCAGCTTAATGCTTCAGCATCAAATTCCAACATCAAAACTCCAACATCAAAAAACCCTCAACTCTGTCCTTTGCCATGCCTTTCATCTGTGAGTCCCCACCCACCAAGGGAGTCCTGAAGATTTAAATCTTCAGGATGAGCCTATATTTAGCACTATAACCATTAAATATATGTCTCAGAGATTTAAATCTTCAGGACTCAATGCCCTAATGACATAGCCCAATCAAAGCCCTAATCATAACTTTATCATGCCCAGGTACAGACTAGATGACAAACATAATCCAATATTTTTGGAATTCATAACCATATCAAACTGCTAGAGTGCCCTTTTAAAAATTTTTGCTTGAATCTATTTCAATACTTTTTATTGCCTCCTGCAATGAGCTCACATTCACAGTCACCACCCTCAACGATTCCCTTTGCAAAACACCTTTGCATCAGTCCTAAGAAGAAGGTGTTGGAAGTGGATGTGGCTCAAGCAGCAGGTACCCACCTTACCACATGGGAGGTCCCAGGTTCAGTTCCTGATGGTTCCTAAAGACAAGTGAGACATGCAAGGTGATGTGAGGGCCTGGTGCGGTGAGCTCATGCAACAAGATGATGCAGAGAGTTGATGCAATGAAGAGACACAACAAGGAAATATAATGAGAGACACAATGAGAGATACAAGTGGGGACCAGAGGTGGCACAAGTGATTGGGTGCCTCCCTCCCACATGGGATGTCCGTGTTCAGTTCCCACTGCCTCCTAAAAAGAAGATAAACAGAGCGCAGACAGCAAGCACAAACAAACAATAGGTGGGGGTAAAAGAAAAAAAGGTGTACTTAGATCCCTGCTAAAATCCCATTTCAGAAACCAAGACTCCGATGCTTTGAGGGAAAAGGAAGGCACCCAATCTCCTCTCCAGAGCAGGGGGGCCAGGGAGTATGTTAACAGAGGCTCAATACACAGAAATGCCTCGGTCACCACACACTCACCTCCTGGAGGAGAATGCTCATTTATGAGGCACTTGCACACTTTGTGACTTTGCTGTGCATTCCTGCAGGACAGGGGTTCTGCCCCCTGCTTGGCTCTCCTGGAGGCCCAGAATACGGTAGGTGTGCAATAAATACTTGTGGGGAGAATAGTGTGCCTTCATTCCTTGATTTGATCTTCTCCCACACCACTGTCAGGCAGCAAATTAGGAAATGTGACTGCTGCCAGTGTTAGTCATCTGCTTAGTGGGTGAGATGGAGTCCCTGGCTCCCTGCCCAGGCCTTTCCAACTCAGGTGAGACCTTGAGACCTTACTGCTGGTAAGGACAAAGATGCTAATTAGGAGGAGGAACTCTTTGAGTCATTACCTGCAGCAATAATAATTATAATCATCCTCATCATCATCTCTAACTCTTGTAGTCCTCACACCAGCGGCACCAGTGAGGAAGGAGCTATTATTATCTGTTTTCACAGCAAGGCACAGAGCAGTTAAGTAACTTTCCCAACATCACAAGCCAAGAGGCAGCACTGCTGGGACATGGACTCCATCAGGCTTAAAGCCCAGAGTCCAGAGGCTGCTAAAACCTCAGGACAATTAGCATCCCCAGCTGGACCCAGAGAGGCTGCCAGCACAGGTGGGGTAAGTTTGGGTGAGGAATCAGGACTACAGGAAATGTGGAGGTCAGTCAGGGAGCCTTCTCCAAGACCCACCGGCTAGCTCTGGCCCTGAGGCCACAGTCTGAGCAAGTTGTGGCCTGGCATGAGCTCCCTAATGATAGGGTTAGTTGTTTCATGGGTGCGATGCACAGAGTCAGAGGCTCCGCCAGCCTCTCAGGGCAGAATGCTGGACTGGGAGCCGGGAAGCCTGCCCTGCAGAGCTGACCTTGCAGCAGAAGCCTTAAAAGTGGGTGGGAGTGAGGCAGGCAGAGTGGGAGAGCACCCCAAGGAGAGGACACGGCCTGGGTAGGGCGTGGGGCTACCGTGCTCATCCTTACGTCCCTCTTATCCTTAGAGAACAAGTGCAAAAGGGAATTTTTAAAATTCCCATGACCCTGCCGCGCCCCCAGATGGCCTTGGATCCCTCCTCCATCAAGCAGAGATTCTGCCCCGCCATTCCAGCAGCTGTTTGCACCTGACAAAATGCCCAGTGGTCTTGTTTGATCCTTACAACCACCTGGACGGAGCAGGTGTCCGGCCCCTGTACAGAAGGGGAAACTGAGGCAGGGGGTGGTGTGCCTTCCTGGGCCGCACAGTAGGTGTGCCTCTCCTCGTCCGGGCGGCCTCCCCCACCCCCGTGCAAGATGCACTTCCTAGCGCCTTGGCTCCGGGGGGCTGGGGTGTCACGTGACACATCCAGGTAAAGCGCTGAGCAGGTGGAGCTCAAGGCCGGGGCTGCCTCGTGACGACGACGAAGCGCCTTCCCGGGGAGCAAGAACGGGGTTTGAGTCCTCCCTCCCCCGAGAACCTGCAGCCCCGCGCAGAGGGGGCGTCCTGCGGGCAGGGGCCCCGGGAGCGGGGACAGGGCTGCGCCTGGACAGCAGCTGGACCCCCGGCGACAGGCAGCGGTGAGCCCGGGGTCGGGGTGAGGAGCTCTGCGGAGGGACGTGGTGGGCGCGGGGCAGGAGGAGAGGGGAGCCCCGGGATGAGGTCCAGGGGGCCCAGGCGGCCCAGCGTGAGAGACGCCGCCAGCGCGGGGAGCAGGCGCTTCGGATTGTTTCCATTCTAACACCTTTTTTTAAATGTACTGGATGCATATAATTTCTTTAACACTTTATTTTTTAAATAATTTCAAACTCACGTACTGTGGCAAAAACAATACAATCCCCCCACACACACACAGAGGACTCCAACATACCCCCACCCAGGCCCACCACCCGCTTTCAGCATTTTCCCGCCTTTGCTGCAGCAGACTCCTCTTCACAGCAGCATTTACCTGGAATTCTCTTCCAGCTAAATTTAATGACGCACCGTGCAGGAAAGGTGGGTACACACGCGCGGTGGGAAATGAAAGCCCCATCATCTGTAACTCACCACCCCAGGCAGCCTCGTCATCCTGTGGGGTCTCTTCTTCCAGACTTTAAAAAAAAGAAAAAAATTCACCCCCGAAGGGGCAAAAAAAATTCCAAGTGCCTGAGACATGACTGCACGGGGACGTCCCATGGCTGGGGAGGTCCAGGCAGGCTTCTGGAGAGAAGGTGGGGTTCAGGATGGACCTCGGGGAGTGTGGGAAAGGGTAAATTTAATTTCCTCAAAGTGGGAGCTGGAGCCGCTCTGCGCTGGGGAGGGAGGGAACGGGCTTCCGGCGGCTTTGGCGCGCAGGGAATTTGAAAAGTGGCGCCAAAACGAGGGGGCCAATGGTGAGTGTCGGGGGCGGGGCCAGAGCGAGAAGGGCCAATGGTGAGAGGGGGGCGGGGCCAATAGTGAAAATGGTGCCAAATTGGAAAAGCCGCCAGCGGTGGAGGCGGCGCCGAGGCCCAGCCCGCGGTGTGGAGAGGCGGGAGCAGGGACTGGCGCGGGACAGGAGCTTAGTTAGGCCACGCGGAGAGGCGGGAACCCCTGAAGGGCCCAGGCAGTGGGGACCAGGGAGGGCCCTGCGTGCTAGCTGGGGGGTATAAATGGGAGCACTTCTTGCCATTCGGCGCGCCGGCCATTTTATCCAGGTCGTGCACCCATTCTTGCAAGATCGTTAGTAAAGTTCTTTTCTCCTCCACGCTCGGGGGAGCCTTAGTTTTGTTACAGGTGCTGCTTTCTTTTTAACGGGAGGGGCAGGGGTTGAAAAGAACACAGGAAAAGAGAAGGAATCCCGGCCAAGGGGGGCCACAGCCCAGGCCGGGAAGAGGAATCACTAAAATGGACATGGCCGAGCGCACCCCGCGGCCAGCCCTGCTCCCGCCCACGGCCGCGCCCGCGCTTCATCCCCCAACCACCCGCGGGGGAACACGGAGCGGCCTCATTCAGCACGGGTCCCCGCGGGGGAACACGGAGCGGCCTCATTCAGCACGGGTCCCCGAGCCCACCCACCCCGCACAGCTGTGATGGGGCTGAGGCTCCCACCTAGGCCCCGGGGAGAGGGGGGTCCCCGGAAACGCCAGCTGGTTGTGGGGGGTGCCAGCCGCGCCCAGCGCCCACCCGGGGGTCCTCGCGGGGCAGAAGGCACTCAGAAGCCGCGCACAGCGGGGAAAGGGAAGAGGAAGGGGGCGGGCCCCGAGCTGCGCGGGCCTCACCAGGGCGCCCTGGGCCTGACACCCGCCGCGCCTCTGAGGGGCCCTCGGGCACGCGCCCGCCGGCCTCGAGGAGGTCACCAGGCCTGACTGCTGGTGGCCCAGCCAAGCCCCTCCCCTGCTACCCGGTTAGGGAGGTGGGGAAGGGCAAGGCCTGGCGAGGAAACCAGCCACGACAATGTATTTAAACCTCTCCCGTGGGCGCGCGCCTGCCGGCTCCTGAAGCGCTCGCGCTCCCGTCAGCAGCGTGGGGAGCAAGCCCACCTGGGCTTCCCGTCCCCAGTCCACTCATTCCTGGCGGTGCTCAAGCCTGGGCTTCCTCATCTGTAAAATGAAAGCAGGCAGCGGATGTGGCTTGACCGGTTGAGCGCCTGCCTCCCATGTACCAGGTCCTGAGTTCAATCTCAGCTACCTCCTAAAAACAAAAACAAAATCAACTCGGGGGAGCTGGTGTAGCTCAGTGGTTGAGCGCCGGCTTCCCACATTCGAGGAATGAGGTCAATTCCTGACCCCGGTACCTCAAAAAAAAAAAAGCAGTAACTGCACCCATCCTTGTCCAAGCCTAGTGTCCCACCAACCTGTTGCCACCTTCCTGCTGGCCCTTTCCTTCCCCGTGCCTCCCCACCCCCTTCTCCAGAGGGTACCCCCTCTGCGCTGCGCCAGGCACCCGGGCCTTTGCCAGCTGGGGGTTGAGTCAGACCTGGATCCACCAATGCACCACCGTGCGCTGAGCTCAGACAGCCAGAGGCTCCTTGTCTCGGCTCCATCCAGGGTTCCCCAGGCCCAGGGGACAGCCGGGGGAGGGGCAGGAGGCGGGCGGAGGGAGGCCCAAGGCGAAGGCTCCGACTGTGCCGGCCAGGCTTGTGCTCTGGAATGCCAGGCCAGGGCAGGGGCTCTGCCAGCAGAAGACTGACCTTCAACAATGACGTTTCTCCCTGGGTGTTCCAGAAGGCATCGGCCGCCTTCTAATTCAAACCAGCAGGAGGAGGCGCCATAGGCTGAGTCTCAAAAAGGAGACAAGAGCCCCCTGGAAGGGCCGCTGGTGAGGGCCCCCTCCGCGGCCCTGTGCGGGGCTGTGGAGCCTGCGGTCGTCGTGGGAGCTCTGGTTTTAGCTGCGCTTATGAGCACCCTCTGAACGCCAGCGTCTGTGCTAAGAACTGCATGTTCACCACCTCTCAAAACCACTCACTCTTTTCTTTTTCCTCCCTTAAACTTTTTATTTTGATATAATTTCAAACTAACAGGACAGTTGCAAAAATAATACAAAATCAACCCATAGAACTCCAATAAACTACTTTCCACGCACCCCATATCCAGAGCCATGCTTTTAACATTTTGTTTCGTTTGCTTTATTTGTCTTTTTAGCTATCTGTCATCAGTCCAACTATCTGTTTATTTTCTAAATATTTGAAAGGTTGTTACATCATGTTCCCTGAACACATAACACTCCCATGTATGTTTCCTAACAGCAAGGATTACATAACCACTTCAAGTACAGATTTATCAAGTTCAAGAGCTTTAGCATCAATATAAAACTTCCAGTCTATATTCCAATATTTTCATATGTCCTTTAGGGCCTTTTCTCCTCCATTATTTCAACCACCTACTCTTTTTTAAAAGCTCTAGTTTTATTAGAGAAGTTGTAAACTTGTACACGTGTACATGTGTGGAATTCCCTTACAACAACCCTCCACCAACACACTACATTGTTGTGGAACATTTCTTACAGATTACGAGATAATATCATCAGACTATTACCTCCAACTATGGTCTATGGCATACATTTGGCATATTTTTTCATACCCTTCTATTATTAACAGTACATCTTTGACACTGATGCAGGAATGTTAAAGTTATTGCTGTTAATGATAGTCCATAGGTTACATTAACTGTATTTTCCCACTGCTTCTCCACATTCCCACCATCTTGCAATAGTGGTGTACATTTGTTCTAGTTCATAAAAGGACACTTATATTTGTACTATGAACCACAATTATCCACCTCTGTGTTCAATATGTTATTCAGTCCCTAGATTATTCTCTAGCTTTCTTCCAATTGATGTTTACATCCCTAGATTACCCTTTTCATCCACAACCCCATTTATAAACCAGCTGCATTAGTTCTACTCACTATAATGTGTTACCATCAACTCTGTCCATTTCCACACTTTTACAGTCAAGTTAATTAAAACTTCTACATATATTAAGCATCAGTACACCTTCTCAGCCCTCCTCTTATCTCCTAATAACCTATACTCTAGGTTTTAACTCCATGCATTTATTCTTCGTATTTAGTTCATATTAGCAAGACCACACAATATTTGTCCTTTTGTGTCTGACTTATTTCACTCAGCATAATGTCTTCAAGGTTCCCCCATGTTATCACATGTGTCCCAATTTCATTTCTTCTTACAGCAGCATAGTATTCCATTGTATGTATATACCACATTTTGTTTATCCATTCATCAGTTGGACACTTGTCAACCACCTACTCTTTCTTGTTTTTATTTGTTGTTGCTTTTGTTTTTCTTAAACCACCTACCCTTACTGCATGCCACAGGAGAGAGCGATGGGGCTGAGCAGTGTGATAAGACCTTGCCCCGAGTGCCCCGAGCAGGGCTGGAAGAACGTGGCTTTCAGCCCTGTGTCTGCCTCGGGGCTCGAGCTCCCCCCACCAGGTTTCACTTTCCAGTAAACGGAAAGTTTAAGGCTCGCCACATGCCACCCACTAGGATGACTACAATGAAGACTGATGATGAGCATTGGCAAGGAAGGGGAGAACCTGGAAGCCTGATGCACTGCTGGTGGGAATGTGAAGTGGTGCAGCTGCTTTGGAAGACAGTTTGGTGGTTCCTCAAACAATTCAGCACAGAGTTACCACACACTCCAGCAATTCACTCCTCTATCTACCCAAGAGAAATGAGACTATTTGTCCATACAAAACAAATGCTCCTAGCAGCCTCAGTCACAATAGTCAAGAGGTAGAAACAACACAGATGTACATCAACCGATGATGGATAAACAAAATGTGACATAGGCATATGATGGAATATTATTCAGCCATAAAAAGGAATGAAGAACTGATACATGCTATGACATGTGTGGATCTGGAAAACATCACGTCAGGTGAAAGAAACCAGACACAAAAGGGCAAATATTGTATAATTCCATTGATAAGAAAATCCAGAATAGGGAAATCTATAGAGACAAAAAGTGTATTCCTGGCTGCCAAGGACTAGGGGAGGTTGGAAGGGTAAGGGGGTGATAGCTAATGGGTAGAGTTTCTTTCTGAGGTGATGAAAATGTTCTAAAGCTGACTGTGATAAATATACGAAAACCATTGAATTGTACACTTTAAATAGGAGAATTGTAAGGTAGGTGAATTAAAGCTCAATAAGGCTGTTAAAAATTTAAAGGTTTAAGACAGCCTTTAAGGAGCTCACAAGTCAGGGAGGGCCAAGAAGCAGATAGACCCCAACAGAGTGATGAGGCCACAGCACCTTTAAGCACAGGCAGGGGTGGGGGTGGGAGAGGTGGCCTGGGGGGCTGGGGCTGGCCAAGGACAGGTGCCTGAGTCCGGTGTGAAAATAACAAGCTTTCCAATAGAGGCCACACTGGTCTAGTGATTTGGGAAGAGAGGGGGACACCTCTCAGCATAGGGAGTGGGGCTTAAGGGAGAGGCAATTCAGGAATGCTTCCTGGAGCAGGTGATACTGGGCCAAGTCTTGAAGAATGAATCAGGCAGAAAAGTGAGGGGCAGAAAAAGATGCCACAGAGGGGGCAAAGGCACACTCAGGGAATGTGCTGAGGGGCTGAGGGCTGAGCGCTGGGTGGGAGCTGGCGGGAGGCTGAGAGGGACCTTTGGAGGGATGGGGGCTCCTACCCCTTCCATTCTGGCACTACCCCTCCTCTGTTCCCCAATGTGGGCCTTGGTTTCAACAGCGACAGCAAAAGCCTTCCATCTCAGAGGCTGCAAGTCTCTGACTCAGTCTCTAAAATGAGGCCGATACTGAGCTAAGAGGACAAACCACACAGGGAGCAAGTACTGGGGTGGCCACAATAGGAAACGAGTCCTCTCAGACACTAGATACCCACAGGCCACATCCCACCACCCCAGGAAACATCGGCGCCTGAGGAGAAATTGAAACAGAAACCCAGGTGACTTTCCCTGGGCAGATTCCAGGAAAGAAAAGAAAGTGGCTTTGAGAGGGGATACCCCACCAGCTTTGCACCCACCAGCCACCAATCGAAAGAGGAAATATAGTGGTTTCAAACTATTTTGTGAGATACTTTATTGCAGAACATTTATAGTAAAATGTTACTATATCCCATGTATATGAATGTGCATTTATATATTATCTATATTTGTAATTGCATTAATGCATTGTGTAGCTGATAATATATAAACATAAATATTATTCAAAATAATTGCAATGAAATAAATTTAAATACAGGTTTTTTATATTTTCCATAAAAACAATTTTACCCTCAACAATTTATTCCCTGGTTTTGCACAAACTAATTTGGAGGCCAATGCCAAAATGCAAAAAACGTATTTGCTTTTTATCTTTATAATTTAAAATATCAATTTGAAATATGCATCAAATTAGATGGCATGAAAATTTTATATGTATAAAGAAATAACATGACAGTATATGAAGCAAAACTAAGAGAACAAAATGAACTAATGGAAAAAGTGTACTGTATTGAAACAATTTAATAGATGGTACACAAAAACTGATAAAATTCAGATAAAAATAAGAATACCTTACATATTTGAACAACACAATTTACCAAGTTGACCCAGTTGATATTTGTAGAACACTAAACCACAAAATTTCAAACTGTATTATTTTCAAAAGCACATTGAACATTTATCAAAGGGCCATGTATTGGGCTGCAAGTCCACAATACCCAAAAGACTGAACCCATACAGAATAGGGATCTTTGACTTCAGGGAAGTGGACTTGGCCCCGTGGTTAGGGCATCCGACTACCACATGGGAGGTCCGTGGTTCAAACCCCGGGCCTCCTTGACCCGTGAGGAGCTGGCCCATGTGCAGTGCTGATGCATGCAAGGAGTGCTGTGCCACGCAGGGGTGTACTCACATAGAGGAGCCCCACATGCAAGGAGTGTGCCCATAAGGAGAGCTGCTCAACATGAAAGAAAGTGCAGCCTGCCCAGGAATGGCACCGCATACACAAAGAGCTGACACAACAAGATGACTCAACAAAAAGAAACACAGATTCCCGTGCCGCTGACAACAACAGAAGTGGACAAAAAAGAACATGCAGCACATAGACACAAGAGAACAGACAACTGGGAGGGTGGGGGGAAGGGGAAATAAATAAATAAATAAATAAATCTTTTAAAAAAAGAAGAAGTTAATAGCAAGAGGGAAGGTTAAAATCTCTTGTTATAATTGTTCAGATGTCTCTTTCTCCTTTTAGTTCTATCAGTTTCCTTCACATATTTTGAGGCTGTGTTATTTGCTAGAGAAGTGTTTCATATTTTGATGTTATCTTGTTTGATCCATTAATCACTGTGGAATTAACTTCTTTATCTCTGAAAGTAATCTATGCTCTGAAGTCTACTTTATATTAGTGTTAACGTGTACATTTTTATTTATCTTTTATATATTTAACTTTTTTTCTTTATGTTTAAAGTGCATTTTTGAAGGCAAGGTAAATTTGGGTATGGCATTTAATTTCATGAGAAAATCTCTGTTTTAATTGTGGTGTTTGACTATTTAATTAATTGTAATTATAGATATCTTTAGGTTTAATTATATTGTATTGTTACTTGTTTGGTCCCATTTGTCCCTTGTTCCATGTTTCCCCTGCTAGGCCTTCATTTTTTAATCAATTTTATTGTTACATATTAATAAAGCATACATTTCATCCAAAGTATACAATCAATGGTATTTGATATAATCACATAGTTGTGCATTCATCACTTCAATCATTACTAAAGCATTTTCATTATTTTAATAATAATAATAAGACAAAAAAGAAAATTCCTAACCTCTCAACTCTCTCTGTTTCCCCTACTGTACATAGCTCTACTTCTGGCTATTCTTGCACACTTATTTATTTGTTTAATAAGCAGTTTATTGAGATATATTCACATACCATATGATCTATCCAAAGCGTATAATCAGTGGCTTCTAGTATAATCACAATGTTGTAGATTCATCATCTCAGAAATTTTAGAACAATTTTCACTACTCCAAAAAGACTCCATCTCTCTTATCATTCTTTCCCGAGCCCTACATAACCTCTAATCTAATTTCACCTTTATAAATTGATTTATAAGTATATTTTATATAAATGGAATCATAATATATGTAGTACTCTGTGTCTGGTCTCCTTCACTCAGAATAATGTGGGTTTTTTTGGTCTGATATTAGGCCTTCTTTTTTTTATTGATTAAGTATGTCTCCTTTGTTGGATTGCTAGTTATAATTCTTTATCAAATGTTGATTGCCATTTTATTTTAAGTATGCATATATAACACATCATGGATTAACTTTGTCTGATACATACAACTTGAGCTATAGTATAAGAATCTTCCAATAGTTTACTTTGGATAATAATGTATCCATTTTCTACTTAATTAATAGGTATATTAAAAACCACAGAGTTGTATTTCTGTGCCAACAGTTGCTTAAATTTTGCAAAGATTTTAATATTAGGAAACAATCTTATATAATTGTCCATCTAGTTAAAACTTCTGATGCTTTTCAGTCCTTTGTGGAGACAAATGTTTTCAGCACCTATCATCATGCTCTCCTTAAAGGACTCCTTCAACATTTCTTGAAGTGTGGATATGGTGATGAGTCCTTTCAGGTGAGTGCAGGATGAGCAGGGGCAGGGGCACTGGGGCAGAGGGAGACGTCTGAAGCTGCACTGCACAAGGGTCTGCCCACTTTCTGCCTGCTCCCCTGACCCTTTCCCCTCCCAAAGCCCCTCAGCCTGGCCCTGGCTAGCAGCTCATCACGGGTAAGGAGCTCACCAAGGCCCATGTGTTAGGATGTAATTTAGAGAACAGTATGGAGAGTATCTTCTCTCCCAAGGTGAAGATGACACTACTAGCATCAGGACATCTCTTACTGGGAGTAGTTCCAATCTATCACAGGAAAGCCAAGTATCTCCTTGCAGACTGTAGTGAGGCATTCATTAAGATAAAGATGGCTTTTCAGCCAGATGTTGTCCACCTGCCTGAGGCAAATTGCAAAGCACCTTATAATGCCATTACCTTACCTTAAGAATTTCATGATTTAATGAACCATTGTCTCACTTAGATGACATCAATGTGTTCCAGCTGTTCAGCCTAAAACAGAGTAGAGTGGAAGAGATACTCATGAGAGAGGAAGATGGGAACACCATTGTCCTACAAGAAAATGATTTTGGCAGCGTTGGAATGTATGACAATGAGATAATGACAGAAGGCGGTGCTTTTGAGGATGACAAAAGGGAGAGATTTTCCAACCTCTTACTTGACCCTAAGCAGAGCACCAGCAATCGGAATGAGAAAATTAAACATCCAGACTATCAAGACCAAAATAAGAATGATTTAGGAGACAAAAATGATAGTCGTATATTAGGTGACAAACTCATTAGTAATAATGATGGCAGTATCTTCTACAATCCCCCTGCAATCTCTGAGGCAGGGGTGATGTTGCCAGAACAGCCTACACATGATGATATGGATGAAGATGATAATGTATCAATAGGTGGACCTGGTAGTCCTGATTCAATGGATCCTGTTGAACCAATATAATGCCAACTACGACTGATCAAACAACACTTGCTCCAAATGAAGAAGCATTTGCTCTGGAACCTATTGATATCTCTGTCAAAGAAACAAGAGCCAAGAGGAAGAAGAATTATTGACAATGTCAAAGGATTGGATAGCAGGACAATTAGAGCCCAAATTAGTGAGTATTCTGATATTGTTACTACTTTGGATCTGACTCCACCCAGCAAGAAACTGATGGTGTGGAAAGAGACTGGAGGAGTGGAAACACTTCTCTTTACCTGCTCAGACTTCATGGAATAATAGACTACTCAAGCTCCTTACACACTGCCTTATACCCTTGTATCAAAAGACCTTTCAAAAAGGAGGAAAAGGAGGAGAAGCTGATAATTTAGGTGAGTTCCTTAAAGAATTTGAAAATCCTGAGGCTCCCGGAGATAAGCAGCAACAGCAACATCAGCAACACGATGTTATTGATGAGCCCATATTGGAAGAATGGGGCCACCTCCAGGAGTCAGTGATGGAAACCAGCAGAACAAATATGGATGAGGCAACCATGCCCCCTACCACCACCTAAGGGAGTTAACTAAAGGCTGGGCAAGTTGACCCAGAGCCTGTGATGCCTCCTCAGCCAGTTGAGCAGATGTTAAGACCCCATCCCTCCAGAAGATCCTCCAAATATCTGTCAGCTAATACCAGGGCTAGAACTTCTGCCAGAAAAGGAGAAAGAAAAGGAGAAAGAAGATAATGAAGATGCTTCTGGGGGTGATCAGGATCAAGAAGAAAGAAGATGGAACAAAAGAAATCAACAGAAACTTCTTGGTCTTCAGTGAGCTCTTGATAAAACTGGAGCTGAATCTATAAATTTGCTTGAGCTATGATGAAACACAAACAGAAAACAAGCTTCAGCAAAATTCTACAGCTTCTGGGTTCTTAAAAAGCAGTAAAGTATTGAGCTGATACAGGAAGAACCATACAGTGACATCATTGCCACACATGGACCAATATTTCATATTATTTGAGCAGGAAATGTTGTATTTGGAAACTTTTCTTCATCCTTAGTGACTCAACTCAAAAACCTCTTTCCCGGGGAAGCCCTCCCTCAGGGCCCTTCCTGCAGGCTCCTTTAGGAACCACCTTGGGCTGGAGTGCACTGTTGCCTCTTTCACCCCAGCTGTGCTCACATGGGCCTGTATGGGACTAACTGGAGGGCTGAGCTCCCCCCTCAGGGTTTCTGAGTGTAGGTCTGGGTGGGGCCATGAATTTGCATTTCTAGGCAGCCCAGGTATCGCTGATGCTGTTGGTCTTAGGGGTCACACTTGGAAACCCCTGACAGACTGAACTCCAGGAGGACAGTTGTCTCCCCAGCACCTGGCCCAGTGCCTGGCACATAAACAGTCCAAGGAATCAGCATTTTTTTCTTTTTGAGTAACATGCACTGGACCCCATCTCATGTCAATGCTCATTGACAGTACAGTGCCCCAGACCTGTGGGAGGCGCTGGCTGCAGCAGAGACCAGATAGACATGCCTGGAGTGGGGATGGGACACAGACTGGACAAATTTCCCAGTCGCTGATCCCAGTGGAGCCGTAAGGAAGTGCAGGGTGCTGCACGTGACCACTGGTGTGACTGGGAGGCGGGTGTGAAGTTTAAGCTAAGGAGGTCCGGAGGATGCGTGGACCTTCCCTCTCCACTCCCTCACCTGTGAGGGTCCTTCCACCCAAATAGTCTTGGATTCCAACTGGAGGTTAGTTGGTTTGACCTGGACTGCTCAGGAGTCAGAACAGATCTAGGTTGAATTCCCAGCTCCTCACCTGCCTGGCTGAGCTGCCTGGAGCACTTTTCTTGGCTAATTTTTTCATATTTCTTGCCTGTTCTGTGGATCCAATGGGAAAGTAAGTGATGGTGATGGGTGTGATTCAGACATGCAAACCAGAGCCAAGATGTCAGGCTGTGAAGAAGACAGATCTTTCCGATAATCCCATCCATGAACACACGTGGGAACTGGAAGTGGGAGATTTAGGAATATTCCTTAGATGATGCTGAAACATCAAGACAACTGAAATACTGAAGCTGTTGAAGTTCTAAAACCATGTGGTTTTCATGGACATTGTACAATGTATGTGTTGGAAAAGTTTCTCAGAGAGCTTTGGTTCATCAAGATGTCTGGATGATGGATTTTTTTTAAACTAGTAAACTTCAGCTACTCAACCTCCACTATTGCCCCTTGCTTTGAATGTTTGCTAATAAAAAGCAGATGTTTTATTTTTTCTTTTGGGTTTGTGTGTGTTAACATTCTCTTTCTCTCTCTCTTTTACATGCACACACACAAACTTTTCATGTTGCATTTTCCAAATTTTACAAGTGTTGATAATTTTTTCCATTACTGCTGTAACCTTGCTTTATGGTACAAATTTGACTCTCAATCATTGCCCACAGTGATTAAAGTGTGGTTAAGGGCAGGAAAACAGACTGTGTAAAAAGGAATGATGTCATGATGGCACCACTTCTTTTCCATCAACAACTTGAGTTCCATATTCAGTTTGCAAGTCAAATGGAATTTTCTAAGTGCAGATACAGAGGCTGTCTCAAGGTACAGCTCTTTCCACTTCCACTCAACCATCTAAGGTCACTTTCCTGCTAAATGTGGAAGATGATACCTGCCATGCTAACTTCACCAAAAGATGCTGAAACATGTACAGAATTTCTTTGATGGAAGATGCCATGGCATTAAAATCAAGGCTGGGAATGGTTTTCAGGCCTTAACTAAACTTCCGTCTCCTAACTTTTGGTGAGACACTGTGAGGGAGCAACCTCCTGGCTTAGAATTCTTTCACCTTTTTGCTGGAAGAGACTTTTGTGTTTTGGTTGTATTGAGTGGTAGACTTCTGTCCTCTGCATATTACCCAAGTCTCATTTTTCTTGAGCTTATGAATGTCAAGGGAGTTGAATTTGTTCCAATGTTGCTATAGAGTTGTCTGGACTACTGATGTTCTACCACCAATAAATATTTTTATATGCCATTAAAAAAAATCTAAAGGCAATAGAGTACAAATTCATAACAGATCAAATAATCGGGTAAAATGCTATATAAAGTATGACTTATAGTGCTCTCTTTGGCAGGACATATACTAAAATGGGAATGACACAGAGATTAGCATGGTCCCTGTGCAAGGAAGACACACAAATTTGTGAAGTGTTCCATATTTAAAATATATACATATATATATATGACTTACAATCCCCTTTGGCAAAAAAAAAATGAGCTCCCTAACTCTTCATAGAAAAACAAATAAAATCTAAGTAAACACCATGCCTTTTAAAAGGACACACTGATGGGAAATTATATGCCTGGATTACTTAACCTTTAAGCAGACAATGCTGTGAAAACTAATGACTTCCCTGATATGTATTATAGATTTTAGTACTGATCTCTTTTTCCAGTGCTGCACTCTTCTGTGTTTGGAACTTTAAAAATCCTCTCTGTTTCCTATAATTTAAGTGAAGAAACAGACACACACACATGCACATACAAATAATGACTTCATTATTAACAGACTAGATAGCAAAGAAATTATGTCACTATTATTATTATCAAAAGTCTTAACTTTTTAGAGCAAAATTACACTAAATATCCTACCTTAAGTGTTGACCCTTTTTGGGAAGGAAAACTTACTTTTGAAACTCAGACTTCAGTGTATATCCAATAAGTTTTAAACTATGTGGAATGTTTTAAATTTGTGAAGTCTTAAATACTGTGTTTTTTTTTTAAGATTTATTTTTTATTTATTTCTCTCCCCTTCTCCTCCCCTCCACCCCCAGTTGTCTGCTCTCTATGTCCATTTGCTGCATTTTCTTGTTTTTGTCCGCTTCTGTTGTTGTCAGCAGCACGGGAATCTACGTTTCCCTGTTGCGTCATCTTGCTGCGTCAACTCTCCGTGTGTGTGTGGCACCATTCCAGAGCAGGCTGAACTTTCTTTCATGCTGGGCAGCTCTCCTTATGGAGGTGCACTCTTGCACGTGGGGCTCCCCCACACAGGGGACAACCCTCCATGGCAGGGCACTCCTTGTGCGCATCAGCATTGCATGTGGGCAAGCTCCACATGGGTCAAGGATGCCCATGATTTGAACCATGGACCTCCCATGTGGTAGACAGATGCCCTATCCACTAGGCCAAGTCCACTTCCCTTAAATACTGTTTTAATGATTGAGTTTCTTGAGAACAGTAATTATATGAAATTGCTATTGCAGCTTTATTTGCAATAGAATATGTCTGAAACCATGGATTTCCCCTCTTTGTACAAAGACATAGTAGAAATGTAAACCATAATGTAAACCAAAAATTTATAAAAGTGTAGAGTCTAAAATATAAACCATAATGTAAACCAAAGCAGAACCATGATTAGTAGCTATGTTTCAGTATCTGTACTTCAGTTGTAACAAATCTAACATCCATATGTAAAAAGTTCATTATTGGGGAATGGGGAAAGGGTTTGATGTTGGTTATATGGGAGTCCCCTACATTCTATATGTGATTTTACTGTGACCTAAAACTTTTTTGAAGACATAATAAAAATTAAGAAAAAGGAAAGGATGTAGACACTAAGAAATGGAAGAGATTGCCTTGCCATTGTACATACAGAGAAATACCTATTACAGTGATGACAGGCAAAACATCAAAAAAAAAGTTTTATGATATTTTTCATTTTTTAATACCCTAATCTATTTTTTACTTCAGTTTAGTTTGTCTAAATTATTATTTACTGATAACTCTGCTTATGAGCCTCTGTGCTTGAAATTTCAACTAGGCCTAGAGCTTCAAGGTGCCTAAGAGTTACCTCCTGAGTGCCTTCATGTTGCTCAAATGTGACCACTCTCCAAGCCAAACTCAGCATGTAAATCCATTACCTTCCCCTCAGTGTGGGGCATGAGTATTGGGGATGAGCCTTCCTGGCACCAAGGGATTGCTACCAAGCACCAGCTGGTGATGGAACTAGAAAAAGACCTTGAATAAAAGGGGGAAATGGTAAAGACAAGTGAGATTATATGGCTAAGAGTCTTCAAAATGAGTTGGGAGGTCATCAGAGGGGTTGCATTTAAGCACATCTCAGCAGGATCCCAGAGACAGCTAAAGTGGATACAACCCCAGATAGTGGTACTCCTGAGGGCTATGGAAACACACAGGGTTCTATGGTCATGGCAACTGACTCTTAAGTTCAGTGCCTTGCCAGTGGGCCCTACTTTGGAATTTCTGCTCCTGAGTGTGATGGAGTTGGACTCAGATGTGACTTCTCTATACATGCCTCTTCTCACTATTACTGTATCTGTGCTTGGTGCTGGGGTTGGTGTATGATCAGGAGACCTGATTCTCTAGACTGTCCATGTGCCAGCTGGGCCCTGAGCCTCAGCAGAGTTGCAACACCTACTCTCCAGTTGGTTGGACTTACCCAGGTCAGCTAACAGTGAGGCAAGGATTGTCAACCACCACACCAGAAAACTTGAGAGAGTCTAAAACTGCAAGCAGGAGAACCCATCCATCAGCCATGTGGGATCTAAGCTCCCTCTCAATTTAGAGGTAGAGTGGCCATCACCATCCCACAGTCCTCAGGATGGAGGAATAAAATATGGATTAGAGTTGACTTACTGGTATTCTATTATAGAATTATTATGACTCTAGCAATGGAAGAAATTGTATCACTGATGTGGAGACATTGACCATGGGAGTTGCTGAGGGCAGGGAGAGGGAAGAAGAGGTGTGATATGGGGGCCTTTTGGGGACTTGGAGTTGCCCTGAATGATATTGCAGGGACAGATGTAAGACATTATATATCCTGCCATAACCCACTGAATGGACTGGGGGAGAGTGTAAACTACAATGTAAACTATAATCCATGCAGTGTAGCAGTGCTCCAAAGTGTATTCATCAAATGCAAATGAATGTGCCACACTGATGAAAGATGGTGATGTGGGAGGAGTGGGGGTGAGTGAGAAGTGGGTATATGGAACCTCATATTATTTAATGTAACATTATCTGTGATCTAGGTATCTTTTAAAAAAAGACAATAAAAAGGAGGGGGAAGACAATTAGTTTCTTGTTACACATTTAGTCTGATTTTTGTTGCTTATCACTTTTAATGTTCTTGAAAATGGTTGATGCTATGTTATACATAACTTTTCTAATAAATGTATAAGCTTTAAAAAGGAATTCTTCAGCTTTCATATATATCTGCAGAAAAATTTTTTGATCATTTTTTAGTGTTAAATTTTATTATATATAATTCTTGTTTTAAAATTTTAATTGTAGAAGTCACAGAGTTGCAGTAAATCATGTAAAAATAGAGTTTCTCATCATCCCCCTATGCTGGACACTTTGCATTAGTATGGGAACTTTGTTACAATTGATGTGAAAATATTAAAATCGTACTATCAGGGAAGTGGCTGTTGCTCAATCAACTGGGCTCCTGTCTACCATACGGGATGCCCTGAGTTCATATCCTGGGGCCTCCTTGTGAAGGCATGCTCACCCGCACACAGCAGAGAGCCGCCGGCCCACCAGTGCTGTGAAGAGCAACTCAGCAAGGTGATGCAAGAAAAAGGGAAACAAGCAAAAACACAGAAGAGCATGCAGTGAGTGCACACAGAGAACAGACAACAAGCAAGCCACAAGGGGGTGGGGAATACATTCATATATACAATTCAGTATTGTTAATTTCACTCACAGTATTGTTCTATCTTCACCACCATCCATTTCCAAAGCTTTACAATGAACCCAAATAGAAATTCTGTACAAATTAAGTATTAACTCCAATTATCCACCCCCAACATGGTCCCTGGTAGGCTATGTTCTAGATTTCAACTCAATGAACTTGCTAATTCTAATGTATCATATCAGTGAGATTGTACAATATTTTTCCTTTTGCATCTGGCTTACACCACTGAATAATCATGTCTTCAAGGTTCATCCATGTTATCATATGAATCAGGATTTCATTCCTTCTTACAGCTGAATAATATTTCATTGAATGTATATATCACATTTTAAAAATCTATTCATTGGTTGATGGGTGCATGTGTTGTTTCCATCTCTGGGCAATTGTGAATAATGACAGTATGAAGACCAGCGAGGAAATATCTGTTTCAGACCCTGCTTTGAATTGTTTGGGGTATATACTTAGAAGAGGGATTGCTGGATCATGTGATAATTCTATACCTAGATAACTGAAGGCCTGCCCAAGTGTCTTCCAACATTGCTGCACCATTTTACATTCCCTCTAGTAATGAATATGTATTCCTATTTCTCCACATACTCCCCAACACTTATAATTTTCTCTCTTTTAATAGTACTCATTCTACTGGGAGTGAAATATTAGATCATTGTGGTTCTTATTTGAATTTCTCTAATAACTAATGATATTGAGCGTTATTTTCATGTACTTGGAGCCATTTGTATAACCTCTTTGGAATAATGTGTATTCAAGACTTTTGCACATTTTTAAAAAAAATTTCTCTCCTCCCCTCTCCCCCCCATTTGTCTGCTCTCTGTGTTCATTCACTGTGTGTTCTTCTGTGACCACTTCTATCCTTATCAGTGGCACTGGGAACCTGTGTTTCTTTTTATTGTGTTATCTTGTGTCAGCTCTCCATGTGTGTGGCACCATTCTTGGGCAGGCTGCACTTTCTTTCATGCTGGGTGGCTCTCCTTATGGGGTGCACTGTTTGTGCAAGGGGCTCCCCTACATGGGGGACACCCCTGCATGGCACAGCATTCCTTGCACACATCAGCATTGCACATGGGCCAGCTCCACACGGGTCAAAGAGGCCCAGGGTTTGAACTGCAGACCTCCCATGTGATAGGTGGATGCCCTATCCATTAGGCCAAGTCTGCTTCCCAATTTTGCACATTTTTAAATTGGGTTCTGTGACTTTTTATTGCTGAGTTTTAAGATTTCTTTATATTTTCTTGATATTAAACCTGTATCAGATATATATTTTCCAATTATTTTTTCACATTGACTAGTAGTTCTTTCAGTTTTGTGATATGGCCCTCTGATGCATGAATGTTTTTAATTTGATGAGTTCCCATACTTACCTATTTTCACTTTATTCCTTGTGCTTTGGTGTACAGTTTTAAAACCATTACCTAACACAAGATTTGAAGAAACTTCCCTTCTTTATCTTCTAGGAGTTTTATAGGCCTTGATCTTATGTTTAGTTCTTTGGACTATTTTGAGTTAATTTTTGTATATGCTATTCAATTGGTGTCCTCCTTAATTCTTTTGCATTTGGATGTTGAATTCTCCCAGCATCAGTTGTTGAAGAGACTGCTCTTTTAGGATTGAGTGGTCATGGGAGCCTTGTCCAAAATCAATTTGCTATATACCCAGAAGAGCTGAGAGCAGTGACACAAATAGATATCTGCACAGTGATGTTCATAGCAGCATTATTCAAATAGCCAAAAGGTAGAAACAACCCAGGTATTCATCACCTGATGAATGGATAAACAAATTGTGGAGTATACACATGATGGAATATTAGACAGCAGTAAGAAGAAATGAAGTTGTGAAACACAACAATATGGATGAACCTGGAGGACATTATTTTAGTGAAGCAAGCCAGACACAAAAGGATAAATACTGAATGATTGTTCTATTATGAACTAAATATATTATGTGAAATATGAATATGGGTAGAATTGCATATATAAGACTGTTTTTCTTTGAAGCTGAACAAATGTAAGTTAATACTACAAAATGTTAATATCAGACCAATAAAAACATTATACTAAGTGAAGGAGACCAGATACAGACTACTACATATTGTATGATTCCATTTATATAAAATATAAATATAAATCAATATATAAAGGTGAAGGAGATTAGTGTAGGTAGGAGGTTATGTAGGTGTGAGGAAGGAATGTCAAGGGGTGTGGAGTCTTGTTTTTTGGAGCAATGAAATTATTCTAAATTTTTTGACATGATGGATATATAACATTGTGATTATATTAAAAGCCATTTGTTATACACTTTGTATAGAATTGCCAGAAATGGCAACTATATACATTGGGGGATACATAGAGAGATTGTGAGATGAGGAATGTTCTTGTCTGTTAGTTTGTCTGTTTTGTCTTTTTTTTTTGTTTATTATTATTGAAATAATGAAAATGCTCTAATAATGATTGATGTGATGAACACACAACTATGTGATTATAGCAAATACCGTTGTTTGTACACCTTGGATGAATTGTATGTTGATTAATATGTATCAATAATATTGATTTGTAAAAAAATCTATTTGAAATATATGTGAGGGTCTATTTCTGAACTCTCAATTTGATTCCATTGGTCTATATATCTATCTTTGTGTCAGTACTATGCTGTTTTGAGCATTGTAGTTTTATAACAAGCTTTAAATTCAGGTAGTTTTAGTCCACCAACTTTGTTATTCTTTTTAAAGTTGATCTTCACTATTCATGACCCCTTACAATTCCAATAAATTTGATAATTAACTTTTCCATATGCAAAGTAGAATGTTGGAATTTTTATTGGGATAGCATTGAATCTTTAGATAATTTTGGGTTGAATTGATGTCTTAAAAATGTTTAGTGTTCCAATCCATGAATAAGAACTGTCCCTCCATTTATTTAGGCCTTTGATTTCTTTTAGCAATGCTTTGTACTTTTCTGTGCACAGGTCCTTTACATCCTTGGCTGAACTTTTCCCTATATATTTTATTCTTTTAGTGGCTATTGTAAATGTAAGGTTTTTTTTTTTTCATTTCCTCCACAGACTGCTCATTACTAGTGTACAGAAACACTATAGATGTTTGAATGTTGATCATTTACTCCACCACTTTGCAGGGTTAATTAGTTCTGATAATTTTTTTTGTCAATTATTGGGACTTCCTACATGTAGGATCATGTCACCTGCAAATAGTGAAAGTTTATTTATTCCTTTCTAACTTGGATAACTTCTATTTATTTTTCTTGCCTAACTTTTCTGACTAGAATGTCCAATACATTGTTAAATATTATGTTAAATATTAGTGGTGACATTGGGCAACATTATCTGTTCCAGATATTAGAGGGAAAACTTTCAGAACTTCACCATTGAGTACAGTATTATTGTGGGGTTTTCACACGGGTCTTTTATCATGTGGAGTAAGTTTTTTCTATTTCTATCTTTTTTTGTTGCCATCAGGAAAGAATGCTAGATTATGTCAAATACCTTCTGTGCATCAACTGAGATGAATATGTGTTTTTTCCCTTCATTGTGTTAATAGAATATATTATATAACCACCTTTGCATACCTGGGATAAAACCCATTTTATCATGTATTATTTTTTAAAGAATTTTAATCAGATGTATTCAAGTTCCCTATTTTATACTTATGATGTGCAGTTGGATTTGATTCACAAGTATTTTAAGGATTTGTCACATCTATATTCATAAAACAAATAGGTCTGTAATTTGCTTTCCTTGTATTATCTTTCTGTGACTTTGTTAAGAGGGAGAAGTTGGCCTTATAGAATATGTTAGGTAGTGTTCTCTCCTCTTCAGTTTTTTTTAAGACTTTGAGCAGAATTTTTCTTAATTATTCTTTGGCCAATTTGTAGAATTGTCCTGTGAAGCCATCAGGTCCTGGACCATTTTTTTTTTCTTGTTGTGAGATTTTTGATGACTGAATCTATCTCTTTATTTGTAATTGATCTTCCAGAGTTTGTGTTGATTACTTGTGTGTTTCAAGGAATTTGTCCATTTCCGATCTTTCTTCTTTTCCCAACCTTTCACTTTCAACTTATTATTGTCTCTAGGTCAATGGTCAGTCTATTGTTAACAAGAAATAGATGGCTCTTTTTTAAAAAACCATTCTGCCAATCTGTGCCTTTTGATTGGGGAGTTTAAGACATTAACATTTAATGTTAGCATTGTGAAGGCAGTACTTACTTCAACCATTTTGTCCTTTGGTTTTTATATGTCACATCTGTCCTGTCTAATTATATATCACATCTTTTTTGTTTATTTGAAATCATACAAAGTAAATTTTCTTACACAATGGAATGAAGTTGGAAATTAATAAGCAGCAGAGAACCAGAATAGGCATGAATTTATGGAAGTTAAACAACACAGTTAAGCAATCATTAGGTCAAGGAGGAAATTGCAAAAGAAAACAGAAACTACCTTGAAAGAAAGGAAAATGAGAACACAACATATCAAATTTATGGGAGGAAGCTAAAGCAGTCCTGACAGGGAAATCTATAGCCATACATACCTATATTTCAAAAAGGAAAAAGAGCTAAATTAAAAGACCTAACTGTACACATGGAAGAACTAGAAAAACAAACTATTTCCAAAGCAAGCAGAAAGAAAGAAATAACAAATATAAGAACAGAATTAAATAAAATTAAGAATAAAAAACAAAGAATAGAAAAATTGAACAAGCTCAAAAACTTGTTCTTTGAGATTAATAAAAATGACAAACCCTTAGCTACAACAACAATGAAAAAAAGAGATGAGGCAAATAATGAAATTAAAAAGTGAGAGAGGCTATCACTACTTATCTCAAAGAAATAGAGTATCACAAGAAGATACTTTGAAAAATTTAATACCGACAAGATGGATAACTTAGATGAAATGGGCACATTTCTAGAAACACACTAGCAACATACACTGAGAAAAGAAGAAATAGAAGAACTCAACAGACCATCACAAGTAGTGAGATTGAATTAGTCATCAAAAGCCTCCTAACATTGAAAAGCCCTGGACCAGATGGCCTCACAGGTGAATTCTCCCATTCATTCTTGGAAAAACTAACACCAATACTGCTTACACACTTCCAAAAAATAGAAGAGGAGGGAGCATTTCCTATCTCATTTTATGATGCCATCTTTACCCTAATAACAAACCATATAAAGAAAAGCACCATATGTACATCAGTTTCAGTAAATATAATATGAATATGTAAAAAGAAAAAAAAAGAAAAGCACCACAAAAAGAGGAAAAATACAGACTAATCTCCCAATGAATGTAGACGCTAAAATCTTCAACAAAATCCTTGCTAATCACATTCAACAAGACACCAAACAAATTATACACCATGCTCAAGTGAGTTTTAGCCCACAGTTGCAAGAATGGTTCAATATAAGCAAATCAATCAATGCAATACACCATATTAACAAATCAAAAGAAAAAAATCATGATTATCTCTATTGACATAGAAAAAGAATTTGACAAGAGATGGCATTCTTTCTTGAAGAAAACACTTGGAAACATAAGAATAGAAGAAAATTTTCTCAACATTATAAATGGTATATATGAAAAAGCTACAGCTAAGATTCTCAATTCTCAATGGTGAAGGGACAAAAGCCAATTTTTACATTTATTTGTAAAGATAAAGGGCCTCAAATAACCAAATTGATCTTGAACAAGAAAACCTGTACTGGAGGAATTGGACTACCTGATGTTAAAGCACACTACAAAGTTACAGTGGTCAAATCTGTACAAGCATAGAAATACTGGCCAATGGAACAAAACTGAGAGTTCAGAAGTAGAACTGCATATTTAGCCAAGTGATATTCAACAAGGACACCAAACCCACTCAGATTGGTCAGAATAGTCTCTTAACAAATGGGGCTTGGAGAACTGGATATCCATATCCAAAAAGAATTAAAGTGGATCACCATCTCATACACTATGCAAAAATTAACTAAAGATAGATCAAAACCTAAATATGAGTCAAGACAGTATAGCTCCTAGAAGATAACAGAGGGTAGCATACATGAGATCTTGTAGTATATGGTTTCATAAACTTTACACACAAAAACATGAGCAATGAATAAAAATAAATAAACCAGATCTCCCCGAAATTAAAATCTTTTGTACTTCACAAGTGCTTGTTAAGAATGTGAAAAGGCAGCCAACTCAATGGGAGAAAACATTTGGAAGCCACTTATCCAACAAGGATCTAATATCCAGCATATATATAAAGAAATCCTACTTCTCAAAAATAAAGACAACCTATTTAAAAATGGGGAAGAGATTTGAATAGACACTTTTTCCAAAGAAGAAATACAAATGGCCAAAAATCTGTGAAAAGTGCTCATCATAACTCACTATAAGGAAATGCATATCAAAACTATAATGAGATATAACCTTACCCCATTAGACAAGGGTAAGATGAAAACAAAACAAAACAAAAGAAAACTATGTGTTGGAGAGTATGTGAAGGAATGGGAACACTCATTCACTGCTGGAGGGAATGTAGAATGGTGCAGCCTTTGTATACGACAGTTTGGCAATTTCTTCTAAAGGTAACTATAGAATTGCCATATGATCCAGCAATCACACTACTAGGTATATACCCAGAAGAATGGAAAGCAGGGACATGAGCAGTTATATGTACATCAATGTTATAATGGAATTATTCATTAGCCAAAAGTTGTAAGCAACCTAAGTGTTCATCAGCAGGTGAATATATAAACAAAATATTGAAATACATATAATGGAACATTGCTCAGCAGTGAGAAGGAATGTAATTTTGACATGCGCAACAACATGGATGAATCTTGAATGTCTTATATTAAGTGAAGTAAGCCAGTCATTAAAGGATAAATATTGCAGGATTTACTGATATGACCTAAGTATATTGAGCAGACATAGAGATAGAGTCTTGAAGATTACCAGAGGATGAGAAGGGAGTAGAGAGTGGTCAGCCAATGAGCAAACTGAACTGAAGTGAGTGTTTGGCAGTGGAAGGGGTTGATGGTGCTGCAGGGATATGGGTGAGGTCAACAGTGCTGGAGCATGAGGGTGAGATGTGTTGAAGTGTGGTTTCAACTATCATGGAAATGTGGGTAGGGCTGGAGGAAGGAACAGGTGACCTCTGGGGAAGTGGAGGTTTGTGGTTGGAAGTACAATTGGAAGAATGTTTTTCTTGGTAGATATGGCTGAGGAGGGTCACTGATGCAAGGTGTAGGTGGTGGAGGTATGTTTGGCACAGGGTGCATCTAGGGCATGCTTCTGTGGAATATGAATGTGTTCATCTTCTTATAGGGTTTTATCTCAGTGGGTGGAGACCCACACATTAAACAAGAAAATACTAAATTCCCATCTTGGGGAGTCCTGGGTCCTTCTCAAATACAGGGCAAGAATCTCTAGTGTACATAGGCAGTGCCTAATAAAAGAAAAGAGACCAACATGTCAAGTCCTCAATATGAGTGCATGTAACTATGAACCTTATTCTTATAATATTTAAACTTAGCCTAATAATAACTATTGTTTAACAGTTACCACCTGAGAACCTCCTAGTTACTCAAATGTGGCATCTAAGCCAAACACAGCAAATAAATGCACTACTTTCCCCCTTCTCCTTCCTACATGAATATGACTCCCATGGATGAGCCTCTCTGGCACCGAGGGATCAATGCCAAGCACCAACGAGTGATGCATTAGGAAAAAGATCTTCACCAAAGGAGGAAAATATCAAATAGAAAAGACCTTTTTGTGCCTAAGAGATTTCAAAATGTGTCAGGAGGTCATTGCAGAGGTTACACTTATGCATGTCTCAGGAAGTTCTCACTGCCACTGTGAGCAAAGGCTCAAATAGGGGTGCTCCTGAGGGCTCTAGAGCCATCAGACACTATGGGCAAAGCACACAATCCCTTGAAAGCAGCACCCTGTTGGTGGGCCTTACCTTGGAGTATATGATAATGTATTTCCCCAATGTGGCAGAGTTAGACTCATATATAATTTCCCTACACTTGATTCTTCTATCCCTCTTATATGAGCCTACAGTTAGAACTATACCCTTTAAATATATGTCTCAGAGACTTAAATCTCTGGTCTGTTCACATGCCAGTTGAGCCCTGGATCTCAGAAGAGTTGTGGCCAACACCTACTCTCCAGCTCATCAGCCTTGCCCAGGACAACCAAGAAGTGATGATGATGGACCATCCCTTGCCAAGAAACAGAGAATATCTACAATTGCAAGTAAAACCACTCCTGCTATCAGCTCCACAAGATCTAAGCCTCCTCTAAATCTGAGGCAGTTTGGACATCACAACTCCCAAATTCTTGAAGTTGAAGAAAGGGAAAAAGAGAAAATATAAAGGGACAATGCAACCATGGGAAAATTAAACATCAATATTATAGTAATGGAATAGTATGTAACATTGTTATAAAGATTGTGGCTGTCAGAGGTTCTGAGGGGAAGGTAGGGAATAATAAGTGGCAATAGGGTATTTATAGGGCATTGGGATTAAGTGTAAATTACCATGTAAACTATAGACCTTGGCTAGTAGCAATGTTTCAGCATTTTTTTCAACTGTAACAAATCTACCACACGTTTGTAAGATACAATTTAGAGAAGAAGATGTGTGAGGTAGAAGGAGTGGGGTATATGGGAATCTCTCATACTTTTGATGCACTTTTTCTGCAGTCTAAAGCTTATCTAAAAATAAAGTTCATTATCTTAAAAAAAAGGTATGGAGGAAAGATAGAGTGAAAGCTAGGTAGAAAAGCTACCTGGCAGAGTTGTGAGCTTCATTTAGATCAGGGGTTCTTAACCATTTTTGTTCCATGGACCCCTTTGCCAGTTAGGTGACTTTAATAAGTCCACACTATACTGTAAATTTTTTAATAAATATATCACACCCACACCAACAAGTCCCCACAAGAATAATGTCTTTTTAAATTTAAATTAATATTAACTCTTTCTCAAACACTTCATCATATGATGAGGATATTCAGGTCTGAATTCACTTCAGCCAAATATGGATTTGGCCATTGAACACATCCATGAATAGTTATAAAGGATTATAAAGTGTTCATCTTTTGAAATATTCACATCTTGTCACACTGCAAAATTTTATTTTAAATTATTGAATTTTTAAAATTATCTGTCTTGAAATTCTTTATACTTTAACATTAATTCATTCCCTATTTCAATTTTACTATCTACAAAGGTGTTGGGCTGTAATATATGAATTAGTCAAATATGTTGATTTACAAATGCATTACATCATGTTTTATACAGATATTTAGCTATTCACAGCTAATTTTTTTAACTTTACCTGAATAATGAAATTAAAAACATTTCAAATATTAAATAGCATCTCAAAGTGTTCTTGATTTAAATTTATTTATCACAAGTACTTGTGGTTATGTTGGTTTCTGATTTTATTGTTTGTAATTATTAAAGAATTTTATGATTTTGTCTTTAAAAATGGCTCATAGAGAATTTTTTGTTAATTATAAGTGTTACTGCTTCCCCCATATTTTGTTTAGAATTGTTTAAAAACAGATTTTTCAATATGTAAGAAGTCTATATATTGCAATTATTTTAATTGGAAAATAAAAGACTATGTACCGTAAGTTTAAAAGTTGATTAAACTAATAAAAAAAGTAAGAAGAGATTGTGGAGATGAAATTCGACCACAAAAATTTGAAAATAAAATATAACAAAATTTGAAACAGATTATTGATTACTAAATATAAAATGAAAATAAAAATGAAAGCATTAATTTAAAATAGCTAATGAACTTAAAGATAAACATGAAAATTTACCCTAAATACTGCAAAGAGAGGAAGGAAATGAAATGTCACACATGTATACTCATGTACACACATGAAAGAAATTTTAAGGAATATGGAGAATAAAGAAGAAATAAATAGAAGATAAGAAGGCAGTTTTTAAATTGGAATGACTGGCATTTCCCTAAACTATAAAGTATATGAATCAATGTGTTCAGAAAGAATAAATTTATCCTAATCCAGTTATATAAAAAGTACCTGTAAATGGTGTGAAGGATAAATTTGTTTACCCTTCTAGGTATGCTGTTTACCCTTCTCCAGCATGCTATTTTCCTTGGAGTCTGTACATTTTTGGACTGCAACAAGGAGATCACTGTTGTTGGCTTCTGGTTGGATTTTCCAATTCTGGGAAATCAGAGAGAGGGAATTAATTGTAGTCCGGGATGTTTATTCTCAGCTCCTTTTTTTGTGGCACTCCCTGAGGCTGGCTGCATTCTCTAATCTGGGGTTCTTAACAAGGGGTCCATGAGCTTGAATTATCCAACATGTAATTAAAATTATGTTAAGACATCATTTAGTATAAATATTTAAATATCTGATATTGCAGAGTGAAAAACAAATGTTTCTGTCAAATTAGCATCTAGATTTCTTCTGTTTTAATTTAAATTAGGGAGAAAGCAATAGTGAGGATGCTTTGTTTTGACCAACCTTTTACTTTTTCTTCATATTCTTTTTACTACTTAATTACATCTAAAATGAATGGCAATATATTATTTTGTTTTACACAAATGCAATGATTTTTCTCCTCAATGTGAGAAAATATATATTCTGCTATAACTTATCATTAAATTAAGCATTCCTACACAGAATATTTTACTTAACTACCCCTGCCCTATAAGTAACTAAATAACTGGAAGTAAGTACAAATTTTACAAATGGTGACATATTATAAATGCTATTGACCAAATATTTCTGTAATGATCAGAATTATGATGAAGCCTGATATCCATTACAGAAATATTTACTGTTATTAACTGGTTAATTTCTTTTATTTGCTGTCAAAATACTTTCCTTTTAATGATTTTTATAAGTTGTTATTAATTGCTTTGCAAATGAAGTTAAGGACTTTCACAATTATAATTAATTATCGTTGGCTTTTCTCTACAACATACGTATGTTTATATATTTTAAATGTGATAGAATTTCTATATCTCATGTATATATGATGTTTTCACTCAAGTAGCATCTAAAACACTTACAATTAGAACATTATTATTCAGATGCTTTATTTACATCTACTTACTGAAGACATGCTGATAAAATCATTTGACAATTTCTGTCAATTCTTGGTTATCCATTACACAGATATACAGATATACAGATACACAGATATTGATGACATTGGAACAGAAAACCATTAGCCTTTCAAACCTTGGGTGTATACTTAAAGGCCACAATGTTTGTCTCATGTGCCAACTGTTTAATCTTAAGGTTTAGTATTATTTATTAAACTTGAATGACAAAGGAAAAAAAAATAAAGGCAATGAGAGAATTTGTTTGAACATATTCCAAAGGTCCTATTTACAATGGCTTTACACCCACAGGAATAGATTAAGATCAAGAACATGCTTTTGTTGGGTGGGGAGTGATAATATAACCAGCCATTTCCTTCCTGAATATTTCCAGAGAACAAGGATATTCTCTTATGTAACCACATTAAGCCCAATTGTCAAGTTCAAGAACCTAATTTACATAATGCACATGGCTTATATTCCAATTTTTTCATAATTCAATGATGCTTTTTGGGCATTATGTTCTACATTATGAAATCTGGTCCAGGATCTATTTAATTTTCATTGTTTCATCTCTTTCTCCTTTTAAATTATGGTAACATATATACAATCCATCTCAACCATTCCCAATTTACAATTCTGTGGTCCTAATCAAATTCACAGTGTTGTCCTTCAGTCAAAACCATCCATTACTGAACAATTTTTATCAGCCCAAAGACTGCACCAATTGTTCATCAACTCCCTGTTCCCTCTCCTGCCCACTCCAGTAACATATACCCTACTTTCTGTCTTTATGACTGTGCATAATTTTAGTTATTTCTTATAAGTAGAATCACACACCATTTGTACTTTTATGTATGACTTATCGATGTTTGCTATTTCTCTTTCAAATACACACATGCACATCTACTAAAAGAAAAACCATATTCTTTTCACACTGACTTGTTTATAAGAAAAATTTAATTTCACTACAAAATGACACTGCACTACCACATATTAGATGGTTAATTATAGAATATTGACTTATCATTTATGCACATTAAACAAATAGGTTAATTTATTGCACACAGACCACTAGCAAAAAAATGATAATCCATCTAAGATTTTTATTAAAGTCCCTGAGTCAAGGGAGACCATCACACTGGATAACACTCAGAAGGAGAAATTTATAAGTATATTTATAAAGTTTTGAATTCTGAGGTGAAATAATTTAAGACAGGATTTTAAATACTGTCAACTATATGGCATTGGGCAAAATTTACTACCTAAGAGTTTAAAGATGTGGGAGAGGGAAACAGTAAGACAAGTATCTTGAAGTGATGTCTTAAGTGTATTGGGATCCATCCTGATGAGCTCATTCTTCTCTTCAAAAGAAGGCTCTCTACTGAGATGGACAAGCATCTGCCCAGATACATTGGAACATTTTAATTTCCTAAAGGAACAGTGAAGTTATTTATTGGTCTGTGGTCTTACCTTCCTAAGGAGGGATTTACTGGAACACTGTTATGTTCATGCAGGAATTCTCAGTTCTCATTGTCACCTTGTGATTATTCTCCAGTCAGATCTGAAATGTAGATTATTCTTTTCTATAGAAGTGATCAATTGAGATCCATGCCACTATTTTTTATACCATCATTGTATATCAAGTGTCTCTGTCATGGTCGTATTGTTGTAGAGAAGTCAGGTGTATGTGGTATTGAAGGCCAGAACAGGAGAACTCTGAGAAGGAAGTTGATTTATTTCAACCAACTGGACTTGGTGGACTCCTGTCCTAATAAAAACTGAGCCCCAAATAGAATTTTGGGTTCCCTTTTATACAGAAAAGATATAAGGGTTGGGAGTTAAATGGTGCCTTTTTGAAAGAAAATGACTTTCCTTGTTAGTTAAGTGTTTGTCTGAGTACTAGATAGGTTTTCAATTAAAGTACCCTCCACATTTCAGCTGAGCTTGAATTAGCATATCCCCCACATTTCAGGTGAGCTTGAATTAGCATATCCCCCACATTTCAGGTGAGCTTGAATTAAGAACTCTCCCACATTCCATCTGGATGCAACTTTGAATACACATTCAGTCTTACATCCTTTCTGAACATTCAAAGACTGTAGGGCCTATATTACTTATTTGGATTTCTACAGACTAGGTACAATTGGAAACAATTTTGAATTTATGCACAGGCTACCTTAATATAAACCTTTGCAGATGTCAGGTTTTCCTCTATTTTTCATTAAATGATTGGTTAGATGGGAAAATAGCTGTAAAAAGCCTTTAACAATGTGAAGAACACACTTTAGAGTCCTGTAACAAAGACACATGATAAGAAAATAATTAAGTTTACAGTTTTTATTTGCACTAAACTTCTATCTAATCCAGATTCAAAATTCTCATATCAGATTGAAAGAACAAACAAAATCAGATATTGCCTGTTTTTTAAAAATTACCTAATATCTTGATTTTAAAATGCCATTTCTCAGTTCACTTGGTAGTATTAAGAAAACAGAATGTTCTGTAGGAATATTAACAGAACGTTTTCCCCTGAACTTGCACCTGTGCTACCTTAAGAGCAGAATACTATATCTGTTGTTTTGTTGTTTCAAAGCAGCCCCTGTCTAATTTTATGTATTTATTTTGGGAAGAGGTTTTTGTTAATGATATTATGTACCTCACTTGGGAAATTTTTAATTGTGTTGTGTGGGATTTTCCCCAATTATAATTGTGTAAATTTTGAATTTAAGAAGTTTGAAGGTAAGAGAAAATGGCATAAATTTCCCTTTTCAGTGGTGTGGAAGATTACTCATGGGGCCCATAAAGGCATGTTCAAGTCCAAACACCCAGTCCTGGGGGCAAGAATTCATTTGTACATGGTATTTTCAAAGATGTATTAAGATAAGTCTAAACTGTTTATATTGTGGATCTTAATCCAGTATGACTGGAGTCCATATAAGCAAAGGAAACTTGGAACTAGAGGTAGAAACCAGAGGAGGAGACAGAAAGAGACAGATTGCCATGTTATAGAGGCAGAGATTGTGCAACCGCCAGAATGCTGTGAAAACATGGCTTGACAATACCTGGATTTTGGACTCTTAGCCTCCAAAATTCTGAGACAAGGAACTGTTGTTTAAGCCAAAATTACAGAAACATTGGCAAACTAAGACAGGTGACTAAAGTATTGATTCTTAAATTGAGATCCATTAGATGATTTTTTAAATAGTCATTTCTTAATTTTGGTATCATTTGCCATTTGGAGAGGCTAATAATTGTTTTCAAAACCATCAAGTTGTGTCTCCATATGAACATTCTTTCCTTCAACTTATTTTTCTCCTCTTGCTTTTTATATATGAATAAGCAAAAAATATGAGGTCCCCATGTACCTCCCACCCCCTCACTCCACTCCTCCCACCCCTTCACCTCACTCCTCTCATGTCAACAACCTCTTTCATCATTGTGGCACATTCATTGCATTTAGTGATGTATTTTGGAGCACTGTTCTTTACATTGTAATTTACACTCTCCCCCAGTCCACCCAGTGAACCATAGCAGGACATAAAATGTCCGGCATCTGTCCCTGTATTACCACCCAGGACAACTCCAAGTCCTGGAAATGCCCCCACATCATATTTCTTCTCTAGATTCTTTTTAGAGCCATCTGCCACACTTCCTTCCTGAAACAAACAAAATAACTCAGACTTTATATACTTAATTTATGTTTATACATATTTATATTTATTCATATTCAGAATATGGAAAGACATGTGATGCAATGTAAATAAGACACCTGTGATAGAAAGAAAATAAATGAAGTTACACCAAGTCACTGACTTGAGAAAATTTGCAGGCTGCAGCACAGGAAATGGAATAACAGTTGTAATTGAGGAGCTATAGGAATTGAGGAGATGGAGCTGAGATTCTGGGCAGAAAAAGGTGTTTAGAGTTTAGCATAGAGTGCAACAAAGGAGTCAACTACACAGAAAAATAAGCCTGGAGATCTTCAAACTCTCTTAAGCTTTCAGTCGATACTGTTTGGCACACATGTGAGGAAACTGTCCAACAGAAGGAAAATGTCAGTTGCTAAATACTGGCCAGGAATAGTGTGTATATTCTCAACAGTCAAAAGGAACATCTCATAATTGAGAAAAACTGGATAATCACAAGGGTCTTGCCCTAGTAGTTGGGAAAAATTAACCTTGGAATAAACAGTGACGTGGTTTATTGTTTTATTCAAATCTACAAGGAGACATGAAAATATCAAAGGGTTTCCACAAAACGGAACTAAGGACTTCAATAAATATTAAGCACATTTACAGGAATACAAAATACCCATCAGAAAAAGGAAAATTCAAATTATTTTACCAAACAATGATTACTAGGCAACTTAAAATGGGTGAAAATCCAACAGATGAGGAGATACCTCAATTAAATTGACCACAAACTGAGGCAAATGTTACAAGTAGGAGGAAAATAACCAAAAGAGTTATTATAGTTGTGATATGTTTTGAAAAGTTAAGTAGAAATATGGAGACTATAAAAATTAATATGTAATTCAGAAACAAAAATTATGTGTGTTGAAAGTTATTTAGATTGGTATTAATGATGGGATAGACATTTTAGAATAAATTAGTGAACTTGAGGATATAGCACTAGAAAATAAAATTGGAAAGAAAATGGAATTTCAAATTTGAAAATAGATTAATAATTTGGGAAAATCTTTAACAGAAACCTAGGTAACTGGTGAATCTGAAAGAGGAAAGTTTTTAGGGAAGTAAACATATTTGAAGTTCTAATGATGGAAACTTCAGTTTCGGGGAAAAAAATCAAACTTTAACATAACATATACAAGGAGTTCCACAGACCTCAATCATAAAGTTCATGAAGAAAACTCACCAGAGCACATTAAAAATTGCTGACAGTTAGTGATAATGAGAAAATCATAAAAAGAGCCAAAGTGGATAAACATTACATATAGAGGAATAAAGATAAGAATGATAGCAGATTTCTCACTGGAAACAATGTAAGAGAGAAAACAGTGGAGCAACAACTTTAAATTACCAAAAACAACAACAACAAAAAAAAGCAACATAAAATTAGATGTACAATAAAAATAACTTTAAAAAGTAAAGATAAAATAGACATTTACAGACATTCCAAGTAGAAGAATTCTTCACCGGAAGACCCATATTACAAAACTGTGAAAGCAAGTCCTTTCAGGAATAAGGATAAATGGTATAAGTTGAAAATATGGATTTACAAAGATGATTTAAGAGCATCAGAAATATAGAGAGATTGAGAGGTGAAGAAATTTGTTTATTATTATTATTATTTTTATAGAAATAATGAAAATGCTCTAATAATGATTGAAATGATGAATTCAAAACTATGTGATTATAGCAAATACCACTGATTGTACACTTTGGATGAATTTCATGCTTTATTAATATGTATCAATAAAATTGATTTATTAGAAAAGGCAAATATGTGGCTAAATACATGAGCTTTTTTTATTAAGAATTGTGTAAGAGATAACTGACTAGTTAAACCAAAAAAGTAACAATGTATAACATATCTGTAAGTCGAATATATCACAAAATAGTCCAAGGGCCATGAGTGAATAACTGGAAATACACTATTGTAATATTTTTACAATGATTGTGATGTGTATTAAAATCAAATGAAGGTAGACTTATATGAGTTACATATGCATGCAATGTACTCTAAAGCAAAAACCGTGATCAGAAACAAAGAATTACAATTAACAATTTGATGGAAAAGATAAAATATGCTCAAGTTATCCAAATGAAAGCCAAAAAAATTAGTAAAAATAAACGATGCACAATTTTAAAAGAAAAAAAACAATATAATTTAAGTAAACTTAAACATGTCAATAATTGTAATTCAAAGGAAAACATTCACAAAATTTAAAAACAAAGCTATATAATGCTAATACTGATTGAAAGAAAGCCAGGATGGCTAAATTACTATCGGATAAAGTAGACTTCAGAGCAAAACATTGACAAGGATCATTCATGCATGATTGGCACTCCAATGAAGGTTTTGCTGAGTTCCCCAAGAGAAGCTGGCTGGCTGTAGTAGTGATGGAAATTCTCCCTTCTGTTTGTGGAAATCATCACTTCTCCTTGTAATGCCTTAACTGATTGGATGAGACTTCTCTTATTGTTGAAGGCAATCACCTCGTTTGGTTATAGATGTAATCAGCCATAGATACATTCAAGTTCCTGATGATTTGATTTAAATCAGGGGTTCTTAACAAGAGGTCCACAAGCTTGAATTGAAATTCAAAAAAAAAAAAACATTATTCTGGTGGGGATGTGCTGGCCCAGATGTGTTATTTTATTAAATAATACACAGTGTAGTGCGGACTTAGTAAGGGGTCTATGGTTTTCACCTGACTGGCAAAGAGATCCATGGAACAAAGAAGTGAAGAACCCCTGATTTAAAACCAGAAAATATCCTCACAGTGAAAATCATGCCAGTGCTTGCTGGACCAAACAACTGAATACCATAAAGTAGCCAAGCTGACACATGAACTTAACTGTCACAGAACTATACTTAAACTCTTTAATTATGTTAGTGTTTTTCCATTTCCTTTTATCTTTTATCTTCTTTATTTTCTTTCAAATGGTACATTAAAAAAATATGAGGTCCCCATATGCCCCACCCCTCCCACATCAACAAACTCTTCCATCATTGTGGCACATCCACTGCACCCGGCAAAAACATTCTGGAGAACTGCTGCAGCACATGGAAGGTGGTCCACATTGTGGTCCACACTCTCCCCCAGTCCAACCAGTGGGCCACGATAGGAGACAAAATGTCCAGCATCTGTCACTGCAGCACCACCTAGGACAACTCCAAATCCTGAAAATGCTCCCACACCAAACCTCTTCTTCCCTCTCCTGACCATCAGCAGCCACCGTGGCCACCCTCTCCATATCACTACTACAATTTCTTCCCTTACTAATCACAATATTTCCCCAGCAGAACACCAGCAAGTTCACTCTAATCCATACTCTATTCCCCTGTCTTGTGGACCTGAGATGGCTATGTCCAGTCCCCCTCTACATCAAGAGGGGATTTAGATTCCACATGGATGATGGATGCAATTCTCCTGCTTGCTGCTCTGGGTACTCTTGGCTCCCTGGTGTGGTGGTTGACCCTCTTCAACTCCCTGTCAGCTGGCCAAGGTAAGTCCAAGAAACCAGAGGGTAGGAGCTGCAAGTCTGCTGAGGCCCAGGACCTGGCTGTCACATGGACAGTTCAGAGTTTCAGGTCTCCTGAGTATACACCAACCCAAACACCAACCACAGGTCTGGTAAAAGAAACAGAAGAGGCATGGGTAGAAAGGTTATATCTGAATCCAACTCCATCACTCAGGAACACAAATTCTGACATAGGGCCAACTGACACATCCCTGAACTCCAGAGCCATCTGTCTTGACCATAGAACATGTGGGTCACTGCAGCCATCAGGAGAACCAGCACCTGGGTTTCTATCTACTTTGGCTGTCTTTGGTACCCTGCTGAGGCATGCATAAGCATCACCCCCTGATGACCTCCCAACTCTTTTTTGGAGACTCTTAGCCATATAAACTCACTTGGCCTTTCCATTTCCCCCTTTTTATCCAAAGTCAAAAAGCAGTTTTTAACACCTGATATTACATGTAGGCTGAGATATTCTGCCGATTTGAGTTGACCTCTTTGTTCATGGTCTTTTTGTAGTTACATCATCATATGGTGCTTGGTAATAATCCCTTGGTGCCAGGGAGGCTCATCCCCAGGAGTCATGTCCCATGTTGGGGGGAAGGCAATGCATCTAAATGCTGAGTTTGGCTTAGAGAGTGGCCACATTTGAGCAACATGGAGGCTCTCAGGAGGTAACACTTAGGCACTCCACAGCTATAGGCCTAGTTCATATTTTAGGCACACAGGCTCATAATCAGAGCCATTAGTATCAAGGACTCATTGTTGGACCTTCCATCTTTATTGGTTTTTGCCATTGCACTTGGGGGATTGCTGTTGTTCCATTGGGGAGTGTGATAGAGCTCCCCTGGTCAGGAATTCAGCACTCTCTCATCTATCATTTCCAACTGAAAGCACTATGAAAATATCCAATCCTTTCTATGTACCCTGTATACATGCCCTGGAGAACTCCTTCCCAACCGTTTGCTCCTTACTAATGACACCCCACACAAGTGCTCCTCCCCCACCATAGTTGAACCTCTCTGTAGTCCAACACTTCTTCAAAAAGGAAGCCAATATATTGCCAGATTCCATTAATAGAAAAATGGAATATAGTGATGGGTTTAAAGGTTAGATATAGAATACATAGAAATTTGGAAATATTAAATAAAGGAAAAATTAATTGGGGTATTAAAAATTGAAAAAATGAAAAAGCTTTGTTTTTGACATTTTGCCTTTCATCACTACTATGGGTGTTGCCCTGTGTGTACAGTGGCAAGGCAATTTCTTCCATTTCTTCATCAGGGTCTTCTTTCTCTTTCTTTCTTTCTTTCTTTCTTTCTTTCTTTCTTTCTTTCTTTCTTTCTTTCTTTCTTTCTTTCTTTCTTTCTTTCTTTCTTTCTTTTCTTTTCTTTTCTTTTCTTCCCTGATTATTAAGTTTCTCTTGACATAAGTTTTAGGTCACAGTAATTCACTTACACAATATATGGTACTCCAACATATACAACATCAAACCCTTTGTCCCTTCCCCAACAGTGATCTTTTCACATATTCATATTATATTTGCTGCAGCTAATGTACAGATATTGAAACGATAGCTTTCAAACATGGTTCTATTTGGGTTTACATCATGGTTTATATTTTAGACTATACAATTTTCTAAATTTTTAGTTATCTTATGTTTTACATTATGGTTTACATTTTAGCCTATAGGCTTTTACACATTTTTAGTGTAATTTAACATGACCTATATGCATCATGGCATGATCTTGTGGAACACTTCCATTGCCCCACAGTTACCCCAATTCCATGTATTTAACACCTCTTTCCCCTTCCCCTCAGGGCCCACCATGACAATCAATCTTCATTACTTGAAGGACCATATTCAGAGGTACTTTCAAAAATGTTGAGGGCTTGACATACTTGACTGCCCAAACCTATTGGGAACCACTGATTCTCTCAAGTGATACAATTCCCTCTGTTTGAGAACATCAGTCCTCCCCAGGATGTGGGCATAACTTCACTCTCATTATATGAGTCTCCACCCAATGATATCCACTATGACTAAAAGAGCACTCACACACTCCCCAGAAGCTTGCGCTGTGTCAGATGCCCTACCTTAGGCATCCCAAACAGGCAACTTTCCATATTACATTCTCTAAAGAGCTTTCTCTGCACCACAATTTCAACCACATACCTGACAATCTCCCATGAACAAATGTTCCCCTCACCCTCTCCCCAATTTCTTGGGCAATCTGACCCATCCTCCCATCCCTAGTGCCCCTAAAACCTACACACCCCCACCCAAAGTTATCTCTATGCCCCATTTTATCCCTTCCCTGTACAAATACTTACCTCCAGCTTATCATAGATTTCACCCAAGTAGCTGTCAGCTCACAACCTTCCTCTACCCTCCTACTACCTTAAAGTTTATCATCCAATCTCTAGCTCTCTGAGACAGCTTGGTTTACTTACCTCATTTCAGAGAGGTCATGTGGTATTTATCCTTCAATGCCTGGGTTGCTTCACTCAATATAAGGTTCTCAAGATTCATCCATGTTATCACGTGTGTTTGTACTGTATTTATTCTTATAGCTGAGTAGTATTCCATTGTATGTATATACCACATTTTATTTATCCATTCATTTGTGTTTTTTTTTGTTTTTTAAAATATTTATTTATTATTATTATTTTTTAATTACATTAAAAAAAATATATGAGGTCCCATTCAACCCCACCACCCCCGCCCCTCACTCCCCCCACAGCAACACTCTCTCCCATCATCGCGACACATCCACTGCACCTGGTAAGTTCATCTCTGAGCATCACTGCACCCCATAGTCAATGGTCCACATCATAGCCCAGACTCTCTCACGTTCCATCCAGTGGGCCCTGGGGGGATCTACAGTGTCCCGTAATTGTCCGTGAAGCACTATCCAGGACAACTCCATGTCCCGAAAACGCCTCCACATCTCATCTCTTCCTCCCGTTCCCCACACCCAGCAGCCCCCATGGCTACCGTTCCCACACCCATTTCACATTTCCTCTGTGGACATTGGATTGGTTGTGTCCATTGCACACCTATGTCAAGTGAGGGCTTAGATTCCACATGGGTACTGGATGCACTCTTCCCGCTTCTACTTGTAGACACTCTAGGCTCCATGTTGTGGTGGTTGACCTTCTTCAACTCCATGTTAGCTGAGTGGAGTAAGTCCAATAAATCAAAGTGTAGGAGCTGAAGTCTGTTGAGGCTCTGGGCCTGGGTGTCATATTATCAGTCCAGAGATTCAAATCCCCTACATATATCTTAAACTCAGCTCCAACTACAATTCCAATAAAGTAGCATGCAAGTCTTGTGAAAAGAGATCCCCTCTGAGTCCATTTCCATCACGCAGAAACACCAGCTCCAAAGAAGGGCCATCTGTCATGGCAGTGAACCCCTTCTGCCATGACCATAGAACCCGTGGGTCTCTTTATCCCTCAAAAGAACCAATACCTGGGGTTGTATCTACCTTATCTGTCTTTTAGACTCTGTTCAGTTGTACATAGGGGTATTCCTTCTGACAACCTCCAGACTCTTTTTTAGAGACTCACAGCCTTATAATCTCATTTCTCCTTTCCATTTCCCCCTTACATTAGGTCAAACCGCTTCCCGAAGTCATGTTATTATATGTAGACAGGTATATTCTGCTGTTCCGCATTGAATCTTTAATTCAAGGTCATTTTCTAGTTGCTTCTTCAGCTGGTATGTGGTAGTGATCCCTCGGTGCCAGGGAGGCTCATCCCCGGGTGTCGTGTCCCACGCTGGGGGGAATGCATCACATCTACACGCTGAGTTTGGCTGTGAGAGTGGCCACATTTGAGTAACATGAAGGCTGTCAGGAGGAAACCCCCAGGCACAATGCTACTCTAGGCCTTGTTCTTATTGCAGGTGCATAGGCTCAAAAGTGTAGCCATTAGTATCAAGAGCCCACTGTTCGGCCCTCCTTCCTTCCTGGTTCTTGCTGTTGCACCTGGAGGATTGCCGCTGCTCTCCCAGGGCCCACAACAGTGACCCCCCGGCCAGGAGCCCAGTACCCCCCCAGCTGTTGTTTTTAATTGTTTCCACTATGAGTATATATAGACATTACCATATACCCTGGGCATATGCCCTGTATAACTCCCTGTCAACCATATATATCCTGTCAATAACTTATCCATTCATTTGTTGATGGGCATTTGGGTTGATGTCAATTCTTGTCAATAGTGAATAGTGCTGCTATGAACATTGGTGTGCATATATCAGTTTGTGTCCTTGTTTTCAGATCTTCTGGGTGGAATTGCTGGGTCATATGGCAAATCTCTAGCTAGTTTTTTGAGAAATCACCAAACTGTCCTCCAGAATGGCTAGATCCTTCTGCATTCCCACCAGCAGTGGATGAGGGTTCCCATTCCTCTACATTCTCTCCAACAATTGTAGTCTTCTGACTTTTTGATAGCTGCCAGTCTTATGGGAGTAAGAGGTATCTATTGTTGTTTTGATTTGCTTTTCCCTAATAGCTAGGGATTTTGAGCATTTTTTCATGTTTTTTAGCCATTTGTATATTATCTTTGGAGAAGTGTCTGTTCAAATCTTTTTCCCATTTTTTAAATGGGCTGTTTGTCTTTTTATTTTCAAGATAGAGGAGTTCTTTATATATGCAAGATATAAGTCTCCTATCAGAAATATGGTTATCAAATATTTTTTCCCATTGTGTTGGCTTTCTTTTCACTTTCCTGACAAACTCTTTTGAGGGGCAGAAGGCTTTAATTTTTTTTCTTTCATAATTGAGATTTTTATTGGTTGTTTTGAAGATCAGCACAGACATTATGAACAATTTGTACACAATTCTTAATGTACATAGCAAAACCCTAAAAAGCCATGTAGTTGTTTTTCTAAAGTTATTCCAGTGACTTTCCAGCTTAAAATTTGGAGGCAAGTTTTCTTTAAGAGAATATCAAGTACCAATATTTTCAAACATTGATAAACTGTTACATCTTTAAGTCCCACAAATTCACAATACCATACACACTACATACATTTCCAATCTTTTACAACACATTAACAAAGTTATTAGAAAACTGGACGACCAAGACCAAGGATGTTACAGAGTTCTGAAAGGGGAGCCAAGATCAGGGAGTGGTTTTAAGAAATATGTCTACTAAAAAACATGGGAATAGAAGTAATTTAAAATGTTCAACACATATTAAATGCGTACCTTTGATTCTAAATCACCATTTAGTACGTATTGTATTAAAGGGTATAAAAACTGCCACCCCCAGTGGGATGTTGACGCTCAAGACAGTCAAAGCCTCCCATAATTCAATATCCCACTATTTTCAGGTTGTACCAAAAAATAAACAGCCAGCAAATGATTTCCCCTCTTAAAAAAACAAACAAACATTTACACTTAAAAAAGGGGATAAGGTGGGATTCCAATCGCCTTCTGAAAATGTTTTTTTTAGATCTACTAAAAAACTTGCATTTACAAAATAGCTGATAAAAATATTCCTCTGGATTGTACAAGAAGGGAGAAACAAGGACCACCGATAAAACATGGTGTATGGTATTAACCAGACTTGGCTTCTTTCTCTCCTGCATCATCAGCGGCTTGACTCTCCTCATTTTTAGTTCCTCCATTTTCTGCAGGTAAATCTTCTTTAGTTTCTTGGTTAGCCTCTTCAGCTTGTTTTCTCTTTGCTCCCCTTTTTCCTTTTGGTTGCACTTTTTTGTCTGAAGGTTTATCCTTTCCCGCTGCCTTTTTTGGCTTCTCTTCCACTTTCACAGGAGCGGGTTTGGTGGATAGCCTTGTGGCCCTCCTCTTGTGCTCCTCCTTCCCCGCTGCTTCAGCCAAGCTGAACTTCCTCTTGGGCATCTTGGCGGTGCTGCGGGACTCGGCGCACCGAGAGCCTTCATGAAGCTGGGCTACTGGCCGCTACCGCTCCTCCAGCTGCCCGAGCTGCTGGGACAGCAGTGGGGTCCAGAAGGCTTTAATTTTGGAAGTCCCATTTATCTATTTGTTTTTTTGCTGCTCGTGCTTTTGGTGTGAAGTTCATGAAGCCGTTTCCTATTACAACGTCCTGTAGATGCTTCCCTACACTGCTTTGCAAAGTCTTTATGGTCTTGGCTCTTACATTTAGGTCTTTGATCCATCCCGAGTTGATTTTTGTATAAGGTGTAAGTTGGTAATCCTCTTTCATTCTTTTACATATGGATATCCAGTTCACAAGGCACCATTTGTTGAAGAAGCCATTCTCTCCCAGTTGAGAGGGTTTGGTGGCCTTGTCAAATCCCATATGGCTGTATACATGAGGATCTATATCAGAACTCTCAATTTGGTTCCATTGGTCAATGTATCTATCCTTGTGCCAATACCATGCTGTTTTCACTACTGTAGCTTTGTAGTATGTTTTGAAGTCAGGTAGTGTGATTCCTCCAATTTCATTTTTCTTTTTCAATATGTCTTCGACTATTCAGGGCCTCTTTCCTTCCCAAATAAATTTCATAGTTTTCTAGTTCATTAAAGAATGATGTGTTGATTTTTTATGGGACTGCATTGAAATTGTAGATCAGTTTTCATAGGACAGACATCTTAATAATATTTAGTCTTCCTATCCATGAACAAGGAATATTCTTTCATTTATTTAGATCTTCTTTGATTTCCTTGAACAGTGTTGTGTAGTTTTCTGTGTATAATTCTTTTACCTCTTTAGTTAAATTTATTCCTAGGTATTTGATATTTTTATTTACTACTGTGAATGGTATTTGATTCCTGATTTCCTCCTCTGATTGCTCATTATTGGTGTACTGAAATGGTACTGGTTTTTGTGCATTTATCTTGTAACCCGAGACTTTACTGAACTCTTTTATAAGTTCTAGAAGGCTCGTTGTAGACGACTCAGGGTTTTCTATGTATAGGATCATATCATCTGCAAATAGTGAAATTTTGACTTCTTCCTTTCCAATTTGGATGCCTTTTATGTCTGGTTCTTGCCTCAGTGTTTGAGTAAGTACTTCTAAGACTATGTTAAACAGAAGGGGTGATAGTGGGCATCCTTGTCTTGTTCCTGATCTTAAAGGGAAAGATTTTAGGATTTTACCATTGTAAATGATGTTAGCTGTAGGGTTTTCATATATACTCTTTATCATATTCAGAAAGTTTCCTTCTATTTTGATCTTTTGCATTGTGTTTATCAAGAAAGGGTGCTGTATTTGTCAAATGCTTTTTCTGCCTCTATAGATATAATCATGTGATTTTTTCCCTTCAATCTGTTTATATGGTGTATTACATTGATTTTCTTATATTGAACCACCTTTGCATACCCAGAATGAACCCCACTTGGTCATGGTGTATAATTTGTTTAATGTGTGTTGAATATGATTAGCAAGTATTTTGTTGAGGATTTTCATGTCAAGGTTCATTAGAGAGATTGGTCTGTAATTTCCCTTTCTTGTGGTGTCTTCGTTTGGCTTTGGTACTAGAGTAATGTTGGCATCACAGAATGAGTTAGGCAATGTTCCTTCTGTTTCAATTTTTTGGAAGCGGTTAAGCAAGATTGGCATTAGTTCTTTCCAGACTGTTTTGTAGAATTCACCTGTGAAGCCGTCTGGTCCAGGGCTCTTATTAGTTGGGAGGTTTTTAATGACTGATTCTATCTCTTTACTTGTGATTCATTTGTTGAGATCATCAACTTCTTCTTTTGTCAATGTAGGCTGCTCATGTGTTTCTAGGAATTTGTCCATTTCCTCTAAATTGTTGTTTTTGTTGGAATATAGTTTTTCAAAGTTTCCTCTTATGATAGTCTTTATTTCTGTGGGATCAGTAGTGATATCTCCTTTCTCATTTCTTATCTTGTGTATTTGCATCTTCTCTCTTTTTTCTTTGTTAATCTAGCTAAGGGTTTGTCAATTTTATTGATTTTCTCAAAGAACCAGCTCTTGGTTTTGTTTATTTTTTTCAAGTGCTTTCTTATTTTCTATTGCACTTAGTTTTGCTCTGATCTTTGTTATTTCTTTCTTTCTTCTTCCTTTGGGGTTAGTTTGTTGTTTTTTACCTAATTCCTCAAAGTGTGCATTTAGTTCTTCAACTTTAGCTCTTTCTTCTTTTTTGATATATGAATTTATGGCTATAAATTTCCCTCTCAGTACTGCTTTTGCTGCATCCCATAAGTTTGGATATGTTGTGTTATCATTTTCATTAGTTTCAAGGTAGTTATTAATTTCTTTTGAGATTTCCTCCTTGACCCACTGTTTTTCTATTCCTTCACTTCAGTGTTTGCCTCACATATTTGGAGGCACCCTTGTTAGGAGCATAAATGTTTATGATCATTCTTTCTTCTTGAAAGATCCCTTTCACTTCACTAATATGTAGTGTCCATCTTTGTCTCTCACAATTGTTTTGCATTTAAGGTCTATTTTGTCTGATATTAATATAGCTACTCCTGCCCTTTTTTGGTTATTGTTTGCTTATAAGATTGTTTTCCAGCCATTCACTTTCAACCTCCTTCAATCCCTGGGTCTAAGATGTGTTTCTTGAAGGCAGCATAGGGATGGATCATATTTCCTTATCCAATCTTCCAGTCTGAGTCTCTTGACAGATGAGTTTAATCCATTGACATTCATTCAGTGTTATTACTTTCAAGGAATTACTTACACCAGCCATATTTTCTTTGGATCTGTGTTTGTCACATTCTGTTTCATTTTCTTTTTCTGTTTTTGTCTTTTTAGTTGCTCTTACACTCTCCTCCACCTCTGTCTCTCTTGTTTTTTTCTTTCTTCCTGCAGAACTCCTTTAGTATTTCTTGAAGGGCAGGATTCTTGTTGGCATACTCTCTTAATTTCTGTTTATCTGTGAGTATTTTGAACTCCCCATCATTTTTGAATTCTCACTGTGCTGGATAGAGTATTCTCGGTTGGAAATTTTTTTCTCTTAGTACCTTGACTATGTCATACCACTGTCTTCTTGTCTCCATGGTTTCAGATGAGAAATCAGCACTTAATCTTATGGAGCCTCCTTTGTATGTGATGGTTCTCTTTTCTCTTGCTGCTTCTAGTATTTTCTCTTTGTCTTGTGCATTGGATAACTTGACAAGTATATGTCTTTGGGTAGGCCTGTTGGGATTTATGCTGTTTGGGGTGCATTGTGCTTCCTGGACTTGAACATGCATCTCCCTCAATATGTTTGGGAAGTTTTCAGCCATTATTTCCTCCAACACCCTTTCTGTTCCCTTTCCCTTCTCTTCTGCTTCTGGGATGCCCATAATATGTATGTTTGCATGTTTTGCACTGTCATTCAGGTCCCTAAGCCCCTGCTGGATTTTTTCTATCTTTTTATCAACCAGTTCTACTATCTGTTTGATTTCAGATGTACTGTCTTCCACATCACTTAATCTCTCCTCTGCCTCTTCTAGTCTGCTGTTATTTGATTTGCTGAGAGTGTATTTTTGATTTCTTGAATTGTGCCGTTCTTCACCATCATATCCAGTATATTTTTGTTATGATTGCAATTTCTTTTGTATTCTCTCCAATTGTTTTCTTCATATTCTTAATCTCTTCCTTCACCTCATCAAATTTGTCTCTAATATATGTTTTGAGCTCTTTAATTACTTGTTCAATGTTCTGCTCCTCTTCCTGGATTTTAGTTTGTTCATTGGATTGGGCCATGTTTTCCTGATTATTGGTTTGGTTTGTAGTTTTTTGTTGCTGTCTGGTCATCATTTTATCTTGATGGGTTTAGTCAGTTTCTTAGCTTCTTTGTCTAGTTTAGAGTTTAATTAGTTGTTGTTTTTGTGTGCATGTTAAGTTTCCTCTTTGTCACTTTGTTCTTCTTATTCTATTTCCTTGTTGTTGTCTAAGTTCACTTGAAGGAAAATATTAGGGCCAGAGAAAGCAAAAGAAGTAAGAAAAGAAAATTAATAATAGTAGTATTGGTAGTAAATATTAACAGAGGAACCATATGAGATATAGGAGAATGAATATTAGATTCATGTAAGGTATGTAGAGTTATAACAGTAAAAAAAGTAGAGTATGTAAAAATCAGAATATGGGGAGGAATACAGTGTGAATTAAAAGGCCTGTGTGTTCAGGAGAGAGGGAAAGAGAAAAGAGAGGACAATAATAGAAAGAGTGAATACAAGGCAGAAAACAGAACAAAGGTATTAGTAATAAAAAGTCAAAAAAATAGGGGGCAAACAAAGAGAGGTGTAATGTAAGAGAAACAATCAATGATGGAGGATAGAAAGATGTAGAGAAAAGGGAATAGTGTTGGTGACCAAAATCAATACACACAGAAAAGAGTAAATGGAGGATGAGGAAATACAGCAAATGTGAAGCTCTCCCTGCAGCACCTAATGTAAAAAGAATAAGAAAGCAGAGAAAGAAAGAAAGAGAAAAAAAGGGAAAAAGGGAGTGTGGAAGTAAGCAGGAAAAAGACAAAGAGAAAAAAAGAAAATAGAAAGAAAAAAGGGCCTTGGGGAGATAAAGAGGAAGGAAAAACAAGGAAAAACCAAGCAAATACTAGGGAAAGTTTTAAGCAAGGAATTCTTTTTGTAGTTAAATAAAACACTTCGGGATCTGACATTCCCCCTGTTCTCCCTTCCTCACTTCCCTCTCTCCCAAGCAGCAGGAAAGCTGCCTGAGTGGTCTGGTAGAGGGTTCAAGTGGGTCCTTGTTGAATCAGCTCCACGCAGAAAACAATGACTCTTAATTTCCAGAGAGAGAGCACCCACACCTCACTGGGAACCCCAAGTATGCTATTGGAGGCTTGGAAAGCAGCTCCTACAATCCCTCTCCTTTAGGTGTGCTATGAGACGGCTTGTTGATTTTCTGACTCCACCTTCTCCCAGGCCAAGTTTCCTATCCCAGGATATTTAGGTGAATCCGGCTTTCTTAGCAGATTCACCACTCTTCTCTTCCCAGACTCTCCTCAAGGCAGCCGGTATGCTCCTCCAAGTGCAAGAAAAGAAAAACGGTGAGGGTAAACACCAGAAAATCGAACCCACACTAGTCAGGACCCCCCTACTTTGCCCCCCACCAAATCCCTACCACCCACAGAGTCAGTCCAAATCTGGAGTGTTAAGGCAATCCCAGACCTCCGGGAGTGCTGGACTTGGGAAAGGGAAGTCCAGAACTCTGCAGACCCAGGGCACACAAGTCCATGGAAAACAGGCTATTGGGGCTTAGGGGACACTGACCTGGGGACCATGCATTTGGGGACCATAGGGCCCAGGAACACCACTGCACAACCAACAGTTCTCAGGAAACACTGTGGCCACCAGCCCTAGGGGGATGGGTCCTGCCAGTCCACAGCTTCCTACCTCTGTACTTGTAATGTGCAATTCTACCTTTAGCAAGCACCACCTCTGCCACTCTCTCTACAAATTGATGTCCACACACCCTCTGCCCTGCAAGCCCCTAAGACAGCCTACTCCGGCAAGACTCCAACCCCACTCAGCTGCCTCTTTGCAGGAGAGACCATAAGGTGCACTCACTCAGATGCCATCTTGTACAGCCTCCTCCCATTTCCTTTTAGCTCTCTTGATTTTGCTTTATATATTGTGATTTTTATCTTATTATGCCCATAAAGTGGCTATGGAATTCATTTCAATAAATATTTATAAACAAATTTTATAATGTGTCATCCTAAAGTTGACTATTTTTGTAAGGATTTGGTCTCCAGATTGGATTGCACAAATGGGGTATTAATTGATGTCTGAAGAATAAAATATATGAACCTCTGCTTAGCCTGAAATATGAACTAGGTCTAGAGCTGCAGGATGCCTAAGAGTTACCTCCTGAGAGCCTCCATGTTGCTCAAATGTGACCACTCTCTAAGCCAAACTCAACATATAAATGCATTACCTTCCTCCCCAGCATGGGACATGATTCCCGGGGATGAGCCTCCCTGGTACCAAGGGACTACTTCCAAGCACCAGCTGATGATGTAACTAGAAAAAGGCCTTGAATAAAAGAGTCAACTCAGACTAGCAGAATATTTCAGGCTACATGTAATATCAGGTGTTAAAACCTGCTCTTTTTTTTAAAGATTTATTTATTTTTTATTTTATTTCTCCCCCGCCCTCCTCACCCCAGTTGTCTGTTCTCTGTGTCTATTTGCTGCATGTTCTTCTTTGTCCACTTCTGTTGTTGTCAGCAGCATGGAAATCTTTGTTTTCTTTTTGTTGCATCATCTTGTTGCATCAGCTCTCCATGTGTGCAGTGCCATTCTTGGGCAGGCTGCACTTTCTTTCATGCCGGGTGGCTCTCCTTACAAGGTGCACTCCTTGTACATGGGGCTCCCCTATGCAGGGACACCCCTGCATGGCATGGTACTCCTTGCATGCATCAGCATTATGTGTGGGCCAGCTCCACATGGGTCAAGGAGGCCCAGGGTTTGAACCACTGACCTCCCATGTAGTAGACAGATGCCCCAACCTCTGGGCCAAGTCCGCTTCCCTTAAAAACTGCTTTTTGACCTTGGATAAAAAGGGGAAATGGAAAGGACAAATGAGTTTATAAGGTTATTTGTCTCCAAAAAAAAGAGTCACGTGGTCATCAGAGGGGCGGTGCTTATGCATGCCTCAGCAGGGTCGCAGAGATAGCCAAAGTTAATACAAGACCAGATACTTGTTCTCCTGAGGGCTACAGAGACCCACAGGATCTATGGTCATGGAAAATGACTCTGGAGTTCTGTGCCATGTCAGTTGGCCCTACTTTGTAGTTTGTGTTCCTGAGCATGAAGGAGTTGAACTCAGATGTGACCTTTCTACACATGCCTCTTCTGTTACTTTTACTGGACCTGTGGTTGATGCTGGGGTTGGTGTATACTCAGGAGACCTGAATCTCTGGACTGTCCATGTGACAGCCATGCCCTGAGCCTCAGCAGACTTGCAATTCCTACCCTCTGGTTTATTGAACTTACCCCTGTCAGCTAACAGGGATGTGAAGAAGGTCAACCACCACACCAGGGAACCAAGAGTGCCTACAACTGCAAGCAGGAGAATTGCATCCATATTCCACTTGGAATCTAAGCCCCTTCTTGATATAGAGGTGGAGTGGACATAACCACCCCAGGGTCCACAGGATGGAGGAATAGAGTATGGGTTATAGTGGACTCACTGGTATTCTACTCTGGATGTATTGTGATTAGTAATGGAAGAAATTGTAGCATTGATATGGAGAAGGTGGCCACAGTAGCTGCTGAGGATAGGGAGAGGGAAGAAGAGATATGATGTAGGGGCATTTTCAGGACTTGGAGTTGTCCTGGGTGGCACTGCAGGGACAGATGCTGGACATTGTATGTCCTGCCATGGCCCACCGGGTGGACTGGGGGGAGTGTAAATTACAGTATAAACCATTATCCATGTGGTACAGCAGTGCTACAAAATGTATTCACCAAATGCAATGAATGTCCCATGATGATGAAAGAGGTTGTTGATATGGGAGGAGTGGGGGGTACACGGAGACCTCATATTTTTTTTAATGTAACATTTTAAAAAATAGAGAAAAAAAGAAACCTCTTCTTAATGTATTGTGCTGTCATTTTATAAAAGAACATCGTTTACATTTCATTTGCTACATGTTTTCCTACAACACAATAATGTAAAAATGCATAGTCTCATGTGTAGGAATATCCCATGGATGTTAATTTTTATTAATATATGATAACCAAACAGAATCTCAGGAGAGAAAGTAGGGTAGTATTTTTTCAGGGCATCAAAAATTTTATTTTATTTTATTTTATTTATTTTTTTAGTTGCAGGATTCCATTATATCTTTTTTTATTATTTATTATTATTTTTTTTAATTACATTATGAAAAATATGAGGTCCCATTCAACCCCACCACCCCCGCCCCCCACTCCCCCCACAGCAACACTCTCTCCCATCATCATGACACATCCATTGCACCTGGTAAGTTCATCTCTGAGCATCACTGCACCCCATAGTCAATGGTCCACATCATAGCCCAGACTCTCTCACGTTCCATCCAGTGGGCCCTGGGGGGATCTATAATGTCCCGTAATTGTCCATGAAGCACTATCCAGGACAACTCCACGTCCCGAAAACGCCTCCACATCTCATCTCTTCCTCCCGTTCCCCACACCCAGCAGCCACCATGGCTACCGTTCCCACACCCATTCCACATTTTCTCTGTGGACATTGGATTGGTTGTGTCCATTGCACATCTATGTCAAGTGAGGGCTTAGATTCCACATGGGTACTGGATGCACTCCTCCCGCTTCCAGTTGTAGACACTCTAGGCTCCATGTTGTGGTGGTTGACCTTCTTCAACTGCATGTTAGCTGAGTGGAGTAAGTCCAATAAATCAAAGTGTAGGAGCTGAAGTCTGTTGAGGCTCTGGGCCTGGGTGTCATATTATCAGTCCAGAGATTCAAATCCCCTACATATATCTTAAACCCAGCACCGACTACAATTCCAATAAAGTAGCATGCAAGTCTTGTGAAAAGAGATCCCCTCTGAGTCCAATTCCATCACGCAGAAACACCAGCTCCAAAGAAGGGCCATCTGTCATGGCAGCGAACCCCTTCTGCCATGACCATAGAACCCGTGGGTCTCTTTATCCCTCAAAAGAACCAATACCTGGGGTTGTATCTACCTTATCTGTCTCTTAGACTCTGTTCAGTTGTACATAGGGGTATTCCTTCTGACAACCTCCAGACTCTTTTTTAGAGACTCACAGCCTTATAATCTCATTTCTCCTTTCCATTTCCCCCTTACATTAGGTCAAACAGCTTCCCGAAGTCATGTTATTATATGTAGACAGGTATATTCTGCTGTTCCGCATTGAATCTTTAATTCAAGGTCATTTTCTAGTTGCTTCTTCAGCTGGTATGTGGTAGGGATCCCTCGGTGCCAGGGAGGCTCATCCCCAGGTGTCATGTCCCATGCATCTACACGCTGAGTTTGGCTGTGAGAGTGGCCACATTTGAGTAACATGCAGGCTGTCAGGAGGAAACCCCCAGGCACAATGCTACTCTAGGCCTTGTTCTTATTGCAGGTGTATAGGCTCAAAAGTGTAACCATTAGTATCACGAGCCCACTGTTGGGCCCTCCTTCCTTCCTGGTTCTTGCCGTTGCACCTGGAGGATTGCCGCTGCTCTCCTAGGGCCCACAACAGTGACCCCCCGGCCAGGAGCCCAGTACCCCCCCAGCTGTTGTTTTTGTTTCCACTATGAGTATATATAGACATTACCATATACCCTGGGCATATGCCCTGTATAACTCCCTGTCAACCATATATATCCTGTCAATAACATCCCATATCAGTATTCCTCCGCTGCCATTGTTGAACCACTCTGTGATCCAAAACTTCCCGTAAAGTGAATCCCAACATAATGTCGACTTCAGAAGAGTCTTAGATCACCGAAATTCATATATACAATATACAGTATTTCCCCAGATCCACCATAAAACCTTTTCCCTTGCACAGCAATAATCTTTTAACTTATTCATATCATATTTCCTGAAACTGATGTACAGATTCCAACACTATAGTTTTCAAACAAGGTGACATTTGTGCTTACTATGTGGTCCATATTTTAGGCTGTACAGTTTTCTAAATTTTTAGTTATCCTATGTTTTGTCTTATGGTTTTCATTATTAGTCTGTCGTCCCCTATATGTTTTTGGTGTAATATTAGCTGTTTTATATTCATCCTCGTGTACTCTCACATAACTCCTCTTTTGCCCCCTTATTTACCTTTGTTCCATCCATTGCACATCCATTTTCCCCTCCCCTTAGGGCCCACAATGCCTGCCAATCTAATACCCTGGGAGCCGTCCTTTCTCACGAGAGATACAGTTCTCTCTATTCGATGGCATTAGTCTTCCCCAGGACATGGGTCCACCCCACCCAATGGTAGAACCCATCTTGGCAAAATGAGCCTTCAGCTATTCCCTCCGGAGTCCGTCATGCATCAGACCATACCCCCTGAGCGTCCTAACCAGGTAACCCTCCTACTTATACTTTGATACGTTTTACTCAACATTTAGTTCTCAACGAACTTCTGACACTCTCCCATATTCGTATGTTGCCCCTCCCTCCCACCTATTTCTTGGACAATATTACCCCTCTTCCCATCCCCAGCCCCTCTCAAACCCAGAAAACCCCACCCGAAGGTAACCCCTTGCCCCCATTTTGTCCCTTCTTTGTACTCATACTTACCGCCAGCTCATCACAGATTCCACCCCTGCAGACATTAACTCACATCCTTCCTCTACCCCCCGATTTCCTGTAAGCCACTTTTCCAGACTCTAGCTCTCTGAGGCAGTTAACTTATTTCATATCATTGAGGTCATATAGTATTTGTCCTTCAATGCCTGGGTTGCTTCACTCAACATAAGATTCTCAAGGTTCATCCATGTTATCACGTGCGATTGTAGTGTATTGGTTCTTACAGCTGAGTAGTATTCCATTGTGTGTATATACCACATTTTATTGATCCACTCATCTGTTGATGGACATTTGGATTGATTCCAACTTTTGGCGATAGTGAACAATGCTGCTATGAACATTGGTGTACATATATCGGTTTGTGTCCTTGTTTTCAGATCTGATGGGTATATACCCAGCAGTGGTATTGCTGGGTCATATGGCAAATCTATGGATTATTAAATGTTGCCTGACCACCAGGTGGAAAATTATTTTAATTTACATTTTACACAGTATGACTTTTGATACTGATTTTATTTAAAAAGCAACATATAATAATTTCTCTCTAATCATCACATTTTCACAGGTTATGTATATAATTTTTCCAACAACTAAGATATCCCCTTTTACTTTTTACTTTTTATTTTCAACATGTCTTTGCCATTTTTAATAGCTTCTTAGATACTTCCTGGTTTCATTGTGTTTATTCAGTAACCTAGATTAAATAATCAACCAAGTGATTTACAATATCACCACATTTATTTTATTTATAATTTATTTTTTATATTATATATATATTACATACTGTAATTCTTATTGAAACTGGAAATTGGGAAGTTAATATAAGCAATACTAAAAGAGTAGGTAATTGAAAGGTCAATGACACGACCTTTAAAAATGTAAGTGTTCAATGTCAGATTTTTTGCCTCAGATAGTGCATTGCTGCATGGAGCATTTCCTCTAGCACAATACCTGATCATAATGAGATTCAGTTTCCCACCACCCCAATCCACACTACAAATTCAGGTTCAAAATTCACCACCACAATTGAGCTTTTTGAAGACCACATGATCCACGGGATACCATTTTCTGGGTCCTTTATTAAATCCTGATGATCTAAAAATAAAACAACTCTCCACTGATGTCTTACATATTCATTATTAGAGGGCCAGGAGAACCTTTCAACACTATTCCATATTCCTCCATATTTTAATGTACTTGAGCTTACTCAACAGTGTATGATAATTAACTTCAAATAATTATTATTCATTGTGATCTGTGTTTCAACCTCTCTAGAAGTATAAAATATCTGTATTGCCCCAGTTTCTACTCAATGTCAGCATACACTTTGCATTAGTCAGGGTTCTCTAGGGAAACAGATCAACAAGAGGTATCTGTCAATACTATGCAGTTTTATAAGGGTCTCTCACATGACCATGGAGATCCACAAATCCAGGTTCTGTAGGCAGGCTGCAACCAGGGGCTCTGATGAAAGTCCAGTGAAGGTTCTTGATGAGTTCTGGAAGACATTGGCTGTCCAATGGTGAGCTGTGAAATTCTCATTCAATGCTGGAATCACTTCCCCTTTTAAGGCATTTAACTGATAAGATAAAGCATCATCCATTGACAGCAATCTCCCTGATTGATATAATTTTAATCAACTATCTATGATTTACCACAGCAGCAAAGTCAATGGTGACTAAAGTCCATAAATGCCCTTGTATTACAGTTAGCCCAATACTTGCTTTAACAAACAACTGGGCACAATTACTTGGCCCAGTTGACACATTAGCCTAACCATCACAGTCCACCCCTTGTCAACTTGGCAATCATACACATTACCTTAAACCATACTTAGTCTCTAAGTAAAAATTTAAAAAATGCATATATATATCCACCTAAGAATGTTCAATTCTCCTGAGTACAACCAGAAATGCATTAATTCTATAGAGAATAGGGTGCAAGATCTTGGGTAATATTCACCCTTAAATTTGACATCCTCAAATATTATGACATGAAACTGATCCAACTTGTTATATGATAAGGGAAAAGTTTGGGAAGAAGACAAAGAAATTCATTTTGTGTACATATACAGTCATCATCATAATGAAACAAGGAAGAGTCTTAACCATTACAGTCCTCATTTCTGCAACTGTTCACGTGGTCAAAGTTCATATTTATCACTACCTTCTTCCACTACCCATTCCATGTTTCCATTACTCTCAGCTAGCACTTCAGCTGCCCATTGTTCTTGGCCTGGTGAGGTGACCCAAACTTTCATTCCTGAAGATTCTGGGCCATTGTTAGTTCTACTTAGATTGGATTGTTGCAATTTTCCATTGACTTTAATCATAGGGTATGGCAATACTAGGAGATGTCCTAGAGGATCTCCTGTATTCCAGGCAAACTATTCTTTACCCCCATGTAGATGCAGTCCTATTTCCACTTGATACTCAGTATCAATCACTCCAGTCAATACAGAAATTTCCTTCTTTACCTGTTGATTCAGAGGGAAGAGCCTAAAGTGGCCAGGTGGCAGTCTTAACTTCCAGTTCAATGGAATCATTGCTGTGTTCCCTGGTGGCAGCACTCCTCCTTTTGGGACTAAAACCTATAGACCAACAGAACTTGACGTTGCAGGGACAGGAAGCAAAAATCTTCCTAGTGGGTCACTAGGGGTAATAGTGAGTGGTGCCACTCTCATTTCTACCCCTTGTTTCCTGTACCCATGGATCCTGGTTATAGCAGAAAGAGCACCATGGTGTGGATGCTGATTTAGAGCATACACAGCCTCCTGGAGAACATTGATTCAGCTCTGCAAGTTATTTTGACCTATAACTGAGTCTCCAAAGCCCATTCCACCTTTCTATCAATCCAGCTGCCTCGAGATGATGGCGAATATTTTTTTTTCATTTATATCTTTTTTTTTAATTTTTTAATTCATTAAAAAAAAATATTACATTCAAAAAATATGAGATCCCATTCAACCCCACCACCCCCACCCCACCACTCCCCCCACAGCAACACTCTCTCCCATCATCAAGACATATCCATTGCATTTGGTAAGTATATCTCTGGGCATCGCTGCACCTCATGGTCCATGGTCCACATCATAGCCCATACTCTTCCACCTTCCATCCAGTGGGCCCTGGGAGGATCTACAATGTCCGGTAATTGTCCCTGAAGCACCACTCAGGACAACTCCAAGTCCCGAAAATGGATGGCGAATATTAAGACCAGTGAATTCCATGGGCATGTGTCCATTCCCACATATCATTTGCTGTGAAATGGGTTCCTTGATCAAAGGCAATGCTGTGTAGAATACCATGGGGGTAGATAAGACATTCAGTAAGTTCACAGATAGTAGTTTTGGAAGAAGCATTGCATACAGGAAATGCAAACCCATACCAGAGTATGTGTCTATTCCAGTTAAAGCAAATCACTGTCCTTTCCATAGTGGAAGTTGTCCAATGTAGTCAACTTGCCACCAGGTAGCAGACTGGTCATTTCGAGGAATGGTGCCATATGAGTGTGGGTCTCTGCTGCTGGCAGACTGGCCACTAAGCCAGTGGCTTTAGCCAAGTCAGCCTTGGTGAGGGGAAATCCATGTTGCTGAGCCCATGCGTAACCTCCATCCCTACCTCCATAGATACTTTGTTCATGAGCCCATTGGACAGTGACAGAAGTGGCAGGGGAAAGAGGCTGAGCATTAGCCACAGAGCAGGTCATCTTATCCACTTGATTATTAAAAATTTTCCCCTGCTGAAATCACCCTCTGGTGAGCATTCATGTGGGACACTAATATTTTCATGTTTTTTGCCCATTCAAAAAGGTCTATCCACATAACTCTTCCCTAGTCTTCTTTGTCACCAATTTTCCAATCATGTTCCTTCTAAGTCCCTGACCATCCAGCCAAACCATTGGCAATAGCCCATGAATCTGTACAAATGCACCTCTGGCCAATTCTTCTAAGCAAAATGAACAACCAGATGCACTGCCCAAAGTTCTGCCCAGTGGGAGGATTTGCCCTTACCATTATCCTTCAGGGATGTCCCAGAAAGGGGTTGCAGTGCTGCATCTGTCCACTTTAGGGTGGTACCTGCATATCATGCTGACCCATCTATAAACCAGATCAGATAAATCAAGGGGGAAATGGAAAGAACAAATGAGTTTATATAGCTATAAGTCTCTAAAAAAGAGTCTGGAGATTATCAGAGGGATTGCCCTTATGCACACCTGAGCAGAGTCCCAGAGACAGATAAAGTATATACAACCCCAGGTATTGGTTCTTCTGAGGGCTACAAAGACCCATAGGTTTTATGGTCATGGAAGATGGAGTTCACTTCCATGTTAGTTGGTCCTTCTTTGGAGTTGGTGTTTCTGTGTGTTGGAGCTGGACTCAGATGTGGTCTCTTTTCACAAGCCTTTCCTGTTACTTCACCAGAATTGTAGTTGGTGCTGGGGTTTAAGGTATATCTAGGGGATCTGAATCTCTGAACTGACCATATGATAGCCAGGCCCTGAGCCTCAACAGAGTTCAGCTCCTACACTCTGGTTTATTGGACTTACCCCACTCAGCTAACATGGAGTTGAAGAAGGTCAACCACCACACCATGGAGCCAAGAGTGCCTACGACTGAAAGCAGGAGGATTGCATCCAGCATCCATGTGGAATCTAAGCCCCCTCTTGACATAGATGTGGAATGGACACAACCAATCCAAGGTCCACAGGATGGAGGAATAGAATATGGATTAGAGTGGACTTACTGATATTCTATTCATGAACTATTGTGATTAGTAATCAAAGAAAATGTGGCATTGGTGTGGAGAAAGTGGCCATGGTGTCTGCTGGGTGTGGAGAATGGGAGGAAGAGATGAGATGTGGAGGCGTTTTTGGGACTTGGAGTTTCCCTGGGTGGTGCTGTAGGGACAATTACTGGACACTGTAGGTCCTCCCATGGCCCACTGGATGGAACGTGGGAGAATGTGGGCTATGATGTGGACCATTGACCATGAGGTGCAGTGATGCTCCGAGATGTATTCACCAAATGCAATGAGTGTGTCATGATGATGGAGGAGAATGCTGCTATGGGGGGAGTAGTGGGGTGAGGGGAGTGGGGGGTATATGGGGACCTCATATTTTTTTAATGTAATATTAAAAAAAAAAAAAAAAACAAAAAAAACCAGGTCAGAGTTTTCTCATCTCCAGTCAACTGATTGTAAGGAACTTCCCAAGTAGCCAAAGCTGTGGGCTGGGAAAGAGAAGGTAACATAGCAGAGGTGGTGACCATGGGCATTTGGGCTACTTCCTCTTGTAACTTGTGCCTTTAGGAACCCTCAAGCCCTATCTCATATATACCACTTTCACATTATGGAGTGCTGCTGTGCATGCCCAACTTTATGGTTTGATGGGTCACACAATACCCAGCTCATGATAGGCAATTCAGGTCTCATGGTAACTTGATGGCACATGGTTAAGTATTCAGGCTCTACTAAGGCCCAGTAGCAGGCCAAAAGCTGTTTCTCAAAAGTGGAGTAGTTATCTGCAGAGGATGGCAGTGCTTAGGCCCAAAATCCTGAGGGTCAGCATTGTGATTCTCCTATAGTGGTCTGCCAAACACTCCAGATAGAACCTCTGTTTGCCACTGAAACTTCCAGCACCATTGGATCTGTTTGATCATATGGCCTAAGTGATAGTGCAACTTAACAGCAGCCTGGACCTGTCACAGAACCTCCTCTTGTTTCAGCCCCCAATCAAAACTAGCAGCTTTCCTGATCACCTGGTAAATGGGCCACAGTAGCACACCCAAATGAGGAATGTATTGTCTCCAAAATTCTAAGAGACAAATGAGGCGGCAGACTTGGCCCAGTGGTTAGGGCATCTGTCTACCACATGGGAGGTCCACAGTTCAAACCTTGGGCCTCCTTGACCCATATGGACCTGGCCCATGCACAATGCTGATGTGCACAAGGAGTGCCCTGCCACACAGGGGTGACCCCTGCATAGGAGAGCCCCATGCTCAAGGAGTGTACCCCATAAGGAGAGCTGCCCAGCATGAAAGAAAATGCAGCCTGCCCAGGAATGGTGCCACACACACAGAGAGCTGACACAACAAGATGACACAACAAAAAGAAACACATAGAGGTGCAACAGACACAACCAATCCAAGGCCCACAGAGAAAAGGTGGCATTGGAATGGGAAAAGTGGACATGGTGGCTGATGGTTATGAGGAATGGCAGGAAGAGATGAGATGTGGAGGTGCCTTTGGGACTTGGAGTTGCCCTAGATGGTGCTTCAGGGGCAATCACTGGACATTGTAAATCCTCCCAGGGACCACTGGATGGAATGTGGGAGAGTATGGGCCATGATGTGGACCATTGACCATGAGGTGCAGAGATGTCCAGAGATGTATTTACCAAATGCAATGGATGTGTCATGATGAAGGGAGTGAGTGTTGCTGGGGGGGGGGGGGGAGTGGTGGGGTGGGGGTGGTGGGGTTGAATGGGACCTCATATAATTTTTTTTTATGTAATATTTTTACAAAATCAATAAAAAATTTAAAAAAACAACAACACAGTACACTGATCTTCCACAGACTTCACCAGCTTTACATGCAATCATTTGTGTGTTTGTGATGGGTTTAGTTCTATGCAATTTTATCATCCCCACAAGGATCGATTGTACTGTGTTTTTTTAAAAAGGCAAATCAATTTTATTGATACTTATTAATAAAGCATACAATCCAGAAAAAAAAAAAAAGAAACACAGATTACCGTGCCACTGACAACAACAGAAGTGGACAAAGAATAAGATGCAGCAAATAGACACAGAGAACAGACAACCAGGGTGGGGGGGAGGGGAAATAAATAAATAATTTTAAAAAAGAGAGAAATGAAGCATTGTAGCTCTTTATTGGTCATAGGAGGGGCCAATGCAATAGCTTATCCTCCACTTTAGTAGGGATTTCCCAACATGCCAACACCACTGGACACATAGAAATTTCATTGAGGTGGAAGTGTAGTGGAAGCAGAGAGGATTTAGTGATCATGTATTGAAGGCTAGGATGCAGAAATTCTCTGAGAAGGAAGATTTATTATGATTGGCCAGGTCCGGCAGACTCCTGTCCAAAAGCCAAGCCCACAGTAGGGGCTTTAGGTTGTTTTTATACAAGAGATGCATAGGGTGGGGCCAGGAGAGGTTTAGGGGTCAAAAAGACTTTCTTTGTTAGTTTTTTTAGGGTTTAGGAGTTTGTTTGAATACCAGGTAAGCTTAATTAACATATTGCCTACATTCCAGGTAAACTTGAATTAACACATCACCCACATTCCAGGTATGTCTGAACTAACATATTGTCCACATTCCATCTGGATGTAACTTTGAATACACATTCAGTCTATATCTTTTCTGAGTATTCAAAGCCTATAGAGCCTAAAACAGTTAATTGGCTTTCTAGAAACTAGGTACACTTGGATACAGAATTAGATAAGTTTGAATGCATACACAGGCTGTATTATATCTCCCCTTATATGCATTGCTTAAGTTTGTTAAGCTTTGGTATTACTGTTTTTGGAGTTATGAGGGGGGTCGCTCTCTGTGTTCTTACTGCATTATTTATTAAAGTGTGTTTTCTAGTTATTATTAAGGGGAGGATGCAGGGAAGAATGATGAGACCATGGGAGTAGTTTCTCTTTTCAGTTAAGCTAAAAGAGATGAAAAGAGGCAAGGTTTTTTTTTTTTTTTTTTTTAAATATATTTTTATTACAGAAGTTGTGAATTTACAAAACAATGAAGTACATGTGTAAGATTCTCATACAACATCCCTTCACCAACACACCACACTGTGATGGAACATTTGTTACAGATTATGAGATAATAACATCAGACTATGATCACCAATGATGGTCCATAGCTTTCATTTGGCTTTTCCATACTCCCCTATTACCAACAATGTACATCTTTGGCATAGATGCATGAATATTACAGTATTGCTGTTAATCACAGTCTATAGGTCATACCAATTGTATTTTTTCATGCTGTAGTATGGAGTAAATGTATATTGATTTCTTTTATAATTATTTGGGCTTCTGATTGTTAAGACCTTTTAAGAAATTTGAATTGCAACGCATATGGCTAATTCATGTCAAGTCATTGTATTTGGGTAATTCCTGTTTATGGAATAGGAATTATTCCTGTTCTGATGAGGTCATTTGCAGGACAATTGTCTTGGCATGGCCCTCTCTCACTATTTTCTGATTTCTAGACTACTGGGTATCAGGCAAATGTATTATTCCTGAGGGCGAAAATAACTTTTCAAGAATCTAGGCTTGTGGAGAGAGCTTAGTTAGTCCATTATTTCTAAGACTTTCCTACTACCAACATGAAATTTTCCATCTTTTTCTTTTTCCTTTACTTTCAAAATATTTGAAGGATATGTACAGATATAATCTAAAAATAATGAGAAAAGGCAAACAGTGGTATTTTAAAACTAAATTCTACCTGCAGTTTGAATTTGGCTAGGACCTCCAACTGTCCAGGGCGGTTTGAAGACAATGCTGTCCAGCCTAACAAAGGAGAAGAAACTATTACTTTGTGTCACTACTTTACCCGCCCTCACCCCCAGTCTCCTTCCCCTCAATACAACAAATCCTGATCCCTTCAACGCTGCAAATCCTTTAACTTGTGCTGACACAGAAAGGAAAGGGAATGGGGTGGTAGAGGGAAAGTCATTTAAAAATGAAAAATGAACAGGTGTGAAAACATAATCAATGCATGTGTAACCACTTTAGGTCATGAGAACAAAATGTTGGGAAAAGAAGTTTGACAGAGGAAGGGAGCCTTAGTACAACTTCAGAACATCTTTTTAAAAATGGAAAGAGAATTTTAAAAAAAATGGGCAGAAGAGATAATATTCAAACCCCCAAAGGTACTGTTCAAATATTTATTGCCTCTGTTGTTAGGTGTCTAACATGCTTGTTTATGAAAGAAAAATAATGCTAAGGTGGAATGGAACTTTTCTAAATTCCAAGATATAGGAGCCAAATACGTATATAAGACTATATTATTCTGTGAACAAATTATTTTACAGCTATCATTAGGTTTCTATTATACTTTATATTTAATTTCAGTGGGTCTTTTTCCTCCCACTCTAGACTTACTTTTTTTCCACTTCTCTGAGGATATTACTAACCTTGACTTTTACGCTTCTATCCCGAGTCCAAAGTCTCCCAGAAGGTGATTTTATAAGCTTTTGGTACACTAATGGTATATTAGTATTTGTTTAACCATGTTTCCATACTATAATTCTCTTCTGAGATCCCACCATGTTATAGTTTCTATGCTATTTCTTTTTTTTTTTTAATTGACTTTGTAATAATATTACATTAAAAATATATATGTGAGGTCCCATTCAACCCCACCCCCCCACCCCCCCTCTTCCCCCCCCCCCCCAACAACACTCGTTCCCATCATCATGACACATCCATTGGATTTGGTAAGTACATCTTTGGGCACCTCTGCACCTCATAGACAATGGTTCACATCATGGCCCATACTCTCCTCCATTCCATCCAGTGGGCCCTGTGAGGATTTACAATGTCCGGTGATTACCTCTGAAGCACCATCCAGGGCAGCTCCATGTCCCGAAGACGCCTCCACCTCTCATCTCTTCCTGCCTTTCCCCATACCCTTTGTCCATTATGTCCACTTTTCCCAATCCAATGCCACCTCTTCTATGTGGACATTGGATTGGTTGTGTCCATTGCACCTCTATGTCAAGAGGAGGCTCAGATTCCACATGGATGCTGGATGCAATCCTCCCATTTTCAGTTGTAATCATTCTAGGCTCCATGGTGTAGTGGTTGTCCTTCTTCAACTCCATCTTAGCTGAGTGTGGTAAGTCCAATAGATCAGATTGTAGGTGCTGGAGTCTGTTGAGGCTCAGGACCTGGCTATCACATTGTCAGTCCAGAGATTCAAATCCCCTAAATATATCTTAAACCCCAACATTAACTGCATCTCCAGCACATTAGCATGAAAGTCTTATGAAGGGAGATCCCATCTGAGTCCAGATTCATCACACATAAACACCATTTCCAAAGAGGGGCCATCTGACCTGGTAGTTAACCCCATCGGCCATGACCATAACTCCCATGGGTCTCTTTAGCCCTCAAAGGAACCAATATCTGGGGGTTGTATCTGCTTTATCTGTCTCTCTGACTCTGCTCAGTTGTGCATGAGGGCAATCCTTCTGCCAGCCTCCAGACTCTTTTTTAGAAACTCGTAGCCATATAAACTCATTTCTCCTTTCCATTTCCCCCTTACTTTAGGTCAAACAGCATTTTAAAGTCATGGTATTTTATGTAGACATGGATATTCTGCTGATCTGCATTGAATCTTCCGTATAAGGTCATTTTCCAGTTGCATCATCAGTTAGTAGTTGATAGTGGTCAAGAGGCAAGGTTTTTAAAGGGAAGTCTGGTTTGCCTTTTTCCTAGCAAGAGGTATTTGGGCTATAGTTAGAGGATGATTTTGACATAAACACTACTTAGCTTTGTCTTTTGAAGGGGTATCTCAGGCTGTCCAATAACTGGCACTCATGTGTTCTATCAGGTGCTTCTGCTGAACTGGCACTCTCCTGGGCGGCTGGCTTTATTCAGGATTAGTGCACCAAACTGGACATTCCTTTAACTTTTTTTTTAAGGTTTATTTTTTATTTATTTCTTTCCCCTCCCCCCCCCCAGTTGTCTGTTCTGTGTCCATTCTCTGTGTGTTCTGTGACCACTTCTATCTTTATCAGTGGCACTGGGAATATGTTTCTTTTTGTTGCATCATCTTGTGTCAGCTCTCCATGTATGCTGCGCCATTCTTGGGCAGGCTGTACTTTCTTTTGTGCTGGGTGGCTCTCCTTACAGGGCACACTCCTTGTATGTGGGGCTCCCCTATGCAGGGACACCTCTGCGTGGTATGGGCACTCCTTTGCATGTATCAGCACTGCACATGGGCCAGCTCCACATGGGTCAAGGAGGCCCAGGGTTTGAACCTGTGGACTTCCCATGTGGTAGGCGGATGCCCTATCCATTGGGCCAAGTCCACTTTCCTCCTTTAACTTTAATATGTGTAGGAGTGATCAGATCTATAGAGTAAATTTTTTATATTTTGGCTCTAATTGAGCAACTCCTGTTAAATTTTTTTTTTTTACTGTATTTACCTGTTGCTGCCTCCCTTCACCCCTCCTCCTAGCCTTTGTTATCTCCCTTTTCCAGCCGTTGCTATCCTTCACCGCCTACCTCATAGCTGCCTGCACAGCTCCGCCTATCCACTACCGCCCCGTAGTTCATCCGCCCCCGTTCCTACCCCTCCCTTGACCCGACCTTATATAATCAAGTGTATTTCCGCAATAAAGTGGACTAGCTCACTCTCACAGGCTGTCTCCGTGGTTTTTACCGCGTGTCCCCCACACCTGGAGAACCTAGGCCTACGCGCTGGCCTAGGGGCTCACCGCCGAGCCGTGGAAGCCTGCCCGGTCCTCATGGGTTGCTAACTCAAAGTAGCAAGCTCAAAATAGCAAGCCCACAGTTGGGGGCTCGCCCGGGATCCTTTCCTTCCACCGCCCTCCGGCCCCTCTCTGCTGCTGCTGCTGCTGTCTACAGGCGACCATTTCAGCTCTCCAGGTAGGGACCCCATTGCCGTCTTTTCTTCTCCCACTATGGGCGCCTCTCTCTCCTCACACCATACCCCTCAGGTTCGGCTTTTAGCCGCCCTGCTTGATGCCAATGGAGTCCGCGTTTCCCTGAAACAGCTCCAAAAATACTGGGACCTGCTATTCCCTTTTAATCCGTGGCTCGCCACCTGCCAGCTCTGGAGCCCAGACACATACTCTCGACTCATAGATCAAGTCACCTCCGCCATAGAGCATGAAAAGCGGTCTTTTCCGCCCGGCCTGCTGCCTGCTCTAGTAGCCATACGCGCCTGTCTCCTTGGTGCGCCGTCAGAAGCCATCCGAGACAAATCGGTTAAGCAACCCAATGACTATGAGCCCGATGATCCTGGCGACACAAATTCTCTGTCTGACCAGCTCGCCGCCGCGCTCGAGCGCGAACCTCCCCGCCCGCGCTCCCCACGACCCGCAGAAGCCGCTTCAGTAGCTCCTCAAAATAGCGGACTTTCTCCCTCTTCTTCCACCTCTGCCCAAAATGGCGCACTTCCGGCTTCTTCTTCACCTATACCCGAGCCCGCTGGCGGGAACAAAGGCGCTTCCTCTCACCTTTACCCGCCCCTCCCTGTCCCGTCATCTTCCGGCCCTGCCCCGGAAATAATGCAGCCGCCATCTTGGCCGGCGCCCGGAAATGACGCGACTTCGCCGCCATCTTGGCCGGCGCCCGGAAATGACGCGACTTCGCCGCCATCTTGGCCGGCGCCCGGAAATGACGTGATTTCGCCGCCATCTTGGCCGGCGCCCGGAAATGACGTAACTACACCGCCATCTTGGCAGGCGCCCGGAAGTGATGTAGCCGCTCCGCCATCTTGTCCAGCGCCCAAAAATATCCTGCCACCAGTTTGTTGCCGCCTTGACGCTGCTAAGCCATCATTCTCTCATCTGTTTCCCGCTACCGTTCGTCCCTCGCCACCACCGTATGGCAGCAGCCCCACCTGCTTCTAGCGAAGCACATTCTCCCGCCCCCCAGCTATACCTGCTCAACCCACTGCCCACACAGCAATGCCCTCAAACTTGGCTTCCCTTCACAGCAGAAGAAGTTAAAACTCTTCGTAAAGCCATTAAAGAAGACGGCATTGATAGTCCATATATTCAACAACTAATAGAAGAGTTGGGGGTTCAGCTTGTTCTTCCCTATGATTGGATTTCTCTAGCTCATTCCATCCTTCAGCCAGGCCAGTTCCTTGAATGGCGCGCTCACTATCAAGTAGCTGTTGATCAACAAGTAGTGGAAAATGTTCGAGCGGGTGTCCAAGATCCAGCTGATGCCTACACAGGGGTTAACAACTATGCTGACCCTCGTTCCTATGTGAACATAGACCCAGGGTTTTGGCTCCGAGTGAAAGTTCTCGTTCAGCGGTCATTCTCTTTAATTTCCACCAAACAACCCACCAAGTTCGCGCAAATGCTTCAAGACTCGCAAGAAACCTTTCCGGCATTTGTCGCCCGCGTTATCGAAGCATGCCAACGTAAAATTACTAACGAAGATGCTCAGTTTGCGTTAGCAAAAGAACTCATTCTCGATGGGTGCCTCGCACCCTTCCGAGCTGTCATCCTTCCTATCCGCGACAAGCCGATGCACGAATGGGTCCTAGCTTGTCGAGACATTGACCCACAGACTAAAGCACTTACTGCTGCCTTCGCTTCCGCCATGGCTGTCTCATCTGCCTCCACTTCTGCCTGCTTTCGATGCGGTCAGCCCGGTCATTTTGTTCACGAGTGCCCTCAACCGGCAGCTCCCCGCCCTGCCGTAGCACTGCACAGACCAAGAGGTCCCCCCACGCCATGCCCGCGCTGTGGTAAAGGGTATCACTGGGCCCGTGACTGCCGCTCAGCGCAACGTTTTTCTCAGCCTTTAAACTTCCAGCGGGGCAGGCCTCAGCCCCTCCCCCGAGAGGCCCTCCACAAAGCTCCAAAACCCTAATGTGGACCATGCCTATCAAACGTCACCAAAAACCTTCACTAGAACTTAAAATAGAGGGACAATGGCTTGACGGACTCTTAGACTCGGGTGCCGAAATCTCTTGTATTCCCTTCGAAATCGCCGCTTTTAATCACTGGCCCCTCGAAACTGGCCCTCAAGTCATCGGCGCCACAGGAGCTGCTACTTCTTGGAAAACATCTCAGCCTCTGCATTGGAGCGACCGAGAGGGTAACGAAGGTCAAATTCGTCCACTCGTCCTCTCTTCAGTCCAAACCATCCTGTGGGGAAGAGATGTACTCAGCCAGCTAAAAGCTCGAATCACCACAGAAGCCTTCTTAGCTGCGCCGCCCCCCCCCCTTATAGGGGCCACTGCTCCTGTTTCAAAACCTGACCCTATCCCTCTGGAATGGGACACAGAGGAGCCCATCTGGGTCGAGCAGTGGCCCTTGCCAACTCACAAACTACAAGCTCTCTCTGCCCTCGTTGAAGAGCAACTACAGGCAGGGCATATTGAGCCGTCTACCAGTCCCTATAACTCGCCAGTTTTTGTCATCAACAAAAAGAACACAAGTAAGTTTCGCCTCCTCCACGACCTTCGAGAAATTAACAAGCATATTAAGCCAATGGGGTCACCTCAGCCTGGTTGCCCGCATCCCACTGCAGTCCCCCAGCATTTTTATGCAGCCACTATTGACATCAAAGATTGCTTTTTCTCCATTCCTCTTCACCCACGAGACTGTCCACGGTTTGCGTTTACAGTCCCGCGTACCAACAATCAAGGAGCAGCACTCCGATTCCAATGGCAAGTACTACCACAAGGCATGCGGAACAGTCCAACTATATGTCAGCTCTATGTCAATCATGCCATTGAGCCGCTACGCTCTAAGTTCCATCCAGAGCACACATACATCATCCACTATATGGATGACCTTCTTTTAGCAGCAAGTTCTAACACACTTCTCAATGATTTACTTTCTGCAGTTATGACGAACCTCTCAAGTCTTGGATTAATAGTGCAACCTGACAAGGTCAACCCCCAGCCACCTTTCCAGTTCTTAGGCTTTCATTTTCATCAATATATTCGGCCCACCAGCCCACAAATCCATGTTTCTGATCACATGACGCTGACTGAGCTCCAACGGCTTTGCGGACAAATCAATTGGCTTCGATCAGCACTCCCCATCACAACAGCACAAATGCAACCCCTTTTCGAGCTCCTGCAGACTAAGTGCAGTCCATCTGCTGCAGTCGTTCGCCCCATCACCATCACCCCAGCTGCCAAAGAAGCCATCCAACAAGTAAATGCTGCACTCCAGCAATGCCGCCTAGAGCGATTCTCTCCCGATCTCCCAATCCTTGCCTTAGTTTTGCCAACACCAGTCACCCCAACGGGTCTCCTATGGCAAGATGGTCCTCTTCTCTTTCTACACATGTCAAAAAGTAAACTCCCAAAAATCTGCCCATTTACAAGGGCTTGGATCACATTAGCCACTGACTTAGTACTTCTCTCCATACAAACGTACGGCGTCCCGCCACACACCATTGTTTGGCCCTTTGATGCAAAAGAAGTTACTTCCCTTATCATGAATAATGCTCAAATGCAGAGCCTGATAGAGTTCTTTCGTGGCTCCTTTGACAACCACTATCCTCATCATCCACTGCTGCAAGGTGTATCTCAATTAGCATTTTTCAACCCGTTCCGTCCGCTGCCCGCAAGAAAGCCAATCCCCTTTGCCATCACTGCTTTCACTGATGCCTCAAAAAGGGGCTTCGCTGCTGTCATATATGTGCCAGGAAAGCTTGAGCCATGACAGTTGATGTTTGCCAATCACCTTTCTGTTCAAGTGGGTGAACTCTTAGCTGTCACTGCAGTCCTCAATCTTTACCCAGACCAGCCTCTCAACATCTTTACAGACAGCTTGTACACCTTACAGGTATGTCGCAGCCTCCCACTTGCTACCTTTCTACCCAGCGACTCATCTATAGACCAAGCACTCGCCTTTGTACAGCGACTGCTTGAAGAAAGGCAACAACCCTGGTTCATCGCTCATATCAGAAGTCACTCTGGCCTGCCAGGACCACTGACTCAAGGAAATGCCCTTGCTGACGCCTTAGCGTCCGGCCGCCATGTATACCCAGCTGCCATTCGAGAAGATTCCATTGACAAAACAAGACTAGGAGACTTCGTCAACCAAGCCAAACTTTTACACTCTCAATTCCACTTCTCTGCGCGATCTATCCAGAGGCTCTTTCCAGACCTCCCCATCGAAACATGCAAACATCTTGTGTGTTCCTGCCGAACATGCACACCTTTGCTACCCCTTGGACCCTTGCAGCCCTGCGGAGCTAATCCCCGCGGCCTGCGGCCTAACTCCCGCTGGCAGCTAGACGTCACCCATGTTAGTGCTTTTGGGCGCCTTAAATGTCTTCATGTTGCAGTTGATACCTTCTCGCACCTATGCTATGCCGTGCCCCTCACAGGAGAGAGTGCCAAACATTGCATCAAAGCGCTTCGGCAAGCCATTCTATTCATGGGAATTCCCTGGGATCTCAAAACCGACAATGGACCAGCCTATCGCAGTGCCACCTTTGCCAGCTTTGTGCAGATGTACCACATCACACATCATTTCGGCATCCCCTACAACCCGCAAGGGCAAGGAATTATTGAGCGTACTCACCAGCAGCTCAAGCTACTCATTCAAAAGGAAAAAGCTTCCTCTCCCCACAAGGCCCCTGCCGACGTCATTACTGCCTGCCTTATCCATCACAATCTCCTGACCTTTGATGACAAAGGACTCTCCCCAACCCATAAACATTGGGGACCCATGTGGCAACCTTCGCAAGTTCCCCTTGTTCATTGGAAAGACCCCGCCACAAACCTTTGGCAAGATCCAGCTCCCTTGCTAGCACAGGGGAGAGGTTTTGCTTGTGTCTTCCCAGACTCCGAGCCACAACCGCTCTGGGTTCCTGGGCGCTACATCCGGCCTGCCACCGACCCCAAAGTTCCACCGAATGATGAACACACTATGCCCTCCGTAAGAGACAACATTGACTGCGGAGGCCCAGATGTCGCCCCATTCGCTCAAATCCAGCACCAACCAGCCCCTCCCTGAAATGTTTATATTAGATAAGTGCTCTCTCCGAGTTTCCTTCTGCTGATTGTCCCTCCCCTATGAGGGCTCTCTTCTCCTTTCTTTGTCTTTACAGATTCCCCAAAAAGACTCACCTCTGCACAGTCTACAAGAAGAGCCTTATTGCCGCCTCTACAACCTGCTGCTGACAAGTGCCTAACCTCCACCAAAACGTGCCTTACAACTTATCAGAGAAGAACTCTCAGTGCAGATGCTCTTCCCACTCCCCTCGCACCCTCACCCACTTTTATACTTCTTTTTTATAGTCTTCATTTTTTTAACAATCTTTTCAGCTGTCTGTCTCGCGGCTACAGCCCCAGCAGATTGGAACCTCCGCCAACGCTTTCTCCTTGCTGTCGCCTTTCTACTTCTAATTGGCTTTTTCACCTCCCTCGTTGCCCTCCTCCCATGACCACCATGCGCCCCCAAGTAAATTCACTCGAGCCTACCTCTCCAACACCACCGTCTGTGAGAACCACACCAGCTCCTTCTCGCCGCGAATGACGTCGACAACGCTTCCTTGCCCGCCGCTTAAGCCGTCTTTCCCTTGAAGATGATGACCCCATCGAGCGCCAAGTTCTCCAGCTCCTCCGACAGGCCCGCTCTGTTCACACCCCCGCCTCCTGTTCCCCTACCCTTCCCTACCTCATCCATCTCCTCATTCTCATGTTGTCTCTAGCATCCTCTGCCCAAAGCTCCTCATCCCATCAGCCATTCAACTGGACCTTGCAGACATTCCCGGAAAAACGCATTCTCGCTTATAATGTTACTAGTGTCGCTCCCTCCTTTCTCACACACGTCTGCCCTCTTGCTGGAATTTCCTTCCGTCCCGAATGCCAAGTAAGCAACATCAGAAAAGTGAAAGTAGGCCACCACTCCTCCTCATCCTGTCGAGGCGGGAATACAGCATGCCTGCTTTCTCGAAACAACCGTCTCCTTGGCCCTCAATTCAACCCTGTGTCTGGTTTTTACATCTGTCCTGCTAGTGCTCGAGGTTGTCATGACCCATCACACTTCTACTGCCCCTCTTGGGGATGTGTGACCATGGCCCATGGATGGTCCGGCGCCCCCAACAGAGACCCGTATCTCTCTCTCCAAGTAGCCAACAATTCCCGTTGGGACTTCATTTGGCTGACAGTAAAAAACCCAAACGACGATACATGGCTGGCCGCTCGCCCCTATGGACTCCGGTTGTATATGAGCAACTATGATCGTGGCGCTTTGATTGAAATCCAAAAGCGTGTTGTCTCCACCCCACCCTCTGCTATTGGTCCCAACCACATCCTTAACCCTCCTCCCTCACCCACTGTTCACCTTCTTCCGTCCTCATCTACCCCCCTCAAAATCTCTTCCACCTCGGCCGCCGTCGTCCCTTCTACAAGCCCCACTTCCCCCCCCACTTCAGGTATACAACCACATCCTCTCATCCCCTCTAGTCCCTACTTCAAACTCCTAAACACCTCCTATTCCTCTCTCAATGCCTCCCACCCCAACCTCACTCGCTCTTGCTGGTTGTGTCTTTCCCCCAGCCTCCCCCTCTATGATCCACTTGCTATCCCTTCACCACTCTTTACTTCCTCCACCGATGATTCCCCCTCTTCCTGCAATTGGAATCAATCTACTCATGTCCCACTCACTTTTACGCACATCTCTTCCAAAGGTTTATGCATTCACCCCCGTTCCTCCCACACTCCTAGCCTTACTGCCTGTACCAACTATACCTCCCCAAACATTTCTGCCAAATACTTAGTTCCCCTAAACACCACCCAATGGCTCTGCTCTTCCACCGGACTTACCCCATGCTTATCTGTTGCCACACTTAACAAGACCAAAGAAACGTGTGTTCTCATCCTCCTCACGCCTCGAGTCATCTATCACACTCCTCTACATTTCTTTGAAGCCTTTGACCACACTCAAGAAGCTATTTACCTCCACAAACGCGAACCTATTACTGCTGTACTCACTGTCACTTCCCTCCTAGCTACAGCTGGAGCTGCCACTGGTGTTGCAGCCCTAGCCACACAAGCCTCCGCCCTCCAAAACCTCAGACAAGCAGTGGACTCTGATATCATCTACCTCTGAGATGCAGTCAAATATCTTAAAGACTCCCTCAATTCCCTTTCAGAAGTTGTCCTGCAAAACCGCCGAGGCCTTGACCTCCTCCTCCTCAAAGAAGGTGGCCTATGTGCAGCTCTGGGAGAAGAATGCTGTGTCTATGCCAACTATACCAGCTTAGTAGACTCCAGCTTAAAAGAACTTGAAAAAGGTCTCAACCAACGCCGACTTGAACGAGCCCAAACTGCTGGTTCCTGGGGCTTCCTGCAGCCCCTCCTCCCCTATCTCCTCCCGCTAATAACCCCAGTTCTGCTCATCATCCTAGGTCTCACCGTTGGTCCTTGGGCCATTCGACGAATCATCCGCCTTGCCAAAGATCACGCTGACAGTGTATTTTCCTCGTTTGTTCAAATCCATTACCACCGTCTTGCTACCTCTGATCTCGCTCCTCAATCTCGCCCTTGTCCTCGCCCCCCTTCCCACCGTACTTCCCGCCTGTGAAGCTGCTTGCTGTGAAACTCCCTGACCTTAGCCGCCGGCACGGGTTTGTTTCCCTCGGCGTAAAGGGCTTGGGTGCACCCTCCGCCCCCCTTTATTGCTATACATCTGAGAGTCCTTCGCGGTTAAGCCAGCCACAGCGCTATCCACCCCAAAAAAGCGTGCGCAACATCATGTTAGATATTTCGTCTAGCACCGGCACGCACCGACCCTAAGGGCTATGCATACATTCTGGCCAAATGATATGTCATTTGCCCATCGCCAGTCAATTCTACCCCCTTTTTCTCTCACCCTCCACAGCCCATCCCCCTACTCTCTCATGCCTTTTTTTTTTTATAAAACAAAAGGAGCAATTGTTGCTGCCTCCCTTCACCCCTCCTCCTAGCCTTTGTTATCTCCCTTTTCCAGCCATTGCTATCCTTCACCGCCTACCTCATAGCTGCCTGCACAGCTCCGCCTATCCACTACCGCCCCGTAGTTCATCCGCCCCCGTTCCTACCCCTCCCTTGACCCGACCTTATATAATCAAGTGTATTTCCGCAATAAAGTGGACTAGCTCACTCTCACAGGCTGTCTCCGTGGTTTTTACCGCGCGTCCCCCACACCTGGAGAACCTAGGCCTACGCGCTGGCCTAGGGGCTCACCGCCGAGCCGTGGAAGCCTGCCCGGTCCTCATGGGTTGCTAACTCAAAGTAGCAAGCTCAAAATAGCAAGCCCACATTTACCAAACTTTGTCTTTTGAAAACCCATTTGGCTAATCTGGTTAGGGCATCCCTCCCCAGTTGAGTGCCTTGGAGAAATTCATGAAGGACTTTCCACTGCACTGCTCCTGGCAGGTAGACTTGAGTATTTTTAACAAGCCACCCATCAATTTCCAGGGTGAACCCCAGCCTAGCTGCCATGGTTTGTTCACACTGGGTATACTGTGGAACTTCAAGTACTGGTACAGGTGCTGAATAAGGAGTAGGAGGGAAACCTGGGTTTGTGCTGCTGCTTTAGCAGCTGCATTGGCCTGAGCATTTCTTTTTGCTATAGCAGTGTTTAGGTTTTCTGATGCCCCAGATAATGCATAACTCCTATTTCCTGAGGTAACAGTGTGGCTTCTAAGTAAATCCAGGATTTTTGCCTGTGTTTAAAAGGTGACCCACTGTTAGTAAGCAAGCCTTGTTCTCATTACACAGAGTGAGTATGAAGGACAGGGAAAGCATACTTAGAGTCTGTGTAGATATTAGCCCATTTCCCATCTGCTGGTTTTAAACTTCAGGTAAGGGCAATTAGTTCTTCTTTCAGGGCTGAAATTTCAGGGAGAAGAGCTTTGGCCTCTGTGGTTTCAAATTGAGAAACCACTGCATAGCCTGCTTTAAAAATCCTCTCTCAATAAAACTGCTTTAATCTGTGAACCATTTAATGTTTGTGTTCACATGAGGTTCATCCTTTAGATCTGACCTGCTTGAGTAGTTTTGGTAAAGAGTCTCAAGGCAGGAGTGGAGAAGGCATTCTTTAGGATCTGACTTTGAACGCTCTACCGGTAGTAAGGTGGCTGGGTTGAGAGTTTGACATACCCTTATCTGCACCTCAGGGGTTTTTAGTAATTGAGCCTGGTATTAATTAACCAGCTACCTGTAAACTACTGGTGGCCCTGGGCTCAAGCACATCCTTTACCTGGTGTGGGGTAGAGATTGTGAGATGTTGTTCCCAAGTTAATTGGTGTTTGTTTGTTTTTCTATTTTTTAAAAAGATGTATTTATTTATTCCTCTCCCCTTCCCCCCCACCCCAGTTGTCTGTTCTCTGTGTGTATTTGTTGCGTGTTTTTCTTTGTCCGCTTCTTGTCAGTGGCATGGGAACCTGTATTTCTTTTTGTTGCATCATCATGTTGTGTCAGCTCTCCGTGTGTGCAGCACCATTCTTAGGTAGGCTGCACTTTCTTTCATGCTGGGTGGCTCTCCTATGGGGTGCACTCCTTGTGCGTGGGGCTCCCCTACACAGGGGACACCCCTGCATGGCAGGGCACTTCTTGCATGCATCAGCACTGTGCATGAGTCAGGACCACACGGGTCAAGGAGGCCCACTGTTTGAACCATGGACCTCCCATGTGGTAGACAGATGCCCTAACTACTGGGCCAAGTCCGCTTCCCTCTTGTTTTTTTGTTTTTTTTTTTAATTAAAAGGGCTGTGGCCTCACTGCTCCCAGGCAAGGTGGCCATTTTAAAAAATTTCACAGACATGTTTATTATTACTTAGAAAATGAAGTTGACTAGGATTTTTAACATGTTCAATGTCCTTCTGCACATGCTTTACTAGAAGTATTACCATAATCATCAGACATATATTTAAAATAGGATATAGGTACAGTATTTAATACTAATTAATGTACTACTCAATGCATACGTTTCTCCTTGAGCTGCAATTAATAGCTTTAAGTTTCAAGTTTGTAATACCATACAGGTTATCTCTCCATGGGAGCAAGCTATAATATGAATTGTGTTTAGGTTCTACTCACAGTACTCTGGTATTCATTGCTCCATACGTTCTTCACAGAAGCTGCAGCACCATTGACCCTAGAGAAGCTAGGAAAGTAGATTCCAGTATTTCACCAGCCTGGTGCATAGTACTCTTTGGCACTATAAAACAGTGCCAGTCTGGAGGCAATATCCATTGTACATTGGCTATACTGAGCCATTGTTGGTTGCTGGAGGAATTTGAAACTGCAGTGTAGCTCCCATCTACTTCAGGAGCATGATCAGAGATGTAGTAATTTTATTGTTTTAGGGATCAGTGGCCAACCTAGCCAATAACTCATGCAGAAGTACTCTGCTGTGTATTGGATGCCTTGTTTGAATGCACAAGAGAGTTTGACAATGCTGAAGTACATCTCTTGATTTTCATATATCTTTTAAACATTTTTAATGCAATGTGTTATATATTAAATGAACTTTTAGTACTTTTACTTCTACACTTTTACCATGAAGACATTAATTACACAGGTATTTTACTTTAGCAGTAGAGGAAAAAATACTTTTTTAAATTTTTAAAATGAAAACTGAAAATTCCCAATGGAATCAAGGTAACTTTTCATTACCACCACTTGAATACATACATTGAGGTGACTTCCAGACAGGTTTTATTGCTATGAAGTTACTTTTTACCATTAATATTAATTTAGGTTTTTAATTAATAATGGCTTTTAGAACTAGCCATTCAAAAGCTTCAATTTGGAAGATGCTTTTACAAACTTTTTATAATTAAGCACAGCTACATAGACTGATTAATTTACCTTAGATTACAATGGATTTTACTTTATGCATTTAAGAGAAGACAATCTACATTTTCTTCTTTAGCTTAACTTCATTAAACATGAACTTACAGCCTTTATCATTTTAATGATTTAATACATATAATGTTAATTTATTAACTTGGTATTTTATAAACCAGAAAGATAACACCCAAGCTAAATAAGTTGAACTGTTATTGTTTATACAATCTTTACAGGAGCTAAAACCTCTTATCTTTGATAAAATTCTAAAACTGTGAATAATTTTAAAAGCATATTGACTTCTAGGCTCTGGAATATATTATAATTATTTAATTTGCTTTAATTATAATTTAGTAAGGATTTTTTTCATAGCTTTCAATGACTTTTTCTTTACTTACTGAAATTTGGTAATAGGATTAGTAATTACCCTCATTTAAGGTTGTTAAAAGGTTTAAAATGGGAACTACAGGGAAAACTGACTTTATTCCCCAGCCTAGAAGACAGAGTTTTAATCTGCCAAACCTGGCCCCTCCCTCAGAGCTTTTGCAAAGAGCTGGGCAGGTCAAAGGGCTCAGAAAAAAGTTTTGTTTTCCTTTCCCAATAGTTTCTATATTCAGATTTCTATATGATCTTTTCATAATGCTTCACCTAATTTGGGTTCTAGGAATATTTATTACATATATAACTGCATATTTAATTTTTAACAATTTAAATAGAGATTTTTAAGAATTATTTGTTAATTTGCTATTATTATCCTGATATATGAAGATATACGCTGAGCAAATAGGCAGACACGAATAGTTTGACACAGAAACACAACTTAGTTACTTAAACTTTCCTTTTCTTAAATTTTTTTACAAAACAAATTCAACTGTAAAACAACACTTAAAAGATCTCCCAGAAGGCTTTTCTTCGTGGGTGTCTCCGGATTAGGGTTTGTGGCTTCCCCCTTTTGAGGCTTTCTCAATTAATGGCTTATAACCAAAATGTTTCCAATGTTATGATATAAATTCTCTTTGCTCTGGAACCATAAGGAAATGCAAGGGGTGGGGCCAGACTTGCAGTAACCATAAACAAAGGCAAATTCAGTTTATAATTACCATCACAATAGTTGAAGTCTAGGGGTTAGGTGAAGTTAGTTATAAAATAACCATAATTAAAGGTAAGTGTAAGTTATAATTACCATTACTATAATAAGCACTAGATAGACATGAAGTAGCCATAAACAAAGGTAAATTAGTTTAAGACTACCATTACAATAGCTGAAATCTAGGCTACATCTACTCTGCTGTAATAATTTCAGCTATTAATTTTTTTACTGTTTTACATATAAAGATACTTATACAATGATTTGAACTCTTAGTTTCTAGAAAGTTTTTACTTAAAATTAATTTGGGCACCTATAGTTATTAACTAAGCAATTAAAACAATTTTATTAGTAACAGCTTTGTATAGTTTTTCTGCTTTTCCAGCAATTAAATAAGTTCCACTTGTGATTTATGCATTAAATCCACTAGCAAGACAGTATTGTCATTTAAAGGTTCATTTTTAGGTTACCTTTCACCATTATCCAACTTGTAACAGGTGAACCCCAAATCTGTTTTCCTAAGCACAAACAAACTGACAAAGTTAAACACAGATTTCAAATTTGAACACAAAGTTATGCACAGATTAAAACAGAAGAATTTTATACCTTTAGCATTTCTTAGGAATTCTTTGACTTTAATTGATGGTACATGAGGTTTCTTTATTTTGATGACTATTCACACCTTTTATAGGCATGACTGAGTTTAAACTGAAAAGTTTGAGGTTCATTTCCTCACTTCTCTAAGGAGACACAAGATGAGGTTTCTATGTCTCAGATCTATCTGATCCTCTTTTTTTGAATTTTTTTTTTACACTGGTTTAACTGGAGTTCAGGGTTCCACACAGAGGTTGCTCTGTGGCCATGTGACCAGCAGCAGGTAGAACTTCCCAGTTCCTGAGAAGAGAGTCCCATGGGGAGTCCACTGGCATGACAAAAGCCGTGCTTATCGTTAGGATGAATGAAGAGACACCCTTTTAGTCGACTGACCTGGCAATCCCAGAGTTCCAGCCTAATCGAAGCTCAACATTTCACACAATTTAATACCACCATCTGGAGGCATGAAAGCATACACTGGCATTGAATAAATGGACAAACACTAAAGAGCCACGGCAGACAGACAGAAACACAAAGCCCATCAATATGACTCATAATTTGCATTTCTCCAGTATGGCCATTTCTGAGCTTTCTATTTTTTACTTTTATTATTAGGGGGTTTCTTTGTTTAATTTTTGGGAAGTGCCACAGTAGACTGTAGGGGAGGGAGCTTAACTTTCTTTAATGCATATCAAGGGGAACTGAGTTCAGCTAGTTAATTATTGCAACCTTAGCAAGGGGGAACTTCTAACAGGACTCTCCTTACCCTTACATTTACACAACAAGCTCAATTGCAATCCAGCATTAAAATTAAAAGACATTTCTGGTTACGCTTTTCCATCACTCAGTTCATATTCAGACTAAGTTTTATCACAAAAACCAATTCTTTTTTCTATAACCAAGCTCTTTCAAATTTAGACCAGTTGTTCAAGATACATTCCAGTGGAAAGCATGGGATACTGATGCCTCATTTCCTATGGCAGCAGAAAGAGAAAGAGAGAGAGCAGCCAAAATAAAGACACAAGAGGCAGCAGGCCTTTTTTTTAGAGGGAGATAGGGAGCAGGATTTAAACTCATCAATGCCTCTCCCACTGTAAACGCACCTTCACTATCTTAGTGAAGGCAAACCAGATGCCAACCCTCAATGAGCTAAAACCAAACATCAGGCTTTTTTTTTTTTTTTCTTTTCAGACCTGGAGAAGATGGTTTCCCCCTGAACTTTTGGGAGTACTAGGGTCCTCTTGAGAGTTGATCAGGGCCCCCTTCTAACTTTCACAATTAGGCTTTTTTTAAACTATGCCCCTGGGGATCTTACCTGCCTGGCATTCAGAGCTTCTTTTTCATTCTTAGGATTTCCTTTAGACCATTTGGTGACTCCAGTTTTTTCATGGGAGGGCTCTAGCAGAGCCCACAACCTCACTCTGGACTAAAAAGTGTCCAGGGGTGCTCTGGGCTGGGGTTTGCCTGGGCCCTCCCAGTTTCCTCAGAGGCATGTGAGAGGGGCAATCAACTGTTGCAGTCTCTGGCCTTCAGAACAATTCTTGATGAGCCCCCAGGAAATTTAGTGGAAGCAGAGAGGATTCAGTGATCATGTATTGAAGACTAGGATGCAGGAATTCTCTGAGAAGGAAGATTTATGATGGCAGGCTGGGCCTGGCAGACTCCTGTCTAAAAAACTGAGCCCAGAGTCAGGGCTTTAGGTTGTTTTTATACAAGAGACACATGGGGTGGGGACAGGAAAGATTCATGGGTCAAAAAGACTTTGTTAATTTTTTAGCATTAAGGGGTTTGTTTGAATACCACTTAGCTTAAATTAGTATATTGCCCATGTTCCAGGTAAGCTTGAATTAACATATCACCCACATTCCAGGTAAGCTTGAATTAACATATTGCCCACATTCCATCTGGATGCAACTTTGAATACACATTTGCTCTGCATCTTTTCTGAATACTCAAAACCTACAGGGCCTATATCACTTAAATGGCTTCTAGAAACTAGGTACACTTGGAAACAGAATTAGATAAGTTTGAATTCATGCACAGGTTATCTTAGAAGGACCCTCTATTTTAGTTGAATTTATCTCCCATTCTCTCTCGTGCAAATGTCTTACCAATAAGTCTAGTGTTTTTGCTACTTCTTGCTCACCAGGTCCTATCAACATATCATTAGTACAATGGGCCAGTGTGATGCCTGGTGGGAGGAAGAGATGACCAAGATCCCCGTGGACAATATTATGACATAGGACTTGAGAGTTGATATACCCCTGAGGAAGGCAGTGAAGGTATACTGCTGGCCTTGCCAACTGAAAGCAAACTGTGATGGTCCTTACTAATAGCAATTGAAAAAAAAGCATTTACAAAATCAACAGCTGCATACTAGATATCAGGGGATGTGTTGATTTGCTCAAGCAATGATACCACATCTGAGACAGCAGCTACAATTGGAGTCACCACCTGGTTAAGTTTAAAATAATCTACTGTCATCCTCTAAGACTCTATTTTCTGCACAAGCCAAATAGGAGAACTGATGGAGATGTGGTGGGAATCACTGCTCCTGCCTCCTTCAAATCCTTGATAGCACTAATTTCGGCAATCTCTTTGGGAATCTGGTATTGCTTTGGATTTACTATTTTGCTAGGTAGGGGAAGTTCTAGTGGCTTCCACTTGGCTTTTCCAACCATAACAGCCCTCAATCCACAAGTCAGGGATACAATGTGGGAATTCTGAATGATACTGAGTATGTCTCTTCTAATTATGCATTCTCAAACTGGGGAAATAACTGCAGAATGTGTCCATGGACTCACTGGACCAACTGTGAGATGGACCTGAGCCAAAACTCCATTAATCACCTGACTTCCATAAGCCCCTACTCTGACTGTTGGACCACAGTGACGTTTTGGTCTCTTGGAATTAATGTCACTTCTGAGATAGTGTCTAATAATCCCTGAAATGTCTGATCATTTCCTTTTCTCCAATGTACACTCAGGTAAAAGGCTCTAGGTCTCCTTGGGGAAAGGTGGGAGAAAGAATAACAGTATACATTTTTGGCAGTTTTACATTATCCTTTCTCAAGGAGACCTGGCCTTCTCCACATTCAAAGGGCTCCAGGGATGTAAACTGCCTCAAGTCTGGGAATTGATTAAGGGGCTGTGATTCTCTGCAGAGATCCAATCATCCCCATGATGTTTAAGGATTCTAATTCCATTACAGCCTTCCCTACGGTAATATCTGGCCTACAGAGAAGAGCAACTGCAGAGCTCTTCAGAGAAGATGGAGTTAGTTTTATAAATCTATTCCTCACAGTACTGGTTAAAGGTGCACCCTGTGGACATTCCTGGGATGGGTGGGCAGCTCTCAAATGGCAAATCCATTCTAGCATTCCAGTATCTCTAAGCCTTTGAATTTGCTCTTCTGCTGTATGTCAGGGCATATTGGGCATCTCAACCTCAGACATGCTAGGCCATCTTTTGGTCCATGTTACAATCAGCCACCCAAACAAGTTGTGAGAGTTCTTTCTAACCCCTCGAGCTAGTGTTGAATCCAGAATTTCTGCTTAGTGAGATCATATCAATAAATTCACCCTGATCCAATTTATATTCCTTTCACTATTATCACATTCCCTTAGTATCCATTCCCACACATATCCCCCTGATTTCTGTCTATATAAGTTGGAAAACACATGCAGTTCTTTCAGAATATACCATGCTTCCTCATGGTTCACACTTTGTATCTCACCTTTTGGATGTTGTGGTGTTTTTGTCTAGAAATAGGTCTCAAAGACAAGAGGTGTGGTGGGAGTGGGTAAGGAGGAGTATTAGAAATTCCTTGCAAGCTACTGACCTCAGGGCATTCATTTGCATTTTCTTCTGATGAGAGGGGATTAATCTCTTCAAGCAGGAGTTGGAGGGCACAGTCCTCACGGGAGACTGAAGGCTGAATAGTGCTTACTGGAGTTTGGCTGGTGCCTATCTCAGGGCTGGGATGAGGTCCAGACTTCTTGGGGGCTCGCCAGAGGATGAGTAGTTCAGGCTTCAGTTTGGCTGGTTCTTCAGGGCTGAAGGAGGTCCAGTTTCCCTGAGGCAGGCTGGAGACTGGGTTATTCAAGGCTGATAAGGTGTGGGTCTCCACAGGGCAGGTCATCAGAGGCTTATCTGGTAAAGTCTCAACAGAATTTAGGGTTCCAATATCTTCATCAATATTATCACCCCATATGTCTCCATCCCAATCCTCTGTGTTCCACTACTTTTCAATCAATGCCTTCGCTTTAACTGCAGAAACCCTGCAGGGTTGAGATTTAGTTCCCTGTGTAACTCCACTACTCATAAAATGAGTCTGTGTTTGATTCTCAGATATTTCAAGCCTGTGATTACAGGAGATGAGATTTTCTTTCAGAGCACACATAGAAACTTTTGCATCATTCATGCAGTGTTTAAGTTCAAAATTTGAAGAATTTAAGTCATCTCTTTCTTTTGTAACAGTATCCAAAGTATCTAGGAGTCAGCTAACATCATTATACCTTTTGGCTCCTCAAAACTCTGTTAAGGTGCTGAAAACACTCTCACCCAGATACTTGCTTCTTATAAGCTTGGAAATAGGGGAATCCATTGATGATATTTTGTGTATCTCCATTACCAACTCACACCATGGACTGTTAATGACCTCACTAGGACTCTCAACCCCCCTCCCACTAACTATAATTTCCCCACCTAAGAATGTACTATATACATTCAAATTTCCCCCTTCCAGGAGTGGGATGAAGTCTGTTCTTCAGATCCCCTCCATTGGGAGAGCTTCTCAATAAATTCTGTTTCTGCCTGTGGTCATATTAGTCTCCATGTCCCAGTGAATGCCATTTTTCTCCAACAATGTGTCTCTCTCATGACCATGGGGATGCAGAAGTCCAGGCTCCACAGATGGGCTGCAAACGAGGAACTCTGATGAAAGTCCAATCAAGGTCCTTGATGAGTTTCAGGGAGAAGTTGACTGTCCAAAGACAATCTAGGAAATTCTCTCTGAATGCTGGAATCACTTCCCCTTTTAAGGCATTCAACTGATTGGATATAGCATCACTCATTGCTGATGGCAATCTCCCTGATTTATGTAAATGTAATCAGCTATCTATGCAGTTAAGTCACTGGTGACAAAAGTCCATAAATGTCCTTGTATTACAATTAGCTCAGTGCTTGCTTGACCAAAAAACTGGGCACAATTACCTGACCAAGTTGACACAATAGCCTAACCATCACAGGTATTTTGTCCATAAACATATTAGGTTTCCCCCAAAAGGCATTGTACTGCATAAAAAATACCTATATGCTGCTATTTACAAACAGGACCTTTGAATTCATTTCTCAGTAAATTGATGCCTGTGTGCATATTATCCCTGAGAAAATCCAAGCTCTATGTAGATCATCCATTTGCCCAATCAGCAAAAGCAATTTTTTAATATCTTATTCAAGAAGGAGAAAAACTGAGCTTCAATTTACTAATCAATAATTTAGTCAAAAGAATCTTGGAACTTTTCTTATCTTAAATCATCTTCACTTAAAACACTATTACCCAAGTGCAATGGCAAAGATCAACAAGGAGGGATGGTCCAATAATGAGCCCTTGATACTGATGACTGTGCTTAGGAGCCTGTGTGCCTGAAATATGAACTAGGCTTAGAGCTGCAGGTTGTCTAAAAGCTACCTCCTGAGAGCCTCCATGTTGCTCAAATGTGGCCACTCTTTAAGCCAAACTCAGCATGTAAATGCATTACCTTCCCTCCAGCATGGGACATGACTTCTGGTGATGAGCCTCCCTGGTGCTGAGGGATTACTATCAACCACTACCTGGTGAAACAACTAGAAAGAGACCTCAAATAAAAGGGTCAACTCAGACCAGCAGAATATCACAGCCTACCTATTGGTCAAGTGTTAAAAAATGCTTTTTGACCTTGAATAAAAGGGGGAAATGACAAAGACAAATGAGTTTATATGGCTAAGATTCTTCCAAAAAGAGTCAGGGGCAGTGGTGTTCAGAGATGTATTCACCAAATGCAATGAATGTCTCATGATAATTGAGGAAGTTGTTGTTGTGGGGGGAGGAGAGGGATGAGGGGGTGGGGGGTATATGGGAACCTCATATTTTTTCAATGTAATATTAAAATAATAAATACAGACAAAAAAAAAAGGAGTCAGGAGGTCATCAGAGGGATTGCACTTATGCACACCTCAGCAGGACCCCAGAAAAAGCCAAAGTAGTTGCAACCCTAGGTATTGGTTCTCCTGAAGGCTATGGAGATCCACAGGGTATATGGTCATACAGATGGATTTGGAATCCTGTGCCATGGCAGAGGGCCCTACTTTGGAATTTGTGCTCCTGAGTGTGATGGAGCTGGACTCAGTTGTGATTTTTCTACACATGTCTCTTCTGTCACTTTTTAAAAAAGATTTATTTGTTTATTTTTCTCCCCTTCCCCTGCCCCCCCCCGGTTGTCTGCTCTCTGTCTATTTGCTGCATCTTCTTCTTTGTCCACTTCTATTGTTGTCAGCAGCATGGAAATCTGTGTTTCTTTTTGTTGTGTCATCTTGCTGTGTCAGCTCTCCATGTGGACGGCGCCATTCTTAGGCAGGCTGCACTTGCTGTTGCACTTGGCGGCTCTCCTTATGGGGCACACTCCTTGTGCGTGGGGCTCCCCTATGTGGCACGGCACTCCTTGCATGCATCAGCATTGCACATGGGCCAGCTCCATACAGGTCAAGGAGGCCTAGGGTTTGAACCACGGACCTCCCATGTGGTAGACAGATGCCCTAACCACTGGGCCAAGTCTGCTTCCCATCTTTTGTCACTTTTACTGAACCTGTGGTTGGTGCTAGGGATGGTGTATACTCAGGAGACTTGAATCTCTGGACTGCCCATGTGCCAGCTGGGCCCTGAGCCTCAGCAGAGTGGTGCCTCCTACTCTCTGGTTCATTGGTCTTACCCAGGTCAGCTAACAAGGAGGTGAAGATGGTCAACCACCACACCAGGGAATCAAGAGTGACTACAATTGCAAGCAGAGGAATTGCATCATCATCCATGTGGAATCTAAGCCCCCTCTTTGATCTAGCAGTGGAGAGGGCATCACCATACCAGGGTCCACAAAGTGAAGGAATAAAAATATGCACATGAGTGGACTTACTGATATTCTACTACAAAACTATTGTGACCAGTAATAGAAGAAATTTTATCATCAAGGTGGAAAAAGTGGCCACAGTATTTGCTGAGGGCAGGGAAAGGGAAGTAGAAATGTAATGTGGTGGCATTTTTGGGATTTTGAGTTGTTTTAAATGATATTTCAGGGTCAGATTCTGGACTTTATATATCTTGCCATAACCCACTGAAGGTACTGGGAAAGAGTGTGAACTACAGGGTAAACTAATATCCATGTAGTGTAGCAGTGCCCCAAAATGTGTTCACTGAGTGCAATGAGTATGCCACAATGATGGGGGAGGTCGTTGGTGTGGGAGGAGTGGGGTGGGTGATGGGGGATATAATTTTTAATGTAACTTTTTTTGTGTGATGTATATATCTTCAAAAAACACAATTTACAAAAATGATGAGGTGGGGGTGGGGAGTGGGTTATGTGGGAACCTCATGTTGTTTTCTTTTTTAATGTGTTTTTAATGTAACATTCCTTGTGATCTTTTAACTTTAATTAAAAAAAATAACCTAGAAAAAAAGTTATAAAAGTCATAAGTGAAAAAAATCCTGCATGTTGTAGTTCAGAATTTGACAGGCATTCTAGATAATGCCACTAACACCATAAAACTCTCCCTCAATAAGTACATGGAAATAGAGAGGTCCTGGTTTGAAACATCAACACTCTACATATAACTTGGCCTCTTATGGTGGAACATGTGCAGTCTTAGGGGGGAAATCTATTTACCTCACTGCAGAATTTCTTCATTTCATCTATATTGGCTGAGGTTATATTTCAGCTCAGGCTGGCTACACTGAAAACTGAATCTTCTGCATAAACATAACTACATGCTCCTGCAAATCTTGACCAGGAAGTTAAGACTGGAAACAAATGAATAACTTCATTGTTTCCTACAGGAAATTCTCATGACTTAGTATATCTGTACATACATTAGGTTCATCTGAGCAAACAGACATTTTTATGAAGAAAAGAGTTTGCTTATTAAGACTTTCCATTCTCGGGGTATGAGTTTTAAGGGCTTATCTCAACATATTTGACTCCTTTGTCCTCCAATATTAGCAAATTATGTTGTCAATACTACCTAATCAAAAACAAGTCTCTACTTTGAAAATCCTCTGTACATGTAATTTAACTCATTCATGAAAAAAATGAGGCATAGCAAATATACTAGGTAACATCTCTTTTTAGTTATGTTCCCTATATAATTGCCAAAAGAGAATGCTAATTGGTTGTCCATTTTGTGAAAACAGCACATAGAATCTTTCAAATAATTTGAGCTTGGTGGGGGGTAAGGGATCACTCTCAAATGGTTTTGTTGCTTGGTTGTAATCATTGTTGTCAGATTTACTGTTCATAGAGCTTTGAAAGCTTCTGCACAACCACCGTCATGGCAGTTCATGTGTCAGAAGTAGACTGAAAGTCTTGAAAAAAGCATAATAGAATCCTTTGAAAATGCCACTTGAAATCAAGATGGTAATATAGACCTGAATATCTAAAATTTACATTTCTTCTATGATGTCATCCTATTAACTCCTGAAAAGGGAAAATCAAGAGAATATTTATAAAGAAAAGAAATCCATATATTTAAGCACTTTTCTAAAAGATGTAAAATCTGACCATTACTTTTCATCAGAAGTTCTAACCAACAGAAGCAAACAGAATTATGCCATTTGTGTGATCCAAGGATCCAAAACCATGAAGAGACCTAACTGAAGGCTCCTTTGCTGAACAAAAACAATAGGACTTGTTCTAACCCACTGTGGATGAACCTCTGGATTCAATCCATTTTATCAAGGAAGGTGGTTAATTAGCATGATCTCCATGTATAACTCAGTTTGTTGACTCAAATATCTCAGAATTTCTCTCCCATTAGCCATCACTCAGTAAATTTCTCCACTGGCAAGTGTTTCCTTGCCTGAGAATTCTCAAAATATATTCATTTTTCCTTTATTTAAGCTATCTTTTAATTATTCCTAAATAATAAATTTATTGATTTTTCCTCATTTTTTATATGTTATTGCATTGAGTGATAAAATTTGTTTCTTTAAACTAGCATTTTATGCACTTATTACTTTATATAAGTTGGTTTCTTTCTCATTTAATTTGTGATATGAAAATTTCATGTTTAACTGGATCATGAGCATATCTTTATCAAAGTTGTTAGAAATTATTTAGGTGTTAGAGGTTCCCTCTCACTAGGTTTGCAATAATTGACATGCTGTAACTCAGTTTCCTCTGACATGCCTTGAGAAAAGACAAGCCCCACCATAAGCCTACATGTTGGAGATGGAAACATTCACTACCTGCATATCAAAGGGAGATTTGAAAAACCTTCCCCACCTGCAGATCAAAAGCAAGCCTGCTTCTCCAGCATTCCAAGAAAACATAACTCCCTAACCTGTTACTCCCTAGCCATATCAGGGAAAATTTTCAATTCTTGGGCTTCCTATTTGTCCCTGCACCTCACTCGGACCCTCAACCCCCTCCCACCCTATCATTTCCCCATCTAGGAATGTACTGTATTAATTCAAATTCCCCCTTTCTAGAAGTGGGCTGATGTCTCTCTTTAGACCCCCACCATGTTTGAGGGGGGGCTGAAGTCTGTTCTTCAGACCCCTCTGTTAGGAGCTTCTCAATAAATTTTCTGCTTGTGGTCATATCAGTTTCCATGTCCCAGTGAGTGCTGATTTTCTCCAACATTAGGTAAAAATATATTCAAGTTAAAAAAATTTTTTTAATGAAGAGCAGCCTTTTCAATCCAATGCAGGGAAATATTTACACAAGTCTGTAGGTTACACATACAGATATAATATATTAAAATAAAATAAAATATTGGCATGCATTGATATTTAGACCAGTATTTGAAGGATCAGATCTTCATTATGTCATGCATAACCCTTTATTTCTTAAAAATGTGTGAGAAATAACATGTGTAAAAAGGAAATAATGAAACATATAGCTGTACCCAGCACCAAGACTTCAATTTCTGAAAATGAATCATTCGACCTGTAATTTAAAAAATAATGACAAGCTCAGTCAAAAGAGTTATGAGACAGTTCCTCTCAATGAATAGAAAATTCCTTCACCCATGCAAATAAGTAGGCTCACACAATTACTTCGTTACTTCTCATTTTTGTGAACGTATTTATTTATTTTTCTCCCTTTCCATGAATTACAATAATAGTTTTGTTTCATCACTGGCTTAGATTACCATTTCTTTAGATTTCATTTTTAATTTTTAAGTACTTAAATTGCTTTAGTTGATAACGTCCTCATTTTCCAGAGCTATTATGACAAACTCCACATGCTATTTGGCTTACAACCAGAATTTATCACCTCAAATATTGGAGGTTAGAGGATCAAACTCAAGGTTTTGAATGGCTGTGTTTTCTCTCTGACATCTATAGAGTTTAAGTATTTTTTTTTTTTTAACATTTGACAAACCTCCTGGTTCTTTTATTATTTTTTTTTAATTTTTTTATTTTTTATTGACTTTGTAATAATATTACATTAAAAATATATATGTGAGGTCCCATTCAACCCCATCCCCCCACCCCCCCTCTCCCCCCCCCAACAACACTCGTTCCCATCATCATGACACATCCATGGGATTTTGTAAGTACATCTTTGGGCACCTCTGCACCTCATATACATTGGTTCACATCATAGCCCATACTCTCCTCCATTCCATCCAGTGGGCCCTGTGAGGATTTACAATGTCCGGTGATTGCCTCTGAAGTACCATCCAGGGCAGCTCCATGTCCCAAAGACGCCTCCACCTCTCATCTCTTCCTGCCTTTCCCCATACCCTTCGTCCACTATGTCCACTTTTCCCATTCCAATGCCACCTCTTCTATGTGGACATTGGATTGGTTGTGTCCATTGCACCTCTATGTCAAGAGGAGGGTCAGATTCCACCTGGATGCTGGATGCAATCCTCCCATTTTCAGTTGTAATCACTCTAGGCTCCATGGTGTGGTGGTTGTCCTTCTTCAACTCCATCTTAGCTGAGTGTGGTAAGTCCAATAAATCAGATTGTAGGTGCTGGAGTCTGTTGAGGCTCAGGATCTGGCTATCACATTGTCAGTCCAGAGATTCAAATCCCCTAAATATATCTTAAACCCCAACATTAACTGCACCTCCAGCACATTGGCATGAAAGTCTTATGAAGGGAGATCCCATCTGAGTCCAGATTCATCACACATAAACACCATTTCCAAAGAGGGGCCATCTGCATCTGACCTGGTAGTTAACCCCATCGGCCATGACCATAACTCCCGTGGGTCTCTTTAGCCCTCAAAGGAACCAATATCTGGGGGTTGTATCTGCTTTATCTGTCTCTCTGACTCTGCTCAGTTGTGCATGAGGGCAAACCTTCTGCCAGCCTCCAGACTCTTTTTTAGAAACTCGTAGCCATATAAACTCATTTCTCCTTTCCATTTCCCCCTTACTTTAGGTCAAACAGCATTTTAAAGTCATGGTATTTTATGTAGACATGGATATTCTGCTGATCCGCATTGAACCTTCCGTATAAGGTCATTTTCCAGTTGCATCATCAGTTGGTAGTTGATAGTGGTCCCTCGTTGCCAGGGAGGCTCATCCCCGGGTGTCATGTCCCACACTGGGGGAGTTTAAGTTTTTAACAGCTACAAACTTTGGGGATCCTTGGCTTATAGCTCTGCTTCTATCACATGGTGACATCTCCCTTCTTGTGTATGCTCTTTGACTTTCCCCTGAATTCTGGCTTGTACTGACTTTGACTGGCTTTTTTCTTCTAAGGATCCAGTGATATGGATTAAGTCTCACTGTGACTAATTTGCCTATGCTAAATGTGATCTTCAAAGATCCTGTTGATAAATGAGTTCACAACTTAAATAATAACAATAACTCAAAAGCCCTATTTCCAACTGGGTTCACTACTACAGGAAAACAGATGAAGGCTTGAATTTGTCTTCATGTGAAACATGACTCAATCCCAACTGTCTGCCTTTGGTTTCCAAAATGACATGTTCCCCAAAGCAAAGCATATTCACCTTGCCCCAATATCCCAAGAAAACTATAGAGAAGGCTAAGCTGTGAGGAGGGGCCTGGGACCACCAGGTGGGAGGGCCTGGAATGACACATTGTGACCAGAATGACAAGAGGGAGACAACCCTGACCACAGTGTGGGAAGAGGGAGCCTGGGAAAAGCACAGAAGGGGAAGAGTCAGAACCAGAGGGAGTTTGGCCAGAGAGGAGGCTAGGAAGGCAGCTGCTGTGCACAGAGCTTCAGCTGAGGCTCAGCTGGAGGAGGAACTGCTTCCCAGGCCTGTTGTGTTGATCTGCATGATTCATATTAAAAGGGAGATAGACCAAGAGAGGGAGAGTTCACGCATAGGGGAGAGTGGTGAATACAGAAAAGCATTTAGTGTAAGTCTTGCAGGGGGGTGTCCTAACATTTAGCCATATTATTTTCTTTAGCAACAAATCACTAGGCCAGGACTCAGTCCAAGGGGAATTATCTGAGGCTTCTTGTACCTGGAAGCAGAGATGGCAGGGCACAGGCAGCCCACCACAGAGGTTGAGAGGAGGTACTTGCATCTGAATCTAATTGCAGTGGGAAGAATCTGGAAGGATTCCCGGCACAGCAACAATGGCTAAATTTCATCTCATTTCAACCTCATCATGGTACAGAATGAGACAGCAATCCAGGAGGGAAAGTGAGTTTCCTAAGCTCACACAGCCCTACCCAGCCCTGTTTTGAATTTTATTGGATGTTACATCCATCCCTGTTTATTCCATGTCTGTCTGTGTAAAATCAACAGGGGAAACAAGACTATGGGGTTTACAGTGGTCTCCCCACTTAGGCTGATGATGTCCCCAGGAACCAGATGCTAGAATGATTCCCACTGTCAGTGAAGAGACTGGGGAGGCCTTGGTGACTATTCTGGGGACACAAAACTGAAAGAAAGGAGTAGCTGGGTCTGAAACCAGCTGAGGCCCAAGCAGCACACAGGCTGTCCAAGGTAGTTGTGGGGAGGGATGTGTTGGCAAAACTGTCCAGTTAACAACATGATCTAGGTGAGGATAGCCAGACACACATGCAGATGGACTTTTGTGGAGTTCTTACAGTTGAGGGGACCAGGTAAAGGGACCTAAGGAGGTGACCTTACTTCCTTGGTGACAGGCCCCAACAGAACTTGGAACTCTGGTAACCAGGCACCCAGATTCCAAAGGCAGCCCCTTCCCAGCTCACTTGGCAGGAGACACCCAAGAGGGAACCATGTTCTCCTGCTGTGTTCCTAGTTCACAAGGCTCCGGCCTCAACCAAACCAGGAATGAGTCCCTTTTCTATTGTTTTCAACTTTGGCTCAGGCCTCTGCCACAAATCCCTTGGCCATCATGTGGGAGATACCCAAAGGTAACATGGGGTGGCCCAGGGACAGGTAATTTAGCACATGCCACTATTCTGTTCCTATCTGGGCAGCTCCATGTCCTATCAACCTCCCAGTGAGTGGGAGACATGAGCAGTGGGGTCACTTTGGGAAGGAGCAGGCTGTCAGGGATGGGACCCCAATAGGCCCTTCCCTGTCACCTGCCAGGTCATGGCTGGAAGGGTGGGAAGGCTCATCTTGGGTTGTCACCCATGTTTACCAGTGTTAACCTTGAGCTCTCAGTTGTCATCTCCTCTCCAGTGGGCCTAGAAAGGAAGGCAGGCACTCATCTGGGCCTGATCTAGGTCCCAGCCAAAACAAGGAGAAGCTTCCCTTGTAAAGTAGGGCAGTCCACTTGCTGATGCCACTTGGCCTAGCTGCTGGGCAGTCTTCTCAGAGCTCTATGCAGGTGGAAGACAAGGAACTTGAGGATGGCCTCATCTTCATCGTCTCTCTGCAGAATGTTCAGGTCCATCATGGCCCCAGTCAGAGCCAGCACTGGTTCCAGGTGGGAGCAGGTGCCAATAGGGGTCCGGCAAGAGTGGGGGAGCACCCCAGGGCTGTATCCCACCCTGGCCTCTCCCCTGCTCCCTCTCCCAGGGCTTTGATCCCAGAGTGGCCAATATCCTGCTTCCTGAGGAACCTGGGTCCCCACCAATCACCCACCACATTGCCATTCCATAGACAGGGGGACAGGTCAATCCCCATGGTTAAAAGAAGAACAGAGATGAGTCATTTGCATGGGTTTCCCTTCAGGGTAGACTGAGGGAAGGGCTCAGTTCACATACATGTACTTTTTGCTGCTGTATTTCTGTTTCCACTCCCAGCCCCATGTCCCCAGGAAGCAGTCTTTGTGACTGTTCTTCCACACCTGCTCCAAGCCATACTACCACTCTCACTTAGGAGGGTTCTTGCCATCTCCCATAGCCTTTCCCTTCACCTTCATAGGTGAGGAGCTGAGGCTTGACTCAGCTTCCCAATATTCCTGAAGGGAGGCAGCAGTGATTTGGCCTTTGGTGTTGCTGGACCTTGAATGGTCCTTCCCTGTGGCCCTGTCAGCACTACTGCCCTGAACACTTCCCATGTGCCCTGAGGCACTGATCCTTCCTGCCCCTGGTAGAGTCTCCAAGGAAAGGGATGACTGAACAGAGGACATGCAGATATCACTGTCAAGAGTGAGGGTCAGATACCTAAGAGTGGTGCAGTTCAGTAACCACCTGCTGCCTGTGTAGGTAGGAGTGTCCCTTCACCCTGCCTGAAACTAGTTCTTTTCATTTTCCTTCATTTACCTGATCTGGGGTCAGGGTGGCAAATGGCTTAGCCTTGTGGCTCTGGCCTCAGAGCAGTGGAGTCCTGAAAGTCAATTACTGACCAGGTGGGTCTGCTGATCCCTGAGGCATCTGTTCAGATCCTTAGCCCTGCAAGGGTCTTTCTCTCCCCAGGGACACTCCTTGCTGGGTATGCGGGTTTCCTTTTTCAAATATTTCCTCACCTCAAATTCAGTTTTAAGGCTTAGGACCTTTCTCTGCTAGAGGCACACATGACCCCCTCAGCCTCAAGTCGCTGAGGGCTTGGGTGCAGAAGATCTTCCCACAGCCCAAGCCCCACCTAAGGGTCCACAGTTCTGCCTCTGACGACATGTGACTCCACTGTCCCACCCTAGAGGAAGAACGACTAAGCCCTTGAGAGGGAGGAGAGCTGCATGGTATGGACAGTGAATGCAGACCTTTGGGAGAAGCTGGCAGAGCATCTGGTGCCCACCCTCCAGGAGGGTGATCTCATGTATATCAACATCTTTCTCAGGACATACCAGGTGTTCACCACCACCAAGCAGTTTCTGAACCAGTTGTTCAAAAGGTGAGTACCTATCCAATCCCTGGCCACTTGACGGCTCTGGCCCCAACTTGCTTGTGTCTCAGAAATGTCATTTCACCCACTGGCCTCGGTTTCCTCCTTGGGAAAGGGGATGGTAAGAGGACCAAACTTCAAGGTTGATTGTAAGGATTAACTGGGAAAAGCCATGGAAAGTGCTTCCCTGAGCCTGGCTCAGTGGACAGGGCCTCTGGAGGGACAGGGTTGCCCCAAGGCAGGACTTTCTTCTTCCCAGTGAAGAAGCTCTCTGTCTCAACCCCTTACTGATCCCAGTTTTCTCATTTCTAAAGGAGGTTTGAGATCTTTTTCAGTGCCTCCAACCTTGGTGTGGTCAGAGCAAGGATCACTGTAGGCCACCAGACAGGTCTGAGAAGATGCTGCTAAAGACTCATTCCTTCACCAAGTATACATCAAGTGACTACTAGGTGCAGGCACTTTCTTAGACATGTAGCTTCAAACAGTGAACAAAGCAGATGAATGTCCCTGTTTTTTTGGGTTCCATTTGAGTTGGGGCCACACGCAGTAACATGCATCATCTTAACTCAGTAAATTAGCCGAGACACTGTCACCATCTCCCCTAGATATGGAGGTAAATACTGTGGCAGTGGCAGGCATGACATATGCCGTGAAATGGAAAAGTGAGTGCACTTTGGGAGAGGGGGAGGTGCTCATCTCACCTGAGACCAGTGTGGGGATTTGGGTGGTGGGTGGCAGGGAAGGGCTGGGCAGAACACTGGGCCCCACACATACTATGACCCCCTGGAGGCTGAGTTCAGAGGGCTCACCCCTCTAGTTGGGAAAGAGTCAAAACATGTTGTGGGTGGGGTCCAGGGCACTGGCTGCAGAGGACCCTGGGTTTCATTGTTGGCCCCTGAGAAAGCCCTTCCCCACCACATCCCATCACAGCCTCAAGGCCCCCAAACATAATTTCATGTAGACCCATGACAAGAGGTAGTGAGAAGCCTGCTCCAAATCTGCCATGGACCTCAGTCTTGTCTGCCTCCTTCAGGGATGGCAAGGCCAGCTGTGCCCCTGTCATTTGGGAAGACAGTGTCAGTGGGAAGAAGAGACACATGGCAGAAGATGAGGCAGCTTCTCAGGCCAGAATTTACTGCCTGGGGGCCAGGAGGGCCTGGGGCAGAAGGACAGACCCTGTCCCCTCATCACTCACATATTGATGAAGCTCCTACTATGTGTCAGTGCCAGACTATGAACAGACCAATCAAAACTCTTCCATGTCCTTATGGACTTAATGTTCCAATAGGAGGGTCCTTGGGGGGCAATATGGAAGAAAGGCCAGTTTCTGACTCTGCTGCCCACCCATCTGCCCTCAGCATCCTCTTCTCCCTCTCGAGCAGCTTGTTGGACCAGTACTCTGAAGATTTCCTACAACAAGCAGACTCTCCCTGCATCAAGCTGCTGGCGGCCTATGCCCAGGTACATCTACCTGGCTCTGCCCTGGAGCACCATGCCATGGTTCTGCTTTCACAGATGAGCCACTCACAGCCCACTGTGGCAGACCCAAAAAGTGAGGAGGCCTCAGGGTGGTAGCATGTGAACTTATGGGGTGGTGGCTGGGGCTAAACCACCTAGGCAGGAACTACCAGAGGTTGATTTTGAACCAGGAGCAAAGAGGAGCCTCAGACAATTAACCTGGGAGACTGCAGTCTGGGAACACATTTTGGGCTGGAACTTCCCCTAGAGGTAGTGGGATCTTCTCTTTATTTGAAAGACACTTGGGGCCATTCGTGGTATGGAATCTACCTCTTCCTCTCTTTCTCCTTTGTCAGCTCCAGAGCTGGAAATGCTTCCAATGTGACCTCTAGTACCAGTTCCACCACTGCAGCAGACACAGGGGTATTTAAGCCTGAATCATCTCCATTTCCATCTATACTGCCAGCTATCAAGTCTACACCAGTGCTTGCTCTAGAAATAGAGCCTGATGTATTACCTGATGACTATAGTACAAGCTACTGAGCTGAAGGTGGCTCTAGAACTGCCACAACTCCAACCTACAGAGTTAGGTTCCATGCCTGTCCTGGAGCTAGTCCATCTTAATTCATCAGCTGGAGCAAGTCTGGCAACCCCACCATAGCTTTCCTGACCCTGGCCTGAGAACTCAGAGAACAGTCTGAATGGGGATAAGGCTAATCTCCTGGCTTTCCCTCCTGAGCTGGTGGCAGAACAGTTGACATGGATGCGGTGAGCAGCTGGACTTGGCCGGTGGAGCTGGATGGATTGTCCTCCCAGGATCTGCTGTCCCAACCTTATCATAGCCTAATCCAGAATCTTATGATCTGGGTCCAAAGCCTGGGTCCACTCCCAGATTTGTAACCTGGGTAAGTTTATTAATCCCCCAAGCCCACACTTGCCCCTTTTGGAAAGTAGATACAGTACACTATCTGTACCTATCACACTCAATGACTGTGATGATTACATGAGAGCAAAGAAATAGAAAGTCTGAAGGGGCTTAGCCATTGCGGGGGGGGGGGGATTGAAGGGAGCTCACTGAGGTTAACCATCTCCAAAGGTGTTCCATTCTGTGCTGGGGCTCTTCACAGTATCAACACTAATAAGACCCTAATGTGTACTGGATCCTTGGGCTAACCCCCAAAATCTCTGATCCCAATAGGGGCCATGTGCCTGATCACCAGCAGGTCCAGGAGGCATTATCAGGAGGGAGGATGGTGCCACCTGGGCCTATGAAGGCATGAAGCACCTCCCATGCTGGAGTTTGTGAGAGGGACTTGACAGTGCAGCTCTCTCTGTCCCTCTAGGCTTGGCCCTGGGTCGCTCAAGTGCTAGGGCCCCTCAGCGGACAGAGAACACACCCTGTTCTCAGCCTGCTGAGCTCCAGTTGAGATCATTGGGCCCTGGCCTGGGTCTTGAGGGTCTGTGGGATCTGTGCTGTATGGTTCTGGGGACGGCCAACATCTCCTTCCCGGAAGCTGTTCAAGAAGGTGGTGCCCTGTCACTGTCTGGGCTCAATTTGGTTCCAGCACAACGAAAAGTGGAAGGAGCATGTGGCACCCTCTGTCCATGCCGTCATCACTGAGTTAAACCATGTGACCAGCTGCATCATCACAACCTGCCTCAGGGACCAGAGCATGAAGGCTCCAGACAGGGCCAGGGTGGTGGAGCACTGGACAAGGTGGCCAGGGTATGCTCAGAGGGCCCTCTCTGGAGTCCTGGAGCCCCTCTGTACTCTTATTTTCTCAGTTCTTCAGGCCCTCCCTGGCCTGTTGCCCAGCCCTATACTATTCTCACCTCCCACCAAGGCTACTTACTAAGGTTGAGATTGGGTATCCCTCTCTGGGTTCACAGCATGCCCTCAGGGTCTCCCTGGGTGTCTGTCTCATCCTAGAGGGGAGATGTCAGCTGAGGGGCTGAAGCTGGAGCAGGTGGGCACTCAGACCACACCTCATGGCTCATTATGTCTTCCTCCCCAGGAGTGCTGGGTCCTCAAGATCCTCATTCTATGCCATGCTCTCTGCTCTCCTCTCAAAAGCTACTCTATTCACCGTCTGAAGAAGACATGGGAGGAACTTTCCAGGTGGCCAGGCCTCTCTCCAAGGGACAGAAGGTTGGGCCAGGGGCTCCATAGGTCTGGGCATTTCCCTTCAAGTAGCCTGGGAGGCAGCGGCTCCTGGGCAGGGGCTGAAGGGGTGAAGCTCTAGGTCTCCATATAACCTGAGGTCAACTGTACTTCCTCAGCACTGGTTCCTTCCTCCTTCATTTACAGAGTTGAACCAAATGAGAGAATGTCAAGTGTTTGCTTCTCAGCAACATATTCCATCCAGTTGAAATATACACATGTCAAAACCAGCTGCTCATGAAATGGGAATGGGGAATGTACCCACCTGAGAGCTCAGCTCCCAAGTCCCACGATGTCCTGTAGCACTCAGAGCTACCCAGTTTTAGCCCCATCCACCCAGACAGTCCATTTCTGAGGAAGATAAAATAAAGTAGATTAACTCATACACCCTCCCACCTACACTCACCTTACTCCTTCCTTCTTGGCCTCCCTCAGGGACAGCTTTCACCTCTTTCAGATGCTGTTTGAGATTTTCTCAAATGCAAACTACTCAGTGAGCAGTTGTTGATCCCAAGGTAAAGAGGGGATTGGGGGGTCAGGGTTAAGGAGGTGGAGTTGTTAGTTTTTCACTGAAAATTTCTTTAAAGACATCCAGTCTGGCCTTTTCTGGATGAAGATGAAGAGGGATATGTTTGTTTTATAGGCAAGTGGGCACGCAGTTGTAGAGCAGTAGGCTGTGGTGCTTGGGTTCAGTGGAGGTGGCTGGGATGTTCCAGGAGGAGATAATAACTGGCAGGATAATAAGTCTCCATGAGGCTCATAACTGTGCCTCCTTACAAATGACACGTGTGCCAGGGAGCTATGAGAAATACATGGAGACAGGAAATCATGGTGGTCCTTCCTGACCATAACTAAAAACTTCCACATTAAAGAGGAAGCCAAATTTCAATGTTCAGTACTCCTGGAAGCCCCCACTCTAACTCGATACTCAGACCTGGCACCATAGAGACCCATTCCTGAGTGGATGCTAGGGCTTGTCTGCAGGCAGAATATCCTGAGTGGAACCCAGGGGAGGGAGTGCCTTTGGCATAATTTTGGGCAGGCATTGGGGTCTCCACTCCTGTTGAATGGGGCAGGCAAAAACTGCTCAACTAGGCCTCTAGAGACACCCATCCTCAAGCTCCATGGCTGAGAAAACACGAGGCCCCAATCCACACTCAGAAGATGGGAAAAACAGGCACCTGTTAGTGATAGTGGGTGGTGGGGTGACATCAGCTCAGACAATGCTTCCATCTGAAGTGAGTAGCCTGTCCTTGATGCCCTGAGTGAATCAGTTCAAATCTATAATCACTTGGGCCTCTGTTTCCATGTGGAATGGAAGCATGACCATCTAGTGCTGCCACCCTCACAGTGAAGTGGTGAGATTTAAGGGAGAAAAGGTATGTGGCTGAGCATTCCTGTGACTCCAAGGGGGAAAGTGCAATGGCCACAGCATTCATACTGCTAGCATACAACCTGAGATCTCTGGACTCTCAATGAGGATGGTCAGATCTCTGTCCTCAAATGACAAATGATCAAACAGGCTCAAGGAGGCCAGTCCACTTGCACAAGTTCAGGCAGGGAGCATCAGGCATGTGATGGCCATAGATTTCCACCTGCCCAGTTTGTCCAGGTGTTCAAGACCACAGGGACAATAACTGAGGGACGGAGAGCCTTACCACATCCTTAATCTTGGCAGGAGGGAATCTCCAAGTTCTCTACCCTGGAGATGAACCTCAAAAGAGCCCAGAAGAAGTAGCAGCAGCAAGAAAGGATGAGCGTGCCTGATGCCAGGAGTGTTGGGGCATGGTGGCCTTCAAGCCAGCATGGGGGGCCTCCTCAAACTCATCCTTCCTGGAACACTAAGCATGGGAAGCCTTGTCCCCTCCCCAGGAATCTTTAAGCAGTGAGATGTGGGAATCCTGGGGGACTAGTTGCAGCCAGTCAGAGCAAGAGCCTGGAAGAGCTGAATTAGAGTGGATTGAATGGCAGAGGGGGATAAATTTGGTGATTTTAGAAAAGACAGTGTTGGGAGGAAACTGCAAGGGAGTGTGGCATCTTTAGAAACTGGGTGGGTAACAGGGGTGACAGCTAAATGTCCATGGTCCTAGGAGTCTGAGACTGATTCAGGGAGGGGTCTTGGGGGCTCCTGAGAGCCTGGGCTAAATCCCACCCTACCCAATGCCACAGAATGATGTCCAGGGCATTGTCCCATGCCTAGGGATATTTCTCACTCAGTTTTTGATGGTGGGCTATGCCATGCAGGAGAATCTGGAAGTGAGCTTGGGGGCAGAGGCAGAGTGGGAAAGAGTCCCTGAGGCTTGGGAGGAGGGGCCCCATCCCTGAGCCCTGAGCTCTCACCAGTGGGCACACCACATCTTCTGAGAGCCTCACAGCCTCTGGGAGTGGGGATGCCATGGCCTTCTTATAGATGAGTAAAAGGAGGCTGGGCCAAAGGGCCATTTCTCTATTGTTATCAGAGGCTAGGGCTGGAAGGTTTCTCTGTCACCACTCCCAGTTGCCACTCCTGGTACCCAGAAGTCTGCCTAGGTCCATCCCTGGTCTGGACAGCTCTGTGCATGTTGAACCCCACAGTCGTTCAGTGTGAAAGGGGCTCAGGGGCAGCGATGGGCAATGCAATGAATGGGGGGCCCTTTATGATGGATGTGAACTCTCTGCCTTCTAGGGGAGGATGGTCAATTTTGACAAGAGGAAGATGAGCAGCTATGACCATCACTGCAGGGGTGGGACTGGGGTGGGGTGGGAGATGGAAAACAGGGATCCGTCTGTGCAGGACATATCTGGGCTGCATGCAACTTCCTCTTAGGTTGATGGGGAGAATTTGGGGAGAAAAGACAGGGCTGAACCTTCCCCCTGGAGGGTGGGGGTTATACTTGGGATGAAAAACATCTTCCTGGAGGATGAGCTGTATGAACTCAGCCCTGAGAGCAGGTAGAGCCTTGAAGGGTGTGGAGGGGTGGGGGAACCCTCAGGAGGAAACCCAGGCACTGGCCCCCATCCCTCTCAGGAAGCCCACCCAGGCCTCCACAGTTACTCTTCCTTCCCTCTGGCCCCAGGAATACCAGATCATTGCTGAGCTCCAGCAGCTCCAGGAAGGCTGCTGCTATGACTCCCTTGTGCTCAATGAGCAATTTGGAACCTGGTTTGGGGTCATGGAGCAGCTCAGTGATAATGACAGATGAGGCCAGGACAGGATCTGGCAACTGTGGGGGGGGGGGGGGATCACCCTGGTGGATCCTGGGTCAGCATAGGACCAGTTGTCTAAACATGTTGTGGCACCCAAATGCCAACTTCTGTATGGACATTGAGAGGGAGACCTGAAGTATGGCTCCTGGTAGCCTCACAGCAGACACCCTGTCCTGTAGCTACCACCTGTTCCATGAGCTGGAGCCCCCATCCCAGTCGGCCAATAAAAGCTTCAAGGACAAACACCACCTGGAAGGCATCAAGTCTTGGAATGAAGAGTGAGTTCCCCATCCAGGGTGGACAAATGTGGGCTGGCTCAGGACTCAGGGATGCTTCAGGCTAAGCATGGGCTTGGGGAGCCTGACAGGTTAGAGCTCCACTCCTGACCAAGCTTGTAACTGGGACAAGTCACCCAATCTCTAGGCCTGTTTCCTCTTCTGTGAAATCGGGTGATGTTGCATGACCTCTTAGGAAGCCCGAGCCCACTGACTCCTTTAGATGGACTGAGCTGTTAGCTCAGTGTGGTGGTAGCAAGGCAGAAATTTGTTGCATCCCATGGAAGGCCCCCAAGGCAAGCCCACCCATCCTTCCAGCAGCCTGGCTCCAGACACTGAGTCTGGTGATAGCACCTCCCACTCCAGTATCCAACTCCGGTGTGGCCCAGACTGCAGCAGTGGGGATGCAGCTAACTCATCTCACATACATGCAGCTGGATCCTCAAGCTCTAAGGTGGAAATCTACCCGGACAATGTCCTGGAGTCCCAAGATGGCCAGGAATTGAAGGTGTCTACCTACCTCTTCTCATGTCAGCCCTCACCCTCATGCTCCATCTCCTCTGCCAGCTTGGCCCTCTCCAAGTCCACAAAGTGGTCCAGGATTGTTGACACCAACAGTACTTCTAAAACTTCCTGAAGCTTCTCACACCATCCTGAGATGCCCCATGGCTCTAAGCCTTCTGCTGATCTAGCTGTCATCCAGTTGGAGCAGTCAACTTATGCATCCACACAGAACTCCTCCATCATCACATCAGCATCTGGAGGAACGTCCTCTTCCTCTTCCTCCATCAAACCCAAGGCCACCTGGACCAGGCACAAGAACTGTGACCCACGGCCATGCTATAAATGGCATGTGGGCAACTGCTGCATCATCCGTGTCAGCCTGCTTGAGGACAATGACAACAAGTACAAGAACATCCTGGTGAGCTAGGTATGCTGCTCTCCCTTGGACCCCTCAGTGGTTGAGGCAGCAGACACATAAAGAATGATGTGTTCCCTCTTTGCCATCCTGGAGCAGACTTCCTAGTGGGTGGGGAAAGAGAGACAGCCACCTCCAGGAAGCACATGTGTTCAATGGCAGAAAAGCTCAGGACAGTAGACATAGGGGCTGAGGCTGGCACGTTGAGTGAGGAAGTCTGGGAAGGTCTCTCTGAGGCAGCCCCAAAGAGGAGGAGGGAGGGTACAGTCTGCCAGGCCCGAGTGATAAATGTGCTTTGCCAGCCTGAGGAACAACCTGGAGGCCAGGCTGACAGGGTGGGGGTCAAGGGGAGAAGTTGAGGTCAGAGAGGTACTGGGAGCTGGTTCACATCAGGCCCTGTGAGCTGCTGGATGGAGCTTGACTTTCTCATGGAGGGAGATGGGAGTCACTGGAAGGTCAGAGCAGAACAGGGACAGCAGGTTACCTTTGGCCTCAAAGTGGAGGTTGGGCCAGTGTGTGGAGACATTGGCGAATGAGGGGATGGGCAGGGTAAGCCTTAGGATGGTGGCCATCAAGGTGTGAACAGGAGCCAGATCTTGGATGGGATGTGCAGATGGAGCCACTGAAGCTCCTACTGCCCAGAGGCTGCCCCAGCTGCCGTGTTATACACCCACCCTGCACTACACTTCTCTTGAGGAAAGGAATGGGTGTGATTTTACTAAACTGTCGCTGCCGGTAGCTCAGCCCTCATGGTTGCCCTGACCATGAGGTGTAGACCTTGCTGACCAAGCTGCATCCTGGAGCTCAGGGCCATCCTGGTGTGCTGTCACTTGTTGTCCAGCCCTTCCACCTTTCTGACATTTGGGCTCAGGATAGATGTTGTGTTCTCTGTCCTGGGGTTTCACTGCTACCTGGAGGTGTCCTGCAGGGGCAGGGACAGGGCAAGGGCACTTCTTGAGGGCATTCCATCTCCCATGATTGGAAGGCAGGGGGTGACAGAGAGAGGCCCAGATTTCACTCCTCAGTTCCCGCCCTCTGCTGCATGGTCACCTTTTGACCCCAGGGCCCTGGGAGTCCACAGCAGTTGTGTAAGCTGAGGACCAGGGGACAGGGTTTGGTCTACAGGGCAGGGGTTTGGATGCATACTGGGAAACCACCTCAAGACAGAGGTGAAGTTTCTTGCAGGAGATGGTGTGAGGAATGTTTGGAAAGACCCACCTCATTCCATGGAGGTGTCCTGGGGGGAGCAAGAGAAGACAGTGAGGCCCCAAAAGACACAGCCTTGATCAGAGGTAGCTCCATAGGGTCTCTGGCAGCTGCACTCTGGAGGAGTACCCTGAGGGCCTGTCCCTTGATGAGGCCGTGCCGCGTGGGAGGTAAGACCGACGAGAAGCCCCCTGGAGATGGTTGATCAGGCCACCGAAGGAAGACACTCGGAGACTGGCTGATGGCGCAGGTCTGCTTTATTACGGAAGTGCTTACAGATTTATAGGGTTTAGGGGGGTGTGTACGTTGCTTATTGGCTAACTGCTAGAGGCTTCTGATTGGTTACCTTAAGCAGTTGCCAGGGAAAGGTCTGATTTGTGGGGGTGATTTTGTAGGTTACGCATCTAATTGGTTGTTGTAGGCAGTTGCTGGGGAGAGGTTAGATTTCTGAAGGCCGGTTACTCCCGGCAGGCTGCCAGGGTGGACGAGACAGCAAAAATGTAAAGAGAAAGGCTCCAGGGGAGGCGTTGAGGCCTACCTCAACCCTGACACCTTTCAAGGGAGACGTCTTTTCATCTCAAACCTTGGACTCTGCCAAACTCGTCAGCCACACCTGTGCCTGCCGGTGAGTAAATGGTCCCTCACCTTGATACACCACAAGTGACTGACCAAGAAAGGGCTCCAGCTGTGATCCTCAAGGCCATGGAAGAACACAACCTGGATGGGGACAACCCAGAGGACTACAAGCTGGTGCAAATCATTTCAGAGGATCAAAGAGAGGGCAGTGGTGGAAGGGGTAGGCTGAGCACCATGTCCCCAGACTGAAGGGCAGAGACCTTCTGGCCCCAGTGTACCTGACAGCAGGTGGAGTGGACACCCTTTCTATATACCAGGCTGCTTAGACCAGCCCTTGGTACCCTCAGCCTCTTCTCACTACCTTCCCCTTCTCCCTTGTGTACCCTTCCCTGGATGTGACCCAGGCATTGGGAAACCAAGTTCAAAGCTAACAACATTGAGGTATCCAGAGAAAAGGTTTTTCACCTTGGATCATGAGAAAGATGGCCAAGCAGAGGAACTCAACTTGAAAGGCATCTCTGGACAGGAGGGGGTGACTGCACCTCCAAAATCACCACGACTGGGGCACAAAAGCACCAAACAAGCTACAGTCCATGCCTTTATGACAGTGAAAACTAGGCCAAATCTCCTTCATCCCCCTCCCCTCCAGGTGTCTGTTCTCTGTGTTCATTCTCTGTATGTTCTTCTGTGATTGCTTCTGTCCTTATTAGCAAAACCAGGAATCTGTGTTTCTTTTTGTTGCATCATCTTGTGTCAGCTCTCTTTGTGTGCAGTGCCATTCCTGGGCAGGCTGTGCTTTCTTTTGCACTGGGTGGCTCTCTTTACAGGGCGCGCTCCTTGTGTGTGGGGCTCCCCTACACAGGGGACACCCCTGCGTGGCAGGCACTCTTTTTGTGCATCAGCACTGCACATGGGCCAGCTCCATATGGGTCAAGGAGGCCCAGGGTTTGAACCATGGACCTCCCATGTGGTAGACGGATGTGCTGTCCATTGGGCCAAGTCTGCTTCCCCCCTTGATCCTCTTTGGGGGTTCTAGGGAGCTGACTCAGTATTCTAGAAAGTGGGAAAGGGAAAGAATCCAGAAGAACAGTGCAGACCCAGAGCCAGGCATCCTGGGCTCTGAACCCTTAGATAGGATTCTCAAACACCTGGGAAGACTTCTCATTCCTGAAGAGGAGAGAAAATTAACCAAGGTATACATACATGGTAAGTCTGTGCACAATAAGGTTAGCTGGACATTTGTCAGTGAGCTGATCACCCTCTCCCAGCCATTAGTCCAAGCAAATTAAAGTGACTCCCACCATTCCTAGAAGTTTGTTCTAAATCCTCTCTTGTCTTTTGAATGGGAAATGGGAGCTGTGAGGTGTGAAATAGGGCAGAAGGACTCATCATACAGAACAGGAAAACCGAGAACTGGAGAGGTTGACAAAGGAGATGAGTAGCCACACACACCACTGAGGCTGGAGCAGGAGTTCAGCCCAGTGTTTATGTCCCACTGACCCTAGGCCAGGAAGACAGGAAGAAATAGGACCAGTGTAAATACTCACTGGGTGTCAGGTTCTGTGGTCATGGAGGCCTTCAGGAACCCTGCTCGGGAGGCCTGGGCCAGGGCAGCATGCCTTTCGTGGGGCCCCAGTGTATTGTCCTGGGTAGGGCTGGATTTGGGGGCTGTGTACTGGGTTCCAGAAATCCAATTTCAGCTCTGAGATCCTAAGTAGTGAAGGCATCACAGGGTGCAGTGAGGGGGGAAATAGATGACCTCTTATGAGCAGCTCTGAGTTTGGCAGTTATGAGTCAGAGTCACTTTTTTCTTCTTTATTTTCTTTTAAATGTTACATTCAAAAAATATGAGGTCCCCATATATCTCCCACCCCCTTCACCCAACTCCTCCCACATCAACAACCTCTTCCATCATTGTGGCACATTCATTGGACCTGGTGAATACATTTTGGAGCACTGCTGCACCACATGGACAGTGGTCTACATTGTAGTCTACACTCTCCCCCAGTCCACCCAGTGGGCCATGGCAGGGCACATAAAGTCCAGCATCTGTTCCTGCAGCACCACCCAGTACAACTCCAAATCTTGAAAATGCCCTTACATCATATCTCTTCTTCCTTCTCCCTACCCTCAGCAGCTACTGTGGCCACTTTCTCCACATCAGTGCTACAACTTCTTCCATTACTAATCACAATAGTTCCATAGCAGAACACCAGTAAGTCCACACTAATCCATACTCTATTACCCCATCCTGTGGACCCTGGGATGGTTATGTCCAATCCCCCTCTACATCAAGAGGGGGCTTAGATTCCACATGGATGATGGATGCAATTCTCCTGCTTGCAGCTGTGGGCACTCTTGGCTTCCTGGTGTGTTGGTTGACCTTCTTCACCTCCCTGTTAGCTGGCCAAGGTAAGTCCACTAAACCAGAGGGTAAGTTCCTCATTTTCAGCTGTGTCTCTGCAGTCTTTCCTTCAGGCAGGTATCATTCAGAGGCTCCTTTTTGGTCCCGGAGTTGGATAGAGGTTTCAGGTCCCTGGCTGAGGCCTGCTCTCATGGGGGCACAAAGGGTTGGGGTTTCCTGCAGCCCCTCAGAGCACAGCTGACCCTCCTTTGCCCCACTCCCCAGTGCTGCAGATCCCAGGTAGTGTGGATGTGTACTATGCAATACATCCTTCACCAAATATCATTTTCTGCTTATGAAGTGGGACACACCCATGGATGACAAAGTAAAGAAGAGAGCTATCTTAGCCCTTCTGGGGATGAAGCAGAAGGGCCCCAAGTTCCAAAATGGGAAATTCGAACTGGCCCCTGGTGCCCATCAGCTTCAGGGTCCCTCTTCCCAGGTCTGCCTGGCAAAGTAGTTTTGCTAACCCCCAGACCAGGCAGGTACCTCCTATCCCAACACCCAGTCTGGGCCACCCCCAGACTTCATTTAAACCCCTAATCCTATCCTGCTGCCCAGCATGACTCTGTCCTTTGAAAGGCTGTCCTGGGCTCCTGTAACCAGTCACTCACTGACAGGGCCATTGAGGTTCTCACCTGGAGCCTTTGGATGACCTCTGTGACATTCCAGGATTCCCAGCACAGCCTCCCCCATGCTAGCCTTTATCAGGAGTAAGGGAGTCTCTGCTCACTCCCACCCTGTCCCCCCACTCCTCAGAATTGAAGGAGAGACCCTCATCACTGAGCCCATTCTTCATGTTAGATGAGAATATTTTATTATTAAAGTCTTGTTTCAACTACAGTCTTGGAGTTGATAATTGGTTCTTTCATTTACTGTGTTACTTGAAATGAGGTGCAGCCTCTTGCATTACTCATTCAAATAAATCATTCAGAGTCATCAATTTATTTTAGAAAGAAGAAGTGAAAACAGCCAGTCACCCTTCCCTGGCCTACTGAAGCAAACACAGTAATCCCTTTTCACAGAGCAAATGTGCATTTCAGTATCAATACACCTAGAAGGAGCAGAAACCACTCATAAGGAACACTGGGATCTAGATGTTGAAGGTACTTCCATTTTCCAGGGCCATTTCTAACCCTGAACAGGGCAGTGGCTGCCTTTCTACTGTTTTGGAGGAAGACATTTTCTGCTTCTTTGCTTAGCTTTTATTTGAGCACCAAATAGGAACTTGTACTTTTCAAGGGCAAAGTCTTGAATTACATCAGCACTAGTTGCAGATAAAATTAGAATACAGCTTCTAATGTGGAAAGGAAAAAGGACAGAGGAAGATTATTAGGACATGGTCCAGGGCAGGCAGAAATTTTCACCCTCAGTCCCCCTTTATGCCCAATGGTCAAATCTTTACCTTATATTTCATGCTTCTGGATCTTATCCCTGACACCAGAATTCAGTTTCCTTATGAGGGAACTGGGGGGATTAGGATGCAGTTTTTCAGGCTCTAGCTGGGCCTCATTTCATAAACACTACTGCTCCCCAAGAATTAGTGATTCCCACTGCCCTGCCATTCCTTGTTCAATTTCTTAACCCAGAAAATTACTGGTGGGTTGTACAGTCTGTGTCAGGTCCTAGTGGCCTCTCCTGTCAGACTGGGCCCTAAGGCATCACCCATGGGCTCTGAACAGCAAGAGAAGAATAGTTATCACTTTTATTTTTATTTTATTTTATTTTATTTTATTTTATTTTATTTTATTTTATTTTATTTATTTCTCTCCCCTTCCCCCCCGCCCCGACCCTGGTTGTCTGTTCTCTGTGTCTATTTGCGGCATCTTCTTCTTTGTCCGCTTCTGTTGTCAGTGGCACGGGAATATGTATTTCTTTTTGTTGCGTCATCTTGTTGTGTCAGCTCTCTGTGTGTGCGGCACCGTTCCTGGGCAGATCACATTTTCTTTCACGCTGGGCAGCTCTCCTTATGGGGTGCACTCCTTGTGTGTAGGTCTCCCCTATGTGGGGGACACCCCTGCATGGCAGGGCACTTCTTGCATGCATCAGCACTGTGCATGGGCCAGCTCTACATGGGTCAGGGAGGCCTGGGGTTTGGACCTCCCATGTGGTAGACAGATACCCTAAACACTGGGCCAAGTCCGCCACCTAGTTATCCCTTTTAAATGAGAGAAACCACACACTCTTTTCTGTGACTCAAGGTAAAGTCCTGGATGCTGTGGTTTGAGGTTCACCATCTCAGGGATCTCCAGTTTACCCTCTCAGTTGTGTTGCTACTAATTGTCCTCAAGAGGAGTTTGGCTCTGAGCCCCTGGTACTTGCAGCCCCCTGGGACGATTGCATCCATTGTTCAAAATTTGTGCTTCATTTTTTTCCTTGGGGTGTGGGCAATTTCTTTGGGGAAGGGTTAAAAGATAGGATCTGAGGGGGAAGGGAATGCAACCAGGCCTGATGAGCACAATTTTGCACCGACACACCTCCCCAAAAATTAAATTACTGAATTGCTCCCTGTCTGGGTGGTGACAGACCATGTCCTGAGCTATGCCTGTGCCCTCCCCTGGCTTCTCCAATGTTCAGGAACTAAAGGTTTAACCCCTGGCACAATACAGAGCCCCAGGACCCTGCCCAGCCTCTTGCTTGTCCTAGCTGTGTGCTGTGGGGCTACTTTAGTCTGGTTTATCAGGGAAGTAAAACTATAATCTTACATTTTATTTTGCAAATATATATCTGAACTAATCCATTTTCTCTGTGAATAACATAGAGTTCACTGTTCTGTTTATTGAGCAGGCCTATAAGTAAGGAAAATCTGGTAGCAACATCCACCACTGATGCCCAGATTGTGGTCCCAAAATATTATTTTCATTAAAAGAAAAGAGGTCACCTAGGAGGTGTGTGTGACAGAAAGTATATGAGAGGAACCTAATGATCATGGTGTACTGGAGAGCGTGGAAGGCAACAAAACCCTCAGGGTTGGAGTCAAAACAAGACAGGAGCCAACTGGAAGTCCTTCAGGTAAATCTGGGACAAGTTTGGTATCATAATAGCCAAAAAGTACAAGCAACTCAAATGCCCATCAAACAATGAAGGGACAAAGAAAATACATTCTAGCCATACAATAAGATATTATCAGCCATAAAATGTAATAAAGTGCAGATATATGCTAGAAGGTGAGGGACCTGAAGAACATTATGCTAAGTAAAAGAAGCTGGACAATAGAGAATTCCATTCATACAAAGGAGTCACACTAGGCAAATCCAGACAGAAGATAGATTATTGGTTGCTAGGGACTGGGTTGAGGGTGGTTGGGGGGAAGTGACTGCTACTGGATCCAGGATTGCATTTGGAATTGATGAAAATATTCTGAGGTTAGAGAGTGGTTATTGTTTTACAGCCTTATGAATATACTAAAAAGCACTGAGTATGGCACTTTCACAGGCTGAAGTTATGGCATGTTAATTATAGCTCAAGGGAAGTGGACTTGGCCCAATGGATAGGGTGTCCACCTACTACATGGGAGGTCTGCAGTTCAAACCCTGGGCCTCTTTGACCTATGTGGAGCTGGCCCAAGCTCAGGGCTGATGCGCACAAGGAGTACCGTGCCACACAGGGGTATCCCCCTGTAGGGGAGCCCCACACGCAAGAACTGTGCCCCGTAAGGAGAGCTTCCCAGCGCAAAAGAAAGTGCAGCCTGCCCGAGAATGGCACTGCACACAAGGAGAGCTGACACAACAAGATGATGCAACCAAAAGAAACACAGATTCCCAGCGCACTGATAAGGATAGAAGCAGTCACAGAAGAACACACAGTGAATGGACACAGAGAGCAGACAACGGGGGTGGGGGGGTGGGGAAGGGAGAGAGAAAAAAAATTATAGCTCAATAAAAAAGAAATGTTAAGTCAATACTGGGAGTCCTTAATATTGTTTGCCTTTAGTGGGACCTGGACAACTTGTGAAATAGACAAACACCTGCACATTCACTGATGGTCTTAAGAAAGCTCAGGGGCTTTCAGAGACAAGAGGATTGGGGGGGAGGGGGGCAGGCGAGTTGCTGAATCCCAGACTCTGACCTTTTCCTTTGGCCAATTCTGTCCATATCCCCCACCCCACCCTGGCCGGCCTCCTGGGAATGGCATCTCCCCTCATATATTTTGCAGGGGAGCTCAAAGAGAGTCTTCTCATTTCCCTGAGCTTCTATACAAGCTGTTTGAAGTCCTGATCTGTCACAGGTAAGAAAAAGTCTTTGTGGGAACTTGTAAAACAACAGGGTGCTGACACACCTCAAGCCCTGCTGTGCTGGTTGGTAAACTGGCATGGCCTTGAGTTGCCCGAGTGCTACTATAGACTCCTTGGCCCTTTCTTTGGGGCCCCAGGACCACCCCATGATCTGACACCTAAAAGGTTCATGCTTCATGGCAGGAGGCCTCAGGACTACAACCAAGATTGGTTTTCTTTCTCTTGACCAAACTGCCAGCCTGGCTCCTCAGGTGCCCCTCCCTGCTCTTTCCCCCATCCTGACTACCTCAAAACTAATCTTGTAGCTGTGGGACTGCAAAGAAAAGTCACTCAGAATGCAGGTAAACAAAGGAAAAAAGATACTATTAGATCCTGACATTTCTAAATCTCACACTCACCCCAGTCTTCCCCGTCCAGCTCCCCTTCACTCAAGGCTTTAGGCTGCCCTGGGGCTGAGACGCCCCTCACCATGCAGTTCCTTCTCTGCCTCTTCCTCTCCTCCACCCTTCCAGAACTCCAGGAGGCCTTATCACAGCTCCTTGGCTGCAGGGAAAAAGCAAGAGCACATGGCCCTAAGCTCCCTCTGCTGGCCAAAGGCCATTTCCTGCTCATTGTCTCTGAGCCACCAAGGCCTCCTGGGGTTGATGGGTGGTTTTCTGCTGAAAGGCCCCAGGAGAAGGGCCCTGTGTGGCCAAGAAAGGGAGGCAAGGTAACTTAGGAGGGGAACTTTCCATAACGAGGTGGAAGAAAAAGCAGCTGTATGTGTGTTGGAGATAGAGTCAGTGGTTTATGGGGTAGGGTCAGTGACAGATGCCCCAAGACTTTTCAAGGGGTGTGGAAAGAAACAATGAGCACTTCCACTGTAAAAACATTTAAATGTAACATGTTTAAGCCCAAAAAGGAAGGGCATGTTAAAGGAACTTCGCCTGCTAGCTGAAGTGATGAGGGAGCAGAACCTAGGAGTAAGCTGAGAAAGCCAGACAACACAGAGAGAGTAGAGCTGAGGTCCAGAGAGAAAAGGCATAGGAAGAGAGATAGGGAGAAGATTGGGACTGGGAGTGGGGAAAGAGGAGGTGAGCTGGGGTCCATGGGAGAGAGATAGAGAGAGCAGCTAGGCACCAGTTCCCTTGTCCCACTGTCATCTCCTCAATACTTACCTCATGGCAATGGAAACTAGTTTGCCTGGGCCCCTGCTTCTTGTAACCCAATTACTGAACAACATAGACTTGGCCAAGAGCAGGTACCCAGGGACTGTTAGAACCCAGGCTCACAGGTACAAGGGCTTTCCAGGTGATCTTATCTGTGAGTGTCCAGAAAGCCATTGCTCACAATGATATCACAGTGGCTTCTGAAGTTCTGGAGTAGTGATCCAAGGTTTGCCTTCATCCTGGAGGTACCCAGGGTTTCTGCAACAGCCTTAGTTCCATGTCTGAACTTGGGTGAAAGAGGCATGAGCTTGAGGCACAGAATAACAGGTACTCCTGGCAATTGACTTCCTGAGATTTAGGCAGTTCTTTGAAATGTCTTCATGCATGTCCTCATCAACTACATGTCTACCCTTGTCTGGATCCCTGCAAAACAGTGAGGCTATTGGCACGGAGATGAACTTCCTCCTTGGTGAGTGTCTGCCCCTAATATGATTCTCTAATAACCGGAATCACTGAATGCCAGCATTGGAAAGATTGCCTTGTCTTCTACCCCTAATATGATCCTCAAACTCCCAGAACAACTGATTGCCAGCACTGGAATTTTCCCTTGTCCTCCCTCCATTGGGGGTAAGGAATATCCCCCAGAACATCCTACTGAGCACAGCTCACATGCCACCTCTTCTAGGAAGTCTACCCTGGTGTTCGCCAGGCAGAATAAATAGTTTCCTTCTCCAAGTTCCCATAGAACTTTTCAGGCCCATTTACTACATTCATGAACTTGACTCACAGACAGTTGTTTTCCTATTGTCTTCCTTCCTGTTGATTTCAAGGGGTACTCATATTTTATCCATTTAAACCTCTTCTAGCCCTTCTGTGCACCAGGCACCAGCTGTGCTCTGGGATTCAGAGCTGAATGAGACTGGATCCTGTCCTTGCAGAGCCTAGAAGACATTTGGGAAGCAATGCTAATGGATGATTGCAGCAAGAGCTCTGAGTGAGGCTTCTGCCACACACTGGGGCAGGACCAGGTTTTGACAGTCATCCTGCATTGATGAAGAGCCTGCATGGAGCAGAAGCTCAGTCATTCCTCACTGAGTGCAATTGAGGAGGCTTGGCAGCAGTGGTAGCCCTAGCTCTTGTTGAGGGAACCTGAGATGCAAGTTAGTGGCAGGGATCAGACTAGAATCTAGTGCTCCTGACCCTTGGTCTATTGGTTGTTTGACCATGATTTATATCAGTAAGTAAAGTTATGGCTAAACAAATCATCATTCCCTCATTTTTTATTCCTTCCAGGGGCCTCCTATGTTTCAATTTGGAAATGGAGAGCAAAACCTAAGAGGGCACTTTCTCCATAGTGCTAATGGTTTAGAGAGTGGGGGCTTTGATTGTATTATGGGAACTCTTGGTTAGGTCTCTTGATTAGATAACTTTAGGGCCTTCACTTCAACTATCTCAGTGAGGTGTGACCCAGGTTGGTTGTGCCTCCACCCTCTTGCGGGGGTCTCACCTAAATAGAGAACTGGAAACAGAAACTCAGGAAAATATGGATGCCATTTTCACATTGTCATGTGAAAGAGGACTCCAGAACAAGCTACAGCTGAAAGAGAGGCCAAGAGAAACCCCTGGAGGCTGAGAGAAATGCCAGATGCTGGAATCAATGGAGCAGGCCTGAAGTGAGGGGATGCTAAAATCTTGCTTTGCCATGTGGAGGGAGCCCAGGATTGATCAGCAGATGACCCTTGATGAGAAAGCATCTCTGATGATGCCATGATTTGTACATTTTAGCAGCTTTGGAACTAACTGTAAGCTTTTACCCTAGTGAATCCCCATTATAAATGCCAAGAGACTTTCAGGGTTTTGTATGGGCAGCCTTGGCATACTAAAACAAAAGGATTCCTAATAAACAGTAAATGAGAAATTAAAAGCTCTTGGAATTCCTATGTTTCCTCTGTTTTTATTTCTGACAGATGGCTGGAAAAATTTTAAACTAAAGCTCTAAACTCGATTTCCATCTGTCTGTATGTTTTGTTAATTTTTTTATTTTCTTAATATTACATTAAAAAAATATGAGGTCCCCATATACCCCCCACACCCCTCAACCCACTCCTCCCCCCATAGCAACAATCTCCTCCATCATCATGAGACAGTCATTGCATTCGGTGAATACATCTTTGAGCACCACTGCACCTCATGGTCAGTGGTCCACATCATAGCCCACACTCTCCCACGTTCCATCCAGTGGGCCATGGGAGGACATACAATGTCCGGTAACTGTCCCTGCAGCATCACCCAGGACAACTCCAAATCCTGAAAATGCCTCCACATCTCATCTCTTTCTCCCATTCCCCACACCCAGCAGACACCATGGCCACTTTCTCCACACCAATGCCACATTTTCTTCGATTTCTAATCATTATAGCTCATGAAGAGAATATCAGTAAGTCCATTCTAATCCATATTCTATTCCTCCATCCTGTGGACCTTGGAATGGTTGTGTCCACTCCACAAATATATCAAGAGGGGGCTTAGATTCCACATGGATGCTGGATGCAATCCTCCTGCTTTAAGTTGTAGGCACTCTTGGCTCCATGGCGTGGTGGTTGACCTTCTTCAACTCCATGTTAGCTGAGTGGGGTAAGTCCAATAAACCAGAGTGTAGCAGCTGAAGATTGTTGAGGCTCAGAGCCTGGCTATCATATGGTCAGTCCAGAGATTCAGATCCCCTGGGTATATATTAAACCCCAGCACCAATTATAGTTCTGGTAAAAGTAACAGGAGAGGCTTGTGAAAAAAGATCACATCTGAGTCCAGCTCCATCACACAGAAATACCAACTCCAAAGAAGGGCCAACTGACATGGCACTGAACTCCATCTGCCATGACCATAGAACCTATGGGTCTCTGTAGCCCTCAGAAGAACCAATCCCCGGGGTTGTATCTACTTTATCTGTCTCTGGGACTCTACTGAGGTGTGCATAAGGGCAACCCCTCTGATAACCTCCTGGCTCTTTTTGGAGACTCATAGCCATATAAACTCATTTGTCCTTTCCATTTCTCCATTGATTCAGGTCAAAAACCATTTTTAACTCCTGGTATTATATGTAGACTGAGATATTCTGCTGGTCCAAGTTGACCCTTTTATTCAAGTTACATCATCAGCTGGTACTTGGTAGTAATCTCTCGGCACCAGGGAGGCTCATCCCCGGGAGTCATGTCCCATGCTGGGGGAAAGGCAACACATTTACATTCTGAGTTTGGCTTTGAGACTGGCCACATTTGAGCAACACGGAGGCTCTCAGGAGGCAACTCTTAGGCACCCTGCAGCTCTAGGCCTTGTTCTTATTTCAGGTGCACAGGCTCACAAGCATAGTCATTAGTATCAAGGGCTCATTGTTGGACCTTCATTCTTTTTTGGTCTTTGCTGTTGCACTTGGGGGATTGTTGCTGTTCCTTTAGGGACTGTGAAAGAGCTCCCCTGGTTAGGAACTCAGCACTCCCTCAGTTGTTGTTTTTAATTGTAGCCACTATGAAAATATCCAAACATTTTTATGTACCCTGGATATATGCCCTGTAGAACTCCTTGCCAACCACGTGTCCCCTGTCAATAACATCCCACACCAGTATTCTTTGCTGCCATTGTTGAAACTCTCTGTGATCCAAAACTTCCTGAAAAGTGAAGCCCAATATATTGCCAGGTTCCATAATAGTAAAATGGAATATAGTGATTAGTTTAAAGGTTAGGTATAGAATACATATTAATTTGGAAAAATTATGGTAAAAAATTGGAGTATCAAAAAATTTAAAAATGCAAAAGCTTTGTTTTGATGTTTTGTCTTCTATCACTTCAATAAGTATTGCCCTGTATGCAAATTGGCAAGGCAACTACTTCCATCTTTTCCTCAGTGTCTACATCCTATCTTTTTCTTTTCTTTTTCCTAATTATTAAGCTTATCTTCACAAGAGTTTTAGATCACAGTAATTTATATATACAATATACAGTACTCCCACATATTCAACATAAGACCCTTTTCCCTTCCACAGCAGTAATCTTTTTATATATTCATACTATATTTACAGAAACTGATGTACAGATATTGAGACAATAGCTTTCAAACAAGGTAACACTTGTGTTTACATTGTGGTTTATATTTTAGACTAGACAATTTTCTAAATTTTTAGTTATCTTATGTTTTACAGTATGATTTACATTTTAGCCTATCAGCCCCTATATATTTTTGGTGTAATTTTACATGTCTTATATCCATCCTTGTGCACTCTTGTGAAATACTTCTACTGCCCACACAGTTATATTGGTTCCATGTATTCAATACCTCTTTCCCCCTCCCCTTAGGGCCCACAGTGACCGTCAATCTTCATTGTTTGAAGGGCCATGTTCAGAGATGATTGCAACAGTGTTGGGGCTTGACATGCTCAACTGCCCTAATGCACTGGGAGCCACCATTTCTCTTGAGAAATACAGTTCCCTCTATTTGAGAGCATCCGTCCTCCCCAGGATGTGGATATACCTTCACTCTCATTATATGGGTCTCTATCCAATGATATAACCCATTATGGCAAAATGAGCCTGTCCTGCATCAGATTATTCCCTAGGAGCCTGTCCTGCATCAGATTATCCCCTTTAAGCATCTTAGACAGGTAACTTTCCTTATTATATTTTTGAAAAGGTTTTCTCAGCATTACACTCTTAACCAAATACCTGATAATCTCCTATGTTCGTATATTGCCCCACCCTCCCCCCAATTTCTTGGGCAATATTACCCATCCTCCCATCCCTAGCCCCCCTCAAGTCCATAACACCCCACCCGAAGGTAACCCTATGCCCCCATTTTATCCCTTCCTTGTACAAATACTTACCTCCAGCTTATCATAGATTTCGCCCATGTAGATGTCAGCTTACATCTTTCCTCTACCCCCCACTTTCCTGTAAGTCTATCATATAGTCTCTAGCTCTCTGAGCCAGCTTGGTTTACTATTTCATATCATTGAGGTCATGTACTGTTTGTCTTTCAATGCCTGGGTTGCTTCACTCAACATAAGGTCCTCAAGATTCATCCATGTTATTATGTGTGTTTGTAGTGTACTTGTTCTTAAAGCCGAGTAGTATTCCATTGTATGTATATACCACATTTTATTTATTCATTCATCTGTTCATGGGCATTTGGGTTGATTCCAACTTTTGGTAATAGTGAACAATGCTGCTATGAGCATTGGTGTGCATATATCAGTTTGTGTCCTTGTTTTCAGTTCTATTGGGTATATACCCAGCAGTGGAATTGCTGGGTCATATGGCAAATCTATGGTTAGTTTTTTGAGAAACCGCCAAACTGTCCTCCAGAATGGTTGGATCCTTCTGCATTCCCACCAGCAGTAGATGAGGGTTCCCATTCCTCCACATCCTCTCCAGGATTTGTAGTCTTCTATTTTTTTCATAGCTGCAAACTTATGGGAGTAAGATGGTATCTCACTGCAGTTTTGATTTGCATTTCCCTGATAGAGATTTGGAGCATTTTTTCATGTGCTTTTTAGCCATTTGTATTTCTTCTTTGGAGAAGTGTCTGTTTAAATCTTTCTCTCATTTTTATAATGGGTTATTTATCTTTTTATTTTCAAGATACAGGAGTTCTTTATATATGCAGGTTATAAGTCTCCTATCCGATATATGGTTACCAAATATTTTCTCCCATTGTGTAGGCTCTCTTTTCACTTTCTTGACAAACTCGTTTGAGGTGCAGAAGGCTTTAATTTTGAGGAAGCCCCATTTATCTATTTGTTCTTTTGCTGCTCGTGCTTATGGTGTGAAGTTCATGAAGCCATTTCCTATTACAAGGTCTTGTAGATGCTTCCCTACACTGCTTTCCAAAGTCTTTATGGTCTTGGTTCTTACATTTAGGTCTTTGATCCATCTTGAGTTGATCTTTGTGTAAGGTGTGAGTTGGTAATCCTCTTTCATTCTTTTACATATGGATAGCCAGGTCTACAGGCACCATTTGTTGAATAGGCCATTCGCTCCCAGTTGAGAGAGTTTGGTGGCCTTATCGAATATTATATGACTATATATATGAGGATCTATATCAGAACTCTCAATTCAGTTCCATTGGTCTGTGTGTCACTCCTTGTGCCAATATCATGCTCTTTTCACTACTGTAGCTTTGTAATATGTTTTGAAGCCAGGTCATGTGATTCCCCAATTTCATTTTTCTTTTTCAATATGTCTTTGGCTATTTGGGGCCTCTTTCCTTTCCAAATAAATATCATAGTTTTTCTAGTTCCTTAAAGAATGCTGTATTGATTTTTATTGGGATTGCATTGAATGTGTAGATCAGTTTTGGTAGGATAGACATCTTAATAATATTTAGTCTTCCTATCCATGAACAGGGAATATTCTTCCATTTATTTAGGTCTTCTTTGATTTCCTTGAACAGTCTTGTGTAGATCTCTGTGTCTAAGTGTTTTACATCTTTAGTTAAATTTATTCCTAGGTATTTTATTTTTTATCAACTATTGTAAATGGTATTTGTTTCTTGATTTCCTTCTGACCTTGCTCATTATTGGTGTACAGAAATGCTACTGATTTTTGTGCATTGATCTTATAACCTGTGCCTTTACTAAACTCATTTATGAGTTCTAGAAGCTTTGTTGTAGACCTCTCGGGATTTTCTATGTATAGGATCATGTCATCTGCAAATAATGAAATTCTGTCTGTATGTTTGAATATGATATTTTCCTTCCTCTGGATGTTAATAGCATATTAACTTATAAAACCCCTTAAAAAGCTATATTCTAATTTTCTAGAAGAAAAATAATTGCTTATATATAAATTAATCATATAGTCTTAGAAATTAAAGAAAACAAACTTCTAATATTTCCAAAGAAAAAAATAATGTGTGCAAAACTATACCAAAATTTAAAATCAAATCAATATAATTCAGATAAACCTTTCACAAATTAGCTCAGTAAATAAAATTAACTATGTCTACTGTAATGGTATTTATAATACAAGCATACATTTTTTTCTGCTTGGATATGTTCTTCTTAAATTTATGTAGATTTACTTATCAAAGAAACTAACTTATCTATGAGCTCTTTAAGATAATGAAAAATGTAAATCTATGTTTACACAAATTGAATTATTATGCTGACAAACTTTTTATTTGAGTGATTGTGTTTTGTAACCTGTTGGTTTGAAGACAATTTCCAAGATATTTTTGGTAATTTAAGTATGTAAGTTATGCAGGATGTATTTTTTTTAAGGGAAAAGAGAAGTTTTGTTTTAATGTAGAATGACTGGTGGTTCCAGAGTGAGAAAAAGCAATGTGTAGGACAAAACCTGTATAGACATAGAAACCTGTAGAAGGTTTGTGGAAAAGGAATTTTATTTGTCATGGGCAAGGTTGATTAAGATTTGATAGGTTTATGAGATTTTTTTCAGAGTTCTTATAAGACTGTATCTTAATACAACATTAGAATTTTTTTTTTATCTTTGTTAAAATAACAGTTTTCTTGGTTTGTTAGCCTGCCAAGAGGTTTAAAATTGTTATCTTAAACTTCTGAGTAATCTGCTTGGAAGGCAAATATCCTAAATCTAAACAAAATTATTCTGTGTTTTATATTGCCCATATAATAGTTTCTTGTTTTAGAAAACATATCTTCTCACTTTTAAAAGAACTCAGTTTTTGAACCTTTGTTTACTGTGGCAGTTAGTGAGATCTGCCTGAGACCTGCATAAACATACCCTCTGCAATGACCTTTGAAATGTACTTTGAAATCTCTTAGTTATAAAACTCTTTCATATTTAATGTTTTCCACTTTTGGTCAAGGTCTTTTTCCAAATACATCACTGATGGCTCCTGGTAATCCCTTGGTGCCAGGGAGGCTCATCCCTGGGAGTCATGTTTCACATTGTTGGAATGGTAGTGAGTCCAGGTACTATAGGCAAGGCCTCATGAAATCAACAGCCCTTGGCAGGCCCTATTTTGGAATTATGATAATCTATTTCCACCATATAACAAAGTTAGAATCATTTATAGTTTGCGGTGGCTTGCTCGGTTGGTGGCGGTGGGATCTGGCTGCGGACAAGGGGTCGGTCCAGCTTTGAACGAGGGGTCGGTCCGGCTTGGGACGAGGGGTCGGTCTCACCGGGGTTGCGCGGTTCGGCTGACGGGGTTGCCCGGCGAAGCCGGCGATGAAGGGGTCGCCCGGAGAAGCAGGTGACGAACTGGGGACAAGGGAGGCCAGGCCCTTGTCAGGGGCTCTCAGGACTGGAGGGCGCACGGCAGAAGAACTACCGCAGAGACGAGGTAAACACGCAGGTCCAACTTTATTGAGGAAGTGGCTACAGTTTTATAGGGGCTGGGGAAGGCTGATTGGTCGAAGTTTATGCCATGTTCTGATTGGTTGCTGCAAGCAGTTACTGGGGAGAAAGGTTGGTGGGAGTTACTGGAAGGGGGAGGGGTGGTGGTTAGGGATTGGCTGTTGCTGTTGCTGGGGGAAGTGGCAGGGTTTAGGGATTGGTGGCTGCTGTTGCTGGGGTAGAGGGCAGACTTGAGTTTCCCGCCTTGTGCCTGGCTGTTGCTGCTGTCGGGGGGGAGGGGGAAGGCAGACTGGAATTTTCCGCCCTGCGCCTGTGCAGGGAGAAAGAAGAAAAAGGATGTTGCCTCATAAGGCATCGTGTGGCGCTATCCGGGAGGAGGGGCGGCCGCGGAAGCATGGCTGCCGAGAAGGGGAGACCCGAGGGCACTCTGCGCCCATGCCGAGCTCCCTTCAGGGGTGGCGGTGAGTCCGACCAGCCACCCTATTATGGGGGCAGCAGCTTGGAATTAGGCCTACTGCGGTTGCTCCCCCGCCAGGCCACCAAACCACACTTCAGCCCGAGGGGTGACCGCAATAGTTTTCTTACTCATGATAGTTTTACCCCTTTCATCTGAACCTATATTTATCACTATCCCCATTAAAGATATACCTCAGGGACTTAAATCTTCAGTCTGCTCCTGTGTTGTTTGAGCAGAGTTGTGGCCAACACCTTCTCTCCAGTTCCCTGGACTTGCCAAGAGCAACTAAGAAAATGATGGTGAACAAGTCCCATTCCAAAAAACAACAAATATCTACAACTGCAAGCAAAACAATTCCTTCCATCTGCCTCATAATAATTAAATCCCTCTCAACCTGTAGCAGTCAGAATCCCAAATTATTCAAGATTGAGGAAGGGAAATACATAAGGGAAGCGTGTAAGCACAGAACAAAGACATATTATTATTGTTTTATTAGCATGTGATAATGAAAGAAATTTTAACCTTGATATAAACAGTGATTATCATGTTCTGAGGGGAGGTAAATGGATGAATAGTTGGAACACAAGACATTTCTAGAACATTGGAATTTTTCCTTATAATGCTGGAATGACAATTACATGACACAATACATTGTCAAAGCCTATAAAACTGTACAGCATAAAGTGTAAACTATAATGTAATCTACAGACCTTGGTTAGTAGCAATGATTCAATATTGGTTCATCATTTGTAACAAATGTCTCACACTAATGTAAGATGCTAATAATAAGGGAAATATGTGTGTGGGTGAAGAGGGTTATATGAGAGTCTCTTATAATTGATGTAATTTTTCTGTAATCTAAAACTTCTCTAAAAATACAATTTATTACAATTTTTTAAAATATTTATGTAAAATATTTTAAGAAGAATGAAATATTTTTCTTATAATAATGTTATAACTTCTCTATTTAATTCTGAAATCTTTTACTGTCATTTTGTTTATAGAGAAAACTGTATTATTCAGCCAAAGAGATGCTAATGCAAAGTTCCAGAAATCTGCTGGCTTTTATAAAGTATTTAATTGGGGTAAAAGCTTAAAGTCACAAGGCTCTAAAGAGTCCAACTGAAGGTTACGTCCTTAACAAACTCTGTTGCCACATGTTGAAGCAGGCTTGCCATCTGTGAGGGTTTAGTCTTAATCTTCCCTCCTCAGGCTTCTGATCTCAGCTGTAGGCTGGTATAGGGCCATCTCTCTCTTTCCAGAGCTCATTTCTTTCCAGGCTCAGCTACTCTGGTCTCTTTACAACGTCAGCTCTAAACTATCAGGAGACTTGATTATCTGTCTTCCTGGGGTCTCTGCAGTTCTATGGAGGTGTTTCTCTTCCTCTGGGTGTCTTCTCCTGTGTATCTACTTCTGTGTGACAGTCTGTTCTATGGGCCCACCAAGGAGCTAGCACTCAATCCCGCATACCCTAATGATGTGTTTGAATCAAAGCCCTAATCTTGATTTAATCAAGTAAATGTAAAGCCTTTGAATTGAAATCAATCAAAGGGTATCATTCCCAGAAAAACAGACCAGTTTATAAACATGACCAGTATCTCTTTTTAAATTCATAAATATCAAACTGCTACAGTAATCAAATATCATTTCACAGTGTCCCATGATCATCTTTAACAAATCGTTCAAACCTGACCATTTTGAAATTTTGTCTTTCCAATATCATACCATAGATGATATTTTCTTGATCTCAAAACGTTTTTGGGAATTTCAAGAGGGCCTCTGGAAAATCATAATGGATTTGTTTTTTCATCTGATAAAAAAGGTGATAAAAAGTTATGTTACCTTGATATTTTAGGAAATGCATGGGAAGTGTTGTCAAAATTTGAAAGGATTTTCTAACCTTCTTTTGGTAAACTCTGTATAGGTAAAATGCTATTAATATAAACACTTCAGAAATTGTATAAAGTTTTAGATATTTGTCAATATCCTCGTATTCCATGAGTTGTCCTAGCAGTGATCTGCCTGATGTTAGACAGCAGTAAAATTATTTGACATAATTTCAGTTATTCTTAAAATATTGTTTAATGAACTCTCAGCATAAAATTTATTTTTGCAAAAGAGCAACAATTTAACCATTTTAATGTTTTGTCATCTGCAATTAATTTTTATTCTGATGTTTCTCTGAACAAATTTGTCATTAGCTACAGGCTAGATGGCTTCATATTCAACAGAAACAGTCTTAGTGACCCATAGAAAAGACTTTGCCAGGTGCTTTTGGGCACAGGCTACTAATCATATTGATAAATAACTTTTAGACCAAAACACTGGATTGGGTCAAGATTCCAGAACTCTAGTGAAGGAATTGATGTGTTCATGAGATTGCTAACACAAAATTCACTAGAAGAAGGATTATTAGGGACTGAAGTAAATGATAAAGAATTATTATAGTTTTGCTTAGATTATTGCTATTTTAATGTTCTATTTTCTATATACAAGTAATCCCTTACTCTCTTATGTTTAAGATATCCAATTTATTTATTTATTTATTTTTTAAAGATTTATTTTTATTTATTTAATTCCCCCCCTCCCCCTGGTTGTCTGTTTTCTGTGTCTTTTTGCTGCGTCTTGTTTCTCTGTCCGCTTCTGTTGTCTTCAGCGGCACGGGAAGTGTGGGCGGCGCCATTCCTCGGCAGGCTGCTCCCTCCTTCGTGCTGGGCGGCTCTCCTTATGGGTGCACTCCTTGCGCGTGGGGCTCCCCTTCGCTGGGGACACCTCTGTGTGGCACGGCACTCCTTGCGCACATCAGCACTGCGCATGGGCCAGCTCCACACGGGTCAAGGAGGCCTGGGGTTTGAACCGCGGGCCTCCCATGTGGTAGACGGACGCCCTAACCACTGGGCCAAAGTCCGTTTCCCGTAGATATCCAATTTATTAAACATTTCTCTTTTCTCACTGCCTGACTTCTCCAGAATTTGAAAACTCTTATTAAATAATTTTATTTTTACAGCACTATAATTATTTGCATAGCCTTATTCAGCATCTGTATTCCTTATTAGCAGGACATAATTGAAGACATTGGTTATATTACCAAGGCTTTGACCAGAATGTCATGTTTGCAAATGATGCTCAATTGCTCACATATGACCAGAGACTTTTAAGAAACTACAGTTGACTTTTTGGAACCAATGCTTACAAAACTCCCTTGGAAAATCTGGTCTGGTACCTTACTTTTGGGTTCCCACCCTCACAGGTCAGTAAAGAAGGTTAGTTTCTGACAAGTATTTGCTTATTTTCTCTGACTTTAAGAAAGAGGAATTCACCGAAATGCATTAGCAAATAGTAAGGGAAATCTGGTGTTAAAATTTTGTCTTGGCTTCCTAGCCTCAAGAGGCTTTTCACAGTCCAATTGAAGGTTCCTTAGGAAAACTTTCCAGGAGACCAGACTTAAAAAGGCCTTTATGGTAAATCACTATCCTTGTTACACATATGTAAATACTCAGGCTAAATCTAATGAAACCAGCTTTATTTTATGATCAAGAATAATCTTGTGTTTATCTTTTATCAAAACGAGGGAGACTATCTAGAAAAACTTTGGATTTCAATAGCAAACTATAGCACATTCCTAAGGATTATCAGATTCTGCTCCTGTTTATTGTATGGGCTATTTTATATCCTCTTTGTAAACTGCAGATAACGGCATGCTTTTGTTACCTACCTGTAAATTGGACTGGGTCCTGTCATCTTATATATCTTGTTCTACCCTAAATTCCTGTCAAAATGCTAACAGGATCTTTTGTATATTAGGCCTACAACTGACAAAAGAGGGATAACAGCCCTAATCCTTTGGCCTATCTTACTACAGAGTCCCACTCTTTCATGTGCACCATCACATGTGCATTATTCCCCAAGAACATATGACCTGGAGTGAACGGTTATAAATTTACCTGAAGTTATGAAACAGCTTTAACACCATTGGCAAAGTACTGTTGTCTCTTCAGGCTGAAGTTAACAACCTAACACCAGGGGGCTTGCTAAACAGACAGGCTCCAGATACCCTGGTGGTCCATGAACAATGTTGCATTTCTGTTAATACTTCTGATAATAGACGTAAATAACCTATTTTGAAGAATCAAGTAAAGGTGCTTTATGATATCAGTCAGGCTCAAACTTTTCAATGGCCAGAACTTCCTGAACTAGGTTCTTTGTTTAATGGAATATGAAGACAACTAGTTTGATTTGGCTTTATGCTTTTAGTTGTGATTATTATCCTATATCAGTTTATTGTTATATAAACTGTTTCATAATTTTGTTCAATTTCCTTATCCTCCTCAAGACAGATGTCTTTTCTTAAGATAAGTAATAAAAATGAAAACAAGATGGAATTTGGACTCTCTCTAGTGGACCAAGATTAAAAATAAAATATAAAAATAACGGAGACAAAGGACAACCAGCAAGATGGCAGTGGAGTAAGGAGCTCCTAGAGCCAGGTCCTACTACAGGGCAGTTAGTAAATGCCCAGGGCAATTTGGAGCTAACTGAAGCACCTCTTTGGGAACTCCAGGAGACCGGAAGAGCATCCTGCTTCATACTTGAAGGAATGGAAGGAAGAGACTGTCCATCTGCAGAGAAGATTCATAAGTAGAGCGCTCTACACCACAGAGGCCAGTGCCCATCTTCCACTGGGGGCACAAGCCTCCTCACTGGAAATGAAAGCTCCACTCTCCAAAAAATGGGGGAGGAAGAGATTGTCTGGCACCAACTTCAGCTACTGATGAGTAAATTCATCAGGCTAATGTATAATCCTAAGAAAAGCTAAAGTTTGAGCCTGTCCAACTCAGAAAGAGGCTGGTAGCCACCATCTTAACTCTGCACCTGTCACAAGGGGAAGCAGGGTGGACTGAAAATCACAGTTCTAGTGGGGACTGGCTTCTTTCCATCCACGTCAGATTACAGTTCTATCCTAAGCCCCATCCCCACCTCTGGGAGGGAGGAAGCTGGGGGGATCTGTGCCAGTCTCTCCAGGAAATTACCAGCCAAACTGTGAGGCCAGTGATTGTCCTACTTTGGCAGTGCAAGCTGCCCTAGGAGCTATTCTGTGGCTGGAATTGGAATCCTTATTTCCCAAAAATAGGGGAGGAGGAGATGATTGGCCACTCATTTTGGCTACTGATTAGTAGACTAAGCTGGCTAAGGTGTAACCCTAGGAACAGCTGGGGTATGAATCTGCCCAAGTTGGAAAGAGACAGGTAGCCACCATTTCGACTCCACCCCCCAGTCTGAGGAGAAGTTAGGACCAAAAATCACAGCGACAGTAGGAACCTGTTTCCTTCACCCAGCTAGGCCAGAAACCCTAGCCTAGGTGTCAGCCCCACCTCTGGCAGGGAAGAAGCTGGAGGGCCCTGCACCAGCCTATCCAGGAAACTGCAGGCACCTTTGGCTGGCAGATTGTATAACTGGAAGTCTACCAGGGCAACAGCTGTCATCTTGGACCCACACTGTTTGAATTGCTGCCCACACTTGCAGCTCCATTCCTGCCCCAGGCAGGGGAGCAAGCGGTGTGAAGCTTCATCAGTCTCTCTGGGCAACTGCAGTCTAAACCTGCACAACTTGGATTATTCCACATAGTAGTAACTCTGTCCTATCCATGGCAAAGGAGAAAGTTGGGAGACGCTTCAGTGGTCCCTGAAGCAATGAGGGGATCTTGAGCTTCCACAGCTCATAACACCAACTACATCTTTTGCTTCTACTGCACAACATGCAAGAGAGAAAGGGTAGGAAGGCCTAAACTAAAGAGAAACACTGTACCCAGAATAAATACTCTAGTAAGCCAGATGCCAAAACACCAACCAAAAATTAAAATCCACACCAAGAAACAGGAAAATATGACTCAGTTAAAGAATCAGTATAAGCTTCCAGATGACATAAAGTAGTTTAGACAATAAAGCATAGATGTTCAAGCAAATCTCCTTAATAAATTCAATGAGATAGCTAAAGAGATTAAGGATATTAAGAAGAAATTGGATAAGAACAATGAAGAATTTGAAAGTATACATAGAAAAATAGCAGATCTTTAGGGAATGAAAAGTACAATAAATGAAATTTTTAAAAAATATTGGAATCACATAGTAGCAGATTTGAGGAGGCAGAAGAAAGGATTGGTGAGCTTGAAGAAATGACCTCCAAAAGTAACATACAAAAGAACAGATGAAGAAAGGAATGGAAAAAATTGAATAAGCTCTCAGGGAACTTAAAGATAGCAAAAGATGTACAAACATACATGTCATGGATGTCCCAGAAGGAGAAGAGTAGGTAAAAGGGGCAGAAGGAGTATTTGAAGAAATAATGGTAGAAAATTTCACAACCCTATTGAAGGACATAGGTATCCATTTCCAAGAAGCACAATGTACTCATACCTGAAAAAATCTGAATAGACCAACTCCAAGACACATATTCATTAGAATGTCAAATGCCAAAGACAAAGAGAGAATTCCAAAAACAGCAAGACAAAAGCAATGCAAAACATATAAGGGATACCCAATAAGGTTAAGTGCTGATTTCTCACCAGAAACCATGGAGGCAAGAAGACAGTAGTAGGATATATTTAAGATATTACAAGAGAAAAACTTCCAGCCAAGAATCTTTTATTTGGCAAGACTGTCTTTCAAAAATGAGGGTAAGATTAGAATATTTACAGGTAAACAAAAACTGAGAGAATTTCTAATCAAGAGACCAAATTTTCAGAAAATACTAAAGGATGCGCTAGAACCTGAAACAAAAAGACAGGAGAGAAAGAACTAAAAGAGAATCTAGAAATGAAGATTATATCAATAAAAGTAACCAAATGTGTCAAAAGAGTGGGGAAAATAACATATGACAGACAAAACTCAAATAGGAATAAATTTAACCAATGATGTAAAGCACTTGTATTCACAAAACTGCAACTCAATGTTCAAAGAAATTTAAAAAGTCTTAAATACACTTGGAACACAAAACAAAACCAAAAAAAGGCTTAAATAACTGTAAGAACATTCCATGCACATGGATTGGAAGACTAAATATCATAAAGATATCAATTCTACTCAAATTGATATACAGATTAAATGCAATCCCAATAAAACTTCCACCAGCATTTTTTAATTGAAAATACAATTATCAAATTTATTTGAAGGAGTAAAGGGTCCTGAATATCCAGAAACACCTTAAAAAGGAAAAGTGAACTCTCATCTCCAGACTTTATATTATATTACTAAGGCATAGTGGTAAAAACAGCATGATACTGGTATAAAGACAGACACATAGACCAATGGAACCAAATCAATGGTTCAGAATCAGACCCTCACATGTAAGGTCCAGTGATTTTTGACTAGCCTGTCAAACCCACACAGCTCAGGCAAAACAGTCCTTTCAACAAATGGTGGTGAAAGAACTGGATTTCCATAGCCAAAAGAAGGAAAGAGGAACCCTATCTCACATTTAATTCCAAAAGTTAACTCAAAATGGATCAAAAACCTAAATATAAAATCAAGAACCATAAAGCTTCTAGAAGAAAGTGTAGGAAAATATCTTCAAGACCTGGTGGTAGGTGGTGGATTCTTAAAGGAGATAGGAGGGGGACTGTGTTGGACTACTGATGTTTAATGTATGTTGAAGTTTTAATTAGCTTTAATATAAAAGTATGGAAATGTATAGTGGATTGTACAAAACAGTGAGTAACAGCTACTTTATAAATTGGAGTGTGGCTGAAAATGGTGGTCTAGGGATGTAAATGCCAATTGGAAGAATGCTAGAGAATAATCTATGAACTGAATATCACAGTAAACCAAGAGGTGGATGAGAATTTTGGTTGATGGTACAGATGCAAGAGTGTTCTATGTGAGCTAGACCACATGATACACATATACATCTTACACTACTGCAGCATGATGGGAATGTGGAGGAGCATGGGAAAAATACAACTGGAGTGACCTATGGACTGTGGTTAGCAGTAATAATGTAATATGCTCGCATCTATGCCAAAGATGTACTGTGTGGAGAATAGGGCAATATGGAGAATGTGTGCCAAATGTACAGTTTGGATGTGTTAACAATCAGACGATATTATTTTATCTGTAACAAATGTTCCACCACAGTGTGTGTTGATAGATGGGTGTTGTTTGGGAATTCTACACATATGCAGAATAGGGTGGGTTGGGGGAAAATGCACCAAATGTAAGGTAAGGACTATAATTAGTAGGAAGATTTTGACAATATTCTTCCATAATCTGTAACAAATGTCTCATGACAATGCAAGGTGTTGGTGGAGGGTTGATGTATGGGACCCCTGTATAACGTTATGTATGTTTGCTTTGTAAGTTCACAACTTTTACTATACACTTATTGTTTACGTATGTTCATGCAAAAATGATATAAAGATAATAATAGGGTGGGTTGGGGGAAATACTTTGGTTAGTAGTAATATTTTGACAATGCTCTTTAATCATTAGTTAAAAATGTTTTACAACAATGCAGGGTCTTCGTGGTCGGGTGAGTTATGAGAGTCCTGTATGATGCTATGTATGTTTGTTTTGTAAGTTCACAACTATTACTATACACTTATTGTTTATGTGAAAAAAAATGGACACTCTGACTTGGAGAGAGGATCATACCCATAAACTACTCAGTTGTGTAACCCACTCTTAGGGTACTAAGTGTAACATTACTGCCAGCCAATGAACCGCACTGCAACCAAGAAAGGAAACAAATGTGAACCATGAAAAGGGAAAATGGAACAAAACAACTGACTAAACTTACTCAGCCACCTAACTAGAAATCATTGGTGGTGATCAGAAAGTTTTGATCAAGTTTCAACGTGATATCCTACATTGCATAGTTTTTTTTTCTTTTAACAGTAGCTTTTAAAGAATTACCATTTTCTTTTTGCTTTTTCAATAAAATATTCAATGGCCTACAATAACAATCATCCTTATTATTAGTATCACTTTGGAATTCTATGAAATTATTAAACCTACTTTCACTTCCTCAAGGCAATATGTATGTTACATGTAAATTAGCTCCTGGTATCACTCTCAGTTAATCCTTCAGAATCTGATTCACTATTTTGTGTATGATGGTCACATCCCAGTGCTTCCTCAGTGGTATCATGAAGCAAAAATAGGTAATGATGGCAGAGACAGAGTTTGCCCTCTTCCCTGTTTTGAATACATCTACCAGCACTACCATCTGCGGTCTTACACATTCCTTTTTCATAAGCACTATATCCTAAAGAACAGGGTTTCTGAAATGTCAACTCATTTTTTTCTGGGGGATTTCTTTAATAGCTTTCCACATAATGTATTATTTTATTAACCATACAATATTAACAATAAGCAATAATATCAATAACATTTTATAAATATTACATATTATTATTACCTGAGTATTACTAATAACTGAATTAAGGATTTTATATTTATTATCTCCTTTAATTTTCTCACAACTGTTGCCTAAGACCACCAAGTGCGGAGTAATTGCGACACTTGAACACAGTTATGATGATATCAGAGTTGTCTTTTAATGACTGCCAAATAATGTCTCCTTATTAATTTGAAAATTTTTATGTCATGGAGATAAATTCTGGTGCTCATGTATTCCACATTAGTTATGCCCTAAAGATATGTGAAGCAATCATTATATTCCTGAGATTAGAATTGCTTAATAAAATCTTCTTGCTTTTCAAAATGTGTTGGTAAGTACAGCTACAGAAAGTCAAATAGAGGAAAAACCAAATTAGGACTAAATTATTGATCATATCAACAGTGATTATAATTTTAATAGATTTTAATCAAATTTAAATGTTAAATACTGCTATTAAATTTTGAAATAAAAATATTTGGTAACAAGAGAAATGTGATTATTTTATTTGATATTGTTGATTATCTTCCATTTATCTTATTTCTGGATTTTATATTTTGCCCTTTTAAAATATTTCCTTTATGCCAAAACAGTTTAAATGTAAGGAAAATCTAGCTTTCATTAATTTAATTATATATTTTAATAAGTTTATTAAAATATGTTATGGTGTTTTATCAAATCAACACTGTGGGTATATCTGAACAATATTATTGTTGTTATCATGAAATATAAACCCAATCCTCAAAATTAAAATTCCCCAGTCTTTTCTATTTTCCTGTGCATATACTCATAAACAATCAAATTTATGTGTGGAATTCATTATTTTATGTATCTATACTTATGGCGTTTAAATATGACACACATTCATATCAAGGTAAGTACGTGTGACATTATATTTCTGTAAAGATGTACCTTTGTAGTTTTTAGAAAAGTATTCCGCAACTATGGTCATTTGACTTGGTTTTTTCTTTTACTTTTTCAGGACCCTCTGAGCTAATCAGCTCCTTACCTCCTGTTCTGAAGGCTCCTGTCCTGCCTCGAGGCTGCCACCCCAGGGCACCGCCGGCCCACAGGCCTGGCTACAGGGCTGAGGCTATCCTGGTTGCCCTCCGTCCCTGTTCTGGCCTTCTTTGCCGCCTGCCTGGAACAGCACGCAAGGAGAACCTGGGCATTTATAACCTATCATGGAGAATTGAAGTGACTGGAGCCCCCACCCCAGGAGGGGCCAAGGGTGACCCTGCAAGTGAGAGCACCGGGCAGCCGCAGGCCCCCAGCGGGGCTAAGGGCGCAGGGCCAGGGGCGCAGGCCGAAGGGGCAGGGCGCGCAGGGCCAGGGGCGCAGGCCGCTCCCGTGGGCGCCAGAAACCGGTGCACCCCAACCGCATGCAGCGCCACGCGGGTGCCCCCGGCCCCACTTCCTGCCAGAGGGGGCACCGGAGCCCGTCTTGGGGCAGGAAACCGGGCGCGTGCGAGGAGAACGAAGAAAGGCACCTCCCTCCGCGCCCTCCCCGCAAAATAAAACCCCAGAAACTAACAAAAACGGGGAGTCAATGGGACTAGACCCAATAGAGCCCAGCAGAGCTGAGCAGCCCCTGTGTGGGGGGAGGGCAGGCCCCGCCCTGGGGGCTGTGGAGGCGCGGCCGGGCCGGAGGTGGGGCGGGGGGAGCCCGGAGCCTAGAGGCGCGAGCCGGCCTCAGGGGCAGCCGTGGTGGGATCGGGACAGATGGCGGGGTCCAGCCCTCCCTCACTTCTGGAGCTCCCCCAGGCTGCGGGGGCTGCTCTCCCCGTCTCCCACCCCCAGCCGGGGCCGGGCGCGAGCGGCCCCGCACGAGGAGCAGGAGCTCCGCGGCGGCAAGACTCGCGCTCGCTGCAGCTGTGCGCCCTCCCCCTGGCGCCTTTCTGGGTCCCGCCCTCCCGCGAGGCGCCTGCGGCGGGGAAAGGGCTGCGGGCGCCCTCGCCGTCCGACCGCCCGCGCTGTGGGGCCTGGGAGTAAAGCCCGAGGCGGCGCTGCAGCCCCGGGCTGCTGGCAGAAGGGGCTGCGTGCGGGCGCAGGCGTGGGTCTGGACTCAGCTCTCCGCCAGCGACTGGAGCAGTTACGGATCTAGACTTGATGATTTAAAAAAAAAAACATTTATAACTTATTCCATTTTAGCAAAACCTCAACCTTAAAAAGTTTATATTTTCAAAATTGTAAACAATATTTTCTTATATTTAATTACCTGTCTACCACTATAGTTTAACTACTGTATATAAAAATTGAAATTACAACTCTACTGAAATAAAATTTATAACTTTTTTTTTACTCCACCTTACTGAGTGTGAAAAGGTAAAGTTTGTGGAATAAAGTATCAATGCTAATTTATTACAAGTTTATCTTTCATTGTCTCTACCCCAGGCCTGAATCAAATGATTCTCCAAAGAATCCCATATCATTTTTGTAGGTAAATTCCTTAGAAACCAAGATTTAGGCTTTAAGAGTACTGTTTCAGTTGGAAAGCCAGTCCTTTTAGGCTCTTTCAAGATATATGGGTACATACAATCATAGCCAGCATCATAGCTTCAAAATATACAAAGCATAAATCAAGTCAAAACTAAAAGGAGACAAAAGAAATACACAATACTAACAAGAAACCTTAAACCTACTTTTTAAAGTATGTTTTTTAAATTATTTTTTTCAATATACATAGATCACAGAGATAACAAGATACACAGAGAAGTCACATCTGAGTCCAACTTCATATTACTCAGGAGTACAAATTCCCAAAGTAGGGCCCACTGGCCAGGCACGGAACTCCAGAGCCATCTGTCCTGACCATAGGACCTGGTAAACCTACTTTGATACACAGCTTTTGGAAAACACAAATAAAAACTAAATGAGTATATGGAGTATGTGAAGGGTATACATAGTACATTTTATCTGTCATAAATATGCACCTAATAATGTTTAATAGTCATTTTTTCAAAATTACGTGGAAGATTTATGAAAAGAATACATTTGCTGCAGGTTAAAGAAGTCAGCTACAAATTTCAAAATATTCAAAAATCCAAAATATATATCAACTACAATGGAATAAAGCTAGGTATCTATAACATGATTACAGTCATACAACTCTAGCTTCATAAGTGTTCACTGTCATTTCTATAGGACAGAATTCTCTACATAATAGTAAAATATGAGCTAACTCCCTGAATGGAAACTAAGAGAATATTCTTTGTAATGGACACGAAAGCAAAATCCACAATAAAATGTGAATGGAACCTACAGAAAAATTAAGTGGATAATACTTCATAAAAAAGAGAATCAATCCATGTATATGATGAGGTTTAACTTTTGTAATCAGTCAATATAGTTCACTACATTAACAGAAATAAAACAGAAAAACCTGTTATTTCAATAGACGTGGAAAGCATTTGACAAAATCCAGCCAATCAATGAAAAACCATTTTAAAAACTTAGAAATAGACAACACTTAGAATACCTATAATATAACTTGTTTCCAACATTATAAGCAACGTTGGGATTTTGAAAACTTTCCACCTAATATTCTATATACGAATGACTGCTACCACCATTGCTATTTAATTTGTACTGTCGTGACTCAAATCTACAAGAAATTAAGACAAGTAATAAATAGCATATAAAAAGGAAGACATAAAATTGTCATTATTTCCAAATAATGTAACTGTATATCTAGAAATTTCAAAATCTATAATCTGTTAGATTTAATAACTCAGTACAAATTGGCTGGAAGGTCAATAACGAGTCATTTGTATCTCCATTTTCTGGAAACAAATAAAAGATAAAATTTAAAGAAGGTACTGTTTACATCACCAATGAAACTATCAAATAACAGTCATAAATCCTTACGTTGGCAACTACAAAGCATTATTGAAAGAAGTTGAAACCTAAATAAATGGTGGTACATATCAAAACAAAATAATTGTTAAAATTCCATTAACTCCCAATTTTTCCATATATTAAATTAAATATAATTCCTCTTAAGATTGTATGGTTTATTAATGTGAGTAATTCACATACAAATTCTAAGTTCGTAAGCAATGGGCCAAGAAGGGTGAAAGTCAACTTATATTAGAAGAACCAAGTGGGAGGACTTAAGTCACCAAGTATGAAGAACTCTCATGGGATCTATTTATTAGAGAGTATGTTAGTGGCTCAAAGGTAAGTGAAATAATTAGCGTAACAGGTTAAGGAATTTGAAAGCATACCCACAATTATGCAACCATCTGATAAAAAAACAGTGTGGTGCAGTGGGTCAAATGATGAACTTTTTAATAAATGGTAATTTGTGAAGTGGTTGCCCATAATGAAAAAATTTCAGGATTCTATCACACAATAAACCAACATCAATTCCAAATAGATTAAAGGTATTAAAGTTACAGGTAAAAATAGAGGAATTATTTAAAAATACAGATTTTAGAAAAAAGATATAAAATGTAATTTGTGATTTAGAATGTTAAGAATTTTGTAAACAAACCAAATTAAACTGATTTTTAAAAATTAGTGAATGGGCTTTCCTCTTCCCCACCCCCCTCGCCTCTCGCCCTCCTTCCACAGCGGGCGGGCCTGCGCCTGCTGCAGGAAGGGCCCCTGTCCCAGCGCCCTGCCAGCTCCCGCTCCTCCTTTCGCTCTCCCCGGCTCTTTCTCGGGTTCCGACCCTGCGCCCCAGGCCCCCCCTGCCCCTCCCGGTCGCCCTGGCGCTCCCCGCTCGCCCCGCCGCGCAGCTCGGCTGCCCACGCCCGCCACGTGCGGCGGAGCTTGGGGGATCTCTGTGACGTCACGTCACCCCCCACCCTGAGTGGGAGCTGAGGGGGGAGAGAAAGGGGGAGGGGGAGACCGAGCGGGAACGCGGGAGAGGCGCAGAGACGCCCCGGCGGCGCTGGGTTTGGGTCCCCCGGGCCGCGCCCTGGGCCCTCGGCGTCCGGGAGCCCCTCCCCTGGCCCTGCCGGCCTTGGCGGCGCAGCCCGCGCCTCGGCTGCTGGGAGCCTCCCGGGAAGCCCGGCCCCTCTCGGCAGGGGGAGGGAGGCCGTCTCTCCTGCAGACGTGGGAGATTACGCGGGGCTGGAAATTTGCTCCACTTGGAGACTCGTCCCCGTAGGTCATTTGGAGGTCGCAGGGCTGCGGTTTCCCCGAGGCAACGCGTTGGCAAACGGACCTTGCAAAGCCTTTTCCCCTGTCCACACAGACTCTAGCAATCTTTGATGTGAAGTCGAGCGGGAAGTAAGACCACGGATGGCCTTTACAACTAGGCTTCTTCCCTTAAATCTCGGTGCCAACGTGTTGTAGCAGTTGAGAGAGGTCCAATTATTTGCGTATAGAAAGACCAGGACTCAGGAATGATTTTGAGAAGGAAAATGGTGTATTGATGGACGGCCAGACTCGGGAGCTTTCTGTTTCAAACAGGACCCCAGAACAAGATTTTCAAGTTCTTTTTTACAGGGTGGGGAGTCAAATGGTGCTTTTATCAAAGAAAGCTACTTTCTTTGTTAGTTAAGTCTTTGCCTCAGTACCAGGTAGGTTTTGAATTAACATATCGCTTACACTTCTGGTGAGCTTGAATTAGCATCTTGCCCACATTCTGTCCGGATGCAACTTTGAATACACATTCAGTCTTACATCTTTTCTGAACATTCAAAGCCCATATCGCTTAACTGGATTTCTAGAGACTAGGCACACTTGGATGCAGAATTAGCTGATTTTGAATTTATGCACGGGCTATATTATATTTCCCATTTGAGGCCAAGTCCAAGTTCCCTTAAGTTTCGGCATCACCACCATCAGTTTCCCTGGACTGACTGGTATGTATAGAGTTTGCATTGCTAAATTGCCTCCTGGTTCTGGAGTCGTTGCCATGGTCACCAAGGGCAGGACTGCAGCCTCTTACCTTCCACACCCACAAGTCAGGACAGACAGCTTAGGTTAAGGTTATCTCTGAAGAGACAAAGTGCCTCCCACCCATAGCCCACATCAAACGTGGCAGGGACAAATCTTCAGGCCGAGGATTAGCAGTCTCAAGGTAAAGGGCTGGTACAAAATTAGCCCCCTTCCCATTGGTGCCCACTGGAAAAAAAAAAAACAAACAACTCCCATTTTAACTGGCAGTTTGTGACTCTCAGGCTCAAGCAATTACCTGGGAGCCAGGCCTCCATGCCAGGCATGCACCGTGACTTTGGATTATAAATCGTTTATATTGATCCCCGGTCAACTCTGACCTTGCACTTCAGGAGATGCATTTTAAATGGGTGTAGGGGAGAGAGCTATTTTCCAACCAGCTAGGAAAACAATCGCAATTCTAAACCTGAGAAAAATGCCACTCTTTTTATTCCAATTTAATCACTTTAGTTTTCGAAGGATATTAAAATCAAACTGTCATGGGGTAGTGTAATTTTTAATCTCTTTTGTTGTGAGTATTATAGTTTACTAAAAAGCTAACTAAATGGGAAAGAAGTTTACAATTATGGATTAAAATAACAATTCATAAATTCTAAAATATTTTAATGAAAACATAACCTACTTTAGAGAGATTGCTCTGCATTACTCCTAGGTCATTAATAATAATTAAAGGTGCTTTTTATCAGAAAAGCTATCCGTTTGGAGGAAATCCATCTAAAATCCAATACCGATAATATCAAGGAAACAAAGCACTTAAGCAAAAATAGACTGAAGTGTTTTGTTGATGCAACATAAAGTAAGCACACAAAATTTCAATAATCTAACTTTCCCTAAAAATAAAATAGCTACTTCATTTTTGGACTGTTTTACTTCACAAAACTACACTTAAACTATTCAGGTGCTTTATTCCTTATATTAAGTATGTTTGTCTTCAAATGTTCCTATAGCATCAGTATTGTTTTTTTAAAAAGGCTTAAACATGGTAAAATCAAAACTATATTAAGTACTATTTTAATTTCCTGATATAATTACCCACTGCAAATTAATTTATGGTTAATCTCACCAGTTTATTTACAGCATGTGTTCTTGTGCTGCTTATTTTTAAACTTTCCATTAAAGATGTTGTTCTGAATGACAAAGTAAATGGAAAAGGGAGAAATGTGAAAGGATTTGCAATCGTCATAACTATGTATTTTTCCTGCTGTATTATTCTTAAGGCACTTGTCAGAAATTATTTTTAAGCAACTTGTGCCTTGTGTTTGAGTGTGCTCCATTTGCTGTGCAATGCTTTTTAGCATGCTCACAACATAAAACTCAAGTTGGTCAAAACAAGAGTGCCTGGCGTATACATTCCAAACACAGGACTTCAGCTTTTGGGGTAGGGAACAACTTCCCATCAGATAAAATTGTGCATCTCAATTTGAGAGATCAATTAGCCATTGAAGCCAGCCCAGAAGTCTGACAACTGAATTTGTCAGGCAAGATTTGTCTTGACAGGGCAAGTTTAAGGATTGGCAGGCAAGATTTGGAGGTCTTCTTTTAAAAACTATCCCCCCCACCCCACTGCCAGTTATTTCCACTCAATTCATCTACTAGACCTGGTCATTATATTAGCATGATATGCAGGTCTCAGGGCTTATTTTGACTGCAAAATAAATTCCCAAATCACAAGGACACATAGGTGTGAGTTAAGGAAGTCTTGTCTTTTTCAATCCTTAGAGCCCAGCCCTCTGAGTTCTTGAAGATTTGCTTTGTATTGCTTTCTTTGGTCTTCAGCAGTGAAGCATTGGGGTGTGGGGAGAATATGTAATAATTGACTGACTTTACACCCAGCGACCCCATATTTTTCTTTTATATATTTCATTCTTTTAAAAAATAAACACATTTTGCAGTTAAAAAATAATAAATGGGCCTATATCAAAATTAAATATTCCTTTTCTTCATTAGACATCAGTAAGGTGGAAAGCGGTAATCCAGAATGTGGAAGAGTGTATAAAATCTACCAAAAAAATGAGAACGTGATAGGTGACCAAAATAAAAATTATCCAAAAGCTTGAATACATAATTCACAAAAGAGGATATACATGAGGCTAATAAACATACAAAAGTGTGCTCTACATATCCAGGCATCAGAGAAATGCAAACAAGTCCACAATGAGACACTATCACCACTTACAAAACTGGCTCGTGTTTACATGACATATAACATCAATTGTTCCTTAAGATGTAAAGCAACAACAAATAAATACCTTGACAAGCAAAGTGTTTGGATACATTATTGCAAGCACTTTGGAAATTTGGGGGTAATTCCAACAAAGACTGAACTTATTCTTGGTTTGCAAAAACCTGGCAATCCCCCCACACCAAGTTTATATTCCACAAATTTACATATGCATTACCAAAAGATACATACTCATTTATATTTGCACAATTTAAAAGAAACAAACAAACTACCCAAGCATCACCAAACCTAACACTGACAAATGCATTTTGAAATGTTCACACAATGAAATCAAATACAGGAAGTAGCATAAGTTAAATAGTTATGATAAAAGAGATAAATAGCACCAATATAACACTCTGTGATAGAAGGAGAGACAAAAAGAAGTAACAGTGAAAATAATATGTTCTGATGGGCATTGGGAAAATGGTTATCATTTGATATAATATTGACTAGAGTGGGGCATGAGGGGATCTCTGTGAGTCTAGTACAATTCTTGATCTGAGTGCCAGTACACAAGTGTTCTTGATTTGCAAAAAATCATGAAGCTATCATTTTAATGAGAACATATTTTAGAATTTTAATAAACTCAATACAAGTGACATGAAGAATTTTACTACTATGTCAGTAATTTCCAAAAGAGAAGCCCAGTTATAATGGTGAGAGGATTAACCATGAACTATCTGATCCCTTCCCTGCCAATTTAGCAGGAAAATTGTTGACAGCATCTGGGAAGACCTCCCAAAACACAGAAATGGGATGGGTGGGTGGAGGTGAGCAAAACGTGGCCCAAATAAGACCTTCACCCTCTTTCCTCAATCCCAGCTTTTCCTTTACTCCTCTCCACTCTCTCACAGGACAGGATGCTGGGAAATGGCTTTTAAAAAAGAAAATTAGCTTGAAACCAAAGACATTAATTTAGACTTGGTCAGTTTGGGGGCACTTCTGAAAAGAAAAAGCTTATGAGAAGGAGAAGATGGCATAAAAATGGAACTTAGTCTTGAAAGAGTTTCAGTGTAAAATTTTTCAGGAAGTCTCTCACATTATCATTTCAGGGGAAGCTAGCCTTGCCACCTGAGCCAACCAAATGTGCTGAATGTCATCTTTTCCTTGAAGAATGTGCACAAAAAAGCAGGCCCTTCCTGTTTGGATAACAGATACAGCCTTTCCAGAATCATAGAAAAGAATAAATAAAGCTTCCCAGCTAAAATATGGCAGAGCCAGGGCATAAAAATGATTTCTAATTGTGGAGATTTGATAACAAATAAATTGTTTCTTAATATAACCATTTCATGACATAATCATGCTGCCAGTTCATCCTCAGTAGAGATCTACTGAATTGAGTGGATAGATGCAGGCTCTGAATTGATATTGTCTAAGTTTTGGCAAGATAGTCTGACATTATATTAAAAGATTATTTTAATAGTTTGGATTTTTCACTTATTCACCAGAAAATATATTTACCTAATTCAATCTCCATGCCTTCTCTACAGTTGTGGGAATTGGGGAAGTCTGAACAATTTTTTAAAAACATATTTTTAGTAAAGTTGTGAACTTTCAGAACACTCATGCACATGTGTGGAATTGCTATACAATATCCTTCTACCAATGCATTACATTGTTGCAGAACACTCGTTACAGATTATGAGATAATATCATCAGGCTATTACCACTAACTATGATCTATAGCATGCTTTTGGCATATTTTTCCACACACCCCTATTAGTATCAGAGTACATCTTTACGTTGATGCAAGAATACTACAGTATTGCTGTTAACTACAGTCCAGAGGTTACATTCCCATGCTTCCCCACATTCTTACCACCTTGCAATTGGGACGTACATCAGTTCTAGTTCATAGAAGGACATTCTTATATTTGTACTACTAACCACAGTTCTCATCCCCCTCTGGGTTCACTGTGTTATTGACTCCCTAGATTATTCTCTAGCTTTCTTTCAATTGACATTTACATCCTTAGACTCCTTTTCAGCCACAATCCCACTTATGAACTAGCTGCATTAGTTCCACTCACTATAATGTGTTATCATCAACTTTACCCATTTCCACACTTTTATATTCAAGTTAATTAAAACTTCTATATGTATTAAGTATCAGTACCCCTTCTCAGCCCTCTTCTTGCAAATTTTTTTTCTTTTTTTGTCTTTATTTGTTTTTTTAATGTTACATTAAAAAAATATGAGGTCCCTATATATCCCCCACCTCCCTCACCCCACTCCTCCCCCCCATAACAACAACCTCCTCCATTATCATGAGACATTCATTGCACTTGGTGAAGACATCTCTGAGCACTGCTGCACCTCATGGTCAATGGTCCACACCATAGTCCACACTCTCCCACAGTCCACCCAGTGGGCCATGGGAGGACATACAATGCAAAATTTTAATTACCAGATTAGTATGAAACATAACATCTGGAAAGCAAATTATACATTTTATTTAATTTCTCTTATTATTTTGAGTTACTGAATTTTTACCACTACTAGATATTTGAGTCAAATTGGGGTTCAAGATTCAATAGTTTAACTTTCATAATATTGATTCAACAAAGAAGTTTACAGAGGAAAATATTTTCTTAGAAGTCAGAAACCTAATTCTAGATTGTCATGTATCTTCTATTGGCATGACTTATTTATGAAGTTGCATGGACTGTGAGAAAGTGAGTCAACTGCATAGAGGGAAGAGTCCATATCATACCTCATTTAAAAAAAAAATTACAAGTTTGAGAGTCCTCAAGACCACCATCAATGTTTCATGACTTGCTAGAAGGACTAAGAACTCACTGAGAGCTGTCATATTCAGAGTTATATTCTATTAACTGAGCTAGGACACAGATTAAAGTCAGTCAAGGGAAGGGACACATAGGGCAGAGTTCAGGAAAAGAACCAAGTATGGAGCTTCCTGTTATCCTCTCTGCAAGGAGACAAGAGAGTGTTATTTCCATGCATTCTTGTGTGACAACACACATTGCCGACAAATGGAAGTTCATGTGAATCTTGGGGTCCATAGTTTATGGGGTTCCATCAGGTAAGCATGACTGATCTCAAACTACATCCACCAGCCCCTCCAGAGGCTGACTAATACTATATAACCCAATGCCACTAACCTAAGTCACATTTTTATCCCCTCTCTGTACCAAGGTCCACAGGTCAACAAGGACAATTTTATCTGCGAAGACATTCCTAGGGCCTAGATAATACCTCACAGAAGTCAAGAGCAAAACTCAGGCTTCTCTTTGGGTAAGGTTTAATTGTTTACTAACAGATGGCATGATATACAAAATCCTTTTTTGGTTAATTTCTTTTTTCATTGATACCCATTAGATAATATTAAGCACTGTGAACCTTACAACATTTATATAAAGAATTAAAGGGTAACTATATATCAGTTCAACCATAAATAAAATATTTTTTTTTTATGTTTTGATGATGTGCAGAAATTTCAACAGGGCATAGTTGAAAATTGTTGCCAATATGGTGCTTATACATTTTAGATGTACCCCAAATTAGGGACAGACATACTAGCACATTTAGATCATATTTTGTTTATATTCACTTAGATTTAAAATGAGAAACATGTTGAATAGGAGGTAACATTCAAGAGATGAAATTTCCCGGGAGAAGGTAGAAGGAAATAGTGTCACAAAGATATTTTCAAATTAAACAAAAAGGAATTTAGAATACGCTTAGGAATAAAAGAACTAATATAATAAATATTGAGTTGTAAGGAATTTTCATTACGTCCTGAGACTCAGAATCTTACTTCACAATTTGGTCTGCAATGTTGAAAGGTACAAACGTTCATTTTGATTCCAGTTTTTATATCTCTTCCAAACATAATTGTACACAAACAACAATAAATAGAAACACATGCACAAAGTCACAAACACAGTACACAAGCCTGCCCTCTTTTTAAGTTGAAGAGCAACAACATAGTGGGCCTATAACTTATTTAGTTTATTTAATCAGTTAAGCCATCTCGGAGACTGAAACGGTGTTTAAAGTCCAAGTCTAATGTTTAAACCTCTAAAAATTTTGTCTTCATTATTAAGTGTGAGAACTGACGATCTCTTTACGTTTGGGAAGACTATCTTGTCATTACACGAGCAGAAAGTTTTTCACAATTAATCCTTAGGGAAATTAGCTTTCCTCCGCTTTGTCTCCCCCTAATTACATTTCCATGGATATTTACATTCTTGCCTATAGTAATAGATTTGTTTGCAGAATTGTTTAAATTACTATTAATATTTCCATGTATTGTCAACAACCAGACCCAAATTTATTTTGAGAATTGCAACTAAACAGTTATAAAACTATAAGTTAGAATGTTTTAATTAGATGTTTACCTGATTGTGTTGCAAGTTTTTGTCAGAATCAAGTTAGTTTCCAAAAGATTTTTAGCAGAGACTACACTAAACCTATTTCATAATTATGAATTCATCTCTGTTAACTCCATTACTGCTTTGAAAGTTGTGAAAGTAATACATTAGTGGCAATATATAAATACAATATTTGGGAAGAATTCTATGCAGTTTTTTAATAGAGAAGTTGTGGGTTTACAGACCAATTATACATAAAATACAGGATTCTCATACACCAGCCCACCACCAACACTAGCATTGGTGTAGGACATTTGTTAGAATTGATGATAATACTCTTTAGTAATTATACTCTTTTTTTAAAAGATTTATTTATTTATTTAACTCCCCCCCCAGCCGGGCCTTGGTTGTCTGTTCTCTGTGTCTATGTGCTGCGTCGTCTTCTTTGTCCACTTCTGTTGTTGTCAGCGCACGGGAATCTGTGTTTCTTTTTGTTGCGTCATCTTGCTGCGTCAGCTCTCTGTGTGGGCGGCGCCATTCCTGGGCAGGCTGCACTTTGTTTCGCGCTGGGCGGCTCTCCTTCTGGGGGCACTCCTTGTGTGTGGGGCTCCCTTACGCGGGGACACCTCTGTGTGGCAGGGCACTCCTTGCGCGCATCAGCACTGCACATGGGCCAGCTCCGCACGGGTCAAGGAGGCCCGGGGTTTGAACCGCAGACCTCCCATGTGGTAGACGGACGCCCTAACTACGGAGCCAAGTCCGCTTAATTATACTCTTTTTTTAGCTGTAGATAGTCTGTTACAATTGATAAAAACTTATTAAAATAGCACTATTAACTATGATCCATAGTTTATATTCAATTAATGTTTTTCCACATTCCACTTAATTTTAACATATTGTATTAGCATAATATCTTTGTTATAATTCATGAAAGAACAGTCTTTCAAACTTGTACTATTTACTATAATCCATCTCTACAAAAGGGTTCACTGTTACATAGTCTTATGGTTTATCTTCAAAGTATGATTCTAGTAATATATATGACCTAAAGTTTTCCCTTTTAACTACAGTCACCTATATAATTTGGTGCTGTTAATTACACTCAAGATAATGGGCTATTACCACCATCCATTTCCAAACCCTTTTAATAATGCTAAATACAATTTTTTTACAGATTAAGCATCAATTCCCCATTCTCTAACCAAAATCTATCCCCTTATAGCCTATATTCTACATTCTAACTATGAGTTTGCTTATTATAATTCATTCATAACAAGAGAGGTAATACAATAGTTGTCCTTCTCTTTCTGGAATATTTCAGTCAGCGTAATGTCCTCAAGGTTCATTCACATTTAGCATGCTTTAGGATGTCATTCCTTGACTTGGCTGAATAATAATCCATTGTATATACATATAACTTATTTTGTTTATCCATTCACCTGTTGATGGACACTGAGTTTGTTTCCAACTTTTTTTTTAATATATATACTTTTTTTTTAAGATTTACTTTTCATTTATTTCTCTCCCCCCCTGCCCCCCTCCCCCAGCTGTCTGCTCTCTGTCCATTCGCTGTGTGTTCTTCTGTGACTGCTTCTATCCTTATCAGCGGCACGGGAATCTGTGTCTCTTTGTTGTGTCATCTTGCTGTGTCAGCTTTCTGTGTGTGCAGCACCATTCCTGGGCAGGCTGCACTCTCTTTCGCGCTGGGCGGCTCTTCTTCCGGGGGCACTCCTTGTGCGTGGGGCTCCCTTATGCGGGGACACCCCTGCGTGGCAGGGCACTCCTTGCGCGCATCAGCACTGCGCATGGGCCAGCTGCACACAGGTCAAGGAGGCCCGGGGTTTGAACCGCGGACCTCCCATGTGGTAGGCAGATGCCCTAACCACTGGGCCAAGTCCGCTTCCCTTGTTTCCAACTTTTGGCAATTCTGCAATTGTGAATAACCTCTCTATGAATACCAGTATGCAAATATCTGTTTGAGTTCCTAATTTCAATTCTTCTGAGTATATTCCTAGTAGTGCAATTATCAGATCATGTGGTAATTCTCTATTTACCATCCTGAGGAATTATCAAACCCTGTTCCACAGCAGCCACACCATTTTACATTGCCACCAACAATGAATGAGTGTTCCTATTTCTCCACAACTTCTCTAAAACTTGTAGTTTCCCTTTTTATTCTACTAATTGCCATTCTTGTAGGTGTGAAATGATATCTCATTGTCGCTTTTAATTTCATTTCCCTAGTAGCTAGTGATGTTGTGCATTTTTTCATGTGCTTTTTAGGGAAATATATATCCTCTTCAGAAAGATGTCTATGGAAGTCTTTACCCTTTTTTTCTCTTTTTATTGTAGAGTTGTAGGATTTCTTTATGTATTCTGGATATTAAAACCTTAATGGATAAGTGGTTTCCAAATATTCTCTCCCATTGAGTTTGTTTTTTCAATTTCATGACAAAATCTTTTGATGCACAAAATTTTTAATTTTCAGGAGGTCTCCCCCCACCCCCTTTCTTTTTTTAAAATTTCTTTTCTTGCTTAAGGTTTGAGTTTAAAGTTCAAGAAACCATTGCTCAATGCAAGATCCCAAAGATGCTCTACTGTATTTTCTTCTAGGAGATTTATAGTCCTGGTTTTTACATTTATTTGTTATATATTACTTTTTTATGTGGTATGAGATAGGGGTCCTCTTTCATTATTTTCATGTGGATAGCCAATTCTCCTAGTTCTGTATGTTGAAGAATCTATTTTTTTCCCCAGTTGAATGGACTTGACGGTCTTTTATGAAATCCATTGTCATACCACTACCTTCTTGCCCCCATGGTTCCAGATGAGAAATCATGTGAATCATGGTTTCAGATGAAAAATCAACAGTTAATCTCATGGAGCACTTAATCTCTGATATGTGGTGGATCTCATGTGCTTTCAGGATTCTGTTTGAGCTTTTGACAATCTGATAAGTATGTGTCTCAGAGTAGGTCTGCTAGGATTCATTGGGTTTTGAGTATATTGTGCTTTCTGGGCATGTATATCCATGTCCCTAATAATTTTCAGTGATCGTTAGGATACAATTACTGAATAATTTTCAATGGTTATTTCCTGGTATATTCCTACTGCCCCACTTTCCCTTCTCTTCTCCCTCTGGATTGCCCATAATAGATGTTTGTGGTTTCATTTTGTCAGTCAATTTCCTGAGTTCCTGCTGAAATTTTTCCAGTTTTTGCCTGTCTTTTCTATCTACACAATTCCAGATGTCCTATTTTCAATGTCACTATTTCTTTCCTTTTCCTGTTCAAATCTGCTGTTACGTGCTTCTAGTGTATTTTTAATTTCTTGCATTATGTCTTTCATCACTGTGAGATCTGTTATCTTTTTACATATGTTTACAATTTCTTCTTTATGTTCCCCAAGCCTTTTCTTGTTATCCTTTATCTCTTCCTTTATTTTACTGAGTTAATTAAGGACATTTCTTTGGACATCCTTGATTAGTTGTTCTACATTGTGTATTTCCTCCTGCTTTTTTTGAGAGAATTTATCAACAAGAGTCATGTCCTTCAAGAAATACTAAAGTGGGGGAGCAGATGTGACTCAAACAGTTGAGTTCCTGCCTCCCACATCCTGGGTTCAGTTCCCAGGGCCTCCAAAAGAAAAAACAGACAATGGGCAGACAATGAGCAAGAACAACAAGCAAAACTAATGAGTAAACAGATGAGAGAGTCATCTTGGGGGGAGGGAAGAAGAAATACTAAAGGCACTTCTGCAGGTTGAAAGGAAGGAAAAAGAGATAGAGGGTTGCAGTAGAGTGTAGAAAGGAAGATGATTGGTTAGAGTAACTAAAAGGATAAAAAAAATAAAATAAAATATGACACATATAAGGCTAAAGAAAAAATGACTAAGTACTTCCTTTACAGTAATAACACTGAATGTTAATGGATTAAGCTCTCCAATCAAAAGAGACACAATTGCAGAATGGATAAGGAAATATGATCCATGTATATTCTGTCAAGAATAAACTCAACTTAGACCCAGGGACACAAACAGGTTGCAGGTCAGTGGCTGGGAAATTAATTTACATGCAAACAGTAATCAAAATGGGCAGGTTGAGCTATGTAAGTACCAGACAAAATAGACTTTAAATGCAAAACTGTTGTAAGAGACAAAGAAAGATTCGAACCCAATGGGAGGCACTGCAGAACTTAAGAAAGAGACAGGGATAAAGACAAGATGGGAACAGGGGACTCAGCGTATCAAGGACTAAGAGCCTTGACCCAAGCTTCCACTTCGTATTTATTGAATATCTCAGGGGTGGGAGGGTAGTTACTTTTAGTATTCTTTTGGTAAAACATCATAAGTACAGTAATCTATTCAATCTATTATTTATGATTGGAAATAAAGTAAGTACATAGTTTAGTAATCTCAAATTTACAGTATCAAGTTGTGGACTGTAAGCCTTAGTAGGACTGAGATTTCCCATGGTTGCAATGTTTCTCAGACATTCTATTACTTGGATCTCATTCTCTTAAAGAATTCCTGGTACTTGGACAAGGTGTCCTTCAGTGCATTTTTCATGGATTCATTCTGTAGACTGAAGATGAAGGGACTCAGGAGAGGTGTGATGACACTGGAGAGGATAAAGAGGATCTTGTTGAGATGGAGGCTGCTCTTCTGTGAGGGACACATAAATGAAGATGGGATCCCATAGCCCATGGAGACCACAGTGAAGTGAGAGGCACAAGTGGCAAAGGCTTTGCATTGTCCTTGTCCTGAGGGTATCTTCAGAATGGTAGAGATGATATGAACATAGGAGACCACTGTGAGTAAGAGGGAGCTGATGAACAGGACAAGGGAACTGAGGAAATCCATTAGCTCAATGGCACATATGTCAGCACAGGCCAAATGGAGGAGGGGAGCACTGTCTCAGAAAAAGTGATCGATCACATTGGGGCCACAATATGGCAGTGTTGCTTTAAGGATGGTGGATGGGAAGATGAGGAAAAGACCACCAACCCAGGAAAAGATGACAAGATGGACGCAGAGTGAGCTGGTCATAATTGTAGGGGACTGAAGGGGACTGCAGATGGCCACATAGCAGTCATAGGACATGACAGCAAAAAGGATAAACTCACTGCATCCAGAGAGGAAGTAGAAATAGGACTGGACGAAGCATTCACTAAATGAGATTCTATTCCTTTCTGAAAGGAATCCTGCCACTATCTTGGGAACAGCACAGGTTGTGGTTAATATTTCACTGAAAGAGACATTGTTGAGGAAGAAATACATGAGTGAGTGGAGACTGTGATCCATAAAGATCAGTGTAATGAGGAGGGATTTTCCAAGGACAGTCACCAAATAAGCCAATAAAGAAATCAAGAATAAGATGCCCCTTAGTGCTCTGGTGGTATGTATCCCAAAAAGAATAGCTTCTGTCACCATGGTCTAATACCCTCTCTCCATGCTGGGTAGGGAATCCCTTTTCTTAAGAGAAACAAGAAAGAGAAAGAAGCATGACATGTCATTCATTTTAGCAGAATTTTCTAAGATAAAGGGAGTTGGGCAATTTTATTCCTTCTATCTCTAAGAAGTTACATGAATGAAAAATATAGTTATGTTTAACTTTCTTATATCTTCCAGGTAAGAATATATGAAAATCAATGTTTTCAATAATGATATGTAAAAATCAATTTACCTAACAGTTATTTTAAACCCCCACATCCTCATTTTTATCCTAAATGTAAAAAGCCAGTAAGTATAATATACTTATTTTCAAGCACTCACACAGATATAGATATACTCACATGTAAATTTAAGACTTTTTAAAAAAATAATTATTTTTTTATTTCTCTCCCTTCCCCCCCCAAGTTGTCTGCTCTCTGTGTCCATTTGCTGTGTGTTCTTCTGTGACTGCTTCTATCCTTATCAGCGGCACAGGAATCTGTGTTTCTTTTTATTGCGTCATCTTGTGTCAGCTCTCCGTGTGGGCGGTGCCATCCCTGGGTGGGTTGCATTTTCACGCTGGGCGGCTCTCCTTACGGGGTGCACTCCTTGTGTGTGGGGCTCCCCTACGCGGGGGACACACCCGTGTGGCACAGCACTTTTTGTGTGCATCAGCACTGTGCATGGGTCAAGGAGGCCCGGGGTTTGAACCATGGACCTCCCATGTGGTAGGCGGATGCCCTATCCATTGGGCCAAGTCCGCTACCCCTGTAAAACTTTTTGTTAAGTTGGAATGAAAGCAAAAAATGTATTAATTATTACTTAATTTTGTAGTTGATAATGCTTTCAAATGAACTGACTTGCATTAAATATTTCAGATATTATCCAGTTAAAACAAGGTGTCAATTAAATCTACAAGGCAAGACTACTTGTGTGCTGCAGCTATTCCTCTATGTTTAACTATTTAGAGTGATCACTACACTGCAAAAAATGCCGGTTGCCGGAATGTAGAAATCAAATTAATTCACTTTTCATCATTCAGACACTGTAAGTGGACCCCAATATAGAATTTAATCTTGGGAAGCAGACTTGGCCCAGTGGTTAGGGCGTCCTTCTACCACATGGGAGGTCCCTGGTTCAAACCCCGGGCCTCCTTGACCCATGTGGAGCTGGCCCACGCGCAGTGCTGATGTACGTAAGGAGTGCTGTGCCACGCTGGGGTGTCCCTGCGTAGGGGAGCCCCATGCACAAGAGGTGTACCCCATAAGGAGAGGCACCCAGCATGAAAGAAAGTGCAGCCTGCCCAGGAATGGCGCCACACACTCAGAGAGCTGACACAAGATGAAGCAACAAAAAGAAACACAGATTCCCGTGACGCTTACAACAACAGAAGTGGACAAAGAAGAACACACAGCAAATGGACACAGAGAACAGACAACTGGGGGAAGGGGGAAGGGAAGAGAAATAAATAAATAAATAAATCTTTAAAAAAAGAATTTAATCTTCACTGTTTTAATTTTTATTGTAGTCAATGGAGGTTAATCTTTTATCGTAGAACTTTTAAATGGCAAGTTAACAAATAGCAAAAAGGAACAGATATGAAGTGTATTAATCTTTAAATAATTAGAGAACTTCCAGAACAAATTATAAGAACTTACTAGCATTTTATTGATGCTTTGGAAGGTCTCTATAAATGTGTCCATGTGTATCAGGCATTAATCTCTAGCCTTAGTCAGAAATGTCTGTGACAGCACTTCTCTACATACAAGTTAATGCAAAAATTGTTCTCACTTTATGTAAATAAAATAATTTGGTAGAGTACACAGAGAAAACTCCGAATTTGAAGTTGACAATAATTGATTTGTCATTTTAAATGAAAATTTTAATAGAATGTGATTTTAATAGGCAGGGAAACATCAAAAGTGACCTCAAATCAAAAACAATAGAGGAAAATCAATAAGAAAGTTTCTGAAAAATAAGGAAACAAAAGTAAGAGCAAATAATTTCCAGAATAATGAACCACACAATTAAAAGCCAATATATCAATACTATTTGAAAAAGTAATAACAGCTAGCTATAACTTTCAGAATGAAATATAAACAAAATTTTACTGTAGCAATTTGCATGAAACATGTAAATATAATCTATCAAAAAGTAAAAAAAGTATTGTTGTATATGTCAGTGGACTTTAAAAAACATAAGAAAAAAGTAAATGTTGCAATATGGATAATAGGCACATTAGATATTGAGGCAAGAAAGAAGATAAAGAGGTTAAATGTATATTATGGTATAATAAATATCAGAAGGCAGAGATGAAGTGTATATTATTGAATATTAAATTTCAAAAGACAAAGAGGTTAAGCATATATTATTGAATAATAAATTTTCAGTAAACATACATGTATCTGTGAATTTATGAGGTAAGTGGGAGTATATCATACTTGTTGAGGAAGATAATAAAATGCAGGGAATAATAGAAAATGGTGAAATGAAATAATTTTACATACTCCATTTTTATTGATCAATAGAGCAGGAAATGAACGGTATTAAGGACAAAATTAATATTATAAATGAACTGAAGCATTTCTGATTAAATTATGGAAATATATGGAACGCTAAAGGTGAACATATAGAGGGAAGCAGATGTGGCTCAACTGATAGAGCATCGGTCTACTATATGGAGGGTCCAGGGTTCAATCCCCAGGGCCTCCTGACCTGTGTGGTGAGCTGGCCCATGTGCAGAGCTGCCGCAAGCAAGGAGTGCCGTGCTATACAGGGCCACCCCTGCATAGGGGTGCCCCACACCCATGGTGTGTGCCCCACATGAAAAAAGTGCAGCCCACCCAGGAGTGGTGCCACACACACGGAGAGCTGACGCATCAACGATGCAACAAAAATAGACTCAGTTTCCCAATGCTGCCTGATAATGCAAGTGGATGCAGAAGAACACATAGCAAATGGGCACAGAGGGCAGAAACGGGGGGGGGGGGAAGGTAGAGGAGGGAAATAAATCTGTAAAAAAAACAAACCGTGAACGTACATACAGAAAAGATTCTGTTCATGGATTTGAAATCAATATGTCAAAATTCACATTGATGCAAAATATATTTGTATATAAAATTCAATTACAATCAAGTATCAGTACAATTTTTATTTTTGAAATAGGTCAAAATATAGAAAACGAAATACTATAAAATAATACTGTTTTAAAATCTATCAGCTTTGATAACATACTATTCAACTACAGCAACTTAGGACAAATTTCCAAAAAATTATAAGGACACTTTTAATATTTTATTTTTATGGACACTGAAAGAAATAAAATTTTAACTTATAGAAAATGAGGTTCCAGTGGAGCCTACCCTCCCTAAAGAAGCTGGATTAGGAGACTGTGACATGGAGGTAATGTAAGAATATGTGAAATGGAAAGAAAAGATCAGGTCCTCAAATGGTGATATGCTCTCAAAAGTGTTACAACTATAATATGACTTCATTGTGTTTCTCAGGAGTTTAGCAAGGGGGATGAAGAGAGACGAGATAGAGATAGATAGAGCTGGCAGGGAGAGAGAGTCAGGGAGAGCGAGAGAAAGGAAAGAGAGAGAGAGACTGATTATTTAGGAAAGAAAGAATAAAAGCTGTAGTCATAATGTCTCTGAATGATGGTTAAAGAAAGAAGTGGTAAGAACTAGTGATTACCATAGAAACCAAAGTGTTAATGTTATAAAGCAAAATTTTCTGAGAGTCTTTGATTAAATTGTTCATATAATTCCTTAAGGCTTATTTACATTAAATATTTAAATAACTATTAGATTTGACAAGACTCTCCCTAGTATCTATTCTTCAAGTAATTCTCAGATATTTAATATCGGTCAAGGGCATCTTTCATCCAGGCCTAACATCTAGGAATAATTTGGTAAATATGCCCCGTAGGTTTCCAGTCTCATTTTCTAGGACATTTAGCCTTTTTCTTAACAATCCCAAACCTTGCTTGACAATTTGTCTCCCATGCCCAGTGAAAGGTCCTTTGCTGAGGAAAAATGAAGAGAACGTCCTGACTTTGATCCATTTTTCCTTCCTTGGAATCAGGCTTCAGAGCTAGAAGATGGGATTTGCACAGGAACTGTGGAGCCCAGATCCCTTTTTAGGTTGGACTACCATCAAACTACCACAGGAAATTTCCATAGCACAAACCTAGAAGAAAGTCTCACTGAGACTAGCAAGACTTTAAAATCAGGAGCAACTTTACTCCTGGAATAAATGCAATTTATTTCTTCTCGCTCTTAAAATTTTCTTTGTAAACTCATTAATAACTCTATTCTCTAGAGATAAAAATATGTGTTTAAAAAAACCACTTAATTTCCCAGGAGACTTTTTAAAAACACTTGACCAAGGAATTTCAAATAATGTGAAGATTTTTCTGACCTGTCTGTACAGCCACAAAGAACATTCATGAACATTCAAATCTGTGTTTATGTATATGTATGTGTGATCTATAATCACACAGGACTTCAGAGCTTCAGCTCATTGCCCTTCCATGTTGGAGAGACTTGAACTCAGTTACTGCTCATTTTCAGAGGGTGACTTTAATGAATGTAAAGGAGTAGTTCATAAACAGAAATGCATGAATGTGAAGTCAGGAAATGCCAAATAGGTATAAAAATAGCAGAACTACATAAAATAAAACTTCAAGAACAAATTACTCATGATATTTAATTTTTAATTGTTTTGATTCCATACCAATTAGCATTAAATTTTATATGTATACACATTTTATTTAGTAGTAATAATTGTGTACATTTGTATTCCCTGCTTTAAACCTTGATATTATATCACATTTTCCATATGCCTAACCATCTTATTGTAATTTACTCATTCATCTACTGACAACCACATAGGAAGATTACAGAGATATTCTTAATCTGCAAGATCTTGTGTTATTATGCAAATCACTAAATAAAATATTATCATGTAAAGGAACACAAGACATCACTAGTGGATGTATAACCTAGTAGAAGTAGGATCAGGTAATAAATATCTTGGTGTTAGTGATAATTCACGAGGATGTTGAAATATGTTTGCATTTTATCATGTGAAGATGGTGGGAGAGAAAGTTGTTTTGGTTGGAAAAAATAAGTAATTAAAATCCTGAGGTGATGAAAATACACTTAGAAAAAGAATCATATGTAAATAATGTAATGAGATAAAAATTAGTAAAAATTAATTATTTAGAGCTCTTTAAGGATAAAAATGTTATACACTTAAATATAATCAAAATTGTGAATAAAAAATTAGTTTTATGTTCAGTTGAAATCTGAGAAATTATAACTACTGTGCCTTAAAAGAGAATGTCTGTACAAATTTGTTGAACATGTGGCCTGGCTTGAGAAATGGACTGCTGACTTATTCCTCATTTATTCCCCTTATTATTCCACCACTCAATCCTCATTAGAAGTTCTCAAATACTATGCTAAAACCTTATTTCTCATAGGATGTTTCCAAATATACCAGTACCCACAAACTTCACTGTAAGTTCCAGATATTAGCAGTTTTGATGAGACTCAGTTTTCATCAAGTTTCCCAATATTATTCTATGGTCCACATCATTCACCAGAAGTTCCTCAATATTATTACCTAGAGCCACCACTCCTCACGGGAACTTTACCAGTACTACACAGTGCTACCACTCCTCATAAGATTGTTTTATTATCCAGGGTCCCCGTTCCTTATCAGAACCATCCCGTATTATATGTGACCCCAATCCTCATTTCCCAATGTAATACTAGGGGCTCAATTCCCCCAGGATGTTCTTAATATTTAACCAGCCCCATTCCTCATAAGAATCTTCCTAATAGTATATCAGTGCCCTGATTCCATATTAGAAATTTCCCAGTATCATAGTACTGCTTCCAATCCCATTGCAACTTCATTAATATCATAACAGTGCCCCGTATCCTATCAGTTCCCATTACTATCATCCCTCTCAGAATTGTTCCCATTCTTCACCAAAACTTCCTAATATGACTGTCGTGCCTCTATTACCCTATAGGACATTACTAACATTTAAAATATTATGCCAAAACCCCGTTCCTCAACATATGCACCCCAATGCTGCCATTCCTCATCAAAAAATTCACAATGATATACTAGTTTCTCCATTCCCTTTGAGATACTGTGGGGATTAGTTCCACCACCTCGGTAGGGGCATGGTTAAATGATTTATTAAAACTCATCTGTTCTTGCTTCAGAGCAGAAATAGCTCTGTCCTTGCTTTTCTCCGCACAAGCTATCTCCTTTCACTTGAAGTTTGAAAATGGCTTCCTCTTGCCCTTTCTGCCACTGGATAGGATGTGAGTCTAGAGACAAGGTTTCTTGTTCCAAGACAAAATATCCTTGGGAAGTTTAACTTTGACCACAGCCCTTGGCCAAATAAAAAAATACATGATATATAAGCAAGAGAGATAAACCAGATGGAGCCCTCCCTGCATATGAATTTTGGTATGAGTCTTTCACTACCATGGCAAGATATTTTAATATTATATCAGTGTTTCTTTTCCTCTTTATAAATGTCTATATGTGATTACAGTTACTCCAAGTTTCATCAGCTGTTTCCCCATATTATTTCACTGCAGCCATTTTCATAAGATATTTCTGAATATGCTTTCAGTTCAGTTTCCCACTAAAGCTCTAATGCTCCCATTCATCTTCAGAGTTCCTCATATCATACCCCTGCTCCCTGTCCTTGTCTACCATGCCCTCATCTTATACTATTGTTTTCATCCATCCCCAGTAGATCTGGATATAACTGCAGAGCTCTCATTGCTCACTGGAATTTTCACAATGTAATATTTCAGTATCAGAAATTCCTCTTTATAATACAGTTACATGGATTCCTCATTGGAAGCTTATTATTTTATTTATATGGCCTCATTCTCCATCACATTTTCCAGTATTTTACCACTACCTCCTTGATTAACTGAAGTGCTCCATATAATATCAGTACCCATATTCCTCCTCAGATATTTCTTAATAGTATTCCAGTGACCCCTTTCTCATCAAATCTTTCCCGTGATACTCTAATGCATCCATTCCTCTTCAGAAGATTGCCAATGTTATACCAAGACTCCCATTCCTCACCAAACTTTCTCCATATTATACCAGTTCTTAGTCTGCATCAAAAGTGTCTCGTCTTCTGAACTCCCAATCCCAGGCAGAATTATACAGTCAGCACAACTTTACATCCATTTCTCATCAGAAGTTTTATCATATTTTCCATTTCCCAGATACTACTTAGATGTTTCTCCACATTAAGGCAGTCCACCAATTCCTTGATAGAAGATTCCAAATGTTATACTGGTGCCCCCATTTCCTTAAGATTTTTGTCCATATGATGCCAGTGCTCTTATTCATCTTCAGGAGCTTTCCAATGTATCATCTGTTTCCCCATGACCATCAGAATTTTCTCATATTTTACCAGTATCCCCATTTCTTCGAGAAACTTCTTACTGAAAATTTCCCTGTACTATATGAATGCCCCCATTCCTCATCAGGAGTTTCTCTATTTGTTAACAGTTCCATACTCCTCTTCAAAACTTGTCAAATATTGCAATATTTCCTCTTCCCCCCTCAGAAGTTAACCCACATGCTATCAGTGCTCCCATTCCACTTCAAGTTTTCCTGGTATTATACCAGTGCCCATTCATCAATGTATTTATCCATATGATACCAGTGAATACATTCTCACTGAAATGTTTTGCAAGTGATATCAGAGATGACATTCCTAATGAAACTTTTCTGTTATAAAAGGAGCCTGTGTTCATCAGAATTTCCCCAATATTACTCCAGGTTGACCATTTCTCATGTGAATTTTTCTCATCATATAATTGCCATATTTTCATCAGATGTTTTTAAATGTTGTGAGAATATCTCCATCCTTAGTAAGTTTTTTCATAGGGTTACAGGAATACAGTGATCTTATTTATTTTCAGAATATCCCTGATATTATAACAGTGCAACCATTATTTTCAGATGTTTTTCCATATTATACCAGTGTCTCATATGGAAGTTCTTAATATTTCAGTGTCCTGATTCATCATTAGGAGTTTCCCTGTGTTACAGCAGAATCTCAATTCTTCACTGGAAATTTCCCATTTTATATGTTTTTCTTCTTTATTAGACATTTCAGAAATTTCTCCATATGTTACCAATATCACCATTCTTCTTCAGAAGTTTCCTATATGTTACTAGTGCCTGTATACCTCATAAAATTTTCCCAGAGTTGCCATCCCCATTTGATTCCTCATATCCCATTTCCCATCAGATGTTTCCCATTAGAAGTTTCCCAATATTCATCATGAATTACCAAATATTAAAATGCCCCTCCTATCCTCATGGAATCTTTTCTATTATTATACCAGTGTCCTCCAGTTTTCACAAGATGTTACCCAACATTATGCAAGAACTCCTATGCTTTATTAAATTTGCCCAAAATTGTATCAATTCTGGCTATTTATTTTGTGAGGATTCACTATATTATATCAGTACTCTAAACCCTCACTATGAATTTCCCAATATATTGATACCTTCCTTCCTCTTAAGAAGTTCATCAATATTATGCCATTACCTCCATTTCTTATTAGTAGTTTCTCCTTTAGATACTAATGTTCCATTCTTTTTCAAAAGCCCCAGTATTTATATCAAGGCTTCAAATTCTTTATTTTTCTTTTCTTTTTGTGAATTTGAAGTAAACTTGTTTATTAAACAAATGAAGTCCCTATATTTTTATGCAATATGTGTGTAATCTAAAGCATCTTTAAAAGTAAAAAAAAAAAAAACTCATAAAAATACTGACTTAAAGATTCACCTATGTTTTTGCCTATATGAATAGCTTATTCCTGATTTTTCAGACTGTATTAGAGATTGAATCAGGAATCTCATACATGGAAAACAAACATGCAACCACTGAGCTACTGCTCTCCCAGTTTATTCCTTTTTATTGCTCAGTAGTAGTATACAATATCGATGTTCCACTGTTGGTTTGTGCTTTCTGATATTAAAGGTCACAGGAGTTGTTTGCAGGTTTTGGTGATTATAGAGCGCTATAGAGGGACTATAAATATATAAATACTAGTCTGTACCTGAGCATAAGTTTTCATTGCTCTCATATAAATACCTAGAAGTGGATTACTGGGTTCATATGATGGATTGATGTTATTAGAAACTGACAAAATTTTCCAAATAACAGCCTTGTGGGAAAGTTCCAGTTGTTACACATCCCTGGCATATTTTGGAATTGTCAAATTTATTTTAGCCATGGTTTCTCATGTTAGTTTAAATTTGCATTTCTATAATGGCTAGTGGTGCTGGACATCTTTTCATGTGCTTATTTGCAATCTTTTATCCTTTTGAAGAAGTGTCTGTACATTTTTTATTTTGTTTTTTTATTTTATTCCTCTGGCATTTTAAGAGTTCTGAATATGTTCTGGATACAAGTTCTTCATTAAATATATGATTTGTCAATATTTTCCCCCAATTTAAACCTTGTTCTTTTCTTTCAGTTTTTATTTAAATGAACTCCAATGTATTATTTTTTCCTTCCTGTTTTTTTTGCTGTTGGTATAATTTCTAAGATCACTTTGCTTAACCCTATTCACAAAGAATTTCTTCTTTGTTTTGTTCTAAAAATTTTATAGTTTTACAATCATGATTAGAGATTTTTTTGTGTACCAGTATTGTTTTAGGTAGAAGTTCTATTTTGGCTTATGGATGTCCAAACATTCTCACATCAGTTTTTCAAAAGTATTGTTCTTTTTCAATTGACTAGCCTTTATATCATTGTCAAACATCAAGTGACCATGAGTGTATGGATTTATAGAACTCTCTGCATAAATCCATTGAACTTTTTGTTTATTTGTCACTGTACCATAGAGTAAGTCCTAATATAGTGTGATTCATCCATATTTGGTATTCATTTTGAAAATCATTTTGGCTATCTTAGTTTCTTGACTTGGCCATGTAAAATTTAAAACCAATTGGCTTATATCTATAAAAAGACTGCTGGTGTTTTAACTGGGATTCTGGTGAATGCATAGGTTAACAGAAAAATTTACCTTTGGTATATTATTTCTTGCACTCCACAAACATACATATTTGAACTTAGATATTTGATACATTCTGTCAAAAATATTTTAGTTTTCAGGCTACAGATTCTGTTCCTATTGCATTTACATATTTATCTTTGTATTTCATTTGCCTTTAATAAAGTGTTTAATTGTAATATTTTAAAAAAGTTTTACCCTCATTTTTCCCTTGCTAGAACATTGAAATAAGACTGATTATTGAGTGGTTTCACTGAATCCTGAGCACTTGCAAAAGTTATTTGTTCCAGAAGGCTATTTTTTGTGTAGATTCTTTGAGAAATTTATATCAAAATCATGTCCTATGTGAATGGGGATGTTTCTAGTTATTTTTACTATCTGTCAGTGTTTTATTGTGTTTTATGATTTTGCTCAATGACTAGGTGTGTTTGCACATCCTTTCCCTTAATTCCAAGCAGGCCTCCCCATTGGTCCTGGATAACCCCACACAAAGGGTCTCACCATTGGCCCCAACATTGGTGGGGTAGCCAATAAGAGCTGGGACCCCTCCCATTAGCATTCGCAAGGGGAGAGGTAATTAATAGTTTAATAACGGTAGCTCCACAAGTCAAATCACTCTACCTAGAGGAACCTAGGTACTTGCTGTGTACTTCTGTCCTCTCTACCAATTCACAGCAAGCTCTGTTCCCCCCTCCCCTCCCCCCCCATTTCCCAATGTATTCTTTTTACTGGTTTAATTAAAAAAGAAAAATTAAAACTCAATCTTTAAACATTAAGTATGATTTTAGTTGTAAAAATTTTTGTAGATGATCTTTATTATTTTGAGGAAGTTTTCTTGTATTCCTAGTTTGCTGAAAGTTACTACAGGGAATTCATGTCAAATATCAATTGCTATAATCTTATTAGTTTTTCTTATTTAGACAGTCAATATTAGGAAAACATTGATTTTCAAATAATGGCCCAGGAAAACATTGTATTTGTTACTGGATTCAAGTTATATTTAAGAATTTTCGTATCTATGTTTGTGAAAGATATTTTGGTAGTTTACTTTTCTACCCCTAGGGTTTGTTATTGGGGAACACTATCCTCAGGAAATGATTCTGTACAGAAGAGCGTAGAGCACTGATGTCATTTCTTCTTTAAGTCTCTATGTATTTGTTAGAATCAGCCAATGAATCTATTTGGGCCAGGAAAAATCCTTTCCTGAGGGACAGTAGCTACAAATTCAACTCCTTTACAGTTAGGAGCCTCTTCATGTTATTTATTTCAACTTGAGTGAATTTTGATAGTTTATAGTTTTGGAGCAATTGTTTCATTTCATTCATTTTATATTTATGGTTGTTCAAAACATGATTTCCTTATTTTTCCTTAAAGATCTGAATTCTTAATTTCCAACATTGTTAATTTAGGTCTGATATATCATTTTCATGTATCAGCCTTGGATTTCCAAAGTGACAATTTATAGGAGTTTGAATGAACTTCCTCTCTACTACCTTTGAAACAGACTTTCACTTCCTTCTGGTCTTCTGTGTATGACTCAACATAGGTAGTGCTTTGCCCAGGGCATTAATTGTTTTTTCCTACTGTCCCAGCTGTCTACAAGGAGTTTATCTGCTCTCAGGATAAATGATAGGAACATGAGCCTGCTAAGTTCCCCAGCTCAGGCCCTCAGACTTCCACCTTATATATTGGCACTGACAAATATGCATCCTGTAATTGTGTGAGTCTGTGGACCCCAAAAAATCCTGTTCTTAAAGCAAACCCATTCCTGTAAACCCACTGTTGATAGGACCTTTTCATTAGATCCAGTTAAGGAAACTTGATTGGATTCCTTCAGTTGACTGCCTTTGATTAGATTGTGGGACCCAGGGTGGGTCTTAATCTTCTTTCTGGAGTCATTGATAAAGGGAGGAATTAAAATGTACAGTCATGGGGATAAAAGCTGCAGAGACAGAGAGAGAAGTCCTTCCTGGATGCAGGAGCCTGGAATCGGCAAAGCACACAGGCATGGAAACAGGTCCCCTAGAGGCTGAGGGAGAAGGTCCACAGAGAGCAAGAAACTGAAGCAATGAGGCTGGGGGAGAGGAGAGAGATGAGCTGACCCTACCACATGCCTGATGCCTGCAGTTGACCTCAGGGGAAAGTGAGCCTTGAGGGGAAGGCAGATGGATTAGTTAGCCAAAAGGGTGCTGAGGCAAAATACCAGAAACCTGTTGGCTTTTATAAAGGATATTTATTTGGGGTAGAAGCTTAGAGTTATCAGGACATAAAGCATAAGTTACTTCCCTAACCCAAGCCTATTTTCATGTGTTGGGGCAAGACAGCTGCCAATGGCTGCCAGGGCTCAGGCTTCCTGGGTTCCTCTCTTCCTGGGTCTTGCTTCTCTCTGGGCTCTGCTCCTCTGTTATCTCCACCAGGTCAGCTTAGACTATCAGGTGAAAAGTTTGTTTTTCTTTCCTCATGACCAAGCTCCTCTGTGTGCTTAATGCCCAGGGCTCCAGGTCAAAAACTCCAGCATCAAAACTCTAACATCAAAACTCCAACTCTCTTCTTTTGCCATGTCTTTTATCAGTGCCCTACTGATGTGGCCTGATCAAAACCCTAATTATAATTTAATTAAGTAAATGTGAAACTTCAGACAGACCAGTTTACAAACATAATCCAATATTTATTTTTTTAATTCCTAACTATATCACACTTCTACAGCAGAGAACAGCAGAGATGTCACTGTGCCTTGCCACATGGCAGGGGTCCATTCTCCCAGCAAAACACCTTTGGTGAATAGCATCCCTGATGATGCTTTCATTCATTAAAGAACATAACATCGTTGCACCATATAAAATAAAGAGGCAAAATAAAGTATGTCTGAATTGGATATTTCAGGCAAAGTGGAAGATGCTGTGAAGATGTTGCGTCAGCCTCAGAGTGTCCTGACTTGACAAACTGGGGCACCAAACTGCCATGATAGCTGCTATTTTGAAGTCACATTTGGCTAGGACATCACTTGACAAAAACAGATTGCAAAGTGTTTCTGAAAAGCTGCACATGGGATGTAAAGTGGAAATGATGACACCTCTGGTGACCAGTCCAGGGCATGTGTGCATCACCACACAAACCTATATTTCCAGCCTCTCAACAGTACCTGAAATCTGTGGTGCAGATAACTCTCCAGGGTGTCCTTCACATTTACAAACGGCAACACGGCCTTATGCCTTTGGGCTTGGAAGTATTTTGCACAGAAGATGATCTGTGTTCCGACATCCACCTGAAGTTCTATGAACATCAAGATAGATATGATCTCTATCTTTATATTGTCCCGAATCTAGAGCACCTTATGGCTGAGCACACTGCCATACTTACATGCTCCAGTGGCAGCAGATCTTCTTGCCAACTACCAGAACCTCCTGCATATCAACAACTTGGCTGACCGGAGCTTCTCTCCAACTACCAGTACCTCCTGCACATCAACTTGGCTGCCTGGAGCTGCAACAACCTCTCCTAGTATCCCATGTTTCCATGGATAATAAATAATAACTACAGCTCAGAATTAGATAGGTCAAATTCAGGAACCTTTTGTGATCTTAGTAAACCAATTGGGGCACTAAACATGGAAAGGCTGGGAAAATTACTGACAGCTACAGGGAAATGCCAGAGCCAAAATTCAGGTATGGAAGTTACTATTCTTCCCCAGGGCATGTGCTATTTTATCTTGTTAGGATTGCATCTGAGTATATGCTATGCCTTCAGAATGGTAGATTTGATAGTGCAGATAGAACATTCAACAGTATTGCAGAACCTTGGAAAAACTGTGTAGATGGTGCAACTGATTTTAAAGAGTTGACTCCAGAGTTCTATGGTGGTGATGTCGGCTTTTTAGTCAATAGTCTGAAATTGGATTTTGGAAAGAGACCAGGAGGAAAAATGGTGGATGATGTAGAAGTTTCCCATTGGGCATCAAGTCCTGAGGATTTTCTCCAGAAGAGTAAAGAGGCATTGGAGAGCAATTATGTGTCAGAGCATCTCCATGAGTGGATCAGTCTCATATTTGGCTACAAGCAAAAAGGAGTGATGCTGTTGGGGTTCCTGATGTATTTCACCCCCTGACCTATGAAGGAGGTGTGGACTTGAACAGCATGGAGGGTCCTGATGAGGAAGTAGCTATGCTGACCGAAGTCTTGGAAATTGGGTAAACACCAAAACAGCTATTCATGACACCACATCCTCAAAGGATCAACCCAAAGTTTAGAAGTGTCTCAAACCTCCAGTAATAATGTTTCTGGAGCAGATTCCCCAGTCTCCCAGGTGAAGTCTTTTGAAGACCTGACTGAAAACTCACCTGGAGTATTATTACCAAACTTCAGTTACATAAGCACTGTAAAATCCATAAGGAGGTGGTTACTGGAATCACAGTCTCTTGCAATGGGTCTTCAGTCTTTAAAACATCACAAGACTCTACTTTGAAGATGTCTTCCAAAGAATCAAAAGTGCTACAAAGAAGTATATCATTTCTGAATATGGCTTTATCATCATGTTTACTTTTATCAGGAGATAACATGCCATAAGTCTTCATGAGATAATGATGTCTATTTTATTCCATAGCATTTGGAAGATGCCAAGACACATTAATGGGCCATGATGATGCTGTTAGTAAGATCTGTTGGCATGACAATAGGTTATTTTCTGCATCACGGGATTCTACAGTGAAGGTGTGGTCTGGTGTTCCTGTGGACATGCCAAGCACCAAAAGACACCAGTTTGATTTGCTAACTGAGATGGAACATGATGTCAGTGTAGATACAATCAGTTTAAATGCTGCCAGCAGACTGCTGGTTTCAGGCACCAGAGAAGGTACAGTTAATATGTGGGATCTCACAACTGCACTGGATACCATGCCGTTCAGGGACTGTACTGAAAACTGCTTTCAGCCCAGACAGCCACCACGTCCTCAGCACAGAAGATGGCTGTCTGAGCATCAGGAACATGCAGACAGGGATGCTCATCTCTTTTCTGACATCAGAGGAGTGACAGAGGTGCTTTATCTGGGAATGAAATACAGTGTTATCCAGAAGTCAGTCTGGTGAACTGCTCATTTGGGACCTCCTTGGAGCAAAAATCAGTGAGAGAATACAAGGTCATAAAGGTGCTCTGTCATTCACGGAGATGAATGAACAGTGGGCAGCAGCATCCCAGGAGGGGAAGACAGGCAAATTATGTCCTGGAAATTGCAGTATTGTGCCTTTTTTTCCTCCTAGAAATTAAAATGAACTCTATTTTTTAAAATAGACCTTTAAATGAACTGGTGAATGTGTAATGATAATTAGAACTTTACCACTAGGAAAAGAGGTGTTTTTGAACTTCCTAAATCATGGTGTCTTCATTGAAAGCTATTAGGTGCCATTTGTAAGGCAATAAAGATATTAAAGTGTTAGGGGAAAAAACAGAGGATCATTCCCTAGGATGAGGGTCATCAAAAGACAGCTTTGGGTGACAGAGATACTGAATAACTTGAAATTTCTAAGAGCATGCGCAGTATTTTGAATTATTTTTCTTGTCTTTCTAATCGACTCCAACTGCTGCCCCCTGGGCTTTTGGGTGTGTGCCTGTTTGCAAGGACAGGTCACTTACTACAATCGACGCAATTTCAGAGAGCCTGGGGAAGGATGAACAGTTCTCAAATCAGTGCTTTCCAGGTGTATGAATAGTTTGTATTTCAGTATAGCTCTTAGCACTCATCTTTTCTATATTAAAATTATTTAATGTAGAAAAGTCTAAATATACTATGTACATTTAAATTAATTTTGGAGGAGTGGAAGTGGCTCAAGAGTTTGGGAACTTGCTTCCCACATGGGAGGTCTGGGTTGAGTTCCTGGTGCCTCCTAAACAAGATGAGCAGACAGATGAGGACACCTCAGGGCAGGAAGGGAAAATTTTTAAAAAGATAAAATACTTTAAGAAAAGAAATTACAGTGTATAAAATAAGTAAATGCTTAATCCTGTATGCTATGCATTATTGATCTGTAACCCACAACTTCTTTTTTAATTTATTTTATTTTTTATTTCTCTTCCTTCCCCCTCCCCCCCAGTTGTCTGCTTTCTGTGCCTATTTACTGTGTGTTCTTCTTTGCCCACTTCTGTTGTTGTCAGTGGCACAGGAATCTGAGTTTCTTTTCTGTTGCGTCATCTTGTTGTGTCAGCTCTCTGTGTGTGCGGCACCATTCCTGGGCAGGCTGAACTCTCTTTGCCAGTGGGCGGTTCTCCCCATGGGGTGCACTCCCTACGCATGGGGCTTCCCCACGCATGGAAACCCCTGTGTGGCACAGCACTCCCTGCACCCATCAGTACTGCACATGGACCAGCCCCACACGGGTAAAGGAGGCCCGGGGTCCGAACTGCAGACCTCCCATGTGGTAGACGGACGCCCCAACCACTGGGCCAAGTCTGCTTCCCCCACAACTTCTTTAATAAAATTAAAAAATAAAACCAGGAATAGGACCAAAGAAAATAAAACCAAATATCCAATGCCTCAAATATCAGACCTTTTATAGTAAATAAAACTTATTTGTAAATGTGTGGTCAAGGAGATATTGCTGGAGTTGACTAGATAATTTTTCAATTATTTTTAAAATGGGGGGAGGATGTCATCAAACATATGAATTAAATGTACCCAAATGAAAATTTGCTTTCTAATAAATGGATTTCCTTCCTGTGTATGAAAAAAGAAGAGTATACCTAGTCTCTTCAAGATCCAACACCATCATTGCTTCTCAGTTTTTAAGGAACGTTAAATCCCAGCGTGGCCAAGGGAGTGATTCATAGTGTCTCCCCCCAAGAAGAGATTGTGTATGCTAGGGTAATTACCCAATTTTGTCCAGGTTTTTTTTTTTTTTTTTTTTTTTTTTTGTGGAACCGGGGTGTATACATGGGGTTTGATATTCAGAAGTTAAGGGAAAAGATATACAAGGATCCTACTAAATATGTAGATATTGGTGCCATAGTTTGAGGTTCTTGATGTGATATGATAAGTGCCCTAACGTTTTCAACATTTGGTTGATTAAAGACTTTGCTAAATGATTTCTCATGCTGAGTGATGTCAAGATACAACAATTTATCATGTGTAATGTGGGAGAAGGTATCCAAAGATTTTGGGAAATGGGATTGGTGGCATGTATTTATTTTATCCTCTTTCTCATATGCCTCTTTAGGATATCCCTGGGAACAGCTCCAAAAGCACTTACAATGCCAAGTTAAGGTAGAATGCACTAGTGACTAGGGTGGTGGGCTCCTTGACATGGTTTGTGGTGGGTGCCTCAGGTGTGAGACAACAGTGGGAGATACCAGATTTGAAATAGGCTGCTGAGGAAAAACTTGATTTGATTCACCAATGGAAGAAGTCACAGCCTTTTCCCCATTTTATAAGATAATTCTCAAATACAGAGCCCCCTGATTGAAGGAGAGGCCTGCCAGCTTGAGGGATTGCCCAAATAAACTGCTCCAACTGCATTTCATGAATCTCCCACAAAGCCTTTCTCAAATACATCAGAAGCCACTTACTAAGGTGACTGTACACTGATGAAAGGGAAACATCCAAATGTTCTGGAATAATAAATTTTTTTCTAAGTTTGTACTTAAATCTGGGGCTACTAAATGTACCTGTAGAGGTTAGGGAATGTAGACTAAATGGGGAACTTTTTATCTGGTTTTTCATTGAGGTGAAAATCACATAAAATACAATTAACCACGAAATGTAAACTTCAGTGGCAATTTGTATATGCACAACATTGTCCAATTGTCACACCTATCTAGTTCCAAAAATTGATCATCACACCAAAATAATACCCTGAAACCATTAATCAGTCAATTCCCATTCACCACTACCCTTAGTCAATGGCAACCACTAATCTACTACATATCTCCCTGGATCTACCTATTACAGATATTTCATATAAGTGAAATTGTAAAATGTCATTTTTTTTCTGGCTTCATTCACTTAGCATAAATATTTTGAGAATTGTCCATGTTGTAGCATGTATCAGTACCTCATTCATTTTTATGGCTGAATAGTATTCCATCATATGGCTATTCCATATTTTTTTCATTATTCATCTATTGGTTGATGTTTGAGATATGTACATATCTTATCTAATGTGAATAGTGTTGCTATGAATATCCAAGGACCAATATCTGAATACCTGTTTTCAATTCTTTGACATATATACCTGTGAGTGGAATTGCTGGGCCACACAGTAATTTCATGTTTGATTTTTGAGGAACCCCTAGCCATTTTCTACAGTGGCAGATCATTTAACTTCCCAGTTGACAAAGCATGAGGTTTCTAAATTCTCCACATCCTCAACACTTGTTAGTTTCTTTTTCTTTTTCTTTTTCAAATAATAGCCACACTACCGGTTGTGGATTGATATCTCATTATATTTTTGATTTGGACTATTGTAATGATTGATAATGTCAAGCATATTTGCATGTGCTTATTGATCATGTGTAAACATTGGAGAAATGTTTATTAAGCCCTTTGCCCATTTTTAAAAATATATTTTTACTACAAAAGTTGTGAATTTACAAAACAATCATGCACATGTGTAGAATTCCCATGTAATACAAATTCTCCAACACAACACACTGTAGTGGAATATTTGTTATGGATTATCAGATAATAACATCAGACTATCACTAACTATGGTCCCTGATGTACATTTGACATATTTTTTCCATATGCCTCTAATAGTAACATAGTATATCATTGCATTGATGCATGAATATTACAGTATTGCTGCTAACTATAGTCCATAGGTTACACTAATTGTATTTCCCTGTGCCTCTCTACATTTCCACCACTCTGCAATAGTGATGTACATCATTCTCTTCCACAGAAGGACATTCTTGCACTTGTACTAAACCACAGTCCTCATCCACCTCTGGAACCACTGTGTTATTCACTGTGTTACTGCTTTCCTTCAATTGTAATTTACATCCCTAGACTACCCTTTTCAGTCACAATCCCATTTTTAAATTGTGTTGTTTTCTTTTTGATCATTTGTAGGAGTTCTTATATATTCTGGATCATAAAACCCTATCAGTGTTGCAAATATTTTCTTCCATTCTTCATCAGTAATGACATTTGATACCTAAAGTTTTTAATTTTCATGAAGATAAATTCATTTTTTTCTTTTGATATTCATGCTTTGTGTGTTATATCTAAGAATCCTTTATCAAACATCATGAAAAATTTCCCCTATGTTTTCTCCAAAGATTGTTATGTTTTAACATATTATATTTAGGTAATTGATATATTTTGAGTTGTTTGCAAATAGTGTGAATTAGAAATCTAACCTCATATTTTTGAATGTGAAAATTCAGTTTTCCCACCACTATTTGTTGCAGTGACTATCATGTCACCATTGAATGGGCTTAACGTCCTTGTGAAAATCAATTGGCCATCAATTTGTAGGTTTATTTCCGGACTATCCCATTTGTTTCTATATCAGTTCTTATGTCAGGACCACCTTTATTTGATTGTTGTAGCTTTTTGGTAATGGCCTGGGGGACAGTGTAAACTACAATGTAAACTATAATGCATGTGGTATAGCTGTGCTCCAAAATGTTTTCACCAAATGCAATGATTGTGCTTCACTGGTGAAAGAGATTGTTGATGTGGGAGGAGTGGGGGTAGGGTGGGGAGTGGGGTATATGGGAACCTCTCATATTTTTTAATGTAACATTTCATGTGATCTATGTATCTTAAAAAAAAAGACAAAATTTGCTAAAAACACAAACGTTTTGAAATTGGAAGTGAATCCTAATTTCTCTGTCCTACTTTTCTTGAACCATTGTTGCATCAGTTAGGTGAATCACACTTAGTCAGGATGTATAATCATTTCAACATGCTTTTGAATGTCATTTCCTCCTACTTGAGGATATTACATGTACCTTCATAAGGGATTTTGGTCTATGATCTTATTTATTATCCTGTCCTTACTTGGCTTTAGCATTAGAGCTGCTATGGCATCATACAAAGAGTGAGGAAGATTTCCCTTCTCAATTTTTTGGAAGATTTTGAGAAAGATTGGCATTAATTATTGAACTTTTTTTGGTAGAATTAATAAAAGAAACCATCTGATCCTGGACTTTCCTTGTTAAGAAGTTTTTCCTTTATTGAATTACTGTCATAACTTGGTATATGTCTGTTCACATCTTTTATTTCTTCTTGTTTAAATCTAAGTACTTTTTATTTTAAAGGATTTAATAGATGATTTATTTTTTTATTTTATTTTATTTATTTTTTATTTTATTGACTTTGTAATAATATTACATTAAAAATATATATGTGAGTGCTGGGGTCGTTCCCATCATCATGACACATCCATTGGATTTGGTAAGTACATCTTTGGGCACCTCTGCACCTCATAGTCAATGGTCCACATCATGGCCCATACTCTCCTCCATTCCATCCAGTGGGCCCTGTGAGGATATACAATGTCCGGTGATTGCCTCTGAAGCACCATCCAGGGCAGCTCCATGTCCCAAAGATGCCTCCACCTCTCATCTCTTCCTGCCTTTCCCCATACCCATCAGCCACCATGTCCACTTTTCCCAATCCAATGCCACCTCTTCTATGTGGACATTGGATTGGTTGTGTCCATTGCACCTCTATGTCAAGAGGAGGCTCAGATTCCACATGGATGCTGGATGCAATCCTCCCACTTTCAGTTGTAATCACTCTAGGCTCCATGGTGTGGTGGTTGTCCTTCTTCAACTCCATCTTAGCTGAGTGTGGTAAGTCCAATAAAACAGATTGTAGGTGCTGGAGTCTGTTGAGGCTCAGGACCTGGCTATCACATTGTCAGTCCAGAGATTCAAATCCCCTAAATATATCTTTTTTTTTTTTTTTTTTTTGGATTTTGTAAGTACATCTTTGGGCACCTCTGCACCTCATATACATTGGTTCACATCATAGCCCATACTCTCCTCCATTCCATCCAGTGGGCCCTGTGAGGATTTACAATGTCCAGTGATTGCCTCTGAAGTACCATCCAGGGCAGCTCCATGTCCCAAAGACGCCTCCACCTCTCATCTCTTCCTGCCTTTCCCCATATCCTTCGTCCACTATGTCCACTTTTCCCATTCCAATGCCACCTCTCCTATGTGGACATTGGATTGGTTGTGTCCATTGCACCTCTATGTCAAGAGGAGGGTCAGATTCCACCTGGATGCTGGATGCAATCCTCCCATTTTCAGTTGTAATCACTCTAGGCTCCATGGTGTGGTGGTTGTCCTTCTTCAACTCCATCTTAGCTGAGTGTGGTAAGTCCAATAAATCAGATTGTAGGTGCTGGAGTCTGTTGAGGCTCAGGATCTGGCTATCACATTGTCAGTCCAGAGATTCAAATCCCCTAAATATATCTTAAACCCCAACATTAACTGCACCTCCAGCACATTGGCATGAAAGTCTTATGAAGGGAGATCCCATCTGAGTCCAGATTCATCACACATAAACACCATTTCCAAAGAGGGGCCATCTGCCCTGGTAGTTAACCCCATCGGCCATGACCATAACTCCCGTGGGTCTCTTTAGCCCTCAAAGGAACCAATATCTGGGGGTTGTATCTGCTTTATCTGTCTCTCTGACTCTGCTCAGTTGTGCATGGGGGCAAACCTTCTGCCAGCCTCCAGACTCTTTTTTAGAAACTCGTAGCCATATAAACTCATTTCTCCTTTCCATTTCCCCCTTACTTTAGGTCAAACAGCATTTTAAAGTCATGTTATTTTATGTAGACAGGGATATTCTGCTGATCCGCATTGAACCTTCCGTATAAGGTCATTTTCCAGTTGCATCATCAGTTGGTAGTTGATAGTGGTCCCTCGGTGCCAGGAAGGCTCATCCCCGGGTGTCATGTCCCACGCTGGGGGGAAGGCATTGCATTTACATGCTGAGTTTGGCTTCAAGACTGGCCACATTTGAGTAACATGAAGGCTGACAGGAGGAAATTCCCAGGCACAATGTTGCTCTAGGCCTTGTTCTTATTTTAGGCTTATCAGCTCACAAGCATAGTCATTAGCATCAGGGGCTCACTGTTGAACCCTCACTCCCTCCCGGTCCCCGCCGCTGCACCTGGGAGACTGTCGCTGCTCCCCTAGGGACCACGACAGAGCACCACTGGCCAGGAACCTAGTACCCCCCCTGCTGTGGTTTTTAATTGTTACCACTATGAGTATATCCAAACATTACCATGCACCCTGGACATATGTTCTGTACAGCTCCCTGTCAGCCATATATCACCTGTCAATGGCATCCCATACCAGTATCCCTCCATTGCCATTGTTGAAACACTCTGTGATCCAGAACTCCCCGAAATTTGAAGCCCAATATAATGTCAGGGTCCCTTACTAGGGAATGGCATATAGCGATGGGTTTAAAGGTTAGATAAAGAACACATGTTTACTTGGAAAAAATTCTACATCCTATCTTTTTCTTTCTTTTTTTTTTTTTCCCCCCCTAATTATTCAGCTTCTCTTCACAGGAGCCCTAGACCACAGCAATGCATATATATAATGTACAGCACTCCCATACATCCACCACAAAACCTTTTCCCTTCCACAGTGCTACTCTTACACCCTATTCACATCATATTTACTTAACGTGATGTATAGAGTCTGAGACACTAGCTTTCTAACAAGGTGACATCTGTGCTTACATTATGGTGCATACTTTAGGATACAGTTTTTTACATTCTTAGTTATCCTATGTTTTACATTATGGTTTACATTATCAGTCTGTTATCTCCTATATGTTATGGTGTAATATTACATGTTTTATATCCATCCTTGTGTACTCTCAAGAAACTCCTCTCTTACCCCCCATTTACCTTGGTTCCACACATTTAACGTCCATTTTCCCTTCCACCTTGGTGCCCACAGTGACAGCCAACCTCCGTTTCCTGAGGAGCCACTTCCAGATATAGATGGAATAGTGTTCAGGGCCTAACTTGTTCAACTGCCCCAATGCCCTGGGAGCCACCCTTTCTCTCGAGGGATATAGTTCCCTCTATTTGATGGCATTAGTCCTCCCCAGGATGTGGGTCCACCCCCACTCTCACTACTTGGGTTTCTGCCCCATGGTGTCACCCACTCTGGCAGAATGAGCATTTAGACATTCCCCAGGAGCCCGTCCTGCATCAGACCGTCCCCTCCGAGCATTCTAAACAGGTAACCCTCTTTATTATATTTTGATATGATTTTCTCGGCATTTTACTCTCCACCAACACCTGACCCTCTCCTGTGTTCGTATGCTACCCCTCCCTCCCCCCACTTTTGGGCAATGTTACCCATCCGTCCCTCCCCAGCCACCCTCAAACCCGCAAAGCCGCAACCAAAGGCAACCCCTTGCCCCCCTTTTATCTCTTCTTTGTGTTCATACTTACCACCATCTCGTCTTAAATTCCACACCTGCAGACATCGGCTCACATCCTTCCTCCACCCTCCAATTTCCTGTAAGCCTATCGTTCAGTCTCTTGCTATCTAGGGCAGCTTGGTTATTTCATATCATTGAGGTCATGTAGTATTTGTCCTTCAATGTCTGGGTTGCTTCACTCAACATAAGGTTCTCAAGATTCATCCATGTTATCACATGTGTTTGTAGTGTGTTTGTTCTTACAGCCGAGTAGTATTCCATTGTGTGTATATACCACATTTTATTGATCCACTCATCTGTTGATGGGCATTTGGGTTGATTCCAACTTTTGGCAATAGTGAACAATGCTGCTATGAACATTGGTGTACATATATCTGTTTGTGTCCTTGTTTTCAGTTCTGCTGGGTATATACCCAGCAGTGGTATTGCTGGGTCATATGGCAAATCTATGGCTAGTTTTTCGAGAAACCGCCAAACTGTCCTCCAGAATGGTTGGATCCTTCTGCATTCCCACCAGCAGTGGATGAGTGTTCCCCTTCCTTCACATCCTCTCCAGCACTTGTATTCTTCTGTTTTTTTCATAGCTGCCAATCTTATGGGTGTAAGATGGTATCTCATTGTAGTTTTGATTTGCATTTCCCTGATAGCTAGAGATTTGGAACATTTTTTCATGTGCTTTTTTGCCATTTGTATTTCTTCTTCGGAGAAGGGTCTATTTAAGTCTTTTTCCCATTTTTTAAATGGGTTGTTTATCTTTTTATTTTCAAGATATAGAAGTTCTTTATATATGCAAGTTATAAGTTTCTTATCAGATATATGATTGCCAAATATTTTCTCCCACTGTGTAGGCTCCCTTTTTACTTTCCTGACAAACTCCTTTGAGGTGCAGAAGGCTTTAATTTTAAGGAAGTCCCTTTTATCTATTAGTTCTTTTGCTGCTCGTGCTTTTGGTGAGATATTCATAAATCCATTTCCTATTACAAGGTCCTGTAGATGTTTCCCTACACTGCTTTCTAAGGTTTTTATGGTCTTGGCTCTTATATTTAGGTCTTTGATCCATCTTGAGTTGATCTTTGTATAAGGTGTGAGATGGTAATCCTCTTTCATTCTTCTACATATGGCTATCCAGTTCTCCAGACAACATTTGTTGAATAGGCCACTCTCTCCCATTTGAGAGGGTTTGGTGGCTTTATCGAATATTATGTGGCTGTATATGTGAGGTTCTATATCACAGCTTTCAATTCGATTCCATTGGTCTATGTGTCTCTCCTTACGCCAATACCATGCTGTTTTAACCACCGTAGCTTTGTACTATGTTTTGAAGTCAGGTAGTGTGATTACTCCAATTTCATTTTTCTTTTTCAGTATGTCTTTGGCTATTCGGGGTCTCTTTCTTTTCCAAATAAATTTCATAGTTAGTTTTTCTAGTTCCTTAAAGAAGGCTGCGTTGATTTTTATTGGGATTGCATTGAATGTGTAGATCAGTTTTGGTAGGATAGACATCTTAATAATGTTCAGTCTTCCTATCCATGAACAAGGAATAGTCTTCCATTTATTCAGGTCTTCTTTGATTTCCTTGAACAATCTTGTATAGTTCTCGGTATACAAGTTCTTTACCTCTTTAGTTAAATTTATTCCTAAGTATTTGATTTTTTAATTTACTATTGTGAATGGTATTTGTTTCTTGATTTCCTCCTGATCTTGCTCATTATTGGTGTACAGAAATGCTACTGATTTTTGCACATTGATCTTATAACCTGCGACTTTACTAAACTCATTTATGAGTTCTAGAATCTTTGTTGTAGCTCTCTCAGGATTTTCAATGTATAGGATCATGTCATCTGCAAATAATGAAATTTTGACTTCTTCCTTTCCAATATGAATGCCTTTTATTTCGGGTTCTTGCCTCAGTGCTCGAGCAAGTACTTCTAAGACAATGTTAAATAGGAGCGGAGACAGTGGGCATCCTTGTCTTGTTCCTGAGTTTAGAGGGAAGGAGTCTAGGATTTCTCCATTGTAAACAATATTGGCTTTAGGTTTTTCATATATACTCTTTATCATGTTCAAAAAATTTCCTTGTATTCCAATCTTTTGGAGTGTTTTTATCAAGAAAGGGTGCTGTATTTTGTCAAATGCTTTTTCTGCATCAATAGATATAATCATGTGATTTTTTTCCTTCAATCTGTTTATATGGTGTATTACGTTGATTGATTTTCTTATGTTGAACCATCCTTGCATACCTGGGATGAATGCCACTTGGTCGTGGTGTATAATACGTTTAATGTGTTGTTGAATACGATTAGCAAGTATTTTGTTAAGTATTTTTGCGTCTAGGTTCATTAGAGAAATTGGTCTGTAATTTTCCTTTCTTGTGATGTCTTTGTTTGGCTTTGGTACTAGGGTAATGGTGGCATCATAGAAGGAGTTGGGTAATGTTCTTTCTGTTTCGATTTTTTGGAATAGTTTCAGCAGGATTGGTGTCAGTTCTTTCCGGAATGCTTTGTAGAATTCACCTGTGAAGCCATCTGGCCCTGGGCTCTTCTTAGTTGGGAGATTTTTAATAACTGATTCTATCTCTCTGCTTGTGATTGGTTTGTTAAGATCATCAATTTCTTCTTTTGTCAATATGGGCTGCTTATGTGTTTCTAGGAATTTGTCCATTTCCTCTAGATTGTCATTTTTGTTGGAATATAGTTTTTCAAAATATCCTCTTATGATAGTCTTTATTTCTGTGGGGTCAGTGGTGATATCGCCTTTCTCATTTCTTATTTTGTGTATTTGCATCTTCTCTCTTTTTTTCTTTGTTAGTGTCGCTAAAGGTTTGTCAATTTTGTTAATCTTCTCAAAAAACCAGCTCTTGGTCTTGTTTATCTTTTCAAGTGCTTTCTTATTTTCTATTTCATTTAGTTCTGCTCTTATCTTTGTTATTTCCTTCCTTCTTCTTCCTGTTGGGTTACTTTGTTGTTGTTTTTCTAATTCCTTCAAATGTGCAGTTAGTTCTTCAATTTTTGCTCTTTCTTCTTTTTTGATATATGAATTTATGGCTATAAACTTCCCTCTCAGTACTGCTTTTGCTGCATCCCATAAATTTTGGTATGTTGTGTTATCATTATCATTTGTTTCAAGGTAGTCATTGATTTCTTTTGAGATTTCCTCTTTGACCCACTGTTTTTCTAAGAGTGTGCTGTTTAATTTCCAAATCGTGGTGTGAAATCTGGGCTTCTGTCCCTTGCGAATCTCCAGCTTGACTCCACTGTGGTCAGAGATAATGTTTTGTATGATTTCAATCTTTCTGAATTCGTTCAGCCTTTCTTTGTGGCCTAGCATATGATCTATCTTGGAGAATGATCCATGTGCGCTTGAGAAAAATGTATATCCTGCTGTGTTTGGGTGTAGCGATCTATATATGTCTATTAGATCCAGCTCCTCTAATATACTATTCAGATGTTGTTTCTTTGGTGATTCTCTTTTGAGATGTTCTGTCCAGAGTTGATAGTGGTGTATTAAAATCCCCCACTATAATTGTAGATGTATCTATTCTTTCACTTAGTTTTTCCAGCGTTTGCCTGACGTATTTAGAGGCACCCTTGTTAGCGGCATAAATATTTATGATTGTTCGATCTTCTTGACAGATTTTCCCTTTCACTAAAATGTAGTATCCTTCTTTGTCTCTCACAATTGTTTCACATTTAAAGTCTATTTTGTCTGATATTAATATAGCTACTCCTGCCTTTTTTTGGTTATTGTTAGCTTGTATGATTGTTTTCCAGGCATTCACTTTCAATCTCCATGCGTCTCTGGGTCTAAGATGTGTCTCTTGTAGACAGCATACGGATGGGTCATATTTCCTTATCCAATGTCCCAGTCTGAATCTTTTGATAGGTGAGTTTAATCCGTTGACATTCAGTGTTATTACTATCAAGGAATTATTTGTGTTAGCCATATTTTGATTGGATTTGTGTTTGTCATATTTTGTTTGTATATATATATTTTTTGTCTTTTTTTTTGTTGTTGTTGGTCTTATACTCTCCTCCAACTCTGCCTTTCCTGTTTTTTCCTTTCTTCCTGCAGAACTCCCTTTAGAATTTCTTGAAGGGGAGGTTTCTTGTTGGTATACTTTTTCAGTTTCTGTTTATCTGTGAATATTTTGAACTCTCCATCATGTTTGAATGCTAGTTTAGCTGGATAGAGTATTCTTGGTTGGAAATTTTTTTCCTTTAGTACCTTGACTATATCATACCACTGCCTTCTTGCCTCCATGGTTTCAGAAGAGAAATCAGCACTTAATCTAATTGAGCTTCCCTTGTATGTGATGGTTTTCTTTTCTCTTGCTGCTTTTAGGATTTTCTCTTTGTCTTGAGCATTGGATAATTTGACAAGTATATGTCTTGCGGTGGGCCTGTTGGGGTTTATGACTAGTGGAGTGCGCTGTGCTTCTTGGATATGTACATCTGTCTCTTTCAGTAGATTTGGGAAGTTTTCAGCCATTATTTCCTGCAACATTCCTTCTGACCCGTTTCCCTTCTCTTCACCTTCTGGAATGCCTATAATACGTATGTTTGAGCGTTTTGCATTGTCATTCAGGTCCCTAAATCCTAATTGGATTTTTTCTATCTTCTTATTGACCCCTTCTACTATCTGTTTGATTTCTGAAGTACTGTCTTCCACATCACTAATTCTCTGCTCTGTCTCTTCTAGTCTGCTGATATTTGCTGCAAGTGTATTTTTGATTTCTTGAACTGTGGTGTTCATTCCCATCATATCTGTTATGTTTTTTCGTATGTCTGCAATTTCCCCTCCAAGTGATGTCTTCATGTTGTTAACCTCTTTCATTACTTCGTCAAATTTGTCGGTGATAAATGTTCTGAGATCTTTCATTGCTTGTGCCAAGTTTTGCTCCCCTTCGTGATTATTGGTTTGTTGATTGGATTCAGCCATGTTTTCCTGATTACTGGTTTGGTTTGTAGATTTTTGTTGCTTTCTGGTCATCTCTTTATCTTGACGGATTTAATCAGTTCCTTAGCTTCTTTGTCTGCTCTTGGAGGTTAATTAGCTGTTATTTTTGCATAGGTGTTATATCTTCTCTTTGTCACTTTTTTCTTCTTATTCTAGTTTCTTGTTGTTGGTTAAGTTCACTTTAAAGGAAAGTATTAGTGTTGGGGGAAGGCAATTGTGTAAGCAAGGGAAAAGTGTAAAGTAATATTGGTGATATATGTTAACAAAGCAAGAATATGAGATCTGGGAGGATGGAGGTTAGATTTATGTAAATTGTGTAGAGTTACAGCAGTAGGTAGAGTACCTATTATGAGGTAGGTGATTGAATATGGAAGGATTATGGTATGAGCTAAAAAGCTATTGATTTCGTGAGAGAGGGAAAGAGAAAAAAAAATGGTAATAGTTTCAAGAGTGGATAACAGACAGAAAACAAAACTTAGGTATTAGAAATTAAGACTTAGATCCTTCGTGGATCGAAGAAAGGGAGGTGGGAGGTGGAATATGGGAGAGCCAGTAGATGGTGGTGGATATCAAGATGTAGGGGAAAGAGGATAGTGCAGGTAGGCTAAATCAGTTCACACAGAAATGAGGCAGTGGAGAATGAGAAAACCCCAGCGAATGTGAGGTGTTTCCTGCCGCACCTATTTTATAATTGAGTTAAAATAAACTAAGTAGAATATGAGGGACAAGAGGGAGAGAGACAACAGAAAAAAAGAAAGAAAGAAAGAAAAAAGAAAGTGGGGGGGAAGGGACGAGAGGAAGAAAGTAGAAGGGGATGGGCAAGGGGTGGGGAACAGATAGGGGAAAGGAAAAAAAAAAAAACAGATATGCAGGACCTAGAATTAAAACACCCACTTCACAGCACCTACCTCGAAAAAAAGCCTTAAATAACTGAGTAAAAGAAAGACTTTGGGGGATACGCTGTGAGAGAAGACTAGGGGATAATGCGGTGTTAGCAATCAGGAAATTGAAAAAAGTAAAGAATAAGTCAAAATGAAAATAAAAACAAAACAAAATGAAACGATAAGGAAAGAACGCCAACGTTGAAGGCTAAGGACCTCAGATGGACCTCAGTGCGTGATGGATTCAGGGATGGAAAGTCTGAGATATTGAGGTCTCAAGAGATGTGAGTCTCTGTGGTGTGGGCCACTAGATTTTAGGGAATTCAGACTTGGCACCCTCCAATCTGGTCTACAGGAAGCCTGGGAGCCCCGCAGTGTAACACAGCCCTCAGGGATCCCCTCAGCTGGGTGCCAGCCTTAAGGGGGAAGTCAGATCCGCAAACTCTATATTATGACTGAACCCTGCAATTCATTTACTTAGCTGGGCTCATTAGTATATTTCACTTCAGCTTTTAGACAGCTCCCGTCCTGTGATTCCAAACCTCTGCCACTAGAGGGCGCCTCTACACCGCAGCCACTTTGCTAGTACAGATCTGAAGCCCGGCCTGTGACGCCAAAAACAGATTCGAAAATCGGATTTCCCAAGCTTCGCAAAATATTCCCTAATCTGCTTCCAGACGTATCCCCCTCCCTTACCGCAGCCTAATACAACTTTCCGATTACGTCTCTTTATTGCCTACAGCCTATTTGGGTCGGAGACCGGCTGCCGGGCTTTTGGGGGCCGGGTTTCAGGTGGAAGCACTATTGTTTATGTTCGCAATCACAAGTTTCTCCCGCTTCACAACAAAGCACCGTCTATCTTTCCAAATCGCACTGCAAAGGTGACCCGTCGCATCAACCCGTGCACAGCTCGCCCAGAGTCGTGAACTCCTTGACAGCTCAGAGCCGTGTAAAAGCGGTGCCGCTGGGCTGAACCGCGACTCCCCCCACCCGCAGCAGGGAGGAGCCCGCGCGCGGGTCTCACCCACAGGCAATAGAACCCAAACTATATCTACTAGACCAATCCTCTCCGTTACCTTTCCACCCAATCGATGTCCAGGCACTTCTGCCTTGCAAAAATCCCGAAAAAGCCCGGCCTTGGAGAGCCTGCAGCCGCGCCCAACCGTCTCCTCCCGGGACCTACCGCAAAGGCAAGTTCACTCAGCGACCATCTTGCCTCCCCCCTCTTAAGTCTGTAGTATTATTGCCACTTTTATTTCTTAAGTTAGATATTTGCATCTTCTGTTTATTTGTCAGTATAACTAAAAGTTGTCAATTTTATTAAGCTTTTCAAGGAACAAAATTTGGGTTTTCTCCTTTATCTATTCCCCTTTAGTGATACCTCCATTCCAATTTTTCTTATATCTTTCCCCCTATTATTTTGGATTTAGATTATTTTCATTATCTATTTCATCAAGTTATAAGTTTAGATTATTTAAGATTTGTCTTTTTTTCATGTACTCAATAAAATATATTTCCCTCTCTGCACTGCATTCACTGAATTACTTAAGTTTTGATATGTTAGGTTTTGTTTTGCTTCTTTTCTAAGTACATTCTAATTTTCCTTGTGATTTCTTCTTTGACTCATTGACTATTTGAGGGTGTGTTGTTCAATTTCCCCATATTTTTGAATTATCCAAATTTCTTTCTTATTGTTTTTGGATAGAGAAAATACTTTGCATGATTTCATTCTTTTTAAATTTATTGAAACTAGTTTTTTAGACATAAAAAATGGTCTTTCCTGGAGAATGATATATGTGCCCTTGAAAAGATTATGGGGATGCAAATTAATGGTATGAAAGCCAAGATAGCTCTTACCATATAAAAGACCACCATGCTGAAGGACACTCCAAACAGGAGAGGGGTCGCCCTTATGCACACCTCAGCAGAGTCCCAGAGACAGATAAAATAGATACAACCTCAGGTATTGGTTCTTCTGAGGGCTACAGAGACCCACAGGTTCTATGGTCATGGCAGATGGAGTTCAGTGCCATGTCAATTGGCCGTACTTTGGAGTTTGTGTTTTTGTGTGATAGAGCTGGACTCAGATGTGATCTTTGTTCACAAGCCTCTCCTATTACTTTTACTGGATCTGTAGTTGGCGCTGGGGTTTAGTGTATACCCAGGGGACCTGAATCTCTGGACTGACCATGTGATAGCCAGGCCTTGAGCCTCAACAGACTTGCAACTCCTACCCTTTGGTTTATTGGACTTACCCCACTCAGCTAACATGGAGGTGAAGAAGGTCAATCACCATACCAGGGAGTCAAGAATGCCTACAACTGAAAGCAGGAGAATTGCATCCAGCATCCATGTGGAATCTAAGCCCCCTCTTGATATAGATGTGTAGTGGACACAACCATTCCAAGGTCCACAGGATAGAGGAATAGAGTATGGATTTAGAGTGGACTTACTGATATTCTATTCATGAACTATTGTGATTAGTAATAGAAGAAAATGTGGCATTGGTGTGGAGAAAGTGGCCATGGTGGCTGCTGGGGGTAGGGAGTGGGAGGAAGAGATGTGATGTAGGGGCACTTTTGGGACTTGGAGTTGTCCTGGGTGGTGCTGCAGGGACAGTTACCAGACATTGTATGTCCTCCCATGGCCCACTGGGTGGACTGTGGGAGAGTGTGGGTTATGGTGTGAACCACTGACCATGAGGTGCAGCAGTGCTCAGAGATGTATTCACCAAGTGCAATGAATGTCTCATGATGATGGAAGAGGTTGTTGTTATAGGGGGAGGAGAGGGTGAGGGGGTGTGGGGGGTATATGGGGACCACATATTTTTTTAATGTAACATTAAAAAAATTAATAAAGGAAAAAAAAAAACAAAGAAGAAATGGTGTTTGACTTTGGTAGAAAAAGGAGATGTGCCATTAGATCAGTGTGTAGGAGAGCATGGAGATAGGTCACAATAGGAGATAGAGCCCAATCACCAGTTGTACACAAAGGTAAAGGTACATTATGCTGGTGTAATGTAAAGGGTGTCAGGTCACCACATACCTAACATATGCCATTACACAGAGACAGAGGCTGTCCATATTCACAAAAGAAATGAAGAACAGCTGGGTGAGACAGCATGGAAAATGAATGATCTGCATATCTTTCATGAGATTCATTACCATTTGAGGGAGTGAAGTCGAAGTATAACAGATGTATACAAATTCCCAGTTTCTAAGGCAGAAATACATGGTGGAATGGATCTAAGAGCCACACAGCCAGTTGCCAAGATGATGACCATGTTCCCTGATACGCTGACGAAATGTGTGAGGAGGAAAAGCTGTGTTAGGATACTTTGCTGCACTACTGGGATGGAAAGTCTCAAGACATAATCACAGAGGACAGTTCATTTTCTTCTCTTCCCAGCAGATCTTGAGGAACAAATATTAAATTTGGAGACCATTAGTTTCAAATATTTCATTCATACGTGTGTGTGTATTATAAAGCATCATCTGCATTCCTTGTTTTTTGGATGTGTTCTAACTACATTTTTTGTTTATTGTACTCATATCTTACATTTATGAATATTCACATAAACATTGTGTTTGTACCAATCTGAATATTTTAAGAAGAATCATTTAATCTTTCTAATTAAAGTGCAAATTGCATGTATAATGGCTGTTTTCCATTGCACCAATTATATTTATTTTCCTACAGTAGTCATAAATATTTGACTTTATAAATTTAAATAATTTATTTTTTAGATTCATTGTTTTTAATCTAACCCATTTGGAATATTATCTTCCTGATCAAAATTCTATATCCATATTTCTGGGGCTCCCTAATTCAGCTTTCTTTTACTTGTTTGAACAAATTTTGGCCACTGATGATCATAAATCTACCTTTCTTCCATGGGTTAAATATTGCTTCTTTGGTCTTGTCATGGTCACCTGATATAAGATCTATCAGTGTGTTTGGTCGTGTGGAGCCCAGTGCTTATGGATTAGGCTGAGATCCCTTCCTCCAAGCTGCTCATACACATGGCCTTCTCTGTAGGAGGTACCATATGTTCACTAAGAAAAATCTAGGTGATCAATGATACATCATATTTCTGGGTACCAGGAAACAGTCTTAGCTAAAAAAATATTGACTGTTATCCAAATGCTGATAACAACAAAAAATGGTTAATTCAAAGGCTCAAATTGATATTAATTTTCAGGAATAATTAATATATCTCACTACTTATTAAATAAAATAATTAGCAATATATTTAGCCCTAATCAAAATACATATGAAGTAGAAAAGTGAAAATGACACATATTCAACTAAAATATATAAGGAAATTATATTTGTTATTCAATATTATTCTGGATACATTGTTAAAATTAGATATGTGACAAAAATATGAGGTTTGAAAATTGAAAGAAAGAGGAAAAATTGCCCTTTCCCCTCCACAATTATGAGTGCATATGTGGAAAACTGAAGCAATCTCTTAATGTAATAACATAGTGCAATAATTGACTCATCAAAACTTTATGACCTAAATGAACCAAATTATTGTAATTTATGTATAATTAAGGCATTAATAACTATGTATTATATTGGAATAATTGATCCAAATAGATAAATGAATAGTTAAAGCCATTAAAAAGAACTCAAGAAAATTTGTACAGTATATTCCAGAAAAAAAGGTACTCTGAGTGATTTACAGATAAAGCTTGGGCGCTTGAAAAAAATTAGAAGTTATATAAATGTTTTTAAAGAGCATGTCCCAAAATATCATAAAAGGAAGAAAATTTTCCCAAGATGACTCCGAAGCACAAAGCCTTAAGTAAAGGGATAATATATTTAACTAAATTTTTATAAAATCTTGTAGGCAAGATATTATCAAAAATAAGTAAAAACCTAACATTTTTATATATGGTAAGAATGAATCATATATAAAATTTTTAAAATATAAGTTCATGAAACAAGAAGTAATGAAAATACTGAAAAGTTATCAAGGAAATTCCACATAAAATTAAGACAATGCCTCACACACATTTTTCCCTACTTACTTCTTTCTATAAAGAAGTTTAGGTTTATTAAACAATCATGTATAAAATACAGGATTTCTATACACCACCCCACCAACAGCAACTTGCATTAGTGTGGAACATTTGTAACAATTGATAAAAGCACATTTTATAATTGTACTATTAACCAATATCCATTATTTAACATAGTGTTCAGTGTTTGTGAAGAGAATTTACATGGATTTTTAAAATATATGTATTTATTCTGTTAACATAAATCTAATCATTTTTCCTTTTAATCATAATCATATAATTAGTGCTGTTAATTGTATTCACAATGCTGTGCTACCACCACTACCATCCATTCCAAAACACTTCCATCATTCCAAAATGGATCAATTTACATTTTAAGCCTTAACTTCTCATTCCCTATCCCCACTACCATCAATGAGATCTTACAATATTTGTTCTTTTGGCTTATTTCACTCAACAGGATGACTTCCAGGTCCATCCATGTTGTTGCATGTATCAGGACTTCGTTCTTTTGATGACTGAATAATATTCCATTGTATGATTATACAACATTTTATTTAGCCATTCATGAGTTGATGAATCCTGGAACTGCTTCCATCTTTTGTAATTTTAAATGATATCTCTATGAACTTCGGTGTGCAAATACGTGTTTGAGTCTCTGCATTCAATTGTTTTGAGTAGAAATCTAGAATTAGGATTGCTGGGTAGTTCTATACTTAGCTTTCTGAGGAACCATCAAGATGTGCATCATTTTCCATAGCCATGGTCAAAGAATGAGTATTCTTATTTCCCCACATCCTCTCCAACACTGCTAATTTTGCTCTTTTGTTTTTTATTTAAGAGCAATCATTCTAAAAGGCATGACATGGTTTTTAAAAGTGATTTTTATTTGCATTTCCCTGATGGGTACTGATGTTGAACATCATTTCATCTGCTTTCTGAAGACTCAAACTCTAAAATTTACTTAGTCTTACTCCAAATTAGTTTTATACACACCAAAATGATAGGGGACATTATATCTTCAGTCATAATATTAAGGAAAGCTGGCCAATTACAACTATGGAACAGACTGAGCTATTTGAAATTTCATTGCAACTCTGGAAATAAATTAGAATATTCCATTGATTACCTTTTTCTTCTGAAGAGAAATGTGCTGGTTAATTGGGTTCTATCCCCAGGGCATTTACTTACCCAACTTAAGGAGGAACACTTTAAAATAGGGAGGAATCATAGGCCAGCAATCCACAGCTCCTAGCCTATTCTGTCTGGAACAAGATTTTGTAGAAAATCATTTAATGCAGGCAAATGAATTTGACTAAGATCTGACATTCCTTTGTCTACACAAATTCTGCTAATTACTTTGGCTTTGCAACCCTAGACAGATGTCTTTCTCATCTTTAAAGTGGGGGAAACAGGTCTGGCTAGAAGACAATTAAAACATATCTAACATCTCTGAGGTAAGAACACTCCTTTGCAGGCTATGTGGACACATTTTCAAAAGACTGCTTAGCAAAAGTTTTTGTTCTTATGCTGCAGTTCAGGGGATGTGCACTCCTAGACAAGATGAGCCACAGTGAGAAAGGTGAAGAGGTAAGCCTGGCACAGACAAGCAGCACTTTCTACTTTCTTCCCAATTTGGAATTAAATTTGGGAAAATTTATATACATACCCATGCATCTAGAATTTTTCATTCATTCAACAACACATTATAACTTTCCATGTGATCTCCTTATCTTGTGTAAGGTATGTTTCCTCTTTCCCTTTAATTCCTATTGGGATCATTTACTACAGGCCATATTATAATAATTCATTGCTACACTGTTACAATAACATCATGACTTATACCTCTCTTTTCTTTTTTTCTTACTTTTCTTTAAACCAATTAATGTTTCTTTCTTTCTAAAAACCACTTAATATTTAGAAGATGGGGCCTTGACTATGCCATACACCTGTAGGTACTTCCAATGTAGACAGATAAAATCATTGCTTTCAATGTAGACCGATAAAATCTAAAACTCTGAGTCCGCTGCTCCTGCCGTTCAACTCTCCTATCCCATTTACCCATACCATGTTTGCAAACATTCACTAGAGTTTTCTACCTCTACCACTTTCGGGCTGCTAAGTTTACCTTTGTTCCCAATTATGAAACCCAGATTAAATGACCCTCTCTTTTGTTTTCCTCTTCCCAAATCATACCCATTATTAAGTTAACTGTTTCCTTTGCCATATCTTTACATAAAATCAACATTGATTCCCTCAGTATTCCTGAAGCATTTATTGCCTGTCCTAATATGGGATGAAATATCATCTTACATGGTTATTATAATTTAAAAATAAATAATACAGTAGGAGAATAATATGTTATTTTATTGAATATCGAACATGAAAGTGCAGGGTTTTTTGGAGATAAAGGACTGGATCTTTAAATAATAGTTGGTATTGGGTTTCTGAATGGTGAGACTTTATTTTGATTGCTTAAATCTTCAAAGAGAGTTTAGAGATAGAAGAAAATATGGGGGAACACTCACTTTAAGAGATAAACTTTAAAAAGTTGTCCCCATAAAGTAGACAGAAATATTTTATGAATGATTTGATGCTAACCAGGATGTTCTAAGGTATTGGTTGGCAAACTCTAGAGTGCCTCAGAATCACCTGGTGCAATCAGTAAAACACAAGTGACTAAACATCTCCCAAAAGTTTCTGTTTCTGTAAGTCACAGTTGAGACCTGAGAATTTACATTTCTAAAAAGTTCCCTGGACATGCTGATGCATTTGAGACTAGTACCACATTTTGATAACCGTGATGCTAGGGAATTGGGAATAGAGTAGATTCCAATAAAGAAAAAGCATTCATTTGTTGTAAAGATGCAAGGAGAGTTCAAAGAGAAGGCCCATATGATCCTAGATAATGGATGCTCATTTACAAACATCATTTTGTTTTTTGTTTGTTTGCTATTTGTCTGGCTTCATGAGAGAAAGGATCAGTGGGTTTATGGAGGCAATAGAAATGGAAGGTAGAAAGCATCAAATGCCCTTTCAACATGTATGAAGTGTATGGTGGGAGAAATTAGAATGGTACCCAGATAAAGGCAGTTTATATGAAAATACTTTCTACAATAAGATCTGTGGTAGTTATTGCCCCAAATATTATTGACATTGAAAGTGTACATACTATTCATTTTCTAAATTCTCTGCTTTCCACCTACTGCATTGTATTTTAGTTGATTTATAACCCTATCTAATGATTTCTAGTGGAATAAAGGCTGTCAGTATTTCTTCCACAGAGCCTAAAATGTTATAAATAACCAACACCACCATTTTTGGTGAATTCATTTGTAATTAAAGAGGGTTGGTTTTTAAACTGCAGCAGAGAGAAAAAATGAGAGAGCAAACCTTCAGATGAAAAAACTGTCACAAACAGGAAAAAATAGTTTAGCATGAAATCAGTGTGTGTTTCCAGCAGACAATACTGTACTACAAATTTATATAGAAGGGAGTCGCTCTTCCTCCATGAAAGTGGGAAGGAATAGAAAAATAAGTGAGAAGAGAACAGATTGGTGGAGAACTATAGGGAGCATTTACTATTCCCAGTCACATGGATAATGGGGTAACTCACTGAGGATGGTGACAGCAGGGTGGCGAAGGCTAATGGCACTGGAGGAACACCAGGAGGGGATGGAAATATGGTTAAGCAGGAAAGAACCCAAGAGTTTGCTACCTTAGATACATGAATTAAAACTTTTGATTCTAAGTTCCAGCCTCCTGAAAGCAATGGGAGCAATACTGGAGAATCCACTGTGAAGTTAAAATCTTCTAATGCATAGGAAATGCATATAAATATTTTGTTACACAGTTCAAATAGCTCATTTCTACTTTGAAGAGACTACTAAAATTAAGGACAGTTTTTTTGTCAAACAAAATGTAACATAGCAAAATGACAAAGATTAGCTGGTAGAATTGTTGTCTATGTCTCTACTGAATTGCTTAATATATTTATCTAAGCTGTCTAAAGCCTTTTCTTAATGGTTGAATCAAAGTATCAGTGATTATACTGTGTTGGGTTTTAAAGGGCATACTTTTAAAGGATAAAACAATGACTTATACAAACAAACTCACACAAAAACTTTTATTTCATTCATCAATGAGTGTATTATCAAGATATTACAACTTGTTCAGAAGATAAGTGAAATTATCACACATAAAAGGGCAGATAAAAAATGGCAGAATTAATTTTCAAATAGATGTAAAATACACCTATCTACAGGGCAATAATCAATTGCATCAGATCAGAACAGAACTTATTTCCCTTTCACTGGAAAATAATTATTTTCATTCTTAACATTTTTTGCAACTTACAGCATTGTAAAATAGTTCAGAAAGTTTAAAAGTTAAAATACCTCTGTGCACTAGGCAGGAGTCTGTATTTTTTTCATAATTTCAAAGTTTTTCACAATTTTTCCTGCTACTGTCAAAAGGAAGAAAGATGGATAGAAGAAATGTCTGTTATTCCATTTTTCCCCAAAAACGACACTTTTACCTATATTATTTAATTGTATCAGAGTAATTATCCAAAGAACAAGTTCCCAGTGTAAACCGAGCAAATGGATGCTCAAAATTATTTTTCCATGGTCACAAAACTAGTAAATGGCTGAGCTGAAATGTGTGCTTTGACTAATTGCTCCAAAATTCACATCTTTTCTTATTACCTTCTGAAAGATAAAAAAATGCAAATTTCTATTTATGTAAAATGTGAAATATGTCCTTAATCTAAATACAATTTTAAGATGGAAGATTTGGGACTAATATCCCTTTATAGTCACACATCTAATGTAGAAAACTGGGGTTAAACTGCCACAGAAATAAATGTGTGGTGCTGATCTTGTGTTCTCAAATTTTTTCATAAATAAATGGGTGTGTTAGAAAGGAATGCAATAATAATAATAATAATAATAATTCACTTCTGTCCATTTTCCAATTGCTCACTTTCTTTTTTAGAGTAATTGATTAAATATCCAAAGAAATGGACAACTTCACCTCAGTGACCACGTTCTTCCTCATGGGGTTTTCTGATTTTCGGGAGATCCAGATTTTACATGCTGTGCTGTTTTTGGTAATTTACCTGGCAGCCCTACTAGGGAATCTTCTCATCATTCTTCTCATCACCAGGGATACTCACCTGCACACCCCCATGTACTACTTCCTGAAGAACTTGTCCTTTCTGGATCTCTGTTTCATTTCCATCACTGTCCCCAAATCCATTGCTAACTCTCTGACTAATCACAATACCATTTCATTCCTTGGGTGTGTGTCACAAGTATTTTTCATATTCCTCTTGGCCACTACAGAAATAATTCTCCTCACAGTGATGTCCTACGACCGTTACGTTGCCATCTGCCACCCACTCCAATATGAAATCATCATGAACCACGGGACCTGTGTGCAGATGGTGGCTTCTTCATGGATCAGTGGAGGCCTCAATGCAATTCTGCACACAGCTTCCACGTTCTCAGTACCCATGTGTGGGTCTCCTGATGTTCATCAATTCTTCTGTGATGTCCCACAACTACTTTCCCTTACCTGTTCTTATAACATTGGAGAATTATTAGTTATTGGGATCAGTTTTGTATTAGATATTGTCTGTTTTGTGTTTATTGGTATTTCTTACATTAACATTTTCTCCACTGTGGTGGGATTACCATCCAGAGCAGGCAGGTCCAAAGCTTTCTCCACATGTCTTCCTCATCTCTTTGTTGTGACTCTCTTTCTCTCTTCTGGTTTTTTTGACTATTCACACCCCCTTCCCAAATCTCCAACACCCTCAGACTTGCTAATTTCAATGTTTTATATAGTGGTGCCACCCACCATGAATCCCTTCATCTATACTCTAAGAAATAAGGATATGAAGACAGCACTCAAGAAACTGCTAATGAACACACATTATCTATCAAATTAAAGAGTTAAAATCACTCATGCCATGATCTTTTCACTCATGGACATAATTCTCTCAATCCAGTTGTATAGTCTGGAAATTATATTGACTATGTAAAGTAAGATTATTATATAAAATACTTATGCACTCATTAAACTGATGTTAAAAACCATACTCTAAGCTCAAGTCAAATGGATGGCACTAAGAGTAGGGTTTCACTTTATTTGGGCAGATATATACTGGTCTTATATTTATCTTCCTAATGGGACAACACCATCTGTTGTAAATCCTAAAATGGAGAGGATGCTAGGATATCAGGAATAGACATGGATTCACAAGGTAATTCAAATGTGTGGTTACTCTTGGCAAAGGGGGCTTGTCAATGCTATGCCCTTGGGTGATATGCATAATCAATTCTCAAATTAAAAGGTACAATATATTGGACAATGTATTTTCTTTCCAGACATATTTTGTATCATTTTTCTTATATTCCATAGCTAAGAGGCTGAAAGAAAAAACTGCCAGCAAAGAATTTTTAATAAAGCAAAATTACTCGTAAATGAGGGAGAGTTCAAAATATTCACAGATAAATGGAAATTGAAAGAATTTGTCAATGAGTCCTGCACTTTAAGGAATACTAAAGGGAGTTCTGTAGATTGAAAGGAACAAAACAGGAGAGAGAGGACTGAAGGAGAGTGCAGAAAGGAAGATAATTGGTAAGAGTATCTAAAAGAACACAAAATAAAAATAAAATAAAATATGGTATATAAAATCCTAAGGAAAAAATGGCTACAGTAAGGACTGTGTTTTCTGTTATAATCTTGAAAGGTAATGGATTAAATCTCTAATCAAAAGACACTGACTGGCAGAGTGGATAAGGAAATATGATCCATTTATATGCTGTCTACAAGAAATTCATCTTAGAATCAGGGACATAAACAGGTTGCAAGTGAAAGGTTGGAAAATGATTTCATGTGAAAACAGTGACCAAAAAAGGGTAAAACGAGCTATACTAATCACACAAAATAGACTTTAAATGCAAAATTATTGCAATAGACAAAGAAAGACACTATATATTAATAAAACGGTACTCAAGCAATCATAAATATTTATGTACTTAACCAGGGGCTCCAAAATACATGCAGCAAATACTGGCAAAACAGAGAAATAGATACCTCTACAACTATAGTGGAAGACTTCACTGCATCATTATCACCACTAGACTGATGATAGCAACAGAAGCTCAATAAAGAAACAGAAACCTTGAATAACATGTTAAAGGAAATAGACCTAATGGACTTATACAGAGCATTACATGCAAAAAACACTAGAAAGAATTAAAACCAAAAGCAGGTTCCCTGAGAAGATTAAAAATAACTGACACTTAGCTAGAATAATAAAGAAAAAAGAGACCAGATGCAAATAAATAAAATCAGAAATGAGAGTGGAGATATCACCACTGATTCCACAGAAATAGAGTATGATAAGAGGATACTTTGAAAAATTGTATGCAAAAAATGGATAATTTAGATGAATTTCTAGCTGCACACAACAACTTAAATTGATGAAAGAAGAAATAAGAACTCAACAGCCTAATCACAATTAGTGAGATTGAACTAATCATCAATACATCACTCTCGTCATTGACTAGAATATCTTGACAGAGGGTCAATAAGGAAAGAGAGAGCTTTTGAACAATGTAATAAATGAACTACGCCCAGCAGACCAACATTGAACAATGCACTCTAAAACAGAAGATTATATATTCTTCTCAAGTGCTCATGGATCTTTCTCCAGGATAGACCATATATTGGTCCTCAATAAAGAAACAAAGAGATCTCGATAAAGTTAAAAAGAATGAAATTATACAATGTACTTTCTCTGATCATAATGGAATGAAGCTGGAAAACAATAATGGAGGGAACAAGGGAAAACTCATAAAAATATGGAAATTTAATAACACACTCAAGCAATCAGTTGGTCAAAGAAGAAATTGCAAGGGATATTTTAAAAATCTCAAGATGAATGAAAACAAGACTACAACATATCAAAACTGATGGGATGCAATGAAGTTACATAAGCTGAGAGAGAGGTTTACAGTCCTCAATGCTTACATTAATAAATAAAGATCTAGAATCAAAGGCATAAAAGTACACCTGGAAAAGCTTAGAAAAAGACTGGCAAACTAATCCCAAAGCAGGCAGAAGGAAAAAAATAACAAAAATTTGAACAGGAATAATTGAAATGAGAACAAAATATAAAATAGAAAGAATCAACAAACCAAAAACTAATTTTACAAGAAAATCAAGGATATCAACAAATTTGGCTAGACTGACAAAAAAAAAAAAAAAAAAGAGAGGAGAAACAAATTTAAAAAGTCAGAAATGAAGGGTCCATTACTACTGCCCCCACAGTTATAAAAGTTATTATGTGAGGATACCCTGAACAACTTTATGCCCAAGTAGTAGACAACATAGGTTAAATGTACAAATACCTAGACACAAAAGAATAAACTTCACTAATCCTAGAAGAAACAGAAGACCTCAACAAACCAGTTACAAGTAAAGAGGTTGAAACATTAATAAAAAACCTCCAAAATATTGAAAGCCATGGACCAGATGGTTTCAAAGGTAAATTATACCAATTATTTAAAAAAAGGTTTATTAATAGCCTTGCTCAAATTCTTCCAAAAAATTGAAAAGGATGGTGGACATGACTGAACTCATTCTATGGAGCCATTATCACTCTAATACCAAGCCCAGATGAAGATATTATTAAAAAAGAAAATTACAGACCAATTTCTCTAATGAATATAGATGCAAAAATCCTCAACAAAATACTCGTTAATTGACTCCACCAGCATATTAAAGGAAGAAAAATCACATGATTATTTGGACTGACACAGAAAAGTTGCTTGACCAAATTCGGCATCTTTTCTTGATTATAAAAACACTCTGAAATACATAGTACAGCTAATAACGTACTCATTAGTGATAGGCAAATCTTTCATGCTGAGATAGGGAAAAATACAAGGATGTCCACTATCACTACTATTATTCAACATTGTGTTAGATGTTCTATCTAGAGAAATTAAGCAATAAAAGAAATAAAAGTCATACAGAAAGTAAAAGAAGTGAAACTTTGTTCACTAATGGCATGATTCAATAACTAGAAAATCTGAAAAAATCCACCACGAAGCTAATAAACAAGTTCAGCAAATTTGCAGGATACAAGATTAATACGCAAAAATCAGTAATGTTACTATATACTTCTAGTGAGCAATCTGAGGAGGAAGTCTGGATAAGAACTCCATTTGAAATGATGACCAACAAAATCAAATATTTATAAATAAACTTAACTTGAGACATTAAGGACTTGTAAATTATAAATCATGCTTAAAGAAACCAAAAAAGACCTAAATAAATATAAGGACATTTGATGCTCATGAATTGAGAGAATAAATAGAATTTTTATCATTTTTATAATAATAAACTTTATTTTTAGAGAAGTTTTTGATTACAGAAATACATAGAAATACATAGAAAGCATAGGGAATTACCATATAGTGGGCTCTAAGGGAATATGTAAAATATCATTAAGATGTCAATTTTACTCAAATTGATTTACAGATTCAACACAATCCCAATAAAAATTCCAATAGCCCTGTTTGCAGAAATGGAAAGGCCAATTATCAAATTTATTTGGAAGAGTAAGTGCCCTCCAATAGCCAAAAATATTCTTATAAAAGAAGAATGAATTTGGAGGAATTTCACTTCCTGACTTTAAATCATAGTATTTAAATAGAATGGTAAAACATGGTACTGTCATAAAAATAGAAATATTTACCAATAGAATAAAATTGAGAGTTCACAAGAGGACCCTCACATTTATTGTCAAGTGATTTTTGACAAGGCTATGATCCATATCCAAAAGAAAGAAAGAGGACCCCTATTTTAAACCTTAAAAAATTATCATTCCATGGATCCCCCCTGCTCAAGATGATGAGCACATTGGAAGCCCAGCTGGCCCTATTGCATGCAAAAGGGACTGGACCCCTTAGGACACATCAGACAGTATGTTCCAACCCTCAGCAAGGACCTAGTGATGGTTTAGCTAATGTGTCAACTAGGCTGGGTAATAATACCCAGGTCTTTGGTCAAGCAAGGACTAGACTAATTGCAATATCAGGGTATTTAATGGAATTTAATCATCGGTGAGTGGACTGCATAGATCACTGGTTACATCTATAATCAACTGAGGAGACTACTGTCATCAGTGAGTCATCTGATAACAGAAGGCCTTAAAAGGAGAAGTGATTTCAACATTTGGGAAGAGAATTCCCATCTCTACTTCAGATAGCCAGCATACACTAGCGAACTCAAGGAGGACCTTCATCAGAGTCCCTGGCTTGAAGCATACCCTGCGGAATTTGGACTTGCAAATCCCCATGGGGGTTTATAAACTCTCATACTATTTATAGCTATCTTTTTTTGGTTCTGTTTTCCTAGAGAACCCTGACTACTACAGACCTCCATGGTGAGCGTATCACCCCAGGACCTCTTCCCCAGTGCCAGGCCAACCAGCCTGAGAAGGAACTTTTGATAAGGAGACCCTATAACAAGGGACAACCTGATCAGGAGAGATTGTCCCCAAAACTGCAGCTAAGGAAAATCTTCTGGGGCAATCAGCCAAAGGGCCCTCCACAGGAGAGGCTTGGGCTCGGCCATGAAACCAAGAGTGGTTCTCACATTCTCAAGATGGGTGTGTCCTCAAAAATGAGACTGGTGCTAAAATCTGGCCAGGGGCAGGGGTGTTTTAGTAAGTGAAGTGTGAAGGAAAACAGACTCCCAGAGAACACCGTTGTCCAGAGAGAAAGAAGTGCCTGGAGCACCAGAGCAAAGGTTGATTTCCTCCCCTCTCATCCTACTACAGTCACAAATTAGTAAAGAAGTTATGCCTAACATTAAAAGGACACTCTACCTCTAACTGGGATTAGTCAAGCAGAGGAAGGAAAGGGAGACAGCTAGGGCCCTAGTGTCCAAAAGAACTGGGTTCAGATCCTAAATTTGCCTGGTCAAGCCATGTGGCCAGGAAAGTTATTTAACCTCTCTGAGCTCCAGATCTATCTTCAGTAAAACAAGGGCAATAATTATGATTAACAAGGAACAAATAGCAATTACTCTCACAAGGGCTACCCCATGTTAAGTACTCTGCATCATGACTGGCACAGAATAGGTATTGTTAAGCTCACTGCAATGAAGCAGAAACTGAGGCTTGTAGATGTGAAGAAGCTTGGGGATGGCAGAGCCTTTTCTGTCAGTCTCCAAAGCCCCTGCTTTAAACCACTAGATCTGCACTGCCCAAATACAGTAGTCATCAGTCACATGTGACTGTTGAGCACTAGAAACATGGTAAGTCACAGTTAAGATATGCTCTAAGTGTAAAAGACATATATTTTCATATTATCTTGTATTTTCACATAAGAAAAAAATTTTTCACGTTGATTGCATGTTGAAATATTATATTGGATATATATTGAGCTAAATAAAGTCTTTCATTAAAAAAATAGTTACCATTCCAAAATTGAACAAGGAACTAATTATAAAAGCTAGAACCATAAAATTACTAAAGAAAATTGTAGGGAAACATCTTCAGAATCTTATAGCAGGTTGTGATTTCTTAAACCTTAAACCTGTCATACTAGCAATGAAAGAAAAAATAGACAAACTGGATTTCCTCAAAACTAAACATTTTTTTGATTCAGAAGACTTTGTCAAGAAGGTGAAAAGGCAGCCCAGTCAATGAGAGAAAATATTTGGAAACAATATCTGATAAGGGTTTGATTTCATGTTATATAAAGAGATCATACAATACAATGTTAAAAAGACAAGCAACCCCATTAAAAAATGGGCAAATGTCTTGACTATACATTTTTCTTTCTTTTTTCCCTTTTTTTTTTAGGAAGCTTTAGATTACATAAATGTTACACAAAAATATGAGGGGTTCCCATATGCCCCACTGCCTTCCCCTCCCACACTTTCCCACATATGTTTTCATCAATTGTATCATATGTACACTAATGATTATACATTTTAAAAGGGAATGCACATGGCCAAAAAGCACATGAAAATATGTTCAACATACAAGCTATTAGGGAAATGCAGATCAAAGCTGCAATGAGATAATATTTCATACCCTATGCAATGGCCATTTTTAAAAACAGAAAACTACAAGTGCCTCCCACGTATGAGGTCCTAGGTTCATTCCCCATTACAACCTTAAAAAAAAAGACCTACCATTTGGGTGATTCTACATGTTGTAAATGAAGGCAGGACACTGTCTTGCCTGTGATTCCGACCCACTGAGAACATTGACATCAGGGATGGCCCCTGGCTCCATACTTTAAAATAAAAGTAAAAAAAAAAAAAAAGAGAGAAGATGTGGAGAAAGAGTTCACATAAACCACAGGGTTCTCTGTGTTATACAATCCCATGCCTTGTACAATCCCTCTTAGGTGGGAATATAGAATGGTACAGCCTCTGTGTATGATAGTTTGCCAGTTCTTTAGGTAGCAAAATATAGAACTGCCATATGATCTAGCAATTCTGCTACTAAGAATATACTCAAAAGATCTGAGAGCAAGGACACCAATTAGACTTGCATACACATGTACATATCATTATTACTCACAATTGCTACAGTGTAGAAACAACTCAAGTGTCCCAACAACCACTGAAGGATAAATAAAATGCTGAATATACATTCAATGGAACACTATTCAACTTTAAGAATAAATGAAATTGAGATGCATATGAGAGCATGAATGAACCTTGAGGACATTATGTTGAGTGAAATATGCCAGCAACAAAATGGCAAATATTGTATTGTCTCACTAACATAGCTAATATGATGAGAAAACACATGGAGTTAAAATCTAGGGCATAGGTTACTAGGAGATCAGAATGATTGTTGAGAAGGGGGAGCTGATGCTTACTGCAGATACAAGTTTTAATAAGTTTGATTTTAAAAGTGTGGAAAATGATAGGGTTGATGTTAAAACACTGTAGTGAGTATAACTAACAGCACTGATTTATAAATGTGATTGCGGCTGAATGGAATAGTCTAGGGAGGATAATGCCAATTGAAAGACAGCAGAGGATAAGCTAAGGACTCTTAACATAGTAAACTTGGTGGTGGATAAGGACCGAGGTTCATAGTACAAATACAATAATATTCTCCTATGAGGTAGAACAAATATACTTCACTATTATAAGGTATTAAACATATGGCAATACTTTGGAAAATACAACTAATATAACTTATGGACTATAGTTAAGGGTAATATTGTAAGATATTTGTGTAAATGGAAAAAAGGTACCATATCAATGCTAAGGGTAAAAAATAGATATAAGGGCACATGGGTATTTTTTTTTCTTTTGGAGTAATGAAAACGTTAGAAAATTGAATGAGGTGGATAGCACAACTCTGATGAAACTGAGAGATAATTAGTATATACATTGGATGGACTGTACAAGGCATCAAACTGTAGAACACAGAGAACCCTGTGGTGGATGTGGACTGTGGCTAACAGGGCAAATATGAGAATGTTTTCCCATGAACTATGGCAAATATACAATACTAATACATGGTGTTAATAATAAGGTGGTTATTTTAGTTTGCCAAAGGGCTGCCAATGCAAAGCACCAGAAATGGGTTGGCTTTTTTCAAAAAAGGGTATTTATTTGAGGTAAAAGCTTATAGTCAAAGACCACAAGAAGTCCAAGTCATAAGAGGTGCTTTCTCACCAAAATCAGCTGCCACATGGTGACTCAAGATGGCTGCCAATTTCTGCCAAGGTCTCTACCTTTCTACAGTTATAGAAAAACCTGGAACTGGGCTTGTCTCTTACTATGCCTCCTCTCAGTCTCACTGGCTCTGCTTCTTTCCCAAGGTCTGCTGGAGGCTAGCAGGCATATGGCTCATCACCTCCCAGCCTCAGCTCTTTGAGCCTCTCAGGGGCTTCTCTCTTTTAAGGTTTGCTGTGGTTGAAGCTGTTGTCCTTTCTCTTACATGGCAGGATCAAATATGGTTGTTTCCTTCATCTGTGTCTGTGTCTCTGCTAACATCAGACCCAAGAAGGGGGTGGAGACCAAAGCTGGCTCGGTCCCCGGTGGCATAGTCTAAAGTCCTAAACTGATCTTATCAAGTAGTGTAATCAAAGGACCCTCACCAGGAAGTACTGCAATCAAAGGATAGCACACCCACAGGAATAAATTATTTTGAAAACTTAATATTTCTCTTATTTGGGATTCATACAATAGTTTCAAACTGCTAGTTGTCTTTATGGAAAAATACACCAAATGTAAGTTACGGATTATAAGTAGCAGTAATATTTTGATGGTGTTCTTTCATTATTAACAAATATTCCACAACAAAGCAAGGTGTTGGTGAAGAAGCAATGAATGGGGATTCCAGGATGTATCCAAGATGTTCCTGTAAGGTCACAACTTTTTAAATTAAATAAATAAATAAATAAATATATAATTTGAAATGTTGAAGATATAAGACCTCAGGAATCAGATAAATATCTATGAACTTCTTTAGCTCAGAATAACTCTTCCTTTGATGTGTAGAAAACTTAACTATGAGACTTATTCTGATGCATAGTACAGTAACATCTCTTTGTCACTCACTCATAACCAAAAATAATAATTAAAAAAAAACCATTTTCAATGGGAAGAAAACCTGTCACAGAGCATTTCATTTGTTTACATTATGGAAGGCACCCTAATTAAATCCACTGACATTGTAATATATATAGAAATATTACTTAATTGATTCATGAACTTGGTTACCTTATATTCTGTCAACTTTCAATTTTCCAAATATAGTATAGATTCAAAAATTACAAACTGAAGAATTTACAGTGTGCTAGGAACAAACAGTCAGCTGTAAGAAAACCCAGAAAAATACACAATTTCAGAAAAATCACTTGTCTGGAGCCACTTATAATAGGGGGAAATAATTTATAACTATAATTCTAAATTACAAGAAAAAATTTAAATGTTTTAATGTATTTTAAGAAAGTACAAATGCACTACAATTAACTAAAGTAAATCAAATGTAGCTCATAATGAGTTAAGCTTCAGTTACCTGGAATATTTACTTACAGGATATATTCTCATCCCTTAGAATGCCAGAGAATTAGGAAGCCTGTGATAAAATAAAAGCTCCTTAATTTTCACTGAGAGAAAGAAAAATATGGAAGAAATGTAACTTTGAACTTTCTACCAACTTTACACAACATAAACCATGCTGAGATATAAAGCTTACATGGAACTTAACAATTGTAATGCAGGTTGCTTAAGTTTGATGTGCTGACTTAAAGTTATCTGAGACTCAGAAATCTGGTCTTATTCAGTATAAATATTCTAGAGTTTACTTTCAAAATTTAGATTATTGTGACAGTGTCGTACAAACCAGACATTAAAAAACCTACTGTCTTTGTATGCTATGTTCTCAATTTCTTGAGAACATAGGCAGTGCCTAATGGAATAAAACAGACCTATATGTGAGGCCATTCATGTTAATCCATGTGACTATGAACCTTGTTCTTCAAAAATTGAAACTTATTGGTTACCATAGTTTCTGAGGGGAGGGGGAAGGAAGAATGGAATTAATGGATCATGGGGCATTTTTAGGGCATTGGAATTGTTCTGTATTATCTTGCAATGATGGATACAGGTTATTAAAATTTCATCAAAACCTATTAAAGTGTACAGTACCACATGTAATCATAATGAAAACCACTGGCCATGGTTAGTAACAATGCTTCAATATCTTTTCATCAATTTTAACAGATGCACCCTACTCATGTAAGATGTTATTAATAGGGGAGAGTGTGAGAGAAGCGGGGTATATAGCAATCTCCTATATTTTCTATGTGACTTTTCTGTAACCTAAAGCTTCTTAGAAAGCAAAGCAGAAAATATAAGACACTGAGCAAACATAGAGAAGAAATTGTCACTGCACATAAAAGATAACTGTTCGTATGGTGATTAAAGACATAATGAATTTTTTACTTTTATATTTTGTTATTTATAGTTTTATTTGTAAATTATTTTTATTTACCTGTCTTTGGCTTTGTTTTGGGGGGGGGGGGGTTCAGAATGCAAAAGATTTGCAGCAGGGGCAGGGAAGATAACCGGTGTAGGGTGTTGGTGACGGGGGCATGTGTGGGGACGGGTGTACCTGAGGCATGTCTCTATGCAATATGATTGTGTTCAAGTGGTCATGGGGTATTGTCTTGGTAGGTGGAGACCCATGCAAAAACTGAAAGAATATTGAATTTCCATCCTGGGAAGTTCTGCTACATTCTCTAATAGCTTGACAAGAATCTCTAGAGTATGTCAGCAGTGCATAGCAAAGGAGGACACACCAACACACCAGGACCTTGATGTTGATAGTTGTACTTATAAACCTTGTTCTTATAAAATGAAAACAGTCTAATATTATATATTGCCTGAGAATTATCTCCTGAAAGCCTCCTTGTTGCTCAGATCTGTACTTTCTCTAAGAAAAACTCAGCATATGAATGCAATACCTTCCCACATTATGGTTCATGACTGCTGGGGATCAGCCTCCCTGACAATGAGGGATTATTACCAGGAGCCAACTAGCAAAGCATTTGGAAAAAGACGTAGACCAAAATGGAGAAATATTACATGCAAATGAATTTCTATGGCTAAGAGATTTCAAAGTGTGTTGGTAGGTCATTCTAGAGGTTTCTTGATGTACAGGAGGATATCATTGTCTGCCTCATTAAACAGTGCCTCAAACATGGAGGCTCCTGAGGGCTCAATAACTGAGACACTAGGCAGGGTAGACAGCTCAGGAGTTTGGCACTCAGCCAATGGGTCCAACTTTGGAATTTATGCTCCAAGTGTAACAGAGTTGGACTCATCTGTGGTTACCCTACACATTGCTCTTCTTTCTTTTATATTGGAACCTATAGTTAGTGTTAGAGCTGATAGGTATATATCCAAAATATTTAAATCTTTGGGCTGTCCATGTGCCATTTAGGCCCTGAATCTCAAAGGAGTTGGAACACCTACTCTCAACTTCATTGGATTCACACTGGGCAACAAACAAGGAGATGATGATGGGCAACACCCATCCCAAGGAACAGAGAAAGTCTGCAACTGCAAGCAAGATTGTTCCACCCATCTGCCCCTGTGGGATCTAAGCCCTGTCTCAGAGGCAGAGTACCATCCCAGAATCCTCATGAAAGGGGAATGAATGATGGCCTATAGTAGACACTGTTATTCTACTATAGACTTATTGTTATTCTAGCAATGGAAGAAATTTTTTCATTGATGTGGAGGCAGTGGTCACTGAAAGTTCTGAGAGGAGGGAGAGGGAAAAACAGGTGTAATATGGGGACATTTTCAGGACATTGGATTTGTCCTGAATGACTTTGTAATGATGGATATAGGCCATTATGTATTTTATCATAACTTACAAAATTTTTGCTTGGGATAGAGTGTAAACTTTGATGTAAACTGTAATCCATGCTTAGTGGCCACGCTTCTATATGTGTTCATCATTTGTAATAAATGTACCACACTAATGAAGGATATTGTTAATGTGGGCAAGTGTGGGAGGGGTAGGGATTAGGGTATTTTGGAATCCCCTATATTCTTTCTGTAACATTTATGTAAGTTAAAGTATTTAAATAATAAATAAATAAAAAGTATTTAAGAAATAAAGGTGGCAAAAAATCCATGTTTAGGGAAATCATAAATGAGTCTAACTCTGTTACTTTGGGGAGCATATATTCTAAAGCAAGTCCCACTGACAGGGTGCCAAATTCTTGAGCCTGTCTGCCTTGCCTATAGTGTCTGGATATCTCTAGGGCCCTAAGGAGTCCCACAATGTTAGGCATTATTTACTGTGGCAGCCAATGAGATCCTGCTGACATGTGACTAAGTATAACTTCTGGAATGACCTCCTGAGTCACTTTGAAATCTCTTAGCCACAAAAACTCATTTGTATTTAGTCTTCCCCCCTTTTGTCCAAGGTCTTTTTCCAGGTGCATTGCTAGTTGGCACTTGATAATAATTCCTCAGTGCCAGGGAGGCTCATACCTGGGAGTTATGTCCCATGCCAGGGTAGGGGGAAGGTAGTACACCTATATGCTGAGTTTGGCTTAGAGAGAGGCCACATTTGAGCAACAAGGGGGCCCTCAGGAGATAACTCTTAGGCAATATATAATAGTAGGCTAAGTTTTACTTTCAAAAGAGGAGATTCATAAGCACAGTCAGCACTATCACAAGCATCTGTCGCAATGGTCCTTCCTTCATTAGGCATTCCTGCTCTACTCAGGGGATTCTTGCTGTCCCATTAGAGAATGTCTTCCATCTTTATCTGAGCCTCTAATTAGCAATATACTCATTAACTATATGTCCCAGAGACTTAAATTTTCAGTCTGTTCATATGCCAGTTGAGCCATGAATCTCAGCAGAGTTGCAACTTACTCTCCAGTTCACTGGACTTGCTTAGGACAACTAACAAAAGGATAATGGTGGATAACACCAATCCCTAGAAACAGAGAGTATCTAGAATTGCAAACAAGACAGTTTCATCCATCTGCCTCATGGGATCTAAGACCCCTCTCAAACAGAAACAGAGTGGGCATTACCATCCCAAAATCTTCAACACTGAGGAAAGAAAAAACTTAAGGAGGGAATGTAACTATAAACTAAACTTATTCTCATTCTAGGAATAGAAGAACTTATAACATTTATATAAAGGCAGTGACCACCAGAAGTTCTTATAGGAGGGAAAGGGAAAAACAGGTGCAACATGGGACATTTGGGGGACTTTTGGAGTTGACCTGCATGACATTGCAATGATGGATACAGGCCATTATACATTTTATCAAAACCTGTAAAATTGTGTGGTACAATGTGTAAGGTAAAAATGTACTCTAGAGACCATGGTTAGCAGCAATGTTTCAATTTGTATCCATCAATTGTAACAAATGTACCACAAAAAGTAAAGATGTTGTTAATGGGGAAAAGTTATGAAGGGGCAGGTGGTGGGGTATATGGGAATCCCCACTATATTTATGAAGTAATATTTAAGTAATTAAAGTTTCTTTCAAAATAAAATTTACAAAACTACTACCTAAATTTTGTATAAGTTTATAAAGATATTACACATTTGAACAATTTGGGACAAGAAACATGATTGCAAAAGGGAATAGAATTACTCTTTTATTTATTTTTCTTTAAATGTATTTTTAAAATAAAATGTATTTAAAGATACATAAATGATTTCAAAAATGTTACATTAAAAAATATGAGGTTTCCATATACCCCACTTCCCACCCCCTCAGTCCTCCTACATCAACAACCTCTTTCATCACTGTGGCATATTCATTACATTTGGTGAATACCTTTTGGAGCACTGATGCACCACATGGATAGTGGTTTACATGGTAGTTTACACTCTCCCCCAGTCCATTCAGTGGGTTATGGCAGGATATATGTCCAGCATCTGCCCCTGCAATATTATTTAGGACAACTCCAAGTCCCAAAAATGCCACCATATCTCATCTGTACTTCCCTCTCCCTTCCCTCAACAACTACCTTGGCCACTTTCTCTGGATCAATGCTATAGTTTCTTCTGTTACTAGTCACAATAGTTCTACAGTAGAATACCAGTAGGTTCTCTCTAATCCATGTTTTAATCCTCCATCTTGTGGACCCTAAAATGGAGATGGCCACTCCACCTCTATATTGAGAGGCAGCTTAGATCCTACATGGTTGATGGATGTGATTCTCCTGCTTGGAGTTGTAGGCACTCTTGGTTCCCTGGTGTGGTGGTTGACCATCTACACCTCTCTGTTAGCTGACCATTGTAAGTCCAACAAACCAGAGAGTAGGAGCTGCAAATCTGCTGAGGTTCAAGGCTCAGCTGGCATATGGCCAGTCCAGAGATTGAAGTCTCCTGGATATATACCAATCTGAGCACCAACCACAAGTTCAGTAAAAGTGATAGAAGGGAAGCAAACTTGGCCCAGTGGATAGGGAATGCATCTACCACATGGGAGGTCTGCAGTTCAAACCCTGGGCCTCCATGACCTGTGTGGAGCTGGCCCATGTGCACTGCTGATGCATGCAAGGAGTGCCGTGCCACACAGGGGTGTCCCCCGCATAGGGGAGCCCCACGCGCAAGGAGTGCGCCCTGTAAGGAGAGCTGCCCAGTGCGAAAGAAAGTGCAGCCTGCCCAGGAAAGGCACCGCACACACGGAGAGTTGATGCAGCAAGATGATGCAACAAAAAGAAACACAGATTCCCATGCTGCTGACAACAACAGAAGAAGACAAAAAGAAGAACACACAGCAAATGGACACAGAGAACAGACAACTGGGGTGCTGGGGGCGGGGGGGGGGGGGGAGAAGGAGAGAGAAATAAAATAAATCTTTAAAAAAAAAGTGATAGAAGAAGCATGTGTAGAAATTTCTCATCTGAGTCCAACTTCATCACACTCAGGAACACAAATTCCCAGGCAGGGCCCATTGACAAGGCACTGAACTTCAGAGCCAACCACCATGATCCTAGAACCTGTGTGTCTCTGTAGCCCTCAGGAGCACCAATACCTGGGATTGTATCTACTTTGGCTGTTTCTGGGATCCTGCTGAGGTGTGCATAAGCACAGCCCCTCTGAAGACCTCCGGACTCTTTTTTTTAAGATTCTTACCCATATAAGCTCATTTGTCTTTACCATTTCCCCCTTTATTCAAGATCTCTTTCTAATTGCATCACCAGTTAGTGATTGGTAGTAATCCCTCGGTGCCAGGGAGGCTCATCCCCGGGAGTCATGCCCCACGCAGGGGGGGAAGGTAATGCATTTACATGCTGCATTTGGCTTAGAGAGTGGCCACATTTGAGCAACATGGAGGCTCTCAGGAGGTAACTCTTAGGCACCCTGCAACTTTAGGCCTAGTTCAAATTTTAGGCACACAGGCTCATAATCATAGTCATCAGTGTCAAAGCTCATCATTGGACCATCCTTCTTCATTGGTCTTTGCTGTTACACTTGAGGGATTGTTGCTGTTGCATTGGGGAATGTGACAGAGCTCCTCTGGCTAGAACTCAGCAGTCTCTCAATTGTCATTTGTAACTGTAACTACTATTAAAATACCCAACATGTATCTGAACATTTTTGTGTACCCTCTATACATGCCCTGGAGAAGTCCCTCCCAACCATGTGTCAAACATCGATAACACCCCAGACCAGTGTTCCTCCCCTGACACAGTTGAACCTCCCTGTGGTCCAAAACTTCTTCAACAATGAAGCCTACTATATTGCTAAATTCAATTAACAGGGAAATGAAATAGTAGTGGTAGGTTTTAAGATTAGAAATAGAATACATACTAACTTATAAAAATGAAAATAAAGTAAAAATAAATTGGGGTATTAAAAATTGAAAAATATCATAAAATTTTGTTTTTGATTTTTGCCTTTAATCACTGTGATAGGGGTTGCCCTGTAAGTACAGTGGCAAGGCAATTTCTATCATTTCTTCCTCAGTGTCTACATCCTTTATTTTTTTCTAATTTTTAATTTTGCCTTCAAAAAAGCTTTAGATCACAGTAATTCACATATACAATATAGGGGACTCCCATATATCCAACATCAAACCCTTTTGCCTCTTCCCTAACAATGATCTTTTTACATGTTCATGTTATATTTGCTGCAGCTGATGCACAGATATTGAAATATAGCTATCAACATTGTTCCATTTTGGTTTACATTATGGTTTATATTTTAGACTGTACAGTTTTCTAAATTTTTAGTTACTTTATGTTTTACATTATGGTTTACATTTTAGCCTAAGACTTTTATACATTTTTTATGTAATTTAACATGTCCTATTTCCATCATTGCTCAGTCTTATGGAACACTTCCACTGTCCTCCAGTTACCCTGCTTCCATCTATTCTATTCCTCTCTCCCCCTCTCCTCAGGGCCCACCATGACAATCAATCTTCACTACTTCAAGGACCAGATTCAATGATGTTTACAACAATGCTGAGCACTTGACATACTAGACTGCCCTAACCCATTGGGAAACACCGATTCTCTCTCAAGAGAGACACAATTCCCTCTGGTGCATAAACAGTCCAGAGATTCAAGTCTCCTGAACATACACAAACCCCAGCACCAATCACAAGTTCAGTAAAAGTGAAAAAAGAGGCATGTGTAGAGAGGTCACATCTGAGTCCAACTCCATCACAATCAGGAGCACAAATTCCAAAGTAGGGCCCACTGGCAAGGTAGTGAACTCCAGAGCCATGGTCATGACTACAGAACCTGGGTATCTACATAGCACTCGGGAGAATCAATACCTGGAATTGTATCTACTTTGGCTGTCTCTGGAATCCTGATGAGACGTGCATAAGTGCAACCCCTCTGGTGACATCCCAACTCATTTTGAAGTCTCTTAGCCATATAAACTTATTTGTCTTTATGATTCCCTCCTTTTATTCAAGGTCTTTTTCTAGTTGCATCACCACCTGGTGATGGTAGTAATCCTTTGGTGCCAGGGAAGCTCATCCCCAGGAGTCATGTCCCACACTGGGGGGAAGGTAATGCAATTACATGCTGAGTTTGGCTTACAGAATAGGTCACATTTGAGCAACATGGAGGATCTCAGGAGGTAATTCTTAGGTACCCTGCAGCTCTAGGTCTAGTTGAGATTTCAAGCACACAGGCTCATAAGCATAGTCATCAGTATCAAGTGCCCATCATTAGAACATCCTTCTTCACTGTTCTTTTTTTCTTGCACTTGGGGGATTGTTGCTGTTCCATTGGGGAATGTGACAGAGCTCCCCAGGATGGGAACTCAGCACTCCCTCAGTTCTTACATGTAACTCTATCCACTATGACAATACCCAACAAACATCTGAACATATCTATATACCCTATATGCATGCCCTGAAGAACTCCCTCCCAGTCATGTATTCCCCATCAGTGACACCCCACAACAGTGCTCCTCCAATGCCCTAGTTGAAACCCTCTGTGATACAAAACTTATTAAAAAATGAAGTATAATATATTGTCAAATTCAATTAGTAGGAAAATGAGACAGTATTGGAATACATAATAATTTAGAAAAACTAAAATAAAGTAAAAAATAAATTGGTGTATTAAAAATGAAAAATATCATAAAACTTTGCTTTTGATGTTTTGTCTTTCATCACAGTAATATGTTTTGCCCTGCATGTACAGTGGGAAGGCAATCTCCTCCATTCTTCCTCAGTGTCTACATTATTTTTTTTTAATTTTGTCTTCTAAAAAGTTCTAGATCACAGTAAAGTCACATATACAATATAGGGGACTTCCATATTGCCAACATCAAATCCTTTTCCCACTTCCCCAGCAATGATCTTTTTACATGTGGATGTTATATCTGCTACAGCTAATGTACAGATACTGAAACATATCTACCAACAGTGGCTCCATTATGGTTTACATTATGGTTTATATTTTAGACTGTACACTTTTCTAAATTTCTGGTTACATTATGGTTTACATTTTAGACTGCACACTTTTATAATTTTTTGGTGAAATTTAATATGACTTATATCCATTGTTGCATGAACTTGTGGAACACATCCATTGTCCCCCCAGTTATCTCCACTTTCATCCATTCCATTCCTCTCTCCTCCTCCCCTCAGGGCCCACACTGACAAACAAGTTTCACTGCTTAAAAGACAAAATTCATAGAATCTTCCAACAATGCTGAGGGCTTGACACTCTAGTCTGTCCTTCCCAATTGGGAAGCACCCATATTCTTGAGAGACACCATTTCCTTTGTTTGGAAACATCGGTCTGCCCCAGGATGGGGGTACAAAATTTCCTGCTCATTGTTTTGTGTCTCCACCCACTGATATAACACAATATGACAAGATGAACACTCACTTGTTCCCTAGAAGCCTGCCCCAGGTGCACCCTGTACAAGATGTCCCCTGTCAAACACACAAAACAAGTAACCCTTCCTTATATTTTCTAAAGAGTTTTCTCAGCATCTGACCCATCCTCCCAAACGTAGCCCCCCTCAAGCCTGCAAAGCCCAACCCAATAGTATCTCTATGACCCCGTCTTATCCCTAGACTGGACAACTACTTACCTCCACTTTATCATAGATTTCACCCATGTAGGCATCAGCTCACAACCTTCCTCTGCCCCTGCCCTCTATTTCCTGTATGCCTATCATCCAGTCTCTAGCTCTCTGAGACAGCTTGGTTTACTTATTTCATATCAGAGAGGTCGTGTAGTATTTGTCCTTCAATGCCTGGCTTGCTTCACTCAACATAAGGTCCTCAAGATTCATCCATGTTATCCCATGTGTTACTACTGTATTCCTTCTTACAGCTGAGTAGCATTCCACTATGTGTATATACCACATTTTGTTTATCCATTCATCTGTTGATGGTCATTTGGGTTGATTCCAACTTTTGGCAATAGTATAAAATGCTGTTATGAACATTGGTGTGCATATTTCTGTTTGTGTCCTTGTTTTCAGTTCTTCTGGATGTATACCGAGCAGTGAAATTGCTGGGTCATATGGCAAATATGTAGCTAGTTATTTCAGAAACCGCCAAACTATCATCTAGAATGACTGGATCCTTCTGTATTCCTGCCAGAAGTGGATGAGTTTCTCCATCCTCTCCACTACTTGTAGTCCTCTGTGTTTTTCATAGCTGCCAGTCTAATAGGTGTAAGATGATATCTCATTTTAGTTTGATTTGCATTTCCCTAATAGCTAGTGATGTTGAGCAAATTTACATGTGATTTTTAGCCATTTGTATTTCTTCTTTGGAGAGGGGCCTGTTCAAATCTCTTGCCCATTTTTTGAATGGGCTGTTTGTCTCTTTATTTTTGAGATAAAGGATTTCTTTATATATGTTGGATATAAGGCTTCTCCCAGATATATGTTTACCAAATATTTTCTCCCATTGGGTAAGCAGTCTTTTCACTTTCTTGATAAACTCCTTTGAGGTGCAAAAGGCTTTAATTTTGAGGATGTCCCATTTTTCTATTTTTTCTTTCACTACTTGTGCTTTGGGTGTGAAGTTCATGAAGCCACTTCTTATTACAAGGTCCTGTAGATGCTTTCCTACATTGTCTTCCAAGGCCTTTATGGTCTTGGCTCTTATATTCAGATATTTGATCGATCTTGAGTTGATTTTTGTAAAAGGTATGAGATGGTAATCCTCTCTCTTTCCTTTTCATATGGCTATCCAGTTCTCCAAGCACCGTTTGTTGAAGAAGCCATTCTCTCCCAGTTGAGTGGACTTCGTGGCCTTGTCAAATATTGGATGACTCTATATGCAAGTATCTATATCTAAACTCTCAATCCGGTTCCATTAGTCAGTGTTTCTATATATCAATACCATGCCTTTCTGACCACTATAGATTTGTAGTGTGTTTTAAAGTCAGGTAGTGTGATTCCTCCAATTTCATTTTTTTCTTTTTCAACATGTCTTTGGCTATTTGGGGACTCTTTCCCTACCAAATAAATTTCATAGTTTTTCCAGTTCAGTGAAAAATCTGTGTTGATTTTTATTGGGATTGCATGAAATCTGTAGATCAATTTCAGTAAGATAGACATCTTAATGACATTTAGTCTGTTCCTATACATGCACAGGGAATATTCTTCCATTTATTTAAATCTTCTTCAACTTTAACAGCATTGTGTAGTTTTCTGTGTATAAGTTTTTTACATCTTTAGTTAAATTTATTTGAAGATATTTGGTTTTTATATTTACTATTGTAAATGGTATTTTTTTCTTGATTTCTTCCTTGGATTGCTCATTATTGGTGTACAGAAATGCTACTGATTTTTGCAAACTGATCTCATAATCTGCAATTTTACTGAACTCATTTATATGTAATAGAAGCATTATTGTAGATTTCTCAGGGCTTTCTATGTACAGGCTCATGTTGTCTGCAAATAGTGAAATTTTGGCTTCTTCCTTTCCAGTTTGGATGCCTTGAATAACTGTTTCTTGCCCCAGGGCTCAAGCAAGTACTTCTAACACAATGTTAAATAAGAGTGGTGATAGTAGGCATTCTCTTGTTCCCGATCTTTGAGGGAAAGATTTTAGGATTTCACCATTGTAAATGTTTTTAGCTGTGGTTTTTTTCTTATATACCCTTGATCATGTTCAGAAAGTTTCATTCTATTCCTATCTTTTGCAGTCTTTTTATCAGGAAAACGGTGCTGAGTTTGTCAAATGCTTTTTCTGCATCTATAGATAAGATCATGTGTTTTTTTTTTCATTTGATCTGTTTATGGGGTGTATTATTACATTGATTTATTTTCTTATGTTGAGCCATCCTTGCATACCAGGGATGAAAACTACTTGGTCATGGTATATAATTCATTTTACGTGTTGTTGAATACAATTAGCAAGTATTTTGTTGAGGATTTTAGCATCTAGATTCATTAGAGATATTGGTCTGTAGTTTTCCTTTCTTGTGTTCTCTTTGTTTGGCTTTGGTGTTAGGGTAAATTTGGCATCATAGAATCAGTTAGGTAATGTTCCTTCTATTTTGATTTTTTGGAAGAGTTTAAGCAAGACTGGTATTAGTTCTTTCTGGAACGTTTTATAGAATTCACCTCTGAATCCGTCTGGCCCAGGGCTCTTCCTAGTTGGGAAGTTTTTAATGACTGTTTCTATCTCTTTACTTTTGATTGGTTTGTTGAGATAATCAAACTCTTCTTTCACCAATGTAGCCTATTTATGTGTTTTGAGGAATTTGTCCATTTCCTCTAAATTGTCCTTCTTGTTGTCATATAGTTTCTGTAAGCATCTTATTATGATAGTCTTTATTTTGGTGGGGTCAGTGGTGATATCCCCCCCCTTTTTTTTTAAGATTTATTTATTTATTTATTTTCTCCCCCTCCCCCCGTTGTCTGTTCTCTGTGTCTATTTGTTGTGTCTTGTTTCTTTGTCCGTTTCTGTTGTCATCAGCAGCATGGGAAGTGTGGGCGGCACCATTCCTGGGCAGGCTGCACTTTCTTTCGTGCTGGACGGCTCTCCTTATGGGGCTCACTCCTTGCGCGTGGGGCTCCCCTACGCGGGGGACACCCCTGCGTGGGGCGGCACTCCTTGTGCGCATCAGCGCTGCACATGGGCCAGCTCCACACGGGTCAAGGAGGTCCGGGGTTTCAACCGCGGACCTCCCATGTGGTAGACGGACGCCCTAACCACTGGGCCAAGTCCGTTTCCCTCTCATTTCTTATTTACATATTTGTGTCTTCTCTTTTTTTGTTAGTCTAGATAATGGTTTGTCCATTTTATTGATCTTTTCAAAGAACCAACTCTTTGTATTGTGTATTTTTTCTAGTGCTTTCTTATTTTCTATTTCATTTAATTCTATTCTGATCTTTGTTACTTCTTTCTTCTTCTTTTGGGGTTAGTATTTTCTTTTCTTTTTAGCAATTCCTCCCAGTGTGCAGTTAGGTCTTTGATTTTAGCTCTTTTTTCGTTTTTGATGTATGAATTTATGGCTTTGAATTTCCCTCTCTGTACAGCTTTTGCTGCATCCCTTAAGTTTTGATATGTTGTGTTATCATTTTCATTAGTTTCAAGGGAGTTACTGCTTTCTTTTGAGATTTCCTCCTTTACCCACTGTTTGTCTAAGAGTGTGTTGCTCAACCTCCATATCTTTGGGGCTAATCTGGTTCTCTGGCCCTTACAGATTTCCAGCTTCATTCTAGTGTGGCCAGAGAAATTATTTTCCATGATTTCAATCTTTCTCAATTCATTGAGGCTTTCTCTATGGCTTAGCATGTGGTCTCTCTTGGAGAATGATCCCTGCACATTTGAGAAGATTGTATATCCTGCTGTATTTGGGTGTAGTGTTCTGTATATGTCTATTAGATCCAGATCCTCTAATATATTATTCAAACTCTTTGTTTCTTTATTGATTTTCTTTTGAGATGTTCTGAGTAATGGGGATAATGGTGTATTAAAGTCCCCCACTATAATTGTGGATGAACCTATTTCTCCACTTAGTTTTTCCAGTGTTTGCCTCATGTATTTTGAGGTACCCTGATTAGGTGCATTAATGTTTATGATTGTTCTTTCTTCTTTAAAGATTACCTCTTTTAATAACATGTAGTGCCCATTTTTATCTCTCAAAATAGTTTTTCATTTAATGTCTATTTTGTCCAATATTAGAATAGCTACTCCTGCCCTTTTTTGGTTATTGTTTGCTTGTATGATAGTTTTCTAGCTGTTCACTTTCGATCTCCTTGAATCCCTGGGTCTATCATGGATTCTTGTAGATAGTGTATAGATGTGTTATATTTCCTTATCCATTCTGCCAATCTGTGTCTCTTGACAGGTGAGTTTAATCCATTAACATTCTGTACTATTACTCTCAAGGAATTTCTTATATTAGCCATATTTTCTTTGGGTTTGTGTATGTCATATGTTGCTTTTATTTCTCTTTTTCTGTTTTTGGTTGTTCTTACACTCTCCTCCAACTCTCTCTCCTGTTTTTTTCTTTCCTCCTGCAGAACTCCATTTACTATTTCTTAAAGGGCAGGTTTCTTATTGGCTTATTTTCCAGTTTCTGTTTATCTGTGAATATTTTGAAGTCTCTGTCATTTCTGAGTGTCAGCTTTGCTGAATAGAGTATTCTAAGCTGGATTTTTTTTTTTCTTTTAATGCCTTGACTTTATGCCTCCATGGTTTCAGATGTGAAATCAGCACTATATCTCTTTGAGCATCCCTTATATGTGATGGTTCTCTTTATTCTTGCTGCATTCAGTATTTACTCTTTGTCGTGGACATTGGATAATTTGATGAGTATATGTCTTTGGGTAGGTCTGTTGGAATTTATACTGTTTGGGGTGCACTGCACTTCCTGGACTTGTATATCCATCTCCTTCAATAGGTTTGGGAAGTTTTCAGCCATTATTTCTTCTGACATCCCTTTTGTTCCCTTTCCCTTCTCTTCTCCTCCTGGGATGCCTATAATGTGTTTGTTTGTGCAATTTTGTTTTGTCATTCAAATCCCTAAGCCCGGCTGGATTTTTTCTATCTTTTTAACTATCAATTCTACTATCTGTTTGATTTCAGATGTACTGTCTTCCACATCACTAATTCTTTCCTCTGCCTCTTCAAATCTGCTTTTATTTGCTGAGATTGTATTTTTGATTTCTTGAATGGTACCATTCATCACCATATCTGTTATTGTTTTGAGTATGTTTACAATTTCTTCAGTATGCTCACCAAGTGTTTTCTTAATATCCTTAATCTCTTCCTTCACTCCATTAAGTTGGTCCATGATATTTTATTGGAGGGCTTTGATTAGTTTTTTGATGTTCTGCTCCTCTTCCTGGTTTTTAATTTGTTCTTTGGACAGGGCCACATCTTCCTGATTATCAGTTTGGTTTGAACTTTTTTGTTGCTGTCTGGTCATCATTTTATATTGGTGGGTTCATTCAGTTGATTAACTTTTCCTTCTAGTCTCAGGGCCTTTTAGGTGCTATTTTTGTATGTTAAGTTTTCTTCATCACTTCATTCTTCTTATTCTATTGCCTTGTTGTTGTTTAAGTTACCTTGAATGAAAAAGATTAGGCTCAGGGAAAACAAAAGAGGTAAGAAAAGAAAAATTATAATAGTATTACTTATAGTAAATGTCAGCAGATGAACCATGTAAGACCTAGGAGAATAAATACTAAACTCATGTAAGCGATGTATAGTTATAGGAATAAGAAAGTGGAGTACCTACAAAGAAATTGGAAACTGAATATGGAGAGGAATGTAGTATGGTTAGCATGATCAGGAGAGAGGGAAAGAGAAAAGAGAAGAAAATAAGATAAAGAGTAAATATAAGATAGAAAATAGAATAGAAATGTTAGAAATAAAAGCCAGAAAAATTGAGGCTAAACAAAGGAAGGGAAATGTAAGAGCAACAGCAGAAGGTGGAATGTGGAAAGATGTAGAAATGAAAATTGATAGTGCTGTTAGCCAAAATCAGTACACACACAAGACAGGAGGTTGAGGGTGAGTAAGCAGAGCAAACAATAAACAATCCAGCAGCATCTAATAGAAAAATGGAAAAAAATAGAAAGAGAAAAAAGGAAAGAAAAAAAAGGGTGGGGGGATAAGGAGGAAGGAAAGACAAGATAACAAAACAAAAACACACAAGCCCTCAAGCAAAGGGTCAACCAAACAATAAAATAAAACGGATTTCCCTCTTAAATAAGAGACCCAGGGGAGCTAATACAAGGATATTATCTATGTTTTCCCTGTCTCAAAGTATCAGCTAGTATCCCAGTAGATCACTACTCTAAGAGGAGCTGTGAACTGAACCAGAGACCTTGCACAGTCAAGGCTGAAACTCCTCCACTGAAACAAAGTCTCCTTCAGGGTCCACCTGCTCCTCAAAAAAGTCCCCTTCCAGGGGCAGGATAGACTCTTTACAATTGAACAAACTGATTGGGAACCTGTCCTTTCCCCTTTCTCCCTTTCTCACTTCCCTCCCTTCCCAGGGTAGCAGGAAGACCATGTGAGAGCTCCCCTCTGAAATTCACATGGATCTCTGGTGAACCAAATCACCATAGAAAACAATAACTCTCAGTCTCTTTGAGAGAAAGCACGCACACCTTGTGGGGAACCCTAAATATGCTCTTGGAAGCCTCCCAAGCACTTCCTACTGTCCCTGTTCCTTAGGGGTGTTGCACAGGGTTAGTTAATTGTCTGGTTCCACCTTCTCCCAGACATAAACCACAGAGTTTAAATATTAGTGATATTTTCAGCTCTTCTGTTCCTTATTATTATTACTCTTATTCTTTAGGATAGTATTTCATATAAGCTAGAATAAATGAAATGCATCCATTATTAAAATCCTGTAACAACACACACACACAGAAATATATACAAACTACTAGAAAAGATAGAAAATGATGATGATGATGATAGATAGATAGATAGATAGATAGATAGATAGATAGATAGATATTGTAAGTGTACATACCAAGGGTAATGTTTTGATAGATAGCTTTATACCATTAGAGTGGTTGGAACTTGACAGAGCATGAAATTTTATTTTATTGTTTAAATGAATGCATATATAATTATAAAATCAGTACCATAGAGAATAAAAAAGTAGGATAAACATAAATATGCAGAAATTTGTAAAACATACATAATTTTTCCAAATGAGTTTCAATATTTATGTACTATTAGAAAGACAAATATTAATAGGCACTTTTAATTTTATAATTAGAATGTACATGATCGTTTGGTATATATTTAAATAAAATGCTAATTTTTTATCTTTTAGTTTGCATTTATTTACAAAATTTAAATCATTCTCTATTTCAGAAATATTGTTATATATTTTACAAACCAATTAGTCATCTTTAAAGCTTTGGATGAGATTACTGTGTGAATATGACCATCTCCCTACTTTCAAGCTAATGTTTTAGAATATTTTATTTTCATGTTACCTTTCTGAAATTAGCACCATTTTATCAATATTCTGATAAAATATCTCATATCTATTGTATGAATGTAATATCCAAGAATTTAAAATGGCATTATCAAATGACAAATTTGACAAATGATTATGCATCTTTCAAGGAAAATTACTTTAATGGCTTTTATAATTTGTGGTAGTGTAGAAAGCATTCATTTTAACTTTATATCTTTCTTTTACTTCAAAATACATTTTACTTCCAAAGCTATATTTATTATTCCCTTTAAGATAACAATAGTAAAATGTTCTCAAATATTACATTTTTCTGATGTGAGATCCAGTTTCATTCTACATGTCTTGTTACACAGAATTCTTTTTATACTTTAATATAGCATTTAAAAATTTAATTGATGAGTTGTAAATCCCTTTCATTAAAAATTTTAGATATAGTAAAGATGAAAGAATTGCTCTTTGAAACACCTACATGTCTATTTTGCTCTGAAGGTTCTATAACATTAATATTTGTTCATGTATCCATCCTACCTTCCATCAATGCAATCAGTTTTCTTTTATTCTATTTTAACTTATCATATAAAATTATGTTGCAAATGTAAGTAATCCTCACCCATAAACACATCCTGATACATATAATAAAATGAATATAATTGTTTTAATATGTTTTTCTTTTTCTTTGACATATTTTACAAAAATGTAAAAGTATGAAACTTAAATTCATATTAGTTAATGAAATTTGAAAATCTCTGTAACTCAAATCCCTAAAATGGAATGACAAACTAACATCAGCAAAGATCTTTCTCTTGACTCTTGGCATTTTTGCTGTTCTAAATCCTTTTTATAATCACTCTTTCAAGGCATTTTCATACTGAAATTATTATTTTGAGATTCTTCCATGTACTTGCATGTTATCAGTACTGCTTTTCTTTAAATTGAGAAATATTATATTATAAATATAAATATTATACTTCCTAAATGTAACACTGTGTTAATCATTTTCCCTTGATGAACAACTGTGCTTTATCCAGTTTTTAGTTGTTATGAATAAAGCTGAGGGGACAATTTTGTACAAGTATATCTGGATATTAGTTTTTTTTCACACCGGATAAGTAATGAAGTGCAAATTCTCAGGTCCATAGGTTTGATAATTACTTTTATAAGAAACTGGTTGACATTTGCAAGAAGTTCATGCCATCTCACTCTACAACAAAATTCATGAGAGGTAGGGTTGTGCAGAATCATCATCGTGTCGTGATTTTGCCATAATTGTTAAACATTTTAGAAGCATTTAATAAAATGTCATTGTGGTTTTTTTGTGTCATTCTCCTTGAGAATATACCAAAATGGATGATATATGGAACCATTATACAAGACTCCATGATTTTAGAAGTTCTTTGCACTATGTTCTATGACCACAATGGAATTAAAAGTAGATTTCAACACCATCCAATGGTCTGTATATTAAACAACAAATGTTTGAACAGACTGTGATTAAAAAAATAACTCAGAAGGAAATTTTAAACTATATTCAATTGAACAATGATGAAGTTGCAATATATAATATTTGGTGGAAGAAAAATAAAACACTGTGATAAGAAAATTTTAAAATTTTGAGTGCTGGTCATGGAAAGGAAAATGGTCTAAAGACAATTGCCAATATTTAAAACTCAAGAAACCAGGAAAAGAAGAGCAAAAGGATCATCCATGATGTAGAAAGAAGAAAATAGTAAAGGAAAGGGATAGAAAATATTGATAAACAGACAAACCACAAGAAAATGTAAAGAAAGGAAAAAATATTTTTGAAAACATCATACAAATTAACACCAACCTAGAACTATCAAGTATAAAAGAGAATATAAACAAATTTCCAATATAGGAATGAAATGTGGGTTTTTAGTGATGGAATCAGTACTTAGACTAGGGTGAGATAAAGCAGTAAATGATATTAGGGTTTTCCTTTAGTGCACCAGATATTGTTTATACTATGTGTTTTAGTTTCCTTGGCAGCTCAAGCAAATAATATGGAATGTGTTTGCTCAAAAAATAAGAACATATTAATGTACAATTTTGAGATTAGGAAAAAGTATAAATCAAGGCATCATCAAAGCAATGCTTTCTAACTTGAAATCTGTGTTCTGCAGCTGGCTTCCAATGATCCTTGATCCCAGGTTCCTATGTCACATGGCAATGGACACAACTGCTTCTCCTTTCCTATACCTTACTTACTGGTTCTGTTGACCTTCAATTCTTGCTTCCTAGGGTTTTTCCTTTATCTGCCTGAATTTCATTCTCCTTATATAGGACTCCCGTATTATGATTAAGTCTTTTCCTGATTGGGTTGGGCCACAGCTTCACTGAATAACATCATCAAGTGATTCTGCCTACAACTGATTCACACCCACAAGAATTGATTGCTTAAGAACATGCTTTTCTGTGTGGTACATAGCTTCAAACCACCATACTATGCATGCACTTTCCCCAGAAATATGACATAAAAAACATCCTTTTATAATAGAAGGAATTTTATCATACTTACCCAAAGGAAGAGCCATCACACTGACGGCTAAACAAAATATTTTGATATACTGTTTTGAATATTTTAAAAACTTAAATTCTTTAAAATCCTTATCAAGAAAATGTTCAGGGTGAATGAATATATCCTCATTTTACTTCAGCCTTTATCGTGCAACTGGTACAATGGACCCAAAATGTTCATTAAGGCTCAATGCCCTTTATTTGCATATTTTATGCCTTTTTCTAAGTCTCTTGATTTATAATTTAAATGAAATTTTATATGTAGAATTACTTTCTAAGGTAGTCTCCTTTAGAAATGTCAATATGTATATACATTCATTTTTAATCCCTAGAGATTGTTAAAATAATGCTGTTCTAATTTTTCTTCCTTTTTGATTTTCTCTCTAAAGTTTGATATCGCATTTTAAATACTGCATTGAGATTTATTTGTTTCCATTTTAAGTTACTTCATGAGTTAGTTAACAAGTTTTGAAATGTTATTTAAATAAATAAGTTTATCCTAGGATTTTAAGAAAATCACCAATTTAATTTCTAACCTAGACTAGGAAGATTATTTTGTCAAAATATTCAAGATTTTTGAATTTCATTTCTATATTAAAAAGAATGTTCTTAAAATCTCAAATATCCTGAATATTCTTCCAAATGTTTCAATTTAACTGTATATTTATGTATATATTTATTTTTATATTAGCTCCTCTAATATTTAAGCTAAGGTTTATTTTTCTCATAGCAAAATACAGATTCAAACACTATCACTTTGAGTATATTTACTAGATGTTTTAAAAAGTCCTACTGTTCTCTTAGTTGTCTTAAAATATTTGTATCATTTTAAATAATTTCTCTTTGTTCTTTTTCAAATTCAGAATTTCTTCTATTAATGAGTAGACTTGTGTATTTGTTTAAAATTGTAAATGACCTTGAAGGCATCATGTTGAATAACATAAGCCAGAAACAAAAGGACAAATATTGTATGATCTTATTTTTTAAAAAATAATTAGAATAAGCAAACTGATAAGAGTCAGAATTTAGACATAGATTCCGAGGGGAGGGTATGGATTATAGGAATGGGAATGTAAGGATTAACATGTGCAGGGTTCCAATTTGGAAAGATGGAAATGGTTAGTAATAGATGATGGTGAAGGTAGCACAACATTGTGAATGGAATTAAGAGCCCTAAAATACATATCTGAATGTGATTAAAAGGGGAAGTATTACATTATGTATATATAGTAACAGAATATATAGTAAAGAAAATCTATTGAACTACACAAACCATAACACCATGGACTATAATATTGCAATGATGAAACTGCTGTCATCGATTGTACCAAATGCTCCACACCAATGCAAGGTATTGATAATAGGGTGGTATATAGGAATCCTGAATTTATGCATGATTGTCTGTCAACCCAAAACATTTCTAATGAAGAAAAATATAAAAAAATAAAATAAAAATTAAAAATAAATAGAAAATGAGACAATTGAAAATGCTGCTGCTATTTTCTGTAGTGTTATGTGAGTACATAAATGACAATGAAGCCTCTAAGGCTTCAATTCACAAAAGCTGCCTAGAGTTTCCCCCTGACAATTTACTCATTTTCTAGTTCAATATAGAAGACCCTTCAGATATTTTAAATCTGCAAATAGCTGACTGCTGCCTGTTCCTGGCATTAACAGGACAAGGGTAAGACCGATAATATTTCTTTATCAAACTCTAAAGCATTATACCTGTTTTCTGAGTTACATAATCTTTCCCACTCTCACAGTCTCTTTTTTTTTCCTTATTTTTTTAGGTGATCAACATCAACCCCTCTTTCTACTTCCAGATGTAATATTGGACTAAGTCTTCTTTACCCATTCTATAGGCATTATTTTTTATATGTTCTCTTCCAAAATTATTAATTCATGAGTACCTTATAATCACAGATGTTTATAAGTTTTTTATTGTATGTATAGTTATTTTACTATTTAATTTTCAGAATAAGTGGTATAGTATTTATCATGGATGAAAACACAACTGAATATTTTAAGGAAAGGTATTAAATGAAAATGCTTGTATTATGTGTTTGAACATATAAGAAAATAGAAATGTGGTGGGATAGCAGCCATTCGATTCTCAACACCCTCAAGCCTTTATACTTGTCCTGAAGTATTTATTTTCCATTTCTTCCCTTCATTAACATATTACAGTCATGGCTTCAGCCTTTAGCTGATCTCTACGTTCCAGGTTAGAAATATGACCCCACCCATCCTTCTAGAAACTAGGAAATATAGGGTATAAATTTGTCAGAGCTATAAGCCAAAAAATACACTGGTGATCTAGTGGATGGATAAAATTCTGTTATAAGGTCAATTATGACCCTTTAGTCACTATTTGTGCTATGAATGGGTATTAATTCCTCAGTAGGACCAAGAGCTCACATGGAACTTCTCAAATACTGAGCAATTGAGAAACAAGATCTTGTTCTAGAAGCATAGCAATGATGCAAGTTTATTCTACAGCATACAGAAAATAAAGCTATAATCTTAGAAATGTAAATAGACGGAGTGAGCCCATTTTAAGGGAGCAAGTAGAATATTTAGCAGTAACATTTTCCCTTTTGTTATAGGTGTTGCAACAATTTGTGGCACTAATCTCAATGGTGAAGAACAGCAAACATTTGTTTGTTACTAACAATTCATACCTATTGTGTGTTGCCTATATACATCTTAATTTTTTAATCAAGTATCCTTAGGTTGTTTTTATTAATCTTAATATGTTAATCTTCTTTCCTATATAAGATTAATAATGGTCTACCATTGCATTGACATAAAGCTTCTAACAGGCAAAAACAAGAGAAATGACAAAAGAAGGAAAGAGAATTTAAGAGCTGGACTAAGTTTGCTATAGTCTGTTTTCTATTTAACACTTGGGTTGTTGCTCTATCTACTTGAGTACAGAGTGAAGAGATGTACTGAATACATAATTGACATGAATCCTAAGTGATACGTACATCTACGTTGAAAATTGGGGATTCACTTGAGTATAGCATAGCCTCAGGCAAATAATGCATTGAGGTGTTTTGTACCTTGTGTAAGAAATGTTTGTCTACCCTAAGGTCATGAGAACATGCTACAATCAAATCACATAAATTCATGTAATTTTAATATAAATTGTATGGCAATTTGATATTATTTATGAATTCCAAAAATAGACATTGGATTGTGTTTGTAAACTTGTCTATTCCTCTGGGTGTGTTAGATTGAATTAGACTCAGAGGTTTCACTTTTATTTTATTAATCAAAATTAGGGCTTTTATTTGACCACATCATTAGGGCAACTCAGTTTGATTTCCTACCTACAGCCAGCCTACAGCTATGGGCTATATAAACAAATGCTCAATCAAAGACAGCGAAGTAAATACACAGAGAAGAACACAGAAGGAGAGAGACAGCTCATTAGACATAACAAAGGTCACAGGAAGAGAGATGAGCTTCATAGTCTAAGTTGACCTTGTGAAGAGACATAGCAGCTAAGCCTGGGAAAAAAAAACAGCCCAGAGGAGAGAGACAAGCCTTATGCCAGCCTACAGCTGAGATCAGAAAAAGCTGAGACCATGGAGTCTTAAGAGGAAGAAGGAAGGCTGATCTCTCACAGATATCACCTGCCATCTTGTTTCAACACATGGCCAATGACTGGGTGAGAAAGTACATCTTACGGTACCTTGAGTTGGACTCTTTAGGGCCTTGTGACTGTAAGCTTCTAACCCAAATAAATACCCTTTGCAAAAGCCAATGAAGTTGTGGTACTTTGCATCAGCACTCCTTTGGCTAACTAATACAAATTGTATTTGTCGGGAAGCAGACTTGGCCCAGTGCATAGGGCATCCATCTACCACATGGGAGGTCCGCGGTTCAAACCCTGGGCCTCCTTGACATGTGTGGAGCTGGCCCATGTGCAGTGCTGATGCGCACAAGGCGTGCCGTGCCATGCAGGGGTGCCCCCCCGTATTGAGGAGCCCCACGCGCAAGGAGTCTGCCCCATAAGGAGAGCCACCCAGTGCCAAAGAAAGTGCAGCCTGCCCAAGAATGGCACCGCACACACGGAGCAACAACAACAACAAAAAAACATAGATTCCCTTGCTGCTGACAACAAAAGTGGACAAAAAGAACATGCAGCAAATGGACACAGAGAACAGACAACTGGGATGGGGGTGGGGTGGGAAAGGGAGAGAAATAAATAAAATAAATCTTTAAAAAAAACAAATTGTATTTGTAAAAATGATAATTAAAATGGAAATAATTTTATTTTCTTCATGACTAAAAATCTTCAAGGAAAGCACAAATTGTTTAAGATGTGGACTTTTTAAAGTAGATATTTTTTCTTCTAAAAGGATAGATCTTGTAGATAAATAAGACAAGGCAGAATTTTATAAATAATATTACTTAATTATGTAGAATGAAGATTTTATAGCAGTAAATACCAAAAGACACATTTGACTTAGAAATTGTGTATTTACTGAAGTGGTACGTTATAAGTCATGAATGTTTTGTATGACTTTTTAACTAGAGGAATGTTGCACTTTTGTGATAATGAATATTTATGTAGTTAGAATCAATATATTTGAGAAATCATGGCCAAATATAACTCAATTGTTTGACAGTAATCTCAAGGAAATAAAAATTGATGGATATTTGTTTACTTTGTTGAACAAAACTTTATATACCAAATGGATATTAATTGCAAAAAAAAGAATCTACTATATTCAAAATCACACTTAGTGTTTAACACATACTTAGACAATTTAACTTAATGAAAATACCCCAGAATCCTAGAAGTTGCACTGTTCCTCTCTCTTTTCTTAATCTTTTCTTCCACCTTACGGGTAATATCACTTCTCACTGGAAATGCAAGGTCATAGCATGAATGCCCAAATTTAATACTTAAATTCTTATTGATAAAATTATTCAGAACATTGCCTATCTGTTCTGAAGTTTCCCTCTCTGCAATATCCTTCTTTTTTTTCTTTCTTTCTTTTTTTAAGAAGATACATAGACTACATAAATGTTCCATAAAAAATATAAGGGATTTCCATAGCCTTGCTCCCATACCTCCCACATTTTCCCACATTAACAACAGCCTTCATTAGTGTGGTAGATTCATTGCAAATGATGAACACATTTTGCAACATTGCCACCAAGAATGGATTAAAGTTTACATTGTAGTTTACACTCTCTCATGCACAATTTTGTAGGTTATGGCAAGATATATAACGGCCTGTATCTATCATTGGAACTGCACTCAGGACAAATCCCAAGTCCCAAAAATGCTCCCATATTATACCTATATTTTGCTTTCCCTGTCCTCAGAACCTCCAGTGGTCATTGCCTCCACATCAATGATATTATTTCTTCCATTGCTAAAATCAGAATGTCTATAGTGGAATACAAGTAAGTCTACCCCAGGCTATAGTTCATTTCCCAATCCTGAGGATTCTGGGATGGCGATGTTCACTTAAACTTTAAGTGAGAGGGGGCTGTGATTCCAAAGGGCTGGTGGAGGAACTCTCCTGCTTAAAATTGTAGATTCGTTTGGCTCCTTGGTATGGTAGTTGTCCTGGGTGAGACCAACGAACTGAAAAGTAGGTGCTGCAACTCCACTGAGAGCCAGGGCCCAGCTGGCACATGGACAGCACAAAGATTCAAGTCCCCTGGACTTACGCTTAACAAGTCTAGTACTGATTATAGGCTCAAATAGGACAGAAGAGCCATGTTTAGGGAAACCACAACTGAGTCCAACTCTGTCACACTGGGGAGAACTTCAAAGTAGGTCCCACTGGCAAGGCACAGAACTTCTGAGCTATCTGTCCTGACTATAGTGTCTGGATGTTTCTAGAGCCCTTAGGAGACTGCTATTTGTGTTAGTATCTACTTTGGCAATGAGATCCTGCTGAGACATGCACAAGTTCAACCTCTGGAATAATCTCCTGACTCACTCTGAAGTCTCACAGCCACACAAACTCATCTGTTCCTACTTTTCCCCTCTTTGGTCAAGATTCTTCCCCAGTTGTATCACCAGTTGGTACCTGGTGGCAATCCCTCAGTGCCAGGGAGTCTCATGTCCCATGCTTAGGGGAAGGCAATGCATTCATATATTGAGTTTTGCCTAGAGAGAGACCACACTTAAGCAACAAGGAAGCTCCCAGGAGCCAACTCTCAGGCAGTTTGTAATACTAGGCTAGTTTCAGTTCCAAAAACAAACATTCATAAGCACAGTCATCAATATCAAGGACCAATGAATGAACCACTGCCTCACCAATCATTGTCCCTGTACTTGGAGGACTCCCACTGCTCCATCAGAGAATATGAGATGTCCAATTCCCATCAAAGCTCCCCAGGATGGGAACTGGACATTTCCTTGGCTTATTGTATGGCTCCCCAACCAACATGACAGTGTCCCATGAACACGTGAATACATATACATGCCTTATATGTATTCCCAGCTGAGCTTCCTCCCATGCATCCCCCATCAATGACACCCTGCACCCCCAACACAGCCACACCCCCTCTGTGATCCAAAACCTTCTCAAAAATGAAGTCAATAATATACCCAAATATAATTAATAAGAAAATAAAATAATGATTTTAAAAATAAGGAATAAAATACAAAAAATTTTGAATAAAAATTTAAAAATTTGGGATAATAAAACATGAAAAAATATTTTAATTTTTTTCACATTTTGCCTTTCATCAGTGTAAGATCAGTTGTCCTATATGTACAGTGACATTTTCTTCCATTTATTCCTCCAGTGTCTTACTTTTTCCATTCTGTCCTCAAAGAAGTTTCAGGCCACAGAAAAGCTATGCATCGAATACAGGGGACTCCCATATACCCAACATCCTCCCCTTCTACCCCCAATCAATAACATCGTATATGTGAATGGCATGTTTGCCACCACCAATGCACAAATATTGACACATAGCCACCAACCATAGTCAATGGTCCACATTAGGGTCTACACTCTGGACCATATACTTATGGATACCATAAGCATCCATCATAGCAAGACCATGTAGAACACTTCCATCACCCCCAACATGTCCCCATTCCATCTGTTCTACTCCTCCTTCACTCTCCCCCTGGAACCCATGGCAATCACCAAACTTCACTACCTAAAGGACAAAATTCAGTTACTTGCAACAACACTTAGGGCTTGACATATTGTTCTGTCCTCCCCTATTAGGCACCACACATGCTCCCAAGAGACTCTCACCCTTCCATTTGAGAACACAGCAGGCCTTCTAAGAAGGGTTTTAGTGTCCCAATTCATTAATAACAAACCTGACCAGCTGACATTCTTTGGACAATAAAATGTGAGTAAAACTTAGGAGTGTGGGTTTAAGATCTAATATATGTGTAATTGTTTAGCATATATATTTATTCTAGCATGAAAAAAGAACCATCCCATAAACAGGGAGCTTCAACAGCCTGGTTATAGAAGGCATGGAGAAAAGCCACAGTCAAAACAAAAGGGATGTGCGTCATAATTTTTAAATAATCTGTGTCACTCTCAACTCCAAAACTTTATTTCTGGTTACTGTATTTTGACCTGTTTTTTATTTCCAATTGATATAATACCAAACATTTTGTCAAATCAGTTCTACATACTTGTACATACACATACCAGTGATACATAAGCATTTCCCTTGCCATTCTCATGAACATTTGAGGAATCCAGACTTATATTTTCCACCCAGACAACTTTCTAGCAAACAGAAGAAATGGAAGAGACCATCATTTACTAGTCCTCTTCAACACCAAGAGTTAATTACGTGTACAATTTGGAAAAATTCTCTGCTTTCCCTGAAATGACACAGTATGGCAGCTTTCTGAATGTTCTCATCAAGTACAACTCTGCTTATTGTGTCACTAGATTAGTGTTGAGTAGCTGAATATTCCTGGTGAATAAATGGATTCCCTGGTGAATTTTTCACCACCATATTAATGTCATTTTAGGTGATGATCTTAAATGGGTAAAATGGAGCACATTAGAGAGAGAATAAATTGCAAAAGTTTCAGAGAACTAAGAATTAAGTAGGAAAATAAAGTCCTCACTTTGAGATACTTTTATGAATCCCAAAAAAAGAAAGGTTATGTTTGGAAACTAATCTATTCACTGGGCATGGGACCTTTTGTTTGAATTAAATTCAGTTAAGGGCCTTTGATTAGAATGCCTGTTAAGATTAGAGCTTTTGGGTCCAACCAGGTCAGTAAGGCATGACTCAGATTGAGGCCCTGGCCTTTTGCTGGGTCTTATATAAAAGGACACTCACTCAAGAAGACACATGGAAGAGAGAATTTTTCAGCCATGTGACAGAAAGGAGAAAGCTGAAACAGCTAAAAAGATGAACTATTTTTCCTGATATTTTCAGCTGGCCTTGGGAAGAGCTGAATCTTATATAGGAAGCCCTGAGAGCAAGCTCTATGCCAGCCTGTAGCTGAAATCTGGAGGAAGCAGAGTCTCAAAAGAAAGAGGAAGCCCAGAGGGGAAGGCAGAGACCAGCCAGAGATGGACAACCATCACGTTTCAGCACATGGCAGCTGACTTCGGTGAGAAAACAACTTTGGTCAGTTGGACTTTTATGGCTTTGTAATGTAAGCCTTTTACCACAAATAAATACCCTTTATAAATACTGAAAGTTTTCAGGTACTTTGCATCAACAGCCCATTAGCAGACTAATAGTTTTCAGTTTTGTTGTAAAAATCATTTTCATCAGAAAATTACTTCTTTAGATGATGTTTTAACCAATGATGGTGTTTGTTTCTAGAACATGCACTTTAGAAGAACTCACTATCCAGCTGTGACCCTTGATGGCCTTTAGTAAATCACAGCTTCTTGACTGTATTGAGATCTAATGGCTTTTAAGCTAAAAAAAACGGTCCTTATTACCAACAATGAAGCACTACAGGAGGCAACTGTGGCAAGGTGTGTGAATGTTACAAAAGTGTCACTCAGATACATTTTCAAATATAATGTTATATGAGATGATCATATGATGTGTACAAACTATGGTGAAATGTACCAGTGGTAGTTACACTGTAAAGTCTTTAATTCACAACACATATAATAAAAGAATCAAATACCTAGGAATAAACTTAATTAAAGATGTGAAGGACTTGTACACAGAAAACTACACATTGTTAAAGGAAATCAAAGAAGACATAAATGAATGGAAGAATATTGCTTGTTCATGAATTGGAAGACTAAACAATATTGAGTCTGCCTCACCCCAATTGATTTACAGATTGAATGCAATCCCTATAAAAATTACAATATTTCTTTTCAATGAATTGGAAAAGCTAAATACGAAATTTATTTGGAAGGTAAAGGATTCCTGAATATTCAAAAAAGCTATTGTGAAAGAAAAAACAAAATTGGAGGAATCAAGCTACCTGACTTTAAAACACACTGGTCAACTACCATACCAGGGAACTGAGAGAGTCTACAACTGCAAGCAGAAGAATTCCATCCATCAGCCATGTGGGATCTAAGCCCCCTCTTGATTTAGAGGTGGGGTGGGTATTTCCATTCCAGGGCCCTCAGAATGGAGGAATAAAATATGGATTAGAGTGGACTTACTGGTATTCTACTATAGAATTATTGTGACTCTAGCAGTAGAAGAAACTGTATCATTGATGTGGAGACAGTGGCCATGGGAGTTGCTGAGGTTAGGGAGGGGCAAGAAGAGGTGTGATATGGGGACATTTTAGGACTTGGAGTTCTCCTTTGTAATACTGCAGGGACAGATGCAGGACATAATATATCTTGCCATAACCCAATGAATGGACTGGTGGAGAGTGTAAACTACAATGTAAACTATTATCCACGTGGGGCAGCAGTGCTCCAAAATGTATTCACCAAATGTAATGAATGTGCCACAATGATGAAAGAGGTTGTAGATGTGGGAGGAGTGGGGTGAGCAGAGGTGTGGGGTATATGGGAACGTCTTATATTTTTTGAATGTAACATTTAAAAAAATAAAGATCCTATGGGGAAAAAAGCACATGAAAAAATGCTCAACATCACTAGTCAACAGGAAAAAGCAAATCAAAACTACAGAGAGATAACATCTTATCCCTATTAGACTGGCAGCTATTAAAAAAACAGAGAAAACAAGTGATAGAAAGGATGTGGAAAAAGGGAACACTCATCCAGAGCTAATGGGTATGTGGAATGATGCAGGCATTGTAGAGACAGCTTTGTGTTTCCTCAAGAAGCCAACTATAGAAATGAAATATGATCCAGCATTCCCACTTCAGGGTATATACCCAGAAGAATTGAAAGCAGGGACATGAACAGATATGTGTTCACCAATTGTTCCTAGTGTCATTATTCACTATTGCCAAGAGTTGGAAGCAACCCAAGTGTCCATCAACAGATGACCAGCTAAGCAAATTGTGGTTTATGCATACAATGGAATATTACTTTGATGTAAGAAACAATGACAACATTGATGAATCTTGAAGACCTTAGGTTGAGTGAAATAAGTCAGTCTGCTAAAAGAAACTGAAGAAGTTTTAAAGAAATGAAAGGTTGGACATTCGATGTTCATGGACTGGAAGACTAAATATCATTAAAATGTCAATTCTACCCAAACTGATTTACAGATTCAAAGCAATCCCAACAAAAATCCCATCAGTCTTTTTTTTTCCAGAAATCAAAAAGCCAATAAACAAATTTATTTGGTAGGTTAAGGGCCACCAAATAGCCAAAATGAAAAAGAAGAACAAAGTTGGAGGACTCTTACTTCCTGACTTTAAAGCATATTACTTAGCTACAGTGGTAAAAAACCAACCAACAAAACAACAACAGCATGATACTGCCATAAGGACAGACAGAATGACCAATGAAACTGAAGTGAGAACTCAGAGACTGACCCTCACATCTACAGCCAAGTGATTTTTGACAAGGCTGTTAAGCCCAACCAGCTCAGCCAGAACAGTTTACTCAAAATAGTGCTGGGAGACCTGGATATCCATATCCAAAAAAAAGAAAGAAGACCCCTATCTCACACCTTATAAAATAATTAACTAAAATGGATCAAAGACCTAAATATAAAAACATTTAAAAAAACTCTGAGAAAATGGAGGTAAACACCTTCAAGATCTTGTGGTAGGCAGTAGTTTCTTAAACCTTATGAGCAACAAAAGAAAAAAAAATAGACAAATGAGACCTCCTCAAAATTCAACACTTTTGCATCTCAAAGGACTTTGTGCAAAGGGTGAAAATGCAGCTGACTCAATGGGAAAAAAGGTTTGCAATCACTTATCTGATAAGGGGCCAATATTCATGATATATAAAGAGATCATACAACTCAACAATAAAAAGACAAGCTATGTGATTTAAAATGGGCAAAAGACTTGAAAACTACTGGGAAGCAGACTTGGCCCAGTGGTTAGGGCATCCATCTACCACATGGGAGGTCCGTGGTTCAAACCCTGGGCCTCCTTGACCCACGTGGAGCTGGCCCATGCGCAGTGCTGATGCGTGCAAGGAGTGCCGTGCCATGCAGGGGTGTCCCCTCATAGGGGAGCCCCATGTGCAAGGAGTGTGCCCCATAAGGAGCTCTGCCCAGCACGAAAGAAAGTGCAGCCTGCCCAGGAATGGCACTGCCCACACCGAGAGCTGACACAACAAGATGCAACAAAAAGAAACACAGATTCCCATGCCGCTGACAACAACAGACGCGGACAAAGAGGAAGACACAGCAAATAGACACAGAGAACAGACAACCGGGGTGGGGGAAGAGGGGAGAGAAATAAATAAAATAATCTTAAAAAAAAAAAGACTTGAAAACTGTTCAAAGAAGAAATGCAAATGGTGCAGAAACACGTGAAAAAATGTTCAATGTCACTAGCAATTAGGGAAATGCTAATCTAAAGTACAATGCAATATCATTTCACACCTATTAGGCCACTGTTAAAAAGTTGGAAAACTGTAAATGTTGGAGAAGATGTGGAGGGTTAGGAATGCTTATTCACTGTTGGTGGGAATGTCCCATGGTACAGCCACTGTGGTTGACTGTCAGTTCCTAATGAAGTTGAATATAGACCTGCCATGTGGCCTGACAATACCATTCCTAGGTATATACCCAGAAGGCCTGAGAACAGTGACATGGATAGACTTCTGTACAGTGATGTTCATAGCAGCATTATTCATGATTGTTGAAAGTTGGAAACAACCGATGAATGGATATACAAATTATGGTGTATAGACATGATTCAATATTATGCAGTGGCTAAAAAAAATGAAGTTGTGAAGCGTATGACAACATGGATGAGCCTGGTGGACATTATGTTGAGTGAAGGAAGCCACACACAAAAGAAAAGTCTATGATTGTGCTATCATGAACTAAATATACATGTAAAATCATGGAGTTCCTTATTAGAATATCCATCACCAGAATATAGAATGAGGGTAAAAAATGGAAAGTTGATGGTTATTTAATCTCTGCCAGAGTTGGCATAAAGGTTGCACGTAAATTTTTGGAAATGACTAGAAATAGTAAACATGCATCATAGTGTTTGTAACTAGCACAGCTATTTATATTTAGGTATGACAGTGATTGAAAGGGAAAGTCTTAGGTCATGTATATTATGAGAAGGAAAGGAAAAAATTGAACATGGAACTGTATGACAGTGTATCCTCATGGAAAATATGAATATGGGTGTTATTGCATATTTGACTATCTTTACAAAATACAAATACAAATAAGCTTGAGAGATGGAATCAGCATAGCACTGTGTACAGCAGGGAAAGCATAAAGAGATTTAGAGTAGGGAAACGGACTTTGGCCCAGTGGTTAGGGCGTCAGTCTACCACATGGGGTCTACCACATGGGAGGTCCGTGGTTCAAGCCCCGGGCCTCCTTGACCCGTGTGGAGCTGGCCCATGCAAAGTGCTGATGTGCGCAAGGAGTGCCGTGCCACACAGGGGTGTCCCCCACGTAGGGGAGCCCCACGCGCAAGGAGTGCACCCATAAGGAGAGCTGCCCAGCACAAAGGAGGGAGCAGCCTGCCGAGGAATGGCGCCGCCCACACTTTCTGTGCCGCTGACTACAACAGTAGTGGACCAAAGAAACAAGACGCAGCAAATAGACACAGAAAACAGACAACCGGGGGAGGGGAGGGGAATTAAATAAATAAAAATAAATCTTTAAAAAAAAAAAGAGAGATTTAGAGTAAATGAAGTTTTTTTGTATGTTTGTTCATTTGATTTTTGTTTATTATTATTGGAATAATGAAAATGCTCTTAAAATGATTGCAGTGATGAATAAACAAGTACATGATCATACTGAATACCACTGTTTGTACACTTTGGATGGATTTATACTTTATTAATATGTATGAATAAATCAATTTGTTAAAAAACACACTTGACAGCAGACTGTAAAAGTGTTGAAATAGAGTTGATGGTAATACATTATAGTGAATAGAGCTCACAGCTGGTATTTAAATGTGATTGTGATGTCTGTAACAATCAACCTCATTACTTCACTACAATATTACATTCTGCAAATGTCTCCTGTTGCATTAGATACCAGTTTTTAGTGAGATATCTCTAAGGCATTTAGAAAACTATTGATGAATTATTCAAGTTCCTTTCAGTGTGATTTGGAAGTGATAAATATAAAATGGGACCTTTAAAAAATGTGATTGTGGCTGAAAAAGATAGCCTACTAATGTAAATTTCAATTGAAAGAAAGCTAGAGAATAATTTAGGGAGTGAATAACAGTGAACTCAGGAGTGGATGAGTTAACAGTACAAATGAGTGGGTGGTTAACAGCACAAACACAATAACGCTCTTCTATGAATTAGAAAAAAGTACATCATTATTGCAAGGTGGTAAAAATGTGGAGAAGAATGGGAAAAATACAATTAATGTAACCTATTGACTATAGTTAACAGAAATACTATAATATTCTTCATCAATGCCAAGGATGTACTGTGTTAATAGGGGCATATGGAAATATATATCAAATATATGCTATAGACCATCGTTAGTTGTAATACTCTTATTATATTATCTCATAATCTGTAACAAATGTTCCACAACAATGTAGTGTGTTGGTAGAGGGGTGGTGTATGGGAATTCCACACATGTGCATGATTGTTTTGTAAGTTCACAACTTCTCTAATAAAAAAATATTAAAAACAAATGAAAAATCCCCACAAGCTTGGAAATTTGAATATAGAGCTTCAGAAATCAAAAATATACAAATAAAAATCATATTGTAGCAATAACACAAAATAAATGAGAGTTAGAACACTATTAAAATTGTGTCATGACTTTAGGGATTAAATATTAGTGGATCAATATACTGGACTCACCTTGTCCAGTATTGCTACATATATTCATTTAAATATAACTCAAGAGATGGCATAAAATAAAGGTACCAACAAGTAAACAACCAGAACTTTACCCCTGGCCCTTATAAGACTGTTACTTGAATACATAATTAGACAGTGATGTCTTTCCAAGGAAAGATCTGTGTAGATGATCCAGGTAGCAACAAATTTATTTTTAAAAGAAACATGGCAATGTCATCAATTAAAGAAAATTTGAAAATATAAGAATATATTTCAGTTATTGCACATTCAGACTCTTACTAGGATTACTAATTTTTTTACCTTTTTATTCTGAAATACCTTCAAACTTATATTAGTTACAAAAATAAAAACCCATACAAAACCCTCCAATATATCCCCATCCTTCCACATACTCATATCCACCAATTTTAATATTTTGCCACTTTTGCCATATCATCCTGTGTCCATTAATCTATCAATCCTCTATCGATCTTCCTATCCATTTATCCTTTTCTGTCTATACATTTATCACTCCATTTACTGAGCATGTGAGTTTAGATTGTGTACATCATGCTTCTTGAACTTAATAGTGCCACATAGATTTCCTAAGAACCAGGATATTCACTTAAGTAACCATGCTATATACAGTTTATTAATTTCAAGAAATGGATCATTGATATAAAGATTGTAATCTGTATTCCAATTTTTTTACATGTCCTCTAATGTCCTTATTGGTTCCCTCTCCTTATTAGATACTGTCCAGGATCACATATTGCAGTTGTCATTGTGTCCTTAGATGCTGATTCTGATTTAATTCTAAGGATATATATGCAACATAAACTTTACCATATTGACCACTCCCAAGCATACCATATAGTGCAATCTCAAATATTTTTAACCTTTTTCACCTTAACCACATTCCATTACCAAAACTTTCCTGTATCCCAAAAGAGAAACTCCACACCCAATATGCATAACTTCTCATACCCATATGCCCTTCGCTTTGCTAGGTGTATTCCAAGTTCTTTCTCTGTGAGACTGGATATTCTCTGGGACTTAAATCTAATATCCTAAACCTATAGCATTCTTGTTAGCTTAGATACCAATTAAACTTCAATAATTCAAAGTATTTTCCTATATCCCTCCATTCCCCACCAGTATGTAGTTCTTTTAAAAAAATTATGTGCTATATATTATGAGTCCAAAACCACTGTTTTATCATTGTATTTTATAAATTTTCCTTTACAATCACTTTGGAAGTAAAAAGTGGAGTTAAACACCAAAAACAAAATGAAAGATTTTCTTACCAGGTGTAATATTCTTAGTAGGCAATTATTTCCTTTCAGCATTGTAAGTATTTTTTTTCCACTACCTTCTTGCTTCTATTGTTTCTGATGAGAAACTGGCAATAAATCTAACTGAGGCTACCTTATATGATATGCTGCTTCTCTCTTGTGGCTGTGTTCTTTCTTTATCTTTTGCACTCAGAAATGTGATTAAAATATGCCATGACATGGACCTATTTGAGAATAGCATGTTTGGAGTGTGTTGAGCCTCTTGCATATGTATACACCTTTCTTTCATTTTTTAATCCAAGATTTATTTCAAATTCAAAAAAAAAAGAAAAGAAAAAGGCAGTTCAACAACTTATGAAAGCATTATTCCTAAAAAGTTCTATTCAGGCACTTATATCTCATCTAATTCCAACTACTAATTCAATTGTTCCTCTAGTGTTCATTTATATATATTTTAATTTTTTCATTGTAGGTTTAGTCCAAACATATTCAAAATGGAAAATCAATGAATACTTGGCACCTGAAACAAACTAGATTCTACTAGCATGCAAGGTTTAACACATTACAGCAATAAAGATGGCAACCTATTGTCTTCTAAATCTACTAAGGCCAAGATGGTAAAGCCCAATTTAGTTGCAATAGTATCTTAAGGATAGAATATTACCATCAAAAATAAAATAATTAATAACAGTAATGATAGATGAGTATCTTTACTCTTTCACTGAAAAGGGGACAAAATGTTAAAGGTCTCCAGTACTGCAGGTTGACATTCACTATGTAAACCTATCCACATGATGTTTTATTCATAGTATTTAAAGACTGAAGCTGAATGGTTTCTTAATTTAACTTTCTATTAAACTTAACGTTTGTCATTATTTTGGAAATGGATTGGACATTTTACATACGGAAAAATAAGAGTAGAGAGAAAACACACTTAAAAAAAACATAAGTGACACTTTGGGAAGTTTCCAACTATTGTTTCTATGATGATCCTCTCCCCCCCTTTTTCTCTTTCTTCTCCATCTGGAACTGTCTCATTGCATATATTGCTTTGAGTGATGGTTCCCCACAGGTTTCTTATGCTCTGCTTAGGTTTTTTGTGGTTGTTCATTTTCTTCCTTCTATTCCTCATAGAGAATGATTTCAGTTGTCTCTTCCTCAACTTCTCTGATTCCATCTTCTTTAACCTCCAATCTTCCACTGAACATTTCCAAAGAATTTGAAATATCTGTTACTGTGTTATTCAGCTTTGTGCTATTCCTTTTTATAATTTCCATCTCTCAATTGATAGTATCTCTGAACTCATCAATCTTTTCCTGATTTTCTTTCCTTCTTTTTATGAGTTTTCCTTTAGCTCTTTTTAAAAAATATTTTTGTCTTTATTATTTTAATGTTACATTAAAAAAATATGAGTTCCCCATATACTCCCCATCCCCCTCACCCCACTCCTCCCATAACAACCTCCTCCATCATCATTAGACATTCATTGCACTTGGTGAATACATCTCTGAGCACTGCTGCATCACATGGTCAATGGTCCACATTATATTTTACACGCCCCCCCCCCCCAGTCCACCCAGTGAGCCATGGGAGGACATACAATGTCTGGTAACTGCCCCTGCAGTACAACTCAGGACAACTCCAAGTCCTGAAAATGCCCCCACATCACGTCTCTTCTTCCCACTCCCTACCATCAGCAGCTACCATGACCACTTTCTCCAAATCAATGCTACATTTTCTTTGATTACTAAGCATAATAGTTCATGAATGGATATCAGTAAGTCCACTTTAATCCATACTCCATTCCTCCATCCTGTGGACCCTGGAATGGTTGTGTCCAGTCCACATCTATATCAAGAGGGGGCTTAGATTCCACATAGATGCTGGATGCAATTCTCCTGCTTGCAGTTGTAGGCACTCTTGGTTCCAAGATGTGGTGGTTGACCTTCTTCACCTCCATGTTAGCTGAGTGGGGTAAGTCCAATAAAGCAGAGGGTAGGAGTTGCTAGTCTGTTGAGGGTCAGAGCCTGGCTATCACATGAACAGTCCAGAGATTCAGGTCCCCTGGGTATACAATAAACCCCAGCACCAACCACAGGTCTGGTAAAAGTAACAGGAGAGGCTTGTGAACAAAGATCATTTCTGAGTCCAGCTCCATCACACAGAAACACAAACTCCAAAATAGGGCCATCTGACATGGCCCTGAACTCCGTCTGCCATGAATATAGAACCTGTGGGTCGCTGTAGCCCTCAGAAGAACCAATACCTGGAGTTGTATGTACTTTATCTGTCCCTGGGACTTGTTGAGGTGTGCATAAGGGCAACCCTTTTGATAACGTCCTGGCTCTTTTATGGAGACTCATAGCCATATAAACTCATTTGACCTTTCAATTTCCCCCTTTTATTCAGGTCAGAAAGCATTTTAACTCCTGATATTATATGTAGGCTGAGATATTCTGCTGGTCTGAGTTGACCCTTTTATTCAAGGTCATTTTCTAGTTACATCATCAGCTGGTACCTGGTAGTAATCCCTTGGCACCAGGGAGGATCATCCCTGGGGTCATGTCCCACGCTGGGGGGAAGGCAATGCATTTACATGCTGAGTTTGCCTTCAAGACTGGCCACATTTGAGCAACATGGAGGATCTCAGGAGGTAACTCTTAGGCACCCTGCAGGTCTAGGCCTTGTTCTTATTTCAGGCGCACAAGCTCACAAGCATAGTCATAAGTATCAAGGGCTCACTGTTGGACCTTGCTTCTTTTGTGGTCTTTGCTGTTGCACTTGGGGGATTGTTGCTGTTCCTTTAGGGAATGTGATAGAGCTCCCCTGGCTAGGAACTCAGCACTCCATCAGTTGTCATTTTTCACTGTAATCACTATGAAAATATCCAAACATTTTTATGTACCCTGGATATATGCCCTGGAGAACTCCCTGCCAACAATGTGTCCCCATCCCACACCAGTATTCCTCCCCTGCCATTGTTGAACCTCTCTGTGATCCAAAACTTCTTAAAAATGAAGCCCAAAATATTGCCAGATTCCATTAATAGTAAAATGGAATATAGTGATGAGTTTAAAGGTTATATATAGAATACATATTAATTAAGAAAAATTAAGGTAAAAATAAATTGGGGTATCAAAAAGTTAAAAATTGCAAAAGCTTTGTTTTTGATGTTGTGCCTTCCATCACTGCAATTACTGTTGCCCTGTATGCAAATTGGCAATGCAACTTCTTCCATCTTTTCCTCAGTATCTATGTCCTTTCTTTTTCTTTTTTTTTTCTTAATTATTAAGCTTGTCTTCACGAAACTTTTAGATCATAGTAATTCATATATACAATACACGGTACTCCCACAAATCCAATATAAAATCCTTTTCCCTTCCATAGCAATAATCTTTTTACATGTTTATACTATATTTACTGAAACTGATGTACAGATATTGAGACAATAGCTTTCAAACAAGATAACAATTGGGTTTACATTGTCATTTATATTTTAGACTATACAATTTTCTAAATTTTTAATTATCTTATGTTTTACATTATGAATTACATTTTAGCCTATAGGTCCCTATACATTTTTGGTGTAAGTTAACATATCCTATATATATTCATGCATAATCTTGTGGAACACTTCAATTTCCCAAAGTTACATTGATTCCATCCATTCAATACCTCTTTCCACCTCCCCTTAGGGCCCACAGTGACAATTAATCTTCATTGCATGAAGGGCCATGTAGAGCGATACTTACAACAATGTTGAGGGCTTGACATGCTCAACTGCCCTAACACATTGGGAGCCACCATTTCGCTCGAGAGATACAATTCCCTCTATCTGAGAACATCAGTCCTCCCTAGGATGTGGGTACACCTTCACTCTCATTATATGGGTCTCCATCCAATGATATAAACCACTATGACAAAATGAACACTCACACACTCCCTAGAAGCCTGTCCTGTGTCAGATTCTCCACTATAAGCATCTTAAACAGGTAACCTTCCTTATTATATTTTTGAAAAAGTTTTCTCAACATTATATTCTCAACCCCATATCTGACAATCTCCTATGTTCATATGTTCCCCCACCCTCCCCCCAATTTCTTGGGCATTATTACACATCCTCCCATCCCTAGCTACCCTCAAGCCTGGAAAGCCCCACCCAAAGGTATCACTATGCGCCCATTTTATCCCTTCCTTGTACAAATATTTACCTCCAGCTTATCATAGATTTTACCCATGTGGGTGTATGAGCTTACATCCTTCCTCTATCCCCCAATTTCCTTTAAGCCTATCATCTGGTCTCTAGCTCTCTGAGGCAGCTTGGTTTACTTATTTCATATCATTGAGGTCATATAGTATTTGTCCTTCAATGCCTGTGTTGCTTCACTCAACATAAGGTTCTCAAGATTCATCCATGTTATCACATGTATTTGTAGTTTATTCATTCTTAAAGCTGAGTAGTATTCCACTGTATGTATATACTACATTTTATTTATCCATTCATCTGCGATGAGCATTTGGGTTGATTCCAATAGTAAACAATGCTGCCATGGACGCTGGTGTGCAAATATCGGTTTGTGTCCTTGTTTTCAGTTCTACTGGGTATATACCCAGCAGTGGAATTGCTGGGACACTGGCAAATCTATAGCTAGTTTTTTGAGAAACCGCCAAACTCTCCTCCGGAATGGCTGGATCCTTCTGCATTCCCACAAGCAGTGGATGAGTGTTCCCATTCCTCCACATCCGCTCCAGCACTTGTAGTCTGTTTTTTTCACAGCTGCAAATCTTATGGGAGTAAGATGGCATCTCACAGTAGTTTTGATTTGCATTTCCCTAATAGCTAGAGACTTGGAGCATTTTTTCATGTGCTTTTTAGCCATTTGTATTTGTCTTTGCAGAGGTGTCTGTTTAAATCTTTTTCTCATTTTTTAAATAGGTTGTTTCTCTTTTTATTTTCATGATATAGGAGTTTTTATATATGCAGGATGTAAGTCTCCTATCAGATATATGGTTACCAAATATTTTCTCCCATTGTGTAGGCTCTCTTTACTCTTTCTTGACAAACTCATTTGAGGTGCAGAAGGCTTTAATTTTGAGGAAGTCCCATTTATCTACCTATTCTTTTGCTGCTCATGCTTTGGTGTGAAGTTTATGAAAACATTTCCTATTACAAAGTCCTGTAGATGCTTCTCTTCACTGCTTTCCAAAGTCTTTATGGTCTTGGGTCTTACATTTAGGTCTTTGATCCATCTTGAGTTGATTTTTGTATAAGGTGTGAGTTGGTAATCCACTTACATTCTTTTACATATGGATATCCAGTTCTCCAGGCACCATTTGTTGAAGATGCCATTCTGTCCCAGTTGAGAGGGTTTGGTGGTTTTATCAAATATTATATGGCTGTATATATGAGGATCTATATCAGAACTCTCAATTCGGTTCCATTGGCCACTATGTCACTCGTTGGGCCAATACCATGCTGTTTTCACTACTTAGCTTTGTAGTATGTTTTGAAGATAGGTAGTGTGATTCCTCCAATTTCATTTTTCTTTTTCAATATGTCTTTGGCTATTTGGGCCCTCTTTCCTTTCCAAATAAATTTTGTAGCTACTTTTTCTAGTTCATGAAAGAATGCTTCATTTATTTTTATTGGGAATGCATTGGATGTGTAGATCAGTTTGGTAGGATAGACATCTTAATAATATTTAGCCTTCCTATCCATGAACGGGGAATATCCTTCCATTTATTTTATTTTATTTTTTTTAAAGATTTATTTATTTATTTATTTAATTCCCCCCCCTCCCCTGGTTGTCTGTTCTTGGTGTCTATTTGCTGTGTCTTGTTTCTTTGTCCGCTTCTGTTGTCGTCAGCGGCAAGGGAAGTGCGGGCGGCGCCATTCCTGGGCAGGTTGCACTTTCTTTTCACGCTGGGAGGCTTTCCTCACGGGCACACTCCTTGCGCGTGGGGCTCCCCCACGCGGGGGACACCCTGCATGGCACGGCACTCCTTGCGCACATCAGCACTGCGTATGGCCAGCTCCACACGGGTCAAGGAGGCCCGGGTTTGAACCGCGGACCTCCCATATGGTAGACGGACGCCCTAACCACTGGGCCAAAGTCCATTTCCCTATCCTTCCATTTATTTAGGTCTTCTCTGATTTCCTTGAACAATGTTGTGTAGTTTTCTGTGTGTAAGTTTTTTACATCTTTAGTTAAATTTATTCCTAGGTATCTGCTTTTTTTTTGACTATTGTAAATAATATTTGTTTCTTGATTTCCTCCTGAGCTTGCCCATTATTGGTGTACAGAAATGCTACTGATTTTTGTGCATTGATCTTTATAAGTAAAGACCTGTGACTTTACTAAACTCATTTATGAGTTCTAAAAGCTTTGTTGTAGACTTCTCAGGGTTTTCTATGTATAGGATCATGTCATCTGCAAATAACGAAATTTTGACTTCTTCCTTTCCAATTTGAATGCCTTTTATATCTGGTTCTTGCCTCAGTGCTTGAGCAAGTGCTTCTAAGACTATGTTAAATAGAACAGGTGATAGTGGGCATCCTTGTCTGATTCCTGATCATAGAGGGAAAGATTTTAGGATATCACCACTGTAAACAATGCTGGCTGTGGGTTTTTCATATATATTCTTTATCATGTTCAGAAAATTTCCTTGTATTCCGATCTTTTGCAGTGCTTTTAATCAAGAAAGGGTGCTATATTTTGTCAAATGCTTTTTCTGCATCTATAGATATAATCATGTGATTTTTTTTCTTCAATCTGTTTATATGGTGTATTACACTGATTGTTTTTCTTATGTTGAAATGTGCTTGCATATCAGGAATGGATTCCACTTGGTCATGGTGTATAATTCATTTAATGTGTTGTTGAATATGGTAAGTATTTTGTTGACGATTTTTGCATCTAGGTTCATTAGAGAAATTGGTCTGTAATTTTCCTTTCTTGTGGTGTCTTTGTTTGGCTTTGGTACTATGGTAATGTTGGCATCATAGAATGAGTTAGGCCATGTTCCTTCTCTTTTGATTTTTGTAAGAGTTTCAGCAAGATTGTAGTTCTTTCTGGAATGTCTTGTAGAATTCACCTATGAAGCCATCTGGCCCAGAGGTCTTCTCAGTTGGGAGGTTTTTAATGACAGATTCTATCTCTTTACTTGTGATTGGTTTGTTGAGATCATCAATTTCTTCTTTCATCAATACAGGCTGCTTATGTGTTTCTAGGAATTTTTCCATTTCCTCTAAATTGTCATTTTTGTTGGAATATAGTTTTTCAAAGTATCCTCTTATGATAGTCTTTATTTCTTTGGGGTCAGTGGTGATATCTCTTTTTTTATTTCTTATTTTGTGTATTTGCATCTTCTCTCTTTTTTTCTTTGTTAGTCTCACTAACTGTTTGTCAATTTTATTGATCTTCTCAAAGAACCAGCTCTTGGTTTTGTTTATCTTTTCAAGTGCTTTCTTATTTTCTATTTCATTTAGTTCTGCTCTTATCTTTGTTATTTCTTTCATTCTTCTTCCTGTGGGGTTACTTTGTTAGTGTTTTACTAATTCCTCCAAATGTGCAGTTAGTTCTTCAAATTCTGCTCTTTCTTCTTTTTTGATGTATGAATTTATGGCTATAAATTTCCCTCGCAGTACTGCTTTTGCTTCATCCCATAAGTTTTGGTATGTTGTGTTATCATTTTCAATAGTTTCAAGGTAGTTATTAAATCCTTTTGAGATTTCCTCTTTGACCCAATGTTTTTTAAGAGTGTGCTGTTTAGTTTCCATATCTTGGTGTGAAATCTGGGCCTCTGGCCATTGCAGATTTCCAGCTTTACTCCACTGTGGTCAGAGACATTATTTTGTATGATTTTGATCTTTTTTACTTCATAGAACCTTTCTTTGTGGCCTAGCATATGGTCTATCTTGGAGAATGATCCATGTGCACTTGAGAAAAATGTATATCCTGCCATATGAGGGTGTAATGATCTGTATATGTCTATTAGGTCCATCTCCTCTAATATACTGTTCAAAGTTTTTGTTTCTTTATTGATTCTCTTTAGAGATGCTCTGTCCATAGTTGATAGTGGTGTATTAAAGTCCCCCACTATAATTGTAGAGGCATCTATTCTTTCACTTAGTTTTTCCAGTGTTTGCCTCACGTATTTGGAGGTGCCCTTCTTAGGACCACAAATGTTTATGATTGTTCATTCTTCTTGAAAGATTATCCCTTTCACTAATATATAGTATCCATCTTTGTCTCTCAGAATTGTTTCGCATTTAAAGTCTATTTTGTCTGATATTAATATAGCTACTCTTGCTTTTTGGTTACTGTTTGCTTCTCAGATTTTTTTCCAGCCATTCACTTTCAACCTCCTTGAATCCCTGGGTCTAAGATGTGTTTTTGTAGACAGCATATAGATGGGTCATATTTTCTTATTCAATCTTCCAGTCTGAATCTTTTGACAGGTGAATTTAATCCATTGACATTCAGTGTTATTACTTTCAAGGAATTATTTATGTTAGCCATATTTTGTTTGGACTTGTGTTCATCATATTTTGTTTGTTTTTTCCCTTCTCTTTTTGTCTTTTTTTGTTTGTTTTATTGATTTTGTAAAAATATTACATTAAAAAAATATGAGGTCCCATTCAACCCCACCACCCCCACCGCACCCCTCCCCCCCCCAGCAACACTCACTCCCATCATCATGACACATCCATTGCATTTGGTAAGTACATCTCTGGGTATCTCTGCACCTCATGGTCATTGGTCCACATCATGGCCCACACTCTCCCCCATTCCATCCAGTGGGCCCTGGAAGGATTTACAATATCCAGTGATTGCCCCTGAAGCACCATCCAGGGCAACTCCAAGTCCCAAAGGCGCCTCCACATCTCATCTCTTCCTGCCATTCCCCATACCCATCAGCCACCATGTCCACTTTTCCCACTCCAATGCCACCTTTTCTCTGTGGACCTTGGATTGGTTGTGTCCGTTGCACCTCTATGTCAAGAGGAGGCTCAGATTCCACATGGTTACTGGATGCAATCCTCCTGCTTTCAGTTGTAGGCACTCTAGGCTCCATGGTGTGGTGGTTGTCCTCCTTCAACTCCATCTTAGCCGAGTGAGGTGAGTCCAATAAATCAGACTGTAGGAGCTGGAATCTGTTGAGGCTCAGGGCCTGGCTATCATATTGTCAGTAAAAAGATTCAATCCCCTAAATATATCTTAAACCCCAATACCAACTACAATTCCAGTAAAGTAGCATGATAGTCTTATGAAAAGAGATCCCCTCTGGGTCCAGTTTCATCACGCAGAAACACCAGCTCCAAAGAAGGGCCATCTGACATGGCAGTGAACCCTATCTGCCATGACCATAGAACCCGTGGGTCCCTTTAGCCCTCAAAGGAACCAATACCTGGGGATTGTATCTACTTTATCTGTCTCTTAGACTCTGCTCAGTTGTGCATAAGGGCAATCCTTCTGACAGCCTCCAGACTCTTTTTTTTAGAGACTCATAGCCATATAAACTCATTTCTCCTTTCTATTTCCCCCTTACATTAGGTCAAACAGCATTTTAAAGTCATATTATTCTATGTAGACAGGGATATTCTACTGATCCGCATCGAACCTTCAATTCAAGGTCATTTTCCAGTTGTATTATCAGTTGTTAGTTGATAGTGATCCCTCGGTGCCAGGGAGGCTCATCCCCGGGTGTCATGTCCCACGCTGGGGGGAAGGCATTGCATTTAGATGCTGAGTTAGGCTTCAAGACTGGCCACATTTGAGTAACATGAAGGCTGTCAGGAGGAAATTCCCAGGCACAGTGCTGCTCTAGGCCTTGTTCTTATTTCAGGCATAAAGGCTCACAAGCACAGTCATTAGTATCAGGGGCTCACTGTTGGACCCTCATTCCTCCTTGGTCCTTGCCGCTGCACTTGAGGGACTGCCGCTGCTCCCCTAGGGACCACGGCACAGCACCCCCGGCCAGGCACCCAGTACCCCCCCAGCTGTAGTTTTTAATTGTTGCCACTATGAGTATATCCAAACATTACCATGCACCCTGGACATACGCTCTGTATAGCTCCCTGTCAGCCATATATCCCCTGTCAATAGTATCCTATACCAGTATTCCTCCGCTGCCACTGTTGGACCATTCTGGGATCCAGAACTTCCTGAATATTGAAGCCCCAATATAATGTCAGGATCTCTTACTAGCAAAATGGGATATAGCGATGGGTTTAAAGGTTAGATATAGAATAGTGTTGACTTGGAAAAATTCTACATCCTATCTTTTTCTTTTCCTTTTTTTTTTTTCCCTAATTATTGAACTTCTCTTCACAAGAGCCCTAGACCACAGCAATTCATGTATACAATATACAGCACTCCCACACATCCATCACAAAACCTTTTCCCTTCCACAGCGATACTCTTACAACCTATTCACAACATATTTACTTAAAGTGATGTACAGAGTCTGAGACAATAGCTTTCAAACCAGGTGACATCTGTGCTTACATTGTGGTGCATACTTTAGGACATGCAGTTTTCTAACATTTTTAGTTATCCTATGTTTTACATTATGGTTTACATTATCATTCTGTCATCCCCTATATGTTTATGATGTAATATTACATACTTTATATCCATCCTTTTGTTGATCTTACACTCTCCTCCAACCTGCCTCTCCTGTTTTTTTCTTTCTTTCTGCAGAACTCCCTTTAGTATTTCTTGAAGAGCAGGGTTCTTGTTGGCATACTCTTTTAATTTCTGTTTATCTGTGAATATTTAGAACTCTCCATCATTTTTGAATGCTAGCTTAGCTGGGTAGAGTATTACTGGTTGGAAATTTTTTTCTTTTAGTACCTTGACTATATCATACCACTGCCTTCTTGCCTCCATGGTTTCGGATGAGAAATCAGCACTTAATCTTATGGAGCCTCCCTTCTATGTGATGGTTCTCTTTTCTCTTGCTGCTTTCAGAATTTTCTCTTTGTCTTGAGCATTGGATAATTTGACAAGTATATGTCTTGGGGTGGGCCTGTTGGGATTTATTGTGTTTGGGGTGCATTGTGCCTCCCGGACATGTACATTCATCTCTCTCAATAGATTTGGGAGGTTTTCAGCCATTATTTCCTGCAACACCCCTTCTGTCCCCTTTCCCTTCTCTTCTCCTTCTGGGATGCCTATAATACATATGTTTGTGCATTTTGCATTGTCATTCATGTCCCTAAGTCTCAGCTGGATTTTTTCTATCTTTTTATTGACGAATTCTACTATCTGTTCGATTTCTGATGTACTGTCTTCCACATCACTAATTCTCTGCTCTGCCTCTTCTAATCTGCTATTTGCTGAAAGTGTATTTTTGATTTCTTGAACTGTGGTGTTCATCACCATCATATCTGTTATCTTTTTGCATATGTCTGCAATTTCTTCTGTAGTCTCTCTGTTTTCTTCATATTCTTAATCTCTTCCTTTACTTCATTAAATTGGTCTCTAACATATGTTTTGAGAGCTTTAATTACTTGTCCAGTGTTCTGCTCCTCTTTCAGGTTTTTTGGTTTGTTCACTGGATTCGGCCATGTTTTCCTGATTATTGGTTTGGTTTGTAGTTTTTTGTCGCTGTCTGGTCATCATTTTATCTTGATGGGTTTAATCAGTTCCTTAGCTTCTTTGTCTAGTCCTGGGAATTAATTCGTTGTTGTTCATGTGTAAATGTTATGTCTTCTCCTTGTCACTTTGTTCTTCTTACTCTATTTTCTTGTTGCTGGCTAAGTTCACTTTGAAGGAAAATATTAGGGCCAGGGAAAGCAAAGTGAGTAGGAAAAGAAAATGTATAAAATAATATTGATAATAAATGTTAACAGAGCAACAAGGTGAGATATAGGAGAATGGATATTAAACCATGTTAAGTTGTGTAGAGTTATAGCAGCAAGTAGAGTACCTATAATGAGACAGTCAACTAAATATGGGGAGTAATATAGTATGAATTAAAAGGCCAGTGTTTTCATGAGAGAGGGAAAGAGAAAAGAAAGACAATAATATCAAGAGTGGGTAAAAGACAGAAAACAGAACAAAGGTATTAGAAATAAAATGTCAGACAATTTGGGGGCCAAACAAAGGGAGGTGGAATGTAAGAGAAACAGTAGATGATGGAGGATAGAAAGATGTAGGGGAAGGGGGATAATGTAGGTGGCCAAAATCAATACACACAGAAAAGAGGAAACAGAGGATGAGGAAACACAGCAAATGTGAAGCACTCCCTGCAGCACCTATTATATAAAGAAAATAAAATATAAAAGAAGAAAAAGAGAGAAAAGAAAAAAAGAGAAGAGCAAAGGGGGGGGCAAAGAAAAGGGGGTGAAACAAGCAAGAAAAAGAGAAAAAAGCTAAATAAATGAGAAAGGACCTTGGGGGATAAAAGAGGAGAAAAGACCAGGAGACAATGCAATATTATCTATCTCAACAACAAAAAAAACAGAACCAATGTTTCAAGCTAGGAATCCTCTTTGCAGTTAAATAAAACATTAGGGATCTGACCTTCCCCCTTTCTCCCTTCCTCACTTCTCTCTCTCCCAGGGCAGCAGGAAAGCTGCCTGAGAGATCCAGTAGTAGATTCAAGTGGGTCCTTGTTGAACCAACTCAACACAGAAGACTATGAGTTTTTATTTCCCGTGTGAGAGCACCTACACCTCACCAGAAACCCCAAATATGCTATTGGAAGCTAGGATAGCACCTCCGACAGTCTCTCCCCCTTAGGTGTGCTACGGGAGGTCTAACTGATTTTGAGTCCAGTTTCTCCCAAAGTTTCCTATCCCAGGATGTTTAGGTAAATTGGGCTTCCTCAGCAGATTCGCCTTTCTTTTCTTCCCAGACTCTCCCCATATCAGCTGGTATACTCCTCCAAGCTCAAGGAGAAAAAAAACAACAACACAAAATGTGGAGGGCTAGGGTAATCAAGGACCTCAGATGGACTTCAGGGCACGGTGGATTCAGGAAGGGAAGTCCATGTATATTGCAGACTCAAGGTGTGTGAGTCTCTGGAGCATGGGCTATCAGGGTTTAGAGGATACAGACCTGGGAACCAGGCATCTAGTTAACACAGTGTTTGGGAACACTGCTGCACAACAAAGTTTTCAGGGATCACCATGGCCAGGCCACCAGCCCTTGAGGGAGGGGTCCCACCCACAGCCTCTGACCTTTGTGTCAGAAACCCAAAATTCCACCTCTCACAAAAATCTCTTCTGTCACTGTCTCACCAAATAGACATCCAGACACCTCCTGCCCTGCAAGCCCCCAAAAAAGCCCACTCAGGATTTGGGAACACCTCATCACAGCAAAGTTTTCAGGAATCGCCAGAGCCAGGCCTCCAGCCCTAGGGGGAAAGGCCCTGCCCACAACTTCTGACCTCCATGTCAGAGACCCAAAATTCTACCTCTTGCAAGAATCTCTTCTGTCACTGTCTCACCAAATCTACATTCAGACACCTCCAGCCCTGCAAGCACCCGAAACAGCCCAGTCCAGCAGGACTCTGACTCTACTTCTCTATGTGATTTTAAAGATCACTGATTCATTTTAGTTTCTCCTCCTAATTTTTTGTGCATTTTTCTTTTTTCTTTGAAACTTTCTAAGTAAGTATTTAACTCCATATCATCAAACAACCTCCTTTGGATTCTCCCACTACAAGGTCTCCATTTTCTGATGTCTTCAGTATATCCAATTCCATGTTCCCAAGATCTATATTATCTTCCCCAAGAACAGCAGCTGAACCACAAATCTAAAGCAAGTGCTCACCTGGAGGTTTTATCTGATCCACTTTATTACTAAGAACTGGCTCCAGAGGTAGTTTAGAGTTTTCTGAGATTTTTCTCTCTTTAGTAAATGTGCCCAGCTTTCCCTTCTGTTTTTGAGATTCCCAAGAAGAGAGTTTTTTGCTTCTTTCAAGCCTGGAATTTTCCTCCAAAGCTCTTGTCACTGATGTGGGAAGCTGTTCTGTATTCTCTTGAGAGATTTTGAAGAATGATTTAGTTGCAGCTAGTTGATGTTGGAGTTGCCTTGTTGAGTCTTCTAAGGCCAGAGTTTTGCTTGTAGTGACAGCCATCAGGTGAACTTCTTGTAAACATTTAGATGTCTCTCCTTTCCATGATTTTCTAGACTAATCTGCTTTATGTCCAAGTAAAGAGTTGTAGCTTTCCAGTTCTTTACTCATGATCTGCACATTTACAATTTCTGATACTTCGTTTTTCAGTCTGGGTGCTCTTACACTTGATTTAAGGTCTCCAAATTCCTTTTCAATGTGGTGAAACTTATCAACATTTTGTTGTGTTCCCTCTAGAAGAGCAGAAATGTCAGTGGCCAGTTTTTTGTCTCTCCTTTTATCATAATATGATTTAATAATAAAAATCCCCACTATAACTATCCAAGCCACCATTTTCCACAGCATTCCTTGGAGATCTGGGCTTTGTATAAAGTCCTCTGGAAGAGCTGCCAACACCTGGCACAAGGCCGCCAAGATCAGGATTACACAGAGCATCATGACTATCAGCAAACCATACAAGGCTCCCAAGGCCTAAGCTGAGTCACCTCAGGTTGCCAGGAACCTGTTGCCACAACACAAGATAGAGCCCCATGGTGAGCATTCTGTCCAGAGCCTCCCACTGCCTGGCAACCAAAGAAGACCTCAGTTGAGGTGGGGAAGGGGTCTAGAAAAACAGTGCCTCCATCTTTCCCCACATCTTGAACCACAAATCAGTGATCACATCTCATGACCCAGGGAATATTGACTAAGCTCTGTAGGCCAGCAGGGATGGCCAACCTAAATTTTTTCCCAACTGCCTTAGGAAAGAAAGAGATAAATGTCTTCCCATACCTGTAACCATCTGGATGACTTATTGGGAGGTTTCATGGTAGCAGTGCTGACCAGATAGACTTTCATTCTGTGGCCTAGGACACCTAAGCCAGCCCATGGTGATCAGATAAGACTCCAATCTGTTCATGCCCTCCTTAATTTGTGTCTGCCTGGCCTTTAATGTGTATTATGAGTATGAAAGGGGTTATGGCAGCCCCTGCATTGAGACTCAACTCACTTTACTAATTCCATCTTTAAAAGCTAAGGGAGAAATATTGGAATTTTCAAGTCTTTAGATTTCAAGCACATACATTTTTGTGTGTGATCTTTGGATTCATTCTCATTTTTCTCTTTTAACTGTTCACACAAGAGCTGCACTGACCACAAAGATTGTTAGCTGGCATCTGATTTAGCTGGCATCTGATTCTTTAACAACATATTTTGAAATAATTTCAAATCTACAGGACAGCTGCAGAAATAATACAAACCCCATGCAGAGAGATCCACCATATTCCCACACCCAAGGTACCCAGATACTCAGATCCACAATTTTTAATATTTTTTCACTTTGGCTATATCATTATATTATCTACCTATCTACCTATCTACCTGTCTACCTATCTATATATCTATCTATCTACCTACCTACCTACCTATCCTCTTGAACATCTGAAAGCAGGTTGTACACGTAGTCCTCAAACACAGTGCTTTCTTGTATATTTCTTAGGAAGGACATTCACTTATTTCATCACCTTAAGTGCATTATCAGACTCAAGAAATTTAACATTGAAATAAACCTCACACTCTAAATCTAAATGCTGACATTGAAAAAGAAGAAATACTTCAAATCAGTGACTTAACCTCGAAATTAGAAGAAACAGGGAAAAAAGAGCAAACTAAACCCAAAGCAAGCAGAAGAAAGGAACTAAGCATGACAGCAGAGATAAATTAAACACAAAACAATAAAAGACAGAATCAACAAAATCAGAAGTTGGTTCTTCAACAGGAAGTAACTATAGAAGAATGACCAAAGTCCCCTTAAGAATAAGGGCATAAACTCTTGAGGGGGGAATTGAGGTAGGTTAGTATAGTGAAAGGGGGAAGGCAGCATGCCTGGCAGACAACTTGGGTGACAGACAACATGGCCAGTAGACAACATGGCAGTGAGGACCCACCAAGACCTTGACCTTGACCTTAAAGTCCCATTGGTGGGGAATTCAATAACATATGGACCACCTCCCCTTAACATTAGCAAGGGGAGGAATAATTAATAGCTTAAAAGGTGACCAGAGAAGCCAAAACCCACTCTGCCTAGAAGATCCCACATCAAAGCTTGGTGCATATTTCCACCTTTTCTTGCATTTCTCAGCATTCTCTTTTCTATTCCTCCCTTTTCCAATAAATTCTTTTTACTAACAAAAAAAAGTTGGCTCTTTGAATATATCAAAAAAATCAATAAACATTTAGATATACTGACAAAGAAAAAAGGGAAGGGATACAAATAATGAAAATCAGAAATGAAAAGGGGAACAGTACTACCAACCCCATTTAAATAAAAAAAGGACTATAAGTGGTTACTATAAATAACTGTATGTCAATAAATTAGATAAAATAGATAAAATGGAAAATTATTAGAAACATGCAAACTACCTACATTGACTTAAGAAGAAATAGAAGATCTCAACAAATCAGTTATTAGTAAAGTGATTGAAACAATAAACTTCCCAACAAAGAGAAGCCCAGGACGAGATGGCTTCACAGGGAATTCTACCAAATATTCCAAGAAGACTTAATTCCTATTCTGCACAAATTCTTTCAAAAAATTGAAGAGAGAACACTCCTTGACTCATTCTACAATGCAAACCTCACCCTCATACTGAAGTCCAATAAAGATATCACAAGAAAAGAAAACTAAAGAAAAATATGTCTTATAAATATAGATGCAAAACTCCTCAAGAATATACTAGCAAACTGAATCCAATAGCATATTAAAAAGAATTATACACCATGATCAAGTAGGATTTACACCTGATATGCAAAGTTGGTTTAACATAAGAAAAGTTAAAAATGTAATACATCACATTAACAGAATGAAGGGAAAAACACATGATTATCTCAATCAATGCAAAAAAGGCATTTGAGAAAAATCTAGCACCCTTTCTTGATAAAGACATTTAGAACAATAAGAATAGTAGGAAACTTCTCCAGCATGATATAGTGCATATATGAAAAGCCTACAACCAATATCCTGCTTAATGGTGAAAGACTGATAGCATTCCCTCTAAGATGAGGAACAAAGTGAAGATGACCACTGTTACTGTTGTTATTTAACATTACTGGACATTCTTGCTAGAGCAATTAGGCAAGAAAAAGCAAAAATAAGTCATCCAAACTGGAAAGGAAGGAGTAAATATTTCCCTATATGCAGATGCTGTGATCCTATGTACAGAAATTCCTGAAAAAATCCACAGCAAAGCTCCTAGTGCTAATAAATGAATTCAACAAAGTGGTGGGGTACAGAACCAACAGTCAAAATAAGTAGTTTCTATACACTAGTAATGAAAAATCAGAAGAAAGCAAGAAAATCCATTCCTAAATAGCAAATAAAATAATTAAATATCTAGGAATTAATCTTAACAAGGATATAAAGGACTTGTACACAGAAAACTATAAAGGCTAGAAGAAATTAAAGAAAACCTGAATAAATGTAAGTATATTTCCTGTTCATGGATTTGAAGACTGAATAGGTTATGTTGCCAACACAACACATAGCAGTTTATGGATTCCATGAAATCTTGATAAACTTCCTATAACTTTATTTGCAGAAATGGAAAAGCCAGTCATTACATTTATATGGAAGAATAAGTGACCTAAATAGATTACGCCATCTTGAAAAAGAAGAACGAAGTTGGAGGACTCCCATTTCCTGATCTTAAAATGTATTACAAAGTCACAGTAATCAAAACACCCTGGTACTGGCATTAGGACAGGCGTATAAATCAATGGAATAGAACTGAAAGCTCAGAAATCAACCCTCATATTTATAGCCAACCTATTTTTGACATGGGGTGAAACCACTCAATTGGGAAAGAATACTCTCTTCAAAAATGAAAAAAAAAAAATTTAAAAAAAAAGGAGAACCCCTACCTCACACCATATACAAAAATCAACTTAAAATTAATCAAAGACCTAAATATAAGAGCTACAACTACAAAACTCCTAGAAGAAAATGTGGGATAGCATCTTTAGGATCTTGTACTACACAATGTTTCTTAGACTTTGTACCCAAAGCACAAGCAACAAAAAGAAAAAAATAGGTATATGGGTCTCATTAAAATAAAAAACTTTTGGTCCTCAATTTATCATAAAAGAAAACAAGCTACACATTGGGAGCAAATATTTGGAAACCATGTATTTGATAAGGGATTAATATACAGTATATATAAAGAAATCCTTCAACTTAACAAAAAGACAACCCAATTTAAAAATGGGCAAAATACTAGACTGCATATCTCTCTATAGAAGATATAAAAATGATCAGAAAGCATATGCGATACACATCATTAGCCCTCAGAGAAATGCAAATAAAAAACCATGAGATACCATTTCAACATTAGAATGACTGCTTTTTTTAAAAAATGGGAATAAGTACTAAAGAGGATTCAGAGGAATAGAAACAGGCATTCAAGATTGATAACAATGAAAAATGGTGCAGCTGCTGTGGAAGACAATTTGGCAGTTCCTCATGAAGCTAAATATAGAACTACCACAGAAACTGGCAATCCCACTACTAGATATATATCTGAAAGAACTGAAAACTGGGACTTGACCAGATATTTGCAAACATATGTTCTTAGAGGTATTATTCACAATTGCCAAAAGACTGAGGCAACCCAAGTTACCATCAACTGATGAATGGATAAATAGAATGTGGTATATACATACAATGGAATATAATTCAGCAGCTAAAAGGAACGAAGTTTTGATACATGTGTCGACATGGGTTAGCCTTTTAGACCTCATACTGAATAAAATAAGTCAGACTTAAAGGCCAAATAGTTTATGATCTCTCAGATTTGAAACCACTAGAATAAGAAAGCTCACAGAGTCAGAATCTAGAATATAGATTGTCAGGGGATGAAATGATAATAGGAATAGGAAGTTAGGGTTTAATCTGTATAGGGTTCCTATCTGGAATGATGGAAATGTTTTGGTAATGGATAGTGGAGATAATAGCACAGTGATGTGAATGGAATTAACAGCACTGATATATGTATATGAATATGATTAAAAGGGGAAATGTTAGACTGTATATATGGTAACAAAAAAATTACTTAAAAAATCTAAGGAACTACACTACACAGGGAATCCTAAATTAAACCACGGTCTTTAATTAATAGTACAATTGTAAAAGTGTGCTATCATGAATGGTAACTGATGTTCTATGCCATTTCAAGGTGGTACGGGGGTGGTACATAAGAATCCTGCATTTTATGCATGATTGTTCTGTGTACCCATAAATTCTTTAATAAAGAAAAAGAATGGTCATTATACAAATAAAACAATAAGAAAAAAAAAGAAGAGGTAGGAAAAATAGAACAAACACCAAAACAAAAGATTTAAACCCAACCATATAATAATTGTACTAAAGATAAACTGTATAAACAATTCAAGTAAAAGGAAAAGTTTGATTTTATTTTAAAGAGCAGAACCAATTATATTATTTCCACAAGAAACCCACTTTAAATTTATAAACACAGGTTATCATGTAAAGATCTATAAATAGATATTTGGAATGGCTGTGTTAACATTAGAAAAATTATGTTTTGTAGCAAAGAAAATTACAAGAGATAAGGAGCAACATCTCAATATAATAAAGAGTCCAGTTCACCAGGACAAAATATTGTTTAATTCAAACTACATGAAAAAATGTTGCTACTACTGAATGGAAAAGCAGGAAAATCAACAATTTTATTTGCTATTTCAAAATCCACCCTAAAAAATAAGAGTAAGTAAGCAGAAAGACATTAAAAATATAGAAAAGACTTGACCTATATAATCACCAACATAATCAAAAGATATTTATAGAACACTCTACCAAAGAACTGCAGAATAAAATGCCTTTACACGTGTGTATGAAACATTCCACAAGGTACAGTACATTGAGTCATAAGACAAATTTCAAAAATTATAAATGATTAAAATCATGCAAAATATATGATTTTAACCAACAGAATTAGACAAGCAAATTATATGAACCTACTTTAGAGTGGCAGAAAGCTCAGATCACAGACAGTAGTTTCACTTCATTATTGTACTTCTTGATTTCTTGTATACTCATACTATGTAGCAGCAGGGTCACTTAGAACAATAAAAATAGGTAGCAGGGCAAGGATGATAATAAGTATTTCATCCTCATGATATTTTGCAAGAAATGGTTAATCATATTTTTCCCTGGGACTGAAATTAATTGACAGCCTATTAAAGTTTTGGTTAATCTGTATATTGAAAAAATATTGGTATTATAAGACACAGCTACCTTGATATTCTACCTCAGAAAGTGACACCGTCTCTTCACAACTATCAAACTCAGCATGATTACAAACTAGGAATTTTGAACAAAGTGATAGTTTTATACCTTTGTGGACACTGGTACAGCTATGTGCTATACATTTTTCTCGTAGTTCCTACGAGATTAGTGGTCATTACCAGTGTGCCTTTAAATTGGGAGAGGAACACACGAAGGCTTTGAACTACTTTACTAATTAATGATCCAACAAAAATCACCTAATTAGAATTAGGGCTGAAAAATTATGGTGATCATTTGATAAGTGAAGTTTTGAGCAAAAGCTGTGTATGGCTAGAAGTATGGATTGATAGCAATGTATTTTAGAGGTGGGTAATGGTTTAGTCAAATTCTCATGGATTTGAAAGGAATGTAATTAGAATGTTGGTGATAAGGAGGTCCAAGAGAATTATGTTAATGAACTTCTTAGAATACTTACAGATTGTGAGGATATTTGCATCTCATGGAAATGATATAAAAGGAACCCATTTCTGAGAATGTTCTCAATCACCAGGTGGACAAAGTAAACATTTCTGTGGATATTAGATTTCTTCTTCCGCAAAGTTCTTAATAGGCCTACATTTGCAAAGTTCTTAATAGGTCTACAAACAATGTAGCAATGGACTCAACAACATAGACCTATCCTCATGAAGATTCACCTGGATAACAAGTAGCCAGCTGAGTGCCCAATTTGTCAAGAGCAGAGATCATTGTTGAACCCTCCAGCCCATTCCTCACAGAACCAAACAACCATTTCTGGTGGGTTGATTACATAGAGGTACTACTGATTTGTTCTCAAATAGATCCTTACTCTGGATATAGATTTGCATTCCTTAACTGCAATGTTTTTTTATCAGTATCAGTATTACTATCTATGGAGTAACTGAATGCCTTATTTGTCATTATGGGATCTTACACAACATTCTTACTGAAGAATTCATTTTACTGCAGAATATATGAGCAAAAGGCTGACACACATACAATCAGGTGACTTGATGAAATAGTGAATTAACCTAACAATGACTCAGTCATGACCCTAATTGGAAAACAACAGGTATTATACACACCAGTATAGCACTCTCTGAAAGGATATTTCTCTCTTTCCATTTAGATCCTGAGTTCATCCCCAGTGTTTAAGCAGCATTTTAATCATGGTATGTGTCTACTAAATGTTTCATGAATTTATATCTGAATTAATACTTGAGTAATTTAAAAGAGTATTTATTAAAGTATCTTTAAATTTTCTCATTAGAAAAAATAAGTTGACCAAATAAAGATACATGCATTATTTTAATTATAAAAATGAATTATGTTTCATAAACCCAACTAATTTGAGATATGTAGAAGACAAAGTATTAATTTAATAAGTAAGTAGTGAGCCTAGACATCATGAAACAGACAGCGCAGAAAGTGCATGGAATAAAAAAATATAAGATAAAGTTTCTGACCATGAGTAGTTCACATTCTGGTTAGAGAACTGACAAATAAATACAATATAGATGAATTATGTATGTTTTCTGAAAGTACAATATGAATAAGGATTCATTTTTTTAATTCCTAGGAGACTCGAGAACAACTTCACAAAGCAGTTGATATTTTAGATGGATCTTGATAGATGCATAAGTGAGCAACATAAAGAGAATGAGAAGCGGCCTTGTGAACAAATTATATAAAGATGACATATAAAGAGAAATTATGCAAAAATCATGGTGTAGTTAGAGACAAGTAAGTTTAGTTAAGTGTGTTTGGATAGAGAGAAACACAGGCTAAGACTGAAAAGGCGGATTGGATCAGATAGTAGAAGCTTCTGTAAGTCATGCTAAATAATTTGGGACTTTCCCTGAAGGAAAAATTGGAGGATTTCCAACTGGAAAATCACTTTCCTGCCTGCGTAAAGCATATACTACAGTAGGGAGAAACTGGATAAAGAGAGGGAGACAAGATAGAGAAAAGGAGATAAATCAGAGCAGCATTCAGGGGATATAATTGCACATCTCCTCTCAAGAAATGCAAAGAAAGAAAAATTAAGGCAAAAAAGAACTATATTTCTTTATTAAATCCTTGCATCATGTTCTAAATGAAAGTTTTATTTTTTGTAGTTATTCATCTCAGATTTGATCATTGTAAGGGAGTTATAATCAGTTTGTGTTGGTGTATATTATTCATCAACTATTAATTCTGAAATATTTTGCACAAGTCCTTGAAATCATTAATGTGTAGGTTAAGTGTTTTGTGCTAGTACAGATAATCTGAGGAAAGAAAAAATTTAAAATCCATTGTTTTTAGGTAATAAAAGAAAATGGCAGCTATTTCTGCAGAGTAGATTTCCTTATTGGATTTCCATGATCCCCACTCCTCATGTTCAGGACCTTGTAATCTCCTACCTTTGAGTGTAGGTGAGATCTGTGACTTTCTTGTAGCCAATAGAACATGTCAACAATGCTGGGATGTCATTCTTGTGATTATATTACATTATATGACTGTCTTGATAGATAGCTTACTCTAGAGACCCTTTTTGCTGGCTTAGTAGTGGCCATGTTTGAAAAGACCACATGGCCAGGAACTGTAGGTGGACTCTAGGAACAGAGACAAGCAGTCGCACTGCATTACATTGCATTCAATTGCATTACACTAACCAGTGATAGTCAGCAAGCAGCTAGGGCCCCCAGTCCTACAACTTCAATGGAATGAATTCTGCCTAAGACTAACAGAGCTTGGAAGCAGATTCTTCCCCAGAAGAGCCCTCAAGTGAGAAGAAACTTGGTTAACACCAATTCTAAGTCCATAAGCAGAGGACTCAGCTAACCAGTTCCTGAACTACCGATTCACAAAAACTACGAGGTAATATTGTGTGCTGTATAAAGTCAGTAAGTTTTTGGTGATTTTTTAATGCAGCAATAGAAAATTAATACATCCCTAAATTTAATAACTTGAAATACTTTGTAGATCAATGAAGCCTGAAATGCTTCTTTCTTTATCCTATTCAACTGATTTGAATCGAATGCATTACACAATTACCTGGGTAAAGAAGACAGGAGAGAAGAGAAGGGAGAAGTGCTCAGCAGAGGAAAGATGACAAGATACTAGGAAGGCAGGAGCACAGGGTTAGAAAGCACAGAGAAGGATGATTTAAGTAGGTAAAATTTTGGCAACTATTCATATTTCAAAACTCTAGTTTTATTAACTTGGTATCATTTAAATTTTTAAAAAATCTCTCCTTCTTCTCAGTACTGTGTTCTTAAAGCTGTATCTGTCAAATGAAGACTTGACTAGCTTGGGGGCTTCTTCATTCTCCTGGATACACCAGACCTAGTTCATGAGGACACACTAACAATAAAAATCCCTCCCTATCCAGAAATCCTGGAAGGGGAAAGGGGAACAGGAGTGGATGAGGTCAAAGAGAGAGGGCCTCCCCTGGGTTGAAAGGTGCACTTAGAGCTTGCTCAAATTCTGTTGGGCACTTTGTGAAAACTGGAATGGAACACTTCACACATATGATTTCCCCTTTAATATGGACTAGAGTGGACTCACAGGTATTCTACTATAGACTTATTGTGATTCTAGCAATGGAAGAAATTATATCATTGATGTGAAGACAGTGGCCACTTGAGGTGCTGAAAACAGGGAGAGGGACAAAGAGGTGTAATACAGGGGCATTTTCAGGACTTGGAATTGTCCTGAGTGACACTGAAATGACAGATATGGGTCATTATATATATGGTCATGACCTACAGAATGGAGTTGAAAAGAGAGTAAACTACAATGTAAACTATAATCCATGCATAGTGGCAATGTTCCAAAATGTGTTCATCAATTGCAAATGAACGTACCACACTAATGAAAGAAGTTGTTAATGTGGGGAAGGGAGGGAGGTATGGGGAGTAGGGCATATGGGAATCCCTTATATTTTTTATGTAACATTTTATGTAATCTAAGTATCTTTTAAAAATAGAGAATATATTTAAAAATTTTACAAAAAATCTAAGAGTAAATATTCCTTAAACCAATGCCTATATTTTTCTTACTTCCTTATACTATTCCTTAAGTAACTATTGGCCAAACCTAAATGATCTTTAGTTGGAACAATTTTTTTCCCTATTCTTTACACTCAAAAGTATTTCTAGGTTCTCAGAATAAGAAATTTTTTTTATTGTTGCACAAGGATGTGGAAAAACACAAGGAGAAACAAATTTTACATTAAAAGTCTTATTTTTATCTACATTTGAGCAGTACTTAGAACACAAATGTTTCATAAGTTTCATAATTTCATTTTTATTATGAAAAAGGTTGTCAATCTTTTTGAATGCAGATTTTTAGGAGATAAAGGATATACTGAAAACTGTAGAGTATAAGGTTTAGTTGCAAATACTTACAAATTTTCTAGTCCTGATATTTGTGTATTTTGTCTGGAGAGAAGGAATAGCAGAGTGAAACTCTAAAGTATAGGTACTTGGATGTGAATCTTCATATTATATGTCTTCTCCATTATGTATTTTTTAAAGATTTATTTATTTATTCATTCATCTCTCTCCTTTCCCCCCCATCCCAGTCACCTGTTCTGTCTTTTCACTGCGTCTTCTTCTTTGTCTGTTTCTGTTGTTGTCAGTGGCACGGGAATCCGTGTTTCTTTTTGTTGTGTCATCTTGTTGTGTCAGCTCTCCATGTGGGTGGTGCCATTCCTGGGCAGGCTGCACATTCTTTCATGCTGGATGGCTCTCCTTATGGGGCACACTCCTTGTGCATGGGGCTTCCCTACATGGGGGACAACCCTGCGTGGCATGGCACTCCTTGTGCACATCAGCACTGCACATGGGCCAGCTCCACATGGGTCAAGGAGGCCCAGGGTTTGAACCGCGGAACTCCCATGTGGTAGATGGACATCCTAAAACCCCTGGGCCAAGTCTGCCGCCATCTTCTCCATTATGAAGGCATCTTTTTTAAAGTGCAGAGAGCCGCACAGCTTAGAAGTGAATAGGGTATGTATGCTCTGAAATTATTTGGCTTCAGAGATAAAGTATATACTTTAGTGACCACAGAATGCACACATGGAGTTCCAGGAAGTATGAACAGTCTGATATAATAAGCAAATATATTTTAAAATTTTAAAAAGACCTGTCAAAGCAAACATGTTTATAAAAGTTCTTCCTCAAGGATCTGAACTCCTTTCTGCCAAACAATAAATTCATTCTTCGAGGTTGAAGGTAAAACATATTGAGAAAGTAATTCCTGATAATGCAAGAAAAACATCTCTTATTTCCTTCTTTCTACTTCCTTTGGCATAAGTTTCTTGTTCTTCTAATTCCTCCAGATGAGCTAAAATGTCTTTGATTTTTGTTCTTTCTTTTTTAATGTAGGCATTAATGGCTATGAATTTCCCTCTCAACACTGCTTTTGCTGATTCCCATAGGTTTTGATACATTGTGTTGTCATTTTCATTTTTTCAAGGTAGTTACTGATTTCTTCTGCAATTTCCTCCTTGACCCACTGATTATCTAAGAGTGTGTTGTTTAACAGCCATATCTTCATGCCTAATCTGCTTTTCTCCTTACAATTTCCAGCTGCATTCCACTGTGTTCAGAAACATTAGAAAAAAAATAAAGCAAGAAGCAAAACAGAGAGAGAAAAAGATAGAATGAATTAAAGGCTAGAGAGAAGAATCAAAGAAAAAAAAGGTGAGAGAGAAAATGAAAAAAACAAGAAGAGGTGGAATGGAAGAAAAGCAACAGAAGTCAAAAGACAGAAAAAATGAAGGAAAGAAGATAAAGTAGGTTGAAAAAATAAGGAAAAGAAAAAAAGAAACAAAGAAGGGAAAAAAAAAAACAAGAAACAAAGCAAGAAAAAAAAAATCCAGGAAAAACAGCCTAACTCAGGCTGCTGGTGCTTATCAATTAATCACCCTGCAGCCTGCCCTCCTCAGGTGATGTATCCAGTTTTAGTGAATACAATAAAGGAAAAAGGGGGAAAAATCCAGAAAAACACAAAAAACAAAAACTAACCCATAAAACACAATAGTAGAAACTCAGTTTAGAAGTTCCCTATCATAAAGGGCTAGCTGTATGCCTTATATCTCCCCAGTTTCCTTCTCTTAGGAGGTACAGGGACTCAAAGCAGCGACATTCTGCACACAGGCAGGAATTCTCCCATTACACCAGCCACAACAGTTTTATAGACTAAATAGGCTTTTGAATGCTTATCTGGCTCTTCCTGCCCTTGTTTCCCTTAGGTGAGCTGGACTTCTAACACTTTTCAGGGTAGTTAGGTGTCTGTCTCTCTGACCAAGTTCGTTTCTCTCGGGATGGCTGGGTATGACAGCCTACCTAAGCAGATACCTTCCTTTCTTCTCCCCAGTGCAACCTGAGTACTGGCTTATACCATCCCAAGATTCAAAGAGGGATCAGGTGGTCCATAGAAAGGAAACAACTCTCTACCCCTCACCAAACTCCTCTTCTTCCTCGGAAATGCTCCCTCTCACTAAGCTGGCTGGTGAGAGCCAGGGGATCTACAGAGTGTGGGGTTTACCTGCCCTCAGTTTCCAGTCACATGGAACAAGCAGCTCATAGTTTTCCCTTGGGCTCTTCGACTCTTTATTCAGCTCCCTCCTGAACCTTGCCCTGCAGGATTCTGCTCTGTGGATGCCCAAAGGACCTCACTCAGGTAGGACTTTGCCCCATGTCTACTGTTTTTTTGCAGAAGAGCTAAGCAGTGCCTACCTATATGGATGCCATTTTCCAAGAACCACCATAAGCATCCCCAAAATTTGATAATTGGTTTTTTCACTTCTGCAAAAAAGGTTGTTGGGATTTTTATTGGGATTGCATTGAATCTATAATTCACTTTGGTTAGAACTGACAGCTTAATGATATTTAGACTTCCAATCCATGAATGTCCTTCCATATATTTAAGTCTTCTTCAGTTTCTTTTAGCAATGCTTTGGAGTTTTCTCAGTACAGGTCCTTTATGCCCTCATTTAAGTTTATTCCTAGACATTTATTTTAATTGGTATTATAAATGGATTTTTTTCTAATTTCTCCCTCAGATTGCACATCAGCAGTGTATAGAAACACTACTGATTTTTTAGTATTAATCTTGTATTCCACCATTTTCCTAAACTTGTTTATTAGTTCTAGTAGCTTTGTTGTGGAATTTTCAGGAAATTGTAGATAGTGGATCTTATAATCAGGGAATACTCAAAGTTTTACTTCTTCCTTCCCTATTTTGGTGCCTTTTATTTCTTTATCTAGCCTAATTGCTCTAGCTAGACCCTCTAGCACAACATTGAATAACAATGGTGATAGTGGACATCTTTGTCTTGTTCCTGATCTCAGTGGGAAAGTTTCACTCTTTCATCTTTGAGTACAATGTTAGCTCTAAGTTTTCCATATATGCACTTTACCATTTTGATAAAGCCTCCATCTAGTCCTAGATTTTTTAGTGTTTATTAAGAAAGGGTGCTGTATTTTGTCAAATGCCTATTCATCAATTGAGAGGGTCATGTGACTTATCTTCTTCAATTTATCAATGTCGTTTATTACACAAATTGATATTCTTGTATATCTGGGATAAAACCCACATGATCATGGTGTATAAATCTTTTAATGTGCTTTTGGTTTCTGTTTACAGAAATTTTATTGAGGATTTTTGCATTTTTTTCATTAGAGTTATTGCTTATTAATATTTTTTTTGTAGTATCTTTACCTGGTTTTGGTTTTAGGGTGATATTGGCTTCATAGAATCAGTTCGGTAGTGTCCTTTCCTGGTCATTTTTTTGGAAGAGCCTGAGCAAGATTGGTACTACACCATCTTTGAATGACTGGTAGAATCACCTGTGAAGCCATCTGGTCTTGGGCTTTTCATCTTTTGGAGGTTTTTGATAACTTTCAATCTCATCACCTGTGATTGGTTTCTTGGGATCTTCTATTTCTTCTAGGGTCTATATAGGTGGTTTGTGTCTTTCTAGGAATTTTTCCATATCCACCACTTTATCTAGTTTTTTGGTATACAGGTGTTCATAGTATCCTCTTAGGATCACTCTCATTTGTGCAGAGTCAGTGGTAATGCCTGCCCTCTCATTTCAATTTTATTTATTTGCACCCTCTCTTTCTTTGTCAGTCCAGCCAAGGGTTTATTGATTTTGGTGGTCATCTCAAAGAATCAGGTTTTGGTGGTGTTTATACTCTTAATTGTTTTCCTTTTTGTATGTGCATTATTTCTTTTATTTCTGCACTGATCTTCATTTCTTTCCTTCAGCTTGGTTGAGTTAGCTATTCTTTTTCTAGTTCCTCCAGATGTGCAATTAGATCAATTTTAGATCTTTCTTCTTGTTTCATGTAAGCATTGAGGGCTATAATTTTGCCTCTCAGCACTGCCTTTGCCATGTCCCATAGGGTTTTTAATGTTGTGTTCTCATTTTCAATCATGTCAAAATATTTGCTGAATTCTCCTGAAATTTCTTTTTTGACCTACTGATTGTTTAAATGTGTGTTGTTTAATCTCTATATATCTATGAATTTTGCCTTTCTCCATCCATTATTGTTTTCCAGCTTCATTCTATTATGATCAGAGAAAGTGTTTTGTATAATTTCAATGTTTTTAAATTTATTGAGACTTGTCTTGTGACCCAACATATAGTGTGTCTTGGGGAAGGGTCCATGAACACTTGACAAGAATGTATATTCTGCTGTTTGGAGATGCAATATTCCTCATATGTCTATTAGGTTTAGTCTATTTATCATATTATTTGATTCCTCTGTTTCTTTGTTTATCCTCTGTCCAGATGTTCTATGTAATACCAAGATTGCTGTGCTGAAGATTCCAACTACTACTGTAGAGATATGTTTCTCCCCTCAGTTTTGCCACTGTGTGCTTCATGTATCTTGGGGCACTATTTGCATGGAATAGCTTCTCCCAACCTTACACTTTAAACCTGGCGGTGTCCTTATGTCTGAGGTGTCTTGTAGACAACATATATAGATGGCTCATCATTTTTAATCCATTCAATCAGTCTATATCTTTTGATTTGGGAGTTCAAACCATTGAGTGCGATGAGGGTGCTGCAATGATGAGGGAGATTGTTGGAATGGGAGGAGTGGGGTGGGGGGTGAGGGGTATACAGGAATCTCATATTTTTTAGTGTAACATTTTTTTGTGTGATGTATATCTTCAAAAAATTACAATTTACAAAAATGATGTGATGGGGAGTGGATTATATGGACCCGCTTATGGTTTTTTTATGTTTTTTAATGTAACATTTCTTGTGATCTATTAATTTAAAAAATTTTTTTAAACTAAATAAAAAAACATTCAATGTTATTACTATAAAGGCATTTCTTAATCTATTTTGTCTTTGGCTCTCTGTTGTTATGTATTATTCTAATATCTGTCTTATCCTTTAGTTTACTCTTCCTAATAATCTTCATTTCTGAACTCCTCTCCAAATCTCTCACCCTTGTTTTCTCCTTTCAGGCTGCAGCACTCCCTGTAGTATCTCTTGTAATTCTCTTCTTTTTAACAGTTCTATTAGATTGTGAAGACTTAGAATTCTCCCTCATTTTTGAAGGACAATTTTGCCAGATACAGAATTCTTGGCTGGCAGTTTTTCTCTTTCAGTAAATTAAATACATCATACCAGTTTATTCTCTGCTCTATGCTTTCTGATAAGAAGACAACACTTAATCCTATTGATTTTCCCTTTCATGTGATGCTTTGATTTCCTCTTGCCGGTTTCAGAACCCTCTCTTTATCTCTTCTATTTGTCATTCTGAATAGTATATGTCTCAGGGCATGTCTATTGACATATATTTTCTTTGTGTTGCATCAACCCTCTTGGATATTAATATTTATGTCTTTCCTAAGAGTTGGGAAGTTTTTATTCATTATTTCCTCAAATATTCTTTCTGCCCCTTTTCCATACTATTCTCATTCTGGGATATCAATAACACAAATGTTTGTGTGTTTCACATTGTCATTCAATACCCTGAGATTCTTCTCTTTCTTTTCTCCTGTCATATCCAGGTCAGATGTCTGCCTTTGAAATCACTAATTCTGTCTGGAAACAATTCATATCAGCTCTTATATGACTCTAAAGTATTTTTATTCTCATCCACCATGTCTTTTATTCATATAACATCTCTTACTTTTCTTTGCAAGCTTTCCAATTGTTCTTTATGGTCACCAAGTGTCCTCTCAATATCCTTTAGTCACATTTTCTTTATATTCTTTGAAGTGATTTAGGAGAGTTGTGTGATTATCACTGAATAATTGCCTTAAATCCCATGTCTCTTCAGGAGATTTGGTTTGTTCCTTTGGCAGGCCATCTCTTCCTTTCTCCTAGTGTAGCTTATAATTTTTTGATGTCTAGGCATAAGAATTGGTGAATTTACTCTGATGGCCAATTTCTGTTTCCTTTTTTTTTTTTTTTTTTAATCACAGCTCTTGATATTTGGTTCAACTTATTCTAGGTCTGTATAAATGACTGGTATCAAAGTCGGGCCAAGATTGTCTTGGTTTTGAAGAGCCACACAATAACCAAAGTGATACTGAATTTCCATCCTGGAGAATTATGCTATATTCTCTAATGGAACAGTAAGAATCCCTTGAGTGCAAGTGCCTAGTGAAGGAAGACAGACCATTACTCCAGGCCCTTGACATTGATGATTGTCCTTATGAACCTTTACTTGGGAAGTTCAAAGTGAGCCTAGTATTACATATTATCTAAGAGTTGCCTCCTGAAAGCCTCCTTATTGCTCAAATGTAGCCACTCTCTAAGCCAAACTCAGTGTATAAATGCACTACCATCTCCATAGCATGGGGCATACTCCCAGGGATGGGTCTCCCTGGCATTGAGGGATTATTAACAAGTGCTGACTAGAGATGCATCTGAAAAAAGACCTTGACCAAAAGAGGAAATGGAAATACAAGTGAGTTTTTATGGCTAAGAGATTTCAAGGTGTGTCGAGAGTTCATTCCAGAGGTTACACTTATGCAGGTCTCAGCAGGATCTCATTGACTGCCATAGTAAAGAGTGCCTCAACAGTAGTGCTCCTGAGGGCTCTAGAGACAACCAGACACTACAAGCAGGGCATACATCCCAGAAATTCAGCTTCCTGTCAGTGGGCCGTACTTTGGAATTTATCCTTCCAAATGTAACAGACTTAGTCTCATTTATACTTCCCCTGCACATGGCTCCTCTGTCCCTTTTATTTGAACCTATAATTAGCACTATACTTGATAAATAAATGTTCCAGACACTTAAATCTTTGGTCCATTCATGTGTCAAATGACCACTGAAATTTAGCAGAGTTGCAACACCTACTCTCCAGTTCTTTGGCCTCATCCTGGACAACTAATAAGGAGATGATGATGGACAACACCCATCCCAAGGAACAGACAGTGTTTGCATCTGCAAATAATATAATTTCATCCACCTGCCCCATGGGATTTAAAGACCCTCTCAATTAGAAACAGAGTAGGCCTTACCATCTTAAATCAACAAGACAAGGGAATGAGCAATGGAGTAAATTGGACTTATTATTGTACTATAGACATTATTATTCTAGCAATGGAAGAACTTTTACCATTGATATAAATGCAGTGGCCACCCAAGGTTCTGAGGAGAGGGAGAGGGAAGAATAAGTGCAATATGGGAACATTTTCAGGACATCAGACTTGTTCTGCAAGACACAATGAGGGATAAGGTCAGTTACATATTTTGTCATTTCATACAAAATTTTGTGGGACAGAGTGTAACCTACAAAGTAAACCATAGTCCACATTTAGTAGCATTGCTTCAATATGTGTTCATTAATTTTAACCAATGTACCGCACTAATGAAGAATGTGTTAAAGTGGGAAAGTGTGGGAGGAGGAGGGAGCGTAGCATATAAGAATATCCTATATTTTTATGTAGCATTTATGTAATCTAAAGCTTCTTTAAAAATAAGAAAAATAGTTTAAAATATCAGGCCAAGGACTCACTAGTGGGGCACAGATTTTGTACCAGAGGTAAGAATACAGAAAGGACCAAGAAAAATTTTGTCCATGCAGTTTCCAGACCAGGCCACAGATGGAACTCATCAGTGCATTTTTCCTTAGAGGTACATCAGTCTGGGCTCTCCTGTGTTCCTGTCTTGACTCTCCAGAAAGAGATTCAAAGCAGGCTCTGCTGGCTGAAGAAGAAAAGCCCCTCTGACTCCCAATCCCTTCTCCCTTGAAACAGCTGACAGAGATGAAGATGTCTTTTCCCACGTGGAGGCAGCAAGCCAGGTATTTTACCCCAGCTTAATATTTTGGGGTAGTATTTGAAAAGCGCTGCTCGGCCACTGCATAAGAGCCCAGTAACTCATGTTTTTTGTCTTGGCTTCTTTGTTTCTCTGGCCCTCCCTCTCCTGGGAGTTGGGTAACTCTGCCCTGGTCTGTTAACCCCCAAATCAGATTTCTTGTACAGTTTTTGGCTCTTTTTCCATTGTTTTCATAAGGTAATTGAGCTCTGCTTGTTAGTCCATCACCATCTTCCCATAATCCCCATGATGGGGATTTTAACAGATTCTCGAGCACCAACCAGCAGTACCTTCATTTCTTTCTCTTTTTTCTATGCATTCTTTTGAAATTGTGGTTGATCATCTGGCTCCATTCCACTGTTGCCCTGTCTTCAGCACTCAACCTGCAGCCTATGGTAGTGGTGGGAGAAGTGATCGAGCTGGGCACACTGACACACAACAGCAACTGTGACCCCAGCAACAGAGACAGTATCTCCTGCTGGGGGACAGCCTTCTCTGTCCATTCCTGGAGCACCCAAGGTCATTTTTTAAAAGTCTTTTGCTGGTATGTCCAAAATCTGGTCCTCTTTGTTTACGTTTTCTGGATATTTACCTTGTCTTTTTTTATGGGTTACATTTCATATTTCTTTGTCTTGTGTTCATATGTTGCACCCTGAATATTGTAATATTTTATAGTGTTAATTCTGTGATTTATTCTCTGAGATGTCTCTTCCTAAAGTTTGTATCCAGCTGGTGAAATCTCGGGGATTTCCTTGAGTATCAGGAGCTAACAAAAACAAGAAAACCAATGCAAACAGCATTTCAAATTGTCTCTACTTTGGCAGGTGTTCTCCTTTAGAGCTAACTCCTTTCATCAAGAAGATCAACCTGAAGTGCTTGGAAAGCATATTGTTCTCTGCATCTTATCTTTCTTATCCTAACTTTAGAGCAAATGTGTGCTTCTTGTCTTGGGTTTGTGCTTGCTTTTGGCCTTAGTGTTACTCCATTTACAGGAATTTTAATCCTGTTGCCTCCTGCTGGGGGTTGTTTTATGACTCCATGCAGGTAATCCTTTGATCCAGACTTCTAAGACTTATTTCCTACCGTGCTTTAGATGATTCTCTGCCTGTAGGAAAATTTGTTTGCTGAGACAAGTTTCCTGATTCAGTACTTCAGGCTTCACTCTCATAGATGGGCAGTGACATATAGGTATCCCATTATTTCAGAGGTTACTCTGCTCCCTCTGGAACAGAGCCAGAGACCCACAATGGAAGTGCAGGCTAGCTCCACAGCCTGGCAATGTGGTGGGGGAGAGGAGTTAGCCAGGAGTTTCATCTACTGTTTTTCAGGGCACATTTTGTTGATTCATTAGTTGGTCAAATACTGCAACTTCTTAACATTTTTCTGGAGTTTTGGGGAAGATGTCACTTCCAATTTTTGCTAGTTGTTCAAAGATCTGTGAAGGAATGGCATCTTGAAGTGTATACACTTCCATCTTGGTTGACCGGAAGTCTAAAGTAGGTGACTTTTGAAACACTTCATGTATCTCAAATTTATCAAATGATTGGTGAGTAGAAATATAGAGAAGGTATATGAATAGAACTATATTTGAGAAATGTGTGCAGAGAGTCTCATTTACCCCCAAAAGGGAGAGGAGAGCATCCATGGAACCCCTTTAAGAACTTGATCCTTTGGCTAATATTAGGGGTATGGTGGGATGGAAGAGCATATATAAGTTGATTATACCTTGTGATAGCCTTGAACTTCAAGGATTTACCCAGGCCCAGTATGAAAAAAAAAAGTTGTGAAGCTTCCTTAAGTTTCATCCCAGGCAAGAGAAAAGATTATTTCCATTAAATAAATTTTGAGGGATAGTGGTAGACAAATTAATGGGCTTCAGTGATTTCTTCAATGTTCTTGTTACCAATACATTTATAATCCAAGTGTGATCAAACATATAAGGGGTAACACAATATCATCTTTCATGTTAAAATATTATGAAGAAGCTTGAAGAATGTGACTCACTCTTATTCAAATAGGTTGTGACCTCAATATTTGAGGGGTTTTAATTTTTATTTGAGATTCCAAAGATAAGAACACATACTGATACGATGAAGCTTGTGGGAGACTTAATTTGACTTAATGTAAGGAATAACTTCCAAAGACGTGAAAAGTCTGAAATGAAAAGTGATTGCCTGGGAGGTAATAGGCTTCTCATCCAAGAAACTTTATTTTATTTATTTTTTAATTGTATTTTTTGAAGATAGATAGATCGCAAAAAAGTTTACATTAAAAAACATAAAGAGGTTCCCATATACCCCACTCCCACCCCACCCCACACCTCCCACTTCAACAACCTCTTTCATCACTTCGGCATATTCATTGTATTTGGTGAATACATTTTGGAGCACCACATGGATAAGAGTTTACATTGTAGTTTATACTCTCCCCCAGCCCATTCCGTGGGTTATGGCAGGAGATATAATGTCCAGCACCTGTCCCTGCAATATCATTTAGGACAACTCCAAGTCCCAGAAATGTCCCCACATTACCATTTCTTCTTCCCTCTCCCTGCCCTCAGCAACTCCTGTGGCCACTTTTTCCACATCAATGTTACAGTTTCTTCCATTACTAGTCACAATAGTTCTATAGTAGAATACCTGTAAGTCTACTTTAATCCATATTTTATTCCTCCATCCTGTGGACCCTGGGTTGGTGATGTCCACTCCACCTACAAATCAAGAGGGGGCTTAGATTCCACATGGAAGATATACACAATTCTCCTGCTTGTGGTGGTACATTCTTGGTTCCCTGGTGTGGTGGTTGACCATCTTCACCTTCCTCTTAGCTGACCTGGGTAAGACCAACAAACTGGAGAGTAGGAAGTGCAACTCTGCTGAGGCTCAGGGTCCACCTGACACATGGCCAGTCCAGAGATTCAAGTATCCTGAGTATAAACCAACCCCAGCACCAACCACAGGTTCAGTAAAAGTGACAGAAGAGGCATGTGTAGCAAGGTCACATCTGAGTCTAATTCCATCATACTCAGGAACACAAATTCCAAAGCAGGGCCCATTGACAAGGCACTGAACTCCACAGCCATCTGCCATGACTGTAGAACCTTTGTGTCTCTGTAGCCCTCAGGAGCACCACTACCTGGGGTTATATCTACTTTGGCTGTCTCTGGGATCATGCTGAGGCAGGAGCAAGCACGACCCCTCTGGTGACCTCCTGACTCATTTTTGAAGACTCTTAGCCATATAAACTCATTTGACTTTACCATTTCCCCCTTTTATTCAAGGTCTTTTTCTAGGTGCATAACCAGTTAGTGCTTGCATAACCAGTTAGTGCTCCCGGTGCCAGGGAGGCTCATCCCTGGGAGTCATGCCCCATGCAGGGGGGAAGGTAATGCATTTACATGCTGAGTTTGGCTTAGAGAGTGGCCACATTTGAGCAACATGGAGGCTGTGAAGAGGTAATTCTTAGGCACACTGCAGCTCTAGGCCTAGTTCAAATTTCAGGCACACAATTTTATAAACATAGTCATCAGTATCAAGGGCTAAGGGCTCATCATTGGACCATCATTCTTCACTTGGTCTTTGCCCTTGTACTCAGGGAATTCTTGCTGTTCCTTTGGGAAAGGTGATAGAGCTCCGCTGGCTAGGAACTCCTTACTCCTTCAGTTGTCATTTATAACTATATCCACTATGAAAATACCTAGTGAATTTCTGAACATACATACTCTGGAGAACTCTCTCCCAACCATGTGTCCCCTTCAATAACACCTCTCACCAGTGTTCCTCCCCTGCCATAGTTAAACCCTTGTGTGGTCCAAAACTTCTTCAAAAATGGTATACTAATATACTAGTATACTAATATACTGCCAAATTCAATTAGTAGTAAAATGAAATAGTAGTGATAACTTTAAAGATTATAAATAGAATACATACTAATTTAGAAAAACTAAAAGTAAAAAATGAACTGGGGTATTAAAAAATGAAAAATATCATAAAACTTTGTTTTTGATGTTTTGCCTTTCATCATTGCAAAAGGTGTTGCCCTGTATGTACAGTGGCAAGGCAATTTCTTTCATTCCTTCCTCAGTGTCTATATTCTTTTTTAAAAAAAAGTTTTAATTTTGTCTTCAAAAGAGTTTTAGAATCACAGTAAAGTCAAATATACAATACAGGAGACTCCCATATATCCAACCTCAAACCCTTTCCCCATTTCCCAGTAATGACCTTTTTACATGTTCATGTTATATTTTCTATAGCTGATGTACAGGTATTGAAACACAGCTACCAAACATGGTTTCATTTTGGTTTATATTTTAGACTGTACAATTTTCTAAATTTTAGGTACATTATGGTTTACATTTTAGCCTACAGACTTTTGTACATTTTTGGTGAATTTTAACATGATGTTCTCAAACACAGGGAATTGTGTCTTCTGAGAGAATTGGTGGCTCCTGGTGGGGGACGACAGTCTAGTGTGTCAAGCCTTCAGCATTGTTGTGAGTATCTGTGAATCTGGTCCTTCAAACAGTGAAGCCTGGTTGTCACTGTGGGCCCTGGGGGGAGGGGGAGAGAGGAATAGAATAGATGGAAGCGGGGCACGTGGGGGGCAATGGAAGCGTTCCACAAGATCATGCAATGAGGGATATAGGACATGTTAAATTTCACTAAGAGACTTTAAATAGGAGCTGTGAAGCCACCAATGGATCCTGGTGCAGAGTAGGTCTCTGAATTAAGTAAAGACCTCAGATGTTGCTTCTAAATTTAATATAGTGTCCAAGATTTTCTAGACTTTCCTTCCTATTCTTTTCTTAAGACCACTGTGCTGCATTTAAGGTAGCCATTAATAGAGGTTCTAATGGGAGGATTAGGGAAGAACAGGTGGAATACAGGGCATTTTTAAGTCATTGGAATTGCTCTGCATGATACTGCAATGATGTATACAGACCATTACACATTTTTTCAAAACCTACAAATTGTACAGTGCAAAGGGTAAACCATGGTTAGTTGCAATGCTTCAATGTTTGTTCAACTGTAGCAAATGTACCACAGAATGTAGGGTGTTATTAATAAGGAAAATTGTGAAAGGGGTAAATATGAATCACTTACATTTTCATGGTAAGATTTCAAGAAAAAAAATCCCATTTACAATAGTAAGTAAAAGAATCAAATATCAAAGAATAAATTTAACTAAAGAAGTAAACGATTAATACACAGAAAACTACACAACACTGTTAAAGGAAATTAAAAGAGATTTAAATAAATGGATTATCCTGTACATAGATGGAAAGACTTAACATCATTAAGATGTCTATCCTACCCAAAATGATCTACAGATTTAATGCAATCCCAGTGAAAATAAACTCAGCATTTTTACTGTACTGTAAAAATTAACAGTGAAATTTATTTGGAAGGGCAAGAGGCCCCAAATAGCCAAAGACATACTGAAAAAGGAAAATGAAATTGGAGGAATCACACTACCTGACTTAAAACATGCTACAGAGAACAAAACATGGTCTTGGCACAAGGATACACATACCAACCAATGCAACCAAAGTGAGAATTCTGATATAGATCCATGCATATACAGTCATGTGATATTCAACAAGGCCACCAAGCCTACTCAACTGGGAGAGAATGGCCTCTTGAACAAAAGGTGGGCTTTGGGTGGGAGGCTCTTTGTCTCTTCAGAGATAACCTTAACCTAGGCTGTCTGTCCTGACTTGTGGGTGTGGGATGATGGGGGGCTGCAGTACTGCCCTTGGTGACCATGGCAATGACCCCAGTCACAGGAAACAGTTTATCAATGCAAACTCTATAGACTTTGAATATTCAGGGGAAATGCAAACCAAATGTGCTAAAAGCTTATCTAGAATGTATGAAGTCCATGCTAAAAGCTTACCTAGGATGTGAAAGATATTTGCTAATTCAAGCCTATTGAGAACTGAAACAAAAGAACCATTTGGCCTTTCCTCTCTGTATAAAAGGGAATCAAAAATCTTGCTTGGGGCTCGGGTTTGAAACAGAAAGCTCCCGAGTCTGGCCGGCCATCAATAAACCATTTTTCCTTCTCAAAATCATTCCTGAGTTCTGGCCTCCCTATGCGCAAATAATTGAACCTCTCTCAAATTCTACAACAAGAGAACTGGATATTCATATCCAAAAGAATGAGAGGACAACACCATCTCTCACCTCATATAAAAATCAACTCAAGATGCATCAAAGACCTAATATAAGAGCCAAGATCGTAAAGATCATAAAAACCTTGGAAGGTAATGTAGGTAAGCATCTTCAGGACCTCATAATTGGAAATGGTTTCATGAATTTCACACACAATGAACAATGAAAGAAAAAATTCATAAATGGGACTGTAGCAGTTTGATATGTTTATGAATTCCAACAATAGATATTGGATTATGCTTTTAATTTGATCTGTACCTGGGCATAATTGAGTTATGATTAGGGTGGGTGGGGACTCACAGATAAAAGGCATGGCAAAGAACAGAGTTGAGGGCTCCTGAAGTTGAAGTTTTGATACAGAATTTAATGCTAAAGACTTAAGCTGGAGCTCCGGGAAGTCAGCACACAGAGGAAAGAGAAGCCAGCCCCAGGAAGAAAGTAATCTTGAACTCAGAGAGTAAAGCAAGCCCAGGAACATAGGAACCCAGGAAGCCTGAACCCTCACAGACACTGGCAGCCATTTTGCTCCAAGTAGACTTTGGAGAGGGAAGTAACTTAAGCTTTATAGCCTGGTATCTGTAAACTCCTACCCCAAATAAATACCCTTTATAAAAACCAACCAGTTTCTGGTATTTTACATCAGCACTCCTTTGACTGACTAATATAGGGACCTCATCATAATTAAAACCTTATGCACCTCATACCAGTTTGTCAAGAAAGTGAAAAGACAGGCTATCCAATGGGAGAAAATATTTGGTCACGACATATCTGATAGGAATCGAATATCCAGCATATATAAAAAATACTGTATCTTGAAAATAAAAAGACAACCCATTTAACACATGAGCAAGTGATTTGAACAGACACTTCAACAAAGAAGAAATACAAATGTCTAAAAAGCACATGAAAAGATGCTCAACATCACTAGCTATTAGCAAAATTCAATTCAAAATGACAATGAGATATTATCTCACACTATTAGACTGGCAGCCATTTTAAGAAAAGACAACTACAAGTGTTGGAAAGGATGTGAAGAATGGGAACCCTCATTCACTGCTGGTGGGAATGTAGAATGGTCAAGCCATTGTGGAGGACAATTTAGTGTTTCCTCAAAAAACTAACTATAGATCTGCCATATGTTCCAGCAATTCCACTGTTGGGTATATACCCAGAAGAACTGAAAGCAACAATATGAACAGATAGATGCATACCAATGTTCAATGCAGCATTATTCAGTATTGTTAAAAGTTGGAATCAACCCAAATGCCCAAAAACAGATGAATAGATAAACAAAATGTGGTATATATATCAATGGAATATTACTAAGTGGAAAGAAGGAATACAGTCCTAACACATGGGATATCGTGGATGAATCTTGAGGACCTTATGTTGAGTGAAGTAAAGCAGGCATTGAAGGAGAAATATTACATGACCTCACTGATATGAATTAAGCATATCAAGCAGACTCAGAAAGTTAGAGTCTGGAAGATATGTTTACAGGAAGAAGAAAGTGAGAAGGTGCGAGCCAATGCCCATATGGGTGAAATCTATGATAAGGTAGAAGTGAGTAGTTGTGAAGTGAAGGGTTATGACTGTGGTGTAGTGATATCACTAGGTTGGGTGATGCAAGTTTGACAGGGGGTAGGATGGGGAGGGTGGTTTGGATGGTTCATGAAACTGCAGGGAGATTTGGGGTGAGGAAGCAGGTGAACACTGGGGGTTGGCAGGTATGTGGTTGAAACTACAACGTTAGGAAAGCTCTTTCAGCAATATGGCAAGGATGGGTCACTGGTTTAGGTTGTTGGATGGGGGGCATTCAGGACATGGCACACCTGGAGCAGTATTCTAGAGAATGTGTGTGTGATCATTTTTTCCTACTGTGTTGTATCAGTGGTTGGAAGACCCACATAATAAGCAGGAAGGAGTTGGACTCCCATCCTGGGGAGACTGATATGTTCTCAAATAGAGGGGTAGGTGTCTCTCAAGAGCACGGGCAGTTCTTAATAGGGGAGGACAGATCAGTGTGTCAAGCCCTCAGTGTTGTTGCAATTAACTATAAATCGTGTCCTTTGATGAGTGAAGCATGGCGGTTGCTGTGGGCCCTGAGGGAGGGAGAGGGAGGAATAGAATACAAGGAAAGGAGGTATTTAGGTGGCAATGGAAGGGTTCTGCATGACCCTTCCATAAAAGGCATTATTTTCTAATCTTTTATCAGCCTCGAACCATTAAATTGTAGTACACAACTGATCCACCAAATTTAAATAAATTTTTAGTCTTCATCAAACTTTTCAATAATAGAAAGTACCTTTACATGAAAAATAACTGTTTCTTGTCAGTGAAAGGAATAATATTGCTTATTGTCTTTCTCCAAGGTATTTCTACCTAGTTTTAAGAACAAAATTTTTGGGAAATGGACTTGGCCCAGTGGTTAGGGCGTCTGTCTACCACATGGGAGGTCTGCGGTTCAAACCCCCGGCCTCCTTGACCCATGTGGAGCTGGCCCATGCGCAGTGCTGATGCACGCAAGGAGTGCCCTGCCACACAGGGGTGTCCCCCGCGTAGGGGAGCCCCACGCTCAAGGAGTGCGCCCCAGAAGGAGAGCTGCCCAGCGCGAAAGAAAGTGCAGCCTGCCCAGGAATGGCGCCGCCCACACTTCCCGTGCTGACCACAACAGAAGCGGACAAAAGAAACGACACAGCAAATAGACACAGAACAGACAACCAGGGGAGGGGGGAATTAAATAAATAAATAAATCTTAAAAAAAAAAGAACAAAATTTTGAACTAAACTTCTAGGTCCTGACCTAAAGCTTTCTCTTTGCATAGTTACTGCTAAATTTGAGACTCCTAACTTAAAACTACAGATTGTCAGGAATGGCCATTGTTAGAGGTTCCCTCTCACTGGGTTTGCAATAATTAGCAAGCTATGACTCAGTTCCCCCTGACATGCACTGAGGAAAGAAAAGCACCTGTCCATAAGCCTATGTGTCTGAAAGCATGGCATTTCTCCAAAGGTTGAACAAAGAAACCACATCATAATGGTAATAAAGGGAGATAGAGACCTTCACTCCCTCCAGATCAAAGTGCCCCCTGCTCCTCCCTAACATAACTCCCTAACTTAGTACCCACTAGTCATACAAGAGAAAAGTTTTCAACTCTAGGGCTTCCTATTGGCCCCTGCACCACACTTGGACCCTCGACCCTTTCCCACCAACTATCATTTCCCCACCTAGGAATGTACTGCATAAATTCAAACACAGATTCCTGTGCTGCTTAGCCATAAAAATAGAAAAGAAGATAGATGTGGGTCTCTTTTAGAGGTTTAGATTTAAAATGCTAATTTTGTTTATTACGGTGTTCAACAATGGCAATTCCTAGTTTTCCTGTTTACCAATGATCCAACAGAAATTAATGGGATATGCCAAACCCCTGTCCCCACCATCACTGTAAGAAGACAGTATAATGTATTTTGAAATAAATGATTAAAAGTGTAATTTACCCATAGATCAAACAAATGATAAGTCTTTTGCAGCTTTGTCCTGACCTATTCTGGCTAAGCAGCCATTCAAAATCCAAATGACTACAAAAGCCCACTCAATGTATTTTTATAAGACTTTAACATAATTTTGCAAATCCATGAGTTTGAATCAACTGGCAGAGATGATTAGGTATCAAATTTTTTTTAAGATTTAGTTATTTATTTCTCCCCCCTTCCTCCCCACCCAGTTGTCAGAGGAATATGCCAGACCCCTCGCAGAATATAGCTTGAGTATGGCTAAAATTATATCTCAGATATGGAAATGCATCCCTTTATGGAAAAAAAATATGTATAGTGAATGTACTTTTTATGATAGAGAAAATCTGTTTTTATATACTATTATCTATACCTAATATTTTTCCTTGAAACAATGTTTTTAAGAATCAAATTATTCCTCAAAAAATCCTTAATAACTGTAACTATATATTAATCATGTTCATTTCCCTAGGAAGAGCTTGATATATATTGGGTACCAATTTTTTTTAACTGAGTAGTTAAGTTCCATTAAGGCCATAAAAATTATGCTTGGTATATTTGTCAATTAATTCAATATATACAAAAAACAATCATTAATATTGGCAATTAAAACACTCACTCATGGGAAACAGATATGGCTCAGCCGGGCTCCCATCTACCACACAGGAGGTCCAGGGTTTGATGCCCAGGGTCTCCTGGTAAGGGAAAGCTGGCCCACATGGCAAACTGGCCCACACAGAGTGCCAGCACATGCAGGAATGCCATGCCACTCAGGAGTGCCCCCTGCATGGGAATGCCATCCTGTGTGGGAAAGTCACCCCCCACAGGATTGCTGACCAATATGGAGAGCTGATGCAGCAAGATGACACAACAAGAGACAAAGAGGAAAGAAAATAAGATGCAGCAGAGCCAGGAGTTGAGGTGGCACAAGAGAGAACTCGCCTCTCCCTCTCCTACTATGGAAGGTCCCAGGATTGGTTCCTGGAGCTGCCTAATGAGAACACAAGCAGGCACAGAAAAACACACTGCAAGTGGACACAGAAAGTTGACAATGGGGGAATGGGGGGTGGGAGAAATAAAATAAATAAAATAAATCTTAAAAAAAACCTCATTCATTAAATAAGATATGCTGGTAAAAGAAATTGTCAGTGTCTGGTACAGTTAACACACAATGTGAACTATAATCAAGGTGACCATACATCTTGAATTGCCTAGATTGATATGGTTCATACCTGCTACAATTATTAATAGCTATTCCTTTCTTTTGAAATGTGCCCCAATTTGGATGATAACATGTATTCATCCAAAGTGCCATTAATGTGTTATTCTTATTCATTTTTTATTTGATTATTTCTTTATATCAACAAATCGTTTATATGTAAATATACATATATAATTTTTTCTCATATGTAATATATGTATATAGTAATTTATATGTAAATATATCTATATATGCACTATGTAAATATACATAATGATTTGTATAAATATGCATATATATGTAAATACACGATATAATAATGTAAATACATGTGTATAATTTAATTTTTCTGACTAGAGTCCAATATAACTAATTTTCATTAAATTATTTTCAAATACTTTTTCCAACATTTTAAATTTCACATTAAACATTTTAGAACTGCACTGAGTCAAATAAGGGTATCAGAAATCCTAAACTAATAATCTTCCTTTCTCAAAAGGGCACAGTCAGTATCAGCATTAATGGATTCATACATAAAGATCATCTACTTATTTTGTGCATAATTTGAGTTGATATATGAGCTTGTTTATGAAATAGAAAATATCTGAAAGCAAACAGGCCGGAGAGAGGAGAAAAAAACCTACTTTGTCTATATTGCTCTGACAATTCAGTTCGGACAACAATATTTTCTAAATGTACCCTACTCAGAACTGGATATGAACCTCCAGTTCATAGTCTAGACATTAATGCTTTCATAATATTTAAGACTCCTTGTAACATGCTTGAAGCTTTAAGTAAAAATCTTAAACAGATAATTAGCAAAGAATGCAATAAAAGCTGCAATTGAACTTTATCCTACAAACCATCAAGTTGCTGTTAAATGAAATTTCTTTGAAATGTAGATCAGTTGAACTAGATTAGTGAATTTTAGCTCCTGCCAAAATCATAACAAAATACAAATACAATTGTTCATTGGTCTTATCGTCATGCTTCCATCTGCTGCCTTATTTACTTTTCCTATTTACTCAGCAGATCTAAATAAGGCACATCAAGAAAGGCTTACAACACAATGGCCTCTTAAGCTTTACATCCAGGTATTTGAAACTGAAGCCAGGAAAGGGCTGCCATCAAAAACATACCTCAAATGAACTTCCACATCAGAGAAGGTTTGGTATTTAACACTGCTGTGAAAAGAAAGAGCTACATATCAGAATGGCCTATGAAAGAAAATGCCTACAAATCTTGAAGAGATTAGATTAGCACCTCTGAGAATATCCCAATAAAAATGACGCCTGATACCTTGAAGAGTTAACTCCAACCATTGCAAATATAATGTACTGTGTCAAAGCAGGGAAATCATTTGACAAGGTGAACAGGTCAGGAAAGAATTTTTAAAATTTCCCCCAAAGCTAGAAAATATCTTTACTCCTGCTCACAATAAATCCTTGTCAGAATAAACACATTTCAACATAATTAACAGATTAGCAGATTTGTAAAATTACTTTCTTTGTAAAGGCATTCTGCACTACATTTTAGAAAGGAAAATTAGGAACAACTTCACAGTATAAACTAATGTAAACTAAAAAGACAGCATGTAATATTTGTTCATCAATTCTAACATTTCCCTTTTCTTCCCCAAAGCAATCTATGGCAACAGAGTAAAAGCTTCAGTCATTTTCAAAATCCTGGGATGCCATTTTTATTATATGCCACAGTCCTCTTTAAGAATACAGTAAATAAGGGGAAATTTTCCTTATATCTTCTCTTTCCCTTTTCTCTGTTTTCCCACTTTTATTTCTAATATGCCAAAGTTAAGCAAGAAATGATTCACTAAATTACTGTGAAAGTTCCCAGCAAACTACACTTGTATTATTATTTGACAATTTATTTCCCATAAGCAGTAAAGTCTATAAACCAATGATACCCTTTTGTTTTTAATTAAAAAAAAAAAAGCATTTCAATCATTTATATTGTTCTATAGCAAGGGAAGATCCCACAAGCATGTTCTGTTCTGTGGATCAATCAGCTCCAAATCAGAGAAGACACTTTGTCTACTACAGTGACGGGAAATCCTGCTGCAGGCTCGCCAGATGATGAAAACTGAGGCTTGTGATGTTGGGGACCCACATGGCATTTGGTAGCTTCTGGGCATGTCAAACTTCACAACTACCCTACAGTCAATGACAGAAATCATCTTACCTTTTCTTGCTTCCAAAGATATTTTTCCTCTCTATCCTCCCACTGAATTATGGGCAGTCTTCCAGAAACAAAGCCCTAAACAGAAGCAACCTCCCATGACTACAGAACAGAAATCACAGTTTTCTTTTTGCTGGATTTCATTTCATGTAGGCGATGTTCCAGACTTATTTACAACCCAAGAGACTGTTACCTCTCCTTGTTTAATAATATGACAAAACAACAGATTTGCATATGCAAAAGCAGATGCTGTAACAGGTTTGACTACTCTTGACCTAAAGCATGTGAAAGAGGTTTATCTGCAACAGCTGTCTCAAAGGACTTGAACTCTGATGGGCAGTCAAGCCACTACTATCTATAAAAGCAGGTATACAAAACAACAATCTGAATTTAAAAAGTGAGAGTTTCCCTCATCTTTATCCATATGTTGAAATCCCAAAATTGTGTACATAGTAGGATATTTTACCTATGAAGTCTAATATGGGATGCTGACATGCAATAATATGCATTCAATTGATCATTTTAGGACAATGCTTTTCACCATTCTGACATAAAATAAGATACATAATATTGACTTTCAATTGTAGCTTTAACAGAGAAAATTTTTTTACAGAATTAATATTCTAACTGGCTGGAATAATGACCAAATAACTACTTTGTAGGATTTTTGCTTACTTTTTATATTCAGGCTGTATTTTTAGATTTTGAAGGTAATGGAGTTGTATGCAATGGTTTCTTAATCTCTCTTACCTTTAGCTTCTATTTACATAGGTACATTTTTCTACTGAGGGTAATATTTTCTTTTAGGATAAAAAGTTATTTTTCCCTTCTACACTAAAGAATCTGAGTTTTAACATGAACACTCGCTAATAAAAAAACAAAACAAAACTTGTTTTTGAGTTAAGTTTGCAGGAGGTAACACCATACACCCTGTATTAGTCAGAGTTCGCTAGGGAAACAGAATCCACCAGAGATATCTGTCAATAGTATGCAATTTCATAAGAGCCTCTCATATGACCTTGGGGATGCACAAGTCCAGGGTCCACAGGCAGGCTGCAACCAGGGCCTCCGATGAAAGACCAATGGAGGTTCTTGAGTTCTGGAAGAAGATGGCTATCCAAAAACTAGCTGGGAAATTCTCAATCAAATGCTGAAATCACTTCCCCTTTTAAGACATTCAACTGATTGCATAAAGCATCATTCAGTGCTGATGGCAATCTCCCTGACAGATGTCACTGTAATCAGTTATCTATGATTTACAACTGCAGTAAAGTCAATGGTGACTAAAGTTCATAAATGCCCTTATATTACAGTTAGCATAGTGTTTGACCAAACAACTGGGCACAAATTACCTGGCCAAGTTACACATTAGCCTAACAATCACAGCTCACCCCTTGTCAACTTGGCAACCATACACATTACCTTAAATCATACTTAGTCTCTAAGTAAGAACAATAACAAATATGCATATATATATATATTTCTGCTTAACAATGTTGAACTCTCCTGCGTACAACTGGAAACACATTAACTCCATACAGAATAGCATGCAAGTTCTTGGGTAATATTCACTCTTAAACTTGACATCCTCAAATAATATGACATGAAATGGACACAACTTGTTACATGATAAGGGAAAAGTTTGGGGAAAAGAAAAAGAAATTCACTTTGTGTACATACACAAACATCATTATAATGAAACAAAGAAGAAAGATTCTTGACCATTAGAGTCCTCGTTTCTGTAACTGGTCACGTGGTTGAAGTTCATATTTATCACTACTTTCTTCCACGACCCATTCCAAGTTTCCATTACACTCGGCAAGCACTTCAGCTGACCGTGGGTCTTTCCCTGGTGGGGTGACTCAAACTTTCATTCCTGAAGATTCTGGGTCATTATTAGTCCTGCTTGAATTAGGTTGTTGTAATTTTCCACTGACTTTAATCATAGGACATGGCAGTACTACGAGATGCCCAAGAGGATCTCCTGCCTTCCAGGCAAACTCTTCTTTACCCCATTATGTAGATGCAGTCCTATTTCCCCTGAAGAGTAAGGATCAATCACCCCAGCCAGTACAGTAATTCCCTTCTTTGACTGTTGATTGAGAGGGAAGAGGAGCCCAAAGTGCCCAGGAGGCAGTCTTAACTTCCAGTTCAATGGAATCTTTGTTGTATTCCCTGGTGAGACAACTCCTCCTTTTGGGACTAAAACCTGTAGACCAGCAGAGTTTGAGGTTGCAGGGACAGGAAGCAAAAATTTTCCTAGTGGGTCACTAGGGGTAATAGTGAGTGGTGCCACTCCCATTTTCACCCCTTGATTCCTGGACCCATGCATCCTGGTTATGGGAGAAAATCACCAGAGTGGACACTGATTTAGAGCATACACAGCCTCCTGGAGAACATTTCCCCAGTCCTGCAAGGTACTGTCCCCTAGTTGACACCAGGATTGTGTCTTCAAAGGCCATTCCACCATTCTATCAATTCACCTACTTCAGGGTGATGGGGAACATCGTAAGACCAGTGAATTCCATGAGCATGTGCCCATTCCCAAACATCATGTGCTGTGAAATGGGTTCCTTGATCAGAAGCAATGCTGTGTGGAATGCCATGGTGGTAGATAAGACATTCAGTAAGTCCACCGATGGTAGTTTTGGAAGGAGCACTTCGAGCAGGAAATGCAAACCCATATCCAGAGTATGCATCTCTTCCAGTTAAAACAAATCACTACCTCTTCCAATGTGGAAGTGTTCCAATGTAGTCAACCTGCTACCAGGTACCAGGCTGGTCACCTCAAGGAATGGTGCCATATCATGGGCTGAGTGTGGGTCTCTGCTGCTGGCAGACTGGGCCCTAAGTAGTGACGTTAGCCAAGTCAGCCTTGGTAAGGGGAACTCCATGTTTCTGAGCCCATGCATAACCTCCATCCCTCCCTCCATGGAAACTTTGTTCATGAGCCCATTGGGCAATGATAGGAGTGGATGGGGAAAGAGTCTGAGCATTAGCCAAAGAGTGGATCATCTTATCCACTTATTAAAATCTTCCTCTACTGAACTCTCCCTCTGGTGAGCATTCATGTGGGACACAAATATTTTCATGTTTTTTGTGCACTCAAAAAGGTCTATCCATATAACTCTTTCCCAGTCTTGTCTCCAATTTTCCAATCATGTTCCTTCTAAGTCCCTGATCATCCAGCCAAACCACTGGCAAAAGCCCATGAATCAGTGTACAAATGAACCTCTGGCCATTTCTTCTTCCAAGCAAAATGAACAACCAGGTGCACTGCTTGAAGTTCTGCCCCACTGGAAGGATTTGCCCTCAGCACTGTCCCAGAAAGGGGCTGCAGTGCTGTAGGTGTCCACTTTTGGGTGGTACCTGCATATCATGCAAAAAATCTGTAAACCAGGCCCAAGTTTTCTCTTCCTCAGTCAACTGATTGTAAGGGACTCCCCAAGAGGCCAAAGCTGTGGCCTGGGAAAGAGAAGGTAACATTATCAGGGGCAATGACCATGGCCATTTGGTCTACCTCCTCATATAACTTACTTGTGCCTTCAGGAACCCCTGAGCCCCATCTTGCATATACCACCTCCAGTTTATTATGGAGTGCTGCTGTGCACTCCCAACTATATGGTTCCGTGGGTCATACAATACACAGCTCATTATAGGCAACTCAGGTCTCATGGTACCTTGATGGCTCATGGTTAAGAGTTCAGTCTCTACTAAGGCCCAGTAGCAGTCGAAAAGCTGTTTCTCAAAAGGGGAGAAGTTATCTGCAGAGGATGGCAGGGCTTTGATTCAAAATCCCAAGGGTCTGTATTGTGATTCTCCTATAGGGGCCTGCCAAAGGCTCCAGACAGCATCTCCATTTGCCACTGAAACTTCCAGCACCATTGGATCTACTGGGTCATATGGCCCAAGTGGTAGTGCAGCTTGCACAGCAGCCTGGACCTGATGCAGAGCCTCTTCCTGTTCCAGTCCCCAATCAAAACTAGCAATTTTACTGGTCACCTGGTAAATGGTCCAGTGTAGCAGACCCAAATGAGGAATGTGTTGTCTCCAAAATCCAGAGAGACCAACTAAGCGTTGTGCCTCTTTTTTGGTCTTCGGAGGAGCCAGATGCAACAGCTTATCCTTCACTTTAGAAGGGATGTCTCAATATGCCCCACACCACTGGACACCTAGAAATTTCACTGAGGTGGAAGGACCTAGTATTTTAGTTAGATTTATCTCCCATCCTCTCTGATGCAAATGCCTTACTAATAAGTCTAGAGTCTTTGCTACTTCTTGCTCACTAGGTCCTATCAACATGATATCATTAATATAATGGACCAGTGTGATGTCTTGTGGGAGGGAGAGATGATCATGATCCCTGCAGACAATATTATGATATAGGACTGGAGAACTGGAGAACTGATATACCCCTGAGGACAGTAAAGTTATACTGCTGGCCTTGCTGGCTGAAAGCAAACTGTTTCTGGTGGTCCTTACTAATAGCAATTGAGAAAAAGCATTTGCCAAATCAATAGCCACATACCAGGTACTAGGGGATGTGCTGATTTGCTCAAGCAATGATACCATATCTGGGACATCAGCTGCAATTAAAATCATTACCTGGTTAAATTTATGATAATCTACTGTCATCCTCCAAGATCCATCTGTTTTCTGTGCAGGCCAAATAGGAAAGTTGAATGGGGTTGTGGTTGGAATCACAACCCCTGCATCCTTCAAATCCTTCATGGTGGCACTAATTTCTGCAATCCCTACAGGAATCTGGTATTGCTTTTGGTTTACTATTTTGCTAGGTAGGGGCAGTTCTAGGGGCTTCCACTTGGCCTTTCCAACCATAATAGCCCTCATTCCACAGGCCAGGGGTCCAATGTGGGGATTCTGCCACTTGCTGAGTATGTCTATTCCAATTATGCATTCCGTAAATGGGGAAATAACCACAGAATGGGTACAGGGATCCACTGGACCAACTGTGAGATGGACATTAGCTAAACCTCCATTAATCCACTTGCCGTCCGTAAGCCTCTACTCTGAGTGGTGGACCACAGTGATATTTGGGGTCTCCTGAAATTAATGTCACTTCTGAGTCAACGTCTAATAATCCCTGAAATATCTGATCATTTCCTTTTCTCCAGTGCACTTACTCTGGTAAAAGGCCATAGATCCCTTCGGAGAAAGGTGAGGAAGATTAACCATATGAATTTTGGGCAGTTTAATAGGATCCTTCCCCAAGGAGACCTAGCCTTCTCCTCATTCAATGTGCTCTGGTTCTGTAAGCTGTCCCAAGTCTGGGAATTGATTAAGGGAACATGATTCTCTATGTCCATAATTCAAGTTAGGGTTTTGTTCACTTGACCTAAACTCTTCTCTTTATACTGATACAGGAGAAATTTAGTAGACTGCCCACCTATTTCACTGCTAGGTACCCTATGACGTATTAGCCAATGCCATAACTCTATATGACTCAGACTATTTTGAGTTCTTTTTTAAATCTGTCTTTCATTGTGGTAGCCACACCCACCTTGACCTTGGTGATTAACTGCCAATACTTGATGTTTACCAGACCTACATCTGATCATTCCCATGATGTTTAAGTATTCTATCACAGCGCTCCCTACAATAATATCTGGACTACAGAGAAGAGCAACCACAGAGCTCTTCAGGGAAGATGGACTTAGCCTTAAAAATTTATTCCTCACAGTCCTGGTTATAGGTGTGTCCTCTGGACATTCCTAGGGTGGGTGGGCAGCACTCAAATGGTAAATTCATTCTAGCATTCCAATCTCCCTAAGCCTTTGAATTCTCTCTTCTACCGTATACCAGGATAAATCAGGCATCTCAGTCTCAGACATGCTAGGCCATCTTTTGATCCATGTTTTAGTCAGCCATCCAAACAAACTGTCAGAGCCATTTCTAACCCCTCAAGCTACAGCACTGAATCCAGAATTTCTTCTTAGTGGACATATATCAATAAATTCAGCCTGATCCAATTTATATTCCTTCCACCATTGTCCCCACTTCCACACATATTCCCCTTATTTCTATCTATATAAGTAGGAAATCTCATGCAGTTCTTTCCAAGTATACCTTACTTCCTCATAGGTCATATTTTTTATTTCACCTTTGGGGGCTTGTTGTGATTTTAGTCTAGGAATAGGTCTCAAAGATAAGAGAGGTGGTGGGGTGGGTAAGGAGAAGGACTGGAAATGACTTGCAAGCTACTGACCTCAGGGCATTCCCTTGCATTTTTCTTCTGATGAGATAGCATTAATTTCTTCAGGCACAGGTTGCAAGGCAGTTTCCTCTGGGCAGACTGGAGGCTTGGCAGTACATGCTGGAGTTTGACTGATATGTGTCTCAGGGCTGGAAGTTGTTTCAGACTCCCTGGGGTAGGCTGAAGGCTGGATGATACAAAGTTGACATGATGTAGTCTCCACAGGGCAGGCCATCAGAGGCTTATCTGGTAAAGTCTCAGCAGAATTCAGTGTTCCAATGCCTCCATCAATATTATCATTATCCCATATGTCTCCATCACAATTCTCTGATTATACTCTTTTCCAATCAGTGCCTTCTCCTTAACTGCAGAAACCCTGTGGGGTTGAGATTTTAGTTTCTTTTGTAACTTCACTATTTGTACAATGAGAGTCTTAAATTTTGTTCAGATATTTCAAGCCTATGGCTGTAGGATTCAAGATTTTCTTTCAGAATACACATAGAAACTCTCCCATCATTCATGCAGCATTTAAGTTTCAAATTTGAAGCCTCTAACTCATCTTTTTCTTTTTATCCAGAGTATCTAGGAGGAACCAGCCAACATTATTATACTGTTTGACTCCACAAAACTCTGTTGTTAAGGTGTTGAAAACACTCTCACTCAGATCCTTGCTACTTACAAGCAAGGAAGTTGGGGAATCCAGTGATGGTATTTTGCTTATCTCAATTGCCAACTTGTGCCATGGACTGTTAGCAGTCTCTTTGTTATTGGAAAGGGAGTTATCAATATCCTTGAGTCCAATTAGAACCACTGCAGATACCACATGCTTAAGACTCTGTTCATCAAGAACCACCCCCAGTACCAAGCTGTATTAGACAGGGTTCTCTAGGGAAACAGAATCAACAAGAGATATTTGTCAACAGTACGCGATTTTATAAGAGTCTCTTCCTGACTGTGGGGATGCAAAAGTCCAGGTTCTGCAGGCAGGCTGCAACCAGGGGCTCCGATGAATGCCCAGTGAAGGTTCTTGATGAGTTCTGGGAGACACTGGCTGTTCAAAGACTAGCTGGGAAATTCTCTCTCAATGCTGGAATCACTTCCCCTTTTAAGGCAGTCAACTGATTGGATAAGGCTTCACTCATTGCTGATGACAATCTCCCTGATCGATGTAATTGTAATCAGCTATCTATGATTTACCACTGCAGTAAAGTCAATGGTGACTAAAGTCCATAAATGCACTTGTATTAGCAGTTAACCCAGTGCTTGCTTGACCAAACAACTAGGCACAATTACCTGGCCAAGGTGACACATCCAAGTTGGATACTCTTTCTATGGTCTAATTTGTTTGTCAAAAGGTGTTACAATCACAAATATTCAATGTCCAGATAAACTCAGTATTGCTTGAAATAAAACACAAACTATTTTCTTATTTTAGAAATAAATTCACCTCAAATAAAAGCAAAATGTTAAGTTCAAACAATTTCTGAATAATAAATAAAAGGATCTGGTGCCACATGATTTTTTTTTTAATTCATTTTTTAAAAATATTACGTTCAAAAACTATGAAGTCCCATTCAACCCCACCACCCCCCCCCCACTCTCCCCACAGCAACACTCTCTCCCATCATCATGACACATCCATTGCATTTGTGGTGCCACATGATTTTAAAAAAGAAAATAACACACACATAAGAACATGTTTTGAATTCTACAATTAAGGTCAAAAACTATGTTTCGATTTTGAAGGAACAGAAGCAGAATAAAATGCCCAATTTGCAAGCTGACAAAAATAATAATTTGTTAACCAGAAGTTTTATAAAAATCAAATTCAAATCAAGCTATAACTTATTACAAGAAATTACATTTCAAGTTTGAGTGAAATATAAACATTTTTGCAACTTCAATTGATGTATCATGAAATTTTGTTTTAGCTGCAGTAGTACTCTTTTGTTTGATTCCTAGTGATTTTGTTTGTCCATTGCTTTTCTCACAATTGGGAGACCATGTGATGGAGGAAAGGAAGTCTATACCCACGGGCAATTGGTTTACCACCTCCCTTTGTTCTGTGTTATTGCTTAAAAGCATAAGAATAAAAATACAATGTAGAAAAAAAGCAAGGGTATTCAGTGGCTCTTTCTAACAACTAAGATGAGACATCATTATGACCCCTTTAAAGCCTTCCCAAAGTTTTAAAAACTAAAATTATTTCCTCAGTGGGTACTAACTGCCTTTTCTGAGCCACACTAATCCATAATGTGAATAAATATTTGACAAAATTTAAATGTCTACTATATACTTGAAGGAATGCCACAGTTCCAGGCTGTCATGTAAATACAGTCTGATCAAAAACATTCTGCTTATGCAATAAAAGCCCAGCTAGAAACACAATAGTTCCACCAAGGAGAAAAAAATTTCTATCTAGGAAATGGTAGTAGTGGGAAATGACCAACAGTGACAAAAAGAATTGCAATTTTAAGAAGTTTTAAAAGTCATTTTGTTGAAGTAAACATCATATAAAGAATACACATCTTTTAAGCATATAAACAACTTTTTAAAAAATGTTCTACTTGTGAATAAAGATGATATATCTATAAAATCTACATATGTAGCAGCAAAAAAAGAATCCAGCAGCTCTCTATATGATGATAGGGAATAATTTCTAAGGTACCCTGCTAAGTGAAAGAAAAAAAACAGAATACAACAAAGCATATACATTTTGTATCATTTGTGAAAAAAAGACATACTGAGATATTTAATGCTTGTGTGTACATTGACTATCTCTAGAAAAACACCAAGAAACTAGTTATGGTGATTTAGTCTAGAAAAGGGGAACTGCACACTAAAGACAGTGCTTCCCAAACAATTTTATGACAAAGGATTCAGAGGAACTGACACCAATGATGACATTAGGACAGAGGGCCAGTTGTATCAGACTTCTCCCTGCAGCACTGGAGACTAAAGAGATGACTAGCTCTTCATACCCTTAAAGTAACAGAGGCACAACAGGGCTCCCTAAATATTTAAAAATTGAATTAATATCAAATAAGCCAAATTGACTATTTAAAGCTTATCCATGGAGAATGGGAACTTATTAAGATATCTTGTTGATTATTTTGCAATTTAAAAAAATTAACACCTGTTAGAAAATCTAATAGCATACTAAATGGTACTCAAGTAACCACTCAATCTGCAAAGAAAGGATTCTGGTAGGGAAGGTTGCCCAGGAAGCACAGTTAGAAGAGAAAAGAGGCAAGGATGAAGTCTAGAGAGGCAGCCTTATTCAGAACAGTGACTCTTCAATGGAATCATAAGCCCCTCTGCTCTGCGTGAGAATCACTTCTTGCAAAATTACTGATGGAAGTGGTTGGAATGTGAACAATATACATGCTAGAAAAAGATTGAAAGCTATAGATTGCTGGTAAAGAGGATGAAAACAAGTGGCTTATAGAGAAAGAAAAAGAAAAACTGAATGTTGGAACAGTGCCAGTAAGAGAAGGGTGTTGGAGAAATTAAGAAGAAAGCTTTAAGGAATGAAGAATAAAACATGTCAAATCCTACAGAGTTAAACAAGTTTGCCAAGCTCCTGGATTTTAACCACGTGCCTCCCCTTACCCCCTGAAAAAAGCATCTGAATGGGAAGACAGTAGGGATTTTAATTCTTTTCAAACTAGGTCATAAACAATGTAATTCCATTCAGACTACTGATGGTACATTTTGGAAAATCACACAATGATTTAAAGATGTATATTGGTAGGGCTTTGCCCTGAGATATTAAAATATAAAGCTGTGAATATTAAAACATGGTGTAGTGGCCCCAGGCTCTATGGCAATATCTGGGCCTCTCCATGTAATTTCTTGGTTTATGGAGAAATATGTATTGGTCACTTGAATCCATCCTTTTTATCATAGGAGAGGAAGAGGAGTCTCTGAATACAATTTTGATTAAATGGATAGTAAAGCACCCAAAAAGCTTAGTGTGTGACAAGGCTCAGGTTATAAACAACTCTGAAGCCTCGACTTCTCTTTCCTCTCTCATTGCTTCCAAACAAGTAAGGCAGGATGCTTAATTCTCATTGTCTTATTTCCCCATAAGATGGAGACAGAGAAGTTGGGTGTGAAGGCTAATGGGATAAACTATTTTATTTTATTTTATTTTTCTTTGAAGGATATGTTTAAAAAGTCAATTTTATTTTTTGGTAGTATAAACCACTGTCAAATTATCCTTTGATTGATAGTACTCTTGGGATCAAGGAATATATAGTATTTATGACTTAAATATTAGTATGCCCTTGAGGTAGGCAACCTCTAAAATGGTCCCCAATAATCCCCACTCTGGTATTACTGGCCCAAGTTATGGCCAGGAATGTGGGCTAGACCTAGTGACTTTCTGATAGTGACAGAATACGGAAAAAATAATGGGATGACACTTCCAAGATTAGGCTTCAAAATGACTCTGAATTCTGTCTTGCTCAATATCTCTTGCTCACTCTTACAGAACCAAGCTACCATGTTGTGAGTTGCCTGGCGGAAAGAAAGGCCCACATGTGTAGCACAAAAAATTGAGGAAATAGTCTTCCAGTTTTCAGAAACTATAATCTGGTTCAGCAAAGAAATCACTTGCATAAATGATGAATTACTGAACTTGAAACACATCTTGTTATTTCGCTTACATCTTACCCCTTAACATCAATGAACTACCAAGTATTCATATTAGAATTACCTTCACTCATGAATTACAACCCTATATTGGCTGCAGATACAAGAGCTCAGGAAAAATCAGTGAGGGAGCAGATATGGTTCAAGTAGTTTAATGCCTGCGTTCTACATGGGAGGTCCCAGGTTCAGTTCCCGGTGCCTTCTAGAAAAACAAACAAGCAAAGCAAACAAAAAGCAACAGAGGGGAGCCGATGGGGCTTAGTGGTTGATTGTCAGCTTCCCACATTCCCACATATGAGATCCCAGGTTCAATCTCTGGCCCCTGGTACCTCAAAAAAAAAAAAAAATCAAAGTATTCTGTGAGAATCACTTGGTAATGTGAGATGTACAATGAAAAATACTGTAAAAATTATTTTTATTTGTAATTTGCATACTACACATCCTCTCTATATATTCTTATTTATTTATGCTTTTTTCTGAATGAACTGATTGTTAAACATTTACCAGCACACCGCTGAATGCATGTATATAGAGGGAGGATCTAAAAAAAAGGTATACGCCTTGGATCTAATGATATTGGATCTAATGATAACCCTTAGGAAGTAATGACAGATACATAGAAGTCATTAGCTAAAAGAAGGTTCATTGTAGTATGCTTAAAATAGGAAAAATTTAGAAACAGAAATATCTCAAATTATGGAAGCCACTAAAAAACAGTATGTACATACAACCAAATACTATTAAATCATTCAAAGTTAAATCTTTTATAAGCCCTCTTTGCATAAAACCCCAATCACTACAAAAGATAACTGTGGTTATCTGGAGAAGAGAAAACTTGGTAGAAACAGAAGAAAAACTGTAGCTGTATTCAATATACAAAAGGTTGTCAAATGGAAAAATAATACATTGTAGTGTATTACACTTTGCAAGCCCCTATCACTTACATTATCTTTTTTGATTCCTACAACAACCCATTTATATATGTGTAAAGCTGAGAGGTTAAATGTCTTGACCAAGAATAAACTGCTAACAAGTGGCCTATTTATGACAGAAATACAAATCCTGAGATACTTTGTCCAATGCAATTTATATATTATTCTACCTAAGGAGCAGATTTATTATATGCAATTTCTTAGTATTCAATTGGAGACAGTGAAAAACTTTTAAGAGCCAGAGCTTTGTTGGATTTAAAGAAGAACTTTTAAACTAGGATTATTCAACTGTATTACTGACTACCACAATAAGTAAGATGAATAGAGATGATTGGGCTGAGGCTAGATGGTCATCAGTCTAGGTTGACATTGACTGGATGACCTATAAGATCCTTTCCAATTTGGAGGTTCCATGACTCTATGGTGATGACGCTGTTTTAGCCTACTTTGTCAAGTAACATGTCTATTGTTTTTCCTGCTGTCACACACACAAAAGGCAGTAACTATCATTTTCCTCATATGCCATGAAAAATTCATATCAAAAAGCAAATTAGCAATTGGCATTCCCAAAGTCTCTTACTTTTATTATGTTGAAATCTATTATAAAGACTCAGCCAAATTTTCATTTTAAAAGTTGTGAAAGTAAAATTCCTTTGATGAATGTCATACCCTAAAACAATGTCCCTGATTCCTTCACCTCTCTTTTTCTTTTTTTTTTAAAGATTTATTTATTTATTTAATTCCCCCACCCCCAGTTGTGTGTTCTCTGTGTCTATTTGCTGCCTCTTGTTTCTTTGTCCGCTTCTGTTGTCGTCAGCAGCACGAGAAGTGTGGGCGGCGCCATTCCTGGGCAGGCTGCACTTTCTTTCATACTGGGTGGCTCTCCTTACGGGCGCACTCCTGGCGCGTGGGGCTCCCCTACGTGGGGGACACCCCTGCGTGGCAGGGCACTCCTTGCGCGCATCAACACTGCACATGGGCCAGCTCCACACGGGTCAGGGAGGCCCGGGGCTTGAACCGCGGACCCCCCATGTGGTAGACGGATGCCCTAACTCTTGTGGAATTTAAGAGAAGTTCAATTATTTGAGTATAGAGAGGCCAGGACTCAGGAATGATTTTGAGAAGGAAAAATGGTTTATTGACGGCCGGCCGGACTCGGGAGCTTTCTGTTTGAATCCCGAGCCCGGAACAAGATTTTCAAACGTCTTTTATACAGAGAGGAAAGGCCAAATGGTCCCTTTGTTTCAGTTCTCAATAGGCTTCAATTAGCATATATCTCCTTCACATCTTAGGTAAGCTTTTAGCAAGGACTCCAGACATTTTAGATAAGCCTTGGTTTTTGCATTTCCCCTAAATACTTAAAGTTTATAGCCCTTGCTTTGTTAAACATTTCCTGGGACTGGAGCCTGCTGGTCCCTAAGAGCAGGACTGCAGCCTCTTACCGTTTCACACCCACAAGTCAAACAACTTAGTTATCTCTGAAGAGACAAAGAGCCTTCCACCCATAGCCCACATCATAACCACTGGGCCAAGTCCATTTCCCACCTTTCTTTTTCTTTCAAACTTTATCATCACACCTTTCTCAATCGCCTTTGCATATACTAATATGGTGCTGAACTCATTCTTGTAACATTCTATAAACAATCATAGAATTTATGAGCTGAACACTCTACTAAGAAAATATAAGATGAGATTTAGAATCTTATTAGTTATCAAGGTAACAAAGCAGGATAAATCGATTTAATTCATGTCAAGTCAACAAATATTCATTAAGTGGCTACTAGTAAGGTTACACAGTATCTAGTTCAGATCCACCACCAAAAATGAATAGGTTTCTGAATCCCCAATTAATGCAGTTTGCCAAATATGTCTAGCTCCCTGCATTTGGACACATGGAGAAATTGCAATTTCTCACTGCTTTAAGTCTGTGAGGTCATGTGAACTGCTTTAACCAATGGAATGTCAGCAGAAGCTTTAAGAGCCAGTGTTTGATTTGTTGCATTCTCTTTCCCCCTATTAAAATGATCATGGAACTATATGTCAAAATGAAGCTAGTTTTCTCAGTGATTACAGTTAGCAGAGAAAACTAACAATCTGTATTAGAGTTGTAACTTGATTGAAAAATAAATATTTGTTGTATTAATCCAGGGAGATATGAGGAATTATTTTTATTACCACAGAAAAACCTAATCTATCCTGACCAATAAAGAAACTTAAGTCATATAGGGCTTCCATACATCACCCCACCACCAACGAATGGCTTTCTTGTGAAATATTTGTAACAAATTATTAAAATGCATTGTCAAAATATTTCTAACTACAGCCTATATATTACATTTGGTGTATTTTTACACAACCAACAGGATTATTAGCACACTGTATTATTATATTTGTTACAGTTCATGACAGAATATTCTCATATTCTTTTATTTTTTCATGGTTAGTAGCAATGCTTTAATATTTGTACATCAATTGTAACAAATGTACCATACACAATAAAATATTAATAGGAAAGAGTGGAAGAGGAGGAGGGGCTAGGCATAGGGGAACCTCCTATATACATATATTTTTTCATTCTCTTATTTTCTTCCTACAATCTCTTTATATTTTTTAAAAGGTTATGGTCAAAAAATATAAGAGGTTCCCATATACCCCCCACCCCCTCACCCCATTCCTCTCACATCAATAACCTCTTTCACCATTGTGGCATATTCATTGCATTTGGTGAATACATTTTGGACCACTGTTGCACCACATGGATAGTAGTTTACACTCTCCCCCAGTCCATTCAGTGGGTTATGGCAGGATATATAATGTCCAGCATCTGTCACTGCAATATCATTTAGGACAACTCCAAGTCCCCAAAATGTCCCTCATCACAACTCTTCTTCCTTAACCCTGCCCTCAGCAAATATCATGGCCACTGTCTCCACATCAATGCTACAATTTCTGCCATTACTAATCACAACACTTCCATAGTAGAATATTAGTGAGTCCATTCTAATTCATATTTTATTCCTCCATCCTGTGGACCTGGGATGGTGATGTCCATTCCACCTCTAAATCGAGAGGGTTTAGATTCCACATGGATGATGGATGCAATTCTCCTGCTTGCAGTTGTAGGCCCTCTCGGTTCCCTGGTGTGGTGGTTGACCATCTTCACCTCCCTCTTAGCTGACCTGAGTAAGTCCAATGAACCAGGGGGTAGGAGTTGCTGAGGCTCAGGGCCCAGCTGGCACATGGATAGTCCAGACATTCAAGTCTCCTGAGTATATACCAACCCTAGCACCAATCACAAGCTCAGTAAAAGTGACAGAAGAGACATGTGTACAAAGGTCACACCTGCGTCCAACTCCATCACACTCAGGAACACAAATTCCAAAGTACAGCCAACTGACGCAGCACTGAATTCCAGAGCCGTCTGCCATGACCATAGAACCTGTGGGTCTTCATAGCCCTCAGGGGAACTAGTACCTGGGGTTGTATCTACTTTGGCTGTCTCTGGTGTCCTGCTGAGGTGTGCATAAGAGCGACCCCTCTGATAACCTCCTGACTCCTTTTTCAAGACTCTTAGCCATATAAACTCTTTTGTCTTTGCCATTACCTCCTTTTATTCAAGGTCAAAAAACAGTATTTAACCCTACATGTAGACTGAGATATGCTGCTGGTCTGAGTTGACTCTTTTATTCAAGGTCTTTTCCTAGTTACATCATCAGCTGATGCTTGGTAGTAATCCCTAAGCACCAGGGAGGGTCATCCCCGGGAGTCATGTCCCATGCTGGGGGGAAGGTAATGCATTTACATGCTGAATTTGGCTTAGAGAGTGGCCACATTTGAGCAAGATGGAGGTTCTCAGGAGGTAACTCTTAGGCACCCTGCAGCTCTAGGCCTAGTTCATATTTCAGGCACACAGGCTCATAAGCATAGCCATCAGTATCAAGGGCTCATTGTTGGACCATCCCTCTTTGTTGGTCTTTGCCATTGCTCTTGGGGGATTGTTGCTGTTCCATTGGGAAATGTGACAGAGCTCCCCTGGCTAGGAACTCAGCACTCCCTCAGTTGTCATTTGTAACTACTATGAAAATACCCAATATATATCCAAACATTTTTATGTTTATACATGCCCTGGAGTACTCCCTCCCGACCATGTGTCCCCCATCCATAACACCCCACATCAGTGTTCCTCTCCAGCCATAGTTGAACCTCCCTGTGTTCTAAAACTTCTTAAAAAATGAAGCCTAATATACTGCCCAATTTAACTAATAGAAAAATGAAATATAGTGATGGGTTTAAAGATTAGAAATAGAATACATACTAATTTAGAAAAACTAAAATAAAGTAAAAATAAATTGGGGTACTAAAAAATGAGAAATATCATGAAGCTTTGTTTTTGACATTTTGCTTTTCACCACTGCAATAGGTTGCCCTGTATGTACAGTGGCAAGGCAAAGATATCATATTTTAAATGGTAAAAATATTTTACATTATTTTGGGGATCTGGGATATGGTTTGATTTTCTCCATCCATGTTGAAAGTGTTTCTTTATTTAAAAACTTTAATTTTTCTTTCTCAAAATGTTTTATACAAAGGATACCTCACAGTTATATTTAATTTTATCTTTCATTAATAGGACAACCTGCCTAATATGTTAGCCTGAACATGATTTATTAATCAGCAAGGAGAAAGGAAAAAAGAAACATTTGCTGAGCACTAACCATGCACCAGAAAATAAAGAGTGCCTTGAGGTTAAGGTGATTTTGATACAGCAAATACCAAACAATTCCTTCTCATGAGATTTTAACATAACAAAAATGGTACATGTAGCAGTTTGATATTGTCTATGAATTCTAAAAATAGATATTGGAATAAGAGGTTTCACTCTTACTTGATTAAATTATGATTAAGGCTTTGATTGGGCTATATTAGTAGGATGTTGAGTCCCCAACTCTTGGTGTGTGGGAACTCACAAGGAAAATGACAGGGCAAAGGAGCTGGTAGGAGTTTTGGATCTGGAGTCTGGAAGGTAAACACATAGGAAAAGAACACAGCTCCACAGACATGGCAGAGGCCCTGGGAAGAGAAATGAGCCTTTTGCTGATAGTCTACAGCTGACCTTGTGGCGAGAACAGGGCAGCTGAACCTGGAGAGAAACAAGCTCTGAGAAAGACTTGTCCCATCCTGTGGCTGAGACTGGAAGAAGCTGGGACCATGAAGCCTTGGGAGGAGGAGGAAGATTGAACCCTTACAGACATCACCTGCCATCTTGCATCAATACATGGCAACTGATTCTGGGTGAGAAAGTACTTGTTATGGTACCTTCAGATGGACTCTTTAGGGCCTTGTGACTTTTAAGATTCTACCCCAAATACATACCCTTTATAAAAGCCAACAGATTTCTGGTATTTTGCATCAGCACCCCTTTGGCTAATACAGAATAATACCATACATTTCTGTTTTTACCTTTCTAGATTTTCTACTAGAAGTAGACCTTCTGGAAATACTTTTAAATGTTTCTAGATATTTGAAATTCCATCTACCCCCTTAGTTGAAGTTCATAACTGTACACTTTTTTTACGTTCTAATGATTCTTGGGAATTCCTAATAATGCTATGAAAATTGATACTCATCTAAAATCAACATTGTTTCTGAAATGTCTGTGCTTCCTAAGTTTAAAAGTGTCAAATCAAAATAGAAAAAGAATCTGATTTATTTTATGATTTTATAAAACACAAATAGATTTCCTAACTCATCAGCTAGAGGGACTTGAATGCAGAGAAAATAAGGGAGACTATCTTTAGGGCACATATTTATATAATAGGTATGATTAAAAATCTAAATCTTTTTCACATTGAGGTACTTTTTAAGGAAATAGCTTCCTTTTTAAGAGGCTCTAGTTAGAGTTTCTTCTAAGGTCCTGTTATATAAAGAGGTTTGGTTTTCACAGCATTCTGCAATAATGGTAATACACTTAATATCATTGGGGAAAATGCTTCTTCCGCACTTCCTCTATTTCCTGAGAATATGGAGGAAGCTTAGTCATGTAACTACTGGCCTCCTGTCAGCATCTTACTATCTCCTGCCAGAAAAGAAAAGGTCACTCATCTTACTGGTAAATATGGGCCTAACTTTTATTTTATTTCTTATTTTATTCAAAATTTAGGTGGAAAAAAAGTATGACTTATTGGACCACTTAAGAGATACTCATCCCCATAATGGAATTATCCAATACAAGCTGTCAAAGGCAAGATTCAAATCAGCTTAAGAAACTGTAATATTATCTGTCTTCTATATAATTCAGATTTCTGTATAAATATTTTTTGTAAAAACCTTACACAATTTGTTGCGCAAACTAAGTACACCTGGGGAAAACACACCACTGCATATCACAGAAAAGGGTAGGAAAGCACATAATGTGTCACAAGTAGGTTACAAGTATGCCAAGATGCTGATCCCTTCAGCCTGGGTTGACTGATAGAGTTTGGGGCAGCTTGGACCCTCAGGCCAATCACCATCAGCCACAAGTTAACCCAAGGTGCTCTCCAAATAGCATCACTTTCTATGTGTGTTATGGCATAAATAAAATTGGGAGGCACTACTGCAGAAGTAGTAGCTGAGTAAAAAGGAGAACTGTGATAGCTTAGCTATCTGCTAGTTGCATGGCTTATCCCTGTTCAGGATGTCCTGGGCTACAGGTGTAAAATGGTGGACTGTGCTACTGTAGATTAGATTTCAAACTGTTAACATAGTTCACAGAGAAAGGAATATGCTAGCATTTTTTCCTGTGCCCCAAAATAAATAAATCTTACTTGTCCCTCACTAGGTGAAAATCAAAAAACTAGCTTGTGAGACACCACAAAGATTCAAGTCAAGGGGAAATAGTTCACCTCAAATTACAGAACACATTTATTTTCTGGGCAGATATTCATCTCTGCCAATTAGCATCATTGCTACTTGGATTGTAATTATGTAAATAAAAAATGTTTATAAAAATAATAAAAATGAGCTCATTGTCTGCTGGGCTCTGGAAAACTACGAAAATGTTGGGAACTAACTTTATGTTATTTCTATGGGGGGAGAAAAGCAGGATTACACATATTGAGGTCTTCAGATACAACACTGTCACATGACCTTGATTAAATGTTCCCAAGCTCTGGTACTATTTCTGCTATTTGAGAATTATGAAGGTAAAAATTCCAAAAGCTGTTATGAAAAAGGATGAGTTTTAAAAGACCCAATATCTGTAAATGTTATAATGCAAGAGAGATGTAAATGACAATCATTCTACCTAAGGTATATTGGCAGAAAGTATTTGTCCAGTCATCAAAAAACTAGTGAGTATGGGACTCTTGCAGTTGGTTGAAAACTGTAGTATTCCTAACATATAAAAGGAAAAAATGGGGAGGAAATGGGTATGAAGTAATATACACATAACAGCATAAAAGAATAAGCTTTTCTACTTTCATTTAATGTATATAAGAGACAACTTCTTATGCTGTATATCCCACATATATGGACAGAAGCCAAACTTAGTGATAAATAAGAACTGCTCCTTGCAAATTCCCCCACAAATAACCATTCTCTAGTTACAAGAGAAATTCAGTAAGCCCTAATGGTTAAGAGTATAGGATCTGGTTACTGGGAATTAATGATTAATCTTGAACAAATAACTTAACCTTTCTTCATCTCTGATATGAAAAATAATAACTACCAAAGGCTTGCTGTGAAAAAGATGAAATAAGTTAAAACATGTAAAGTATTTACAAGATTGTCTTGCCTATCCTATAGTAAGGTCTAAATAGTAGTAGCTATTTTTATTATCAATACTACAAGACCTCCAGCATACAATCTCAGACCCAATGATTGCCACACTGAGGCTACAGATGCAGAAATACTAAGAAGAAATACTAAAACTTTTTAAAAACTTAACTAACTTCCACACTTTATTCAGATTTCCTTAGTTTTTACTGAATGTCATTTTTCTGTTCCAGAATTTCATTCAGGATACCATATTACATTTTGTCATGATGTCTTCTTTAGCTCTTGGGTATAACAATTTCTCAAATGTTCTTTTCTTCTTTTTTTTTTTTTATGACTTTGCACATTTTGAGGATTACTGGACAAACATTTTGTAGAATGATCCTCAGTTGGATTTGTTTAATGTCCTTCTCAGCATGAGACCGGGGCTATGGGTTTTGGGGAAGAAGACCACAGAGGTGAAGTGTCATTTTCATCATATCATATCAAAGGACCACACAATCAGAATGAATACCACTGTTGATGTTCCCCTGGATGACATAGTTGAGGTGATGTTTGTCAGATCTCTCCACTGTAAAGTTACTCTTTCCCCTTCCCCTATATTGTACTCTTCGGGAAGATGTCACAATGTGTATAGCCCATATTCAGGGAGAGGGAAGTCCTTGAGGTAAACTATCTCTATATATTATTTGTAGTTCTTTTCAACAGGAGATTTGTCTATTCCTCCCAATTCATTTATTTAATCATTTTGTTTATATCACTATGACATGGATTCATTTATATATATATATTTAATTTGAGTTATAATCTAGTACAACTTTATTTATTTTGTTTTGCAAATTCTTCCAGCTTTGGCTATTGGTTTTTCTTTCATTCGGTTCCTGTGTTCCATTGATGTATCTCCATCACTGCATTTTTATTTGCACATTCCTTATTTTCTGACCTCTCCATGTTCATCTTATATGTTGTTTGTCCTAAGCCTAGAATTTACCCAAGAAGCCCTGGTTCCTTTCATTGGAAAATGGTATTAGAAATCAAGATCTGGGCACTAGGTAAGTTTGTTGCTTCTTGGCACTCTTAGCTGAAAGAGCAAGGAAATATATACATGTATACTTAACCATATAGATGTAAACATAAATATTTCTACATGTAACCATCTGAATCTATATTAAGCTAAACATGAATTCATTCTGATATCTCCAACTCTAATTCATTACTACATGGATCATTCTAGTCTCCTTTCATTGCTTATCTGTACACTGTAAGATTAATTTTTGGTTAAAACTTTGCTGTCCTACTTCCCATCTTGTCCCATTAGCACACTTCACAAATAATTCATTTTTTTCACTAAAACTTCTTGAACTTCTCCATGTAAAACTGAACTTTTATAACTAAATTTCATCCAGAATACAATTTAAACAGAACTGGATGATGCAATAGAGATACCAAAAGCACCAGTTCTGTTTTTGATCTTTGTGAGTACTTCATAATCACAAGTTTATTAAAAATGTGTCTCTCTAATCATCTAAAATTATATAAAGGAAGACTTATTTATTTCCTCATAACATGTTATATATGAAAGCCAAAAATGTATTCCCTGAGATTTTAGATGAGTGAGTCAATAAACCAAATTACTCTAAATTTGAGTAATGTTGCTTAAAGAGACATTTACAGATACTTTCTAAAAATAAATTAATACAATATTTATTAAATATGCCTTTAACTATCTTAATCACTATTTCTTTTATTTTTTTAATTTATTTCTCTCCCCTTTCCCCCCACCCCGGTTGTCTGGTCTCTGTGTCTGTTTCCTGTGTTTTCTTCGTCCTCTTCTGTTGTTGTCAGCGGCATGGGTATCTGTGTTTCTTTTTGTTGTGTCATCTTGTTGTGTCAGCTGTGTGGGCAGTGCCATTCCTAGGCAGGCTGCACTTTCTTTCACGCTGAGCAGCTCTCCTTATGGGGAGCACTCCTTGCGCGTGGGGCTCCCCTACACGGGGGACACCTCTGCATGGCAAGGCACTCCTTGCCCACAAGGGCATCAGCACTGCGCATGGGCCAGCTCCACACAGGTCAAGGAGGCCCGGGCCTCCCACGTGGTAGACAGACACCCTAACCACTGGGCAAAGTCTGCCGCCCACTATTTCAATATCTTTAAAACTTACACAAAATGCTGTCTGCTAACCTTCTTAGGAGAAAAATTTAACAAATGGTTAAAAGTATATCAAATAAATACTGCAGTGCAAGAATGCAAAGTAAATCAAACCATTTAAAAAAATTTTTAGAATAAATCATGAAAAATCTTGATACTCATATATCCTGAAACTCATAAAACTCATATTTTTCAAGAACTGTTTTTTATTTTAAAAACCAAAAATTTAAAATTTATAAATGAGACCCACCATTTTATCTCTCACCATTTGTAGTAAACATCATTTAGTTATTTGGATTTTTAAGGTTGTGGCCCTACAAAATCTTTACAGAATCATGTACCTTTGATTCACTAAAGAGTAATGCTGGTTTATAATTGTTCATGTTATTAAATTAGAAAACAATGCCTAGTTAAAGATAACAGTCTCCAGCCTCTACTAACAATGAAGACATAGTCAAATTAGACTGCACAAATAATTCATCATAACAAGTTTTATTTTGCTATTATTTCATTGTTAATTTTAAATATTCTTTTGTTCTGATGGTAAGCTTAGAGTCATTTATCTAAATGTCCTTACAATTTGTGGAAGGTAATCCAAGGCCCATTTTCTCCAAATGGAAATTTTATGTTTAAAGCATGATAGTTCATTTTTAGAAAGCAGTAAAATTTACAGTCACTATAACTTTCTACTAAAGAAAAGCTAGCTTTTATTATATACATATGATCATCTTTTACTTTTACTATGTAAACCCAACCTTTAATAACTTTTATCATATAAACATAATAAAAATTTAGGTAGTATCATACTACCTTCTATTTCAAACTGTGCCAAAGCAGAATTCTGAAAATTAAATGACTAGAAAGCTATAAATTAAAACTATAATTCATTCAATTCCAACTAGTACATTCCCCTTCAAGATTTGCTAGGCTGAATTGATACATGTTTTATTTCTATGCTTTTTTTCATTAGGGCAGTTGTATGTTTGCAGAAAAATCATGCAAAAAATACAGAATTCTAATATAGCCCCCTCTCATGCACTGTTTACCTATTATTAAGATTATTTACTAGTGTGGTATTACTGTTACAATTCATGAAACAATATTACTATAATTATGCAACAAACTTTAGCCCACTGTGTACATTAGGGTTCACTCTTCGTGCTGTATGGTTCTATGGGTGTGTGTGTGTGTGTGGTAAGTTACATAAAATTTAAAACTTCCCTCCTTATCCACATTCAAATATATAATGAATGTGTTGTACTACCGTCACCACCATCCATTACCAAAGCTTTCCATCACTCTAAACAGGAAGTCTATACTAAATAAGTATTAAGCCCCAGTGCCACACCCCCATCTTGGTCCCTGGTAACCTGTATTCTAGTTTCTAACTGAATTTGCTTATTCTAATTACTTAATATCAGTGAGATCACAACTCAATACCTTATCTTCAAAATTCATCCATGTTGTCACATGTGTTGGAACTTCATTCTTTTTATGCCTAAATAATATTCCATTGTAGGTATATACTACAGTTTACTTACCCATTCATCTGTTGAAAGACACTTGAGTTCCTTCCATATTTTGGCAATTGTGAATAATGGAACTATAAGCCCATGTGCAAATTTAAGTCCTGCTGTCAATTCTTTTGGGTCATATGGTAATGATACAGTTAACTCTCAGAGGAACTGCCAAACTGTTTTCCACAGCAGCTGCACAGTTTTACATTCCCACCAATAACGAACAAGTGTTACTATTTCCTCACAGCCTCTAAAACACTTGTTACTTTGTTTCATTTTGTTTTTAATAGTGGCAATACTACCAGGTGTGAGATGGTTTTTCATTGTGGCTTTGACTTGCATTCTTCTGATGGCTAATGAATTCAAGCATATTTTCATGTGCTTATTGACCACTTGGATGCCTTATATTTATTTTTCTTGCCAAAATGCTCTGGCGGTTTCTAACACAATGTTAAATAACAGTGGTAACAGTGGGCATTCTTGTATTATTCCGGATCTTAAAGGAAAACCTTTCAGTCTTTCACCATTAAGTAGGATGTTAGCTGTTGACTTTTCACATATGCTCTTTATCATGTTGAGGAAGTTTCCATCTATTCCTAATGTTCTAAATGTTTTTATCAAGAAGAATGCTGTATTTTGTCAAATAACTTTTCTGCATCAATTAAGATGATCATGTGGCTTAGTTCCTTCATTCTGTTAATGAACCAACCTCGCGTACCAGTTAAATAACACTTGATCATAGTTTATAATTCTTTTATTGTGCTGTTGGATTCAGTTTGCTAGCATTTTGTTGAGGATTTTTGCAACTATATTCCTAAGAGATAGTGGTCTATAGTTTTCTTTTCTTGTGCTGTTTTTATCTGGCTTTGGTATGAAGGTGATATTGACCTCAAGAATGAATTAGGGAATGCTTTCTCCTCTACAACTGTTTTGAAGAGTTTGAGACTAATTGGAGTTCAGTCTTCTTGGAATGTTTGGTAGAATTCCCTTGTGAAGTCAGCTGGTCCTGGGTTTTTTCTGTTGGGAGGTTTTGATGACTGATTCCATCTTTTCACTAGAAATTAGTTTGTTGAGATCTTCTATTAGTATTTTTCAGTTAATGTAAGAATTTTTCCATTTCTAAGACAATGTGTTTCTAAGAATTAGCCCATTTCATCTAGATTATTAATTTACTGACATACAGTTATTCATAGTATCCTCTTTTTTAAAAAGATTTATTTTTATTTATTCTCTCCCCTTCTCCCCCACCCCAGTTGTCTGTTCTCTGCGTCCATTCACTGTGTGTTCTTCTGTATCCACTTCTATTCTTGTCAGCGACACCAGGAATCTGTCTCTTTTTTGTTGCATCATCTTGCTGCATCAGCTCTCTGTGTGTGCATCACCACTCCTGGGCAAGCTGAACTTTCTTTGGTGCTGGGTGGCTCTCCTTACAGGGTACACTCCTTGCACATGGGGCTCCCCTATGCGGGAGACACCTGTGTGACATGGCATTCCTTGTGCACATCAGCACTGCACGTGGACCAGCTCTACATGGGTCAAGGAGGCCCTGGGTTTGAACCATGGACCTCCCTTGTGGTAGGCAGATGCTGTATCCGTTGAGCCAAGTCCGCTTCCCCATAGTATTCTCTTATGGTCTTGCTAATTTCAGTTGTAATGTTCCCCTTTCATGCCTGTTGTACCGTCTCCCTTTTTTTATATATTTCAGTATTGCTATTGTTTTATTCATTTTATTTCTAGAATTTCCTCCCAAGCTCTGGGCTGCAGAAGTACTATAGTGGATGGTGGTGGCAGAAGGTTGGTGGCCCCAGTTTCCAACCCTGAGCCTAGCACACAGGCCCTGTTCTATATGGAGATTCTTTGAATAAAAGCAAGTGAGGAGTAAAGTCATCCTTTCAGAACCCCAGCCTCTGTTCCAGAGTACTGACCTTTTGCCCAAGGCAGATCCTGAGAAAATCTCAAAGACTAGCAACACACTGCCCCTGCCAAGGGCCCAGGTACTAGTTGGGTAATGACTGTAAAGCAATTAAAGTCTCAGGGTGTTGTTGAAAACAATAGCGTAATCAGTTAGCAATTACTGGGGGCTAATAGCTGGGTTTGATACCAATAGAGCCAAAAGTTTAATGGTTACATAAGAAAAAGAAACATTCAAAGAAAGCCCAGCTAAAACCACGGTCATCTTTGGTGATCAGGAAAACTGTACATGCCCAAGCCTGTACACTCTAAAGAACCAGAGAAGGAACTTCTGAGCTACAATTCTCTGGCTAATATGGGGCAAATTCATAAACTCCCTGAAGAGTGAAAGCAGTCTCCAAGTCACACACACACTCAATAGTAGAAGGTGAAAACCTTACTGGTTCAGAGGACTTAAGTAAATCCTCTGACAATTACTGGCTGAAAAACTAAATGGTGCTGGGAATGGATACAGCTCAAGTGGTTTAGCACCTGCTTCCCATGAATGAGGTCCCAGGTTCAATCCCCAATGTCTTCTAAAAAAAAAATGGAAGTGAGTCATAAGCAAACCCTAGGGAGCCAAACATAAAGAAACAAACAGGGGGAAAAATCGAGCAGGCACGTCAGAGGCTGTACACCAAGGGAAAAAGAGACTTTCCAGCCCAGTGGATAACAAATAAATGAGTAAACAACAACAGTATAAGAAGTCTTGGAGACAGGGGTGGTTGGGATTCACCATCCAGAGTTACTACAATATATTATCTAAAATGTTCAATGTTCATGACAAATTACAAGACATGAAAAGAAAGAGGACAGTGTTACCAACACAATGGGGAAAAAAAGCAGGCAAAGGATACTGCCTTTAAGGGGACCCAGACGCTGCACTTGGCAGACAGAGACTTGAAAGCACCTATTTTAAATATGTTCAAAGTACTAAAGAAAATCAGGTTTAAAGAACAAAGGAAAATATAAAGATAATGTAACATCAAAGACAGAATATCAATAATAAGATAGGAATTATAAAAAAATGAATGAAATGCTAATTCTGGAGCTGAAAAGAATGATAACCAAATTGATAAATTTACTAGAGGGGATCAACAGTGAATGTGTGCTGACAGAAGGAAGAACCAGTGAACTTTAAGACAGATAATGGAAATTATGCAATCTGGAGAAGAGAGAGACCAAAATGATAGAAAATAAACAGAGCCTTAGAGACTAAATTTTATGACAAACATTAATTTACACATCCAAGAAGTTCAACACACTTCAAGTAAAACAAATGGAAAGAGCGTCACACACAGGCACATCAAAGTAAAAAATGCTGCAAAACTAGAAAAAAGGAAAATCTTGAAAGCAGCAAGAATATTTGACTATTCACATACAAGGGAACCCCAAAAAGATAAGTAGCTGATATCTCATCAGAAATAATGGAGTTCAGAAGGCAGCAAGTAGGCATCTTCTAAATGCTGAAAGAAAAACAAACAACACAAAACTGTCAACCAAGAATCTCATATCCAGCAAAACTATCTTTCAAAAATGAAGACAAAATAAATTTCTAGTAAGAAAACCTGAGAGAATTAATTGCTAGCAGAAATGCCTTACAGGAAATATTAAAGGAAGATCTTCAGGCTAAAAGCAAGTGACAGTATTTCAAATCCACATGAAAGAGAGAGTGCCAGTAAAGATAATTATGTAGGCAATTACAAAGACATTACAACAACTTATTTCTGCTCTTAACTTCTATGAGTACACTAAAAAGCAGCTACATAAAACAACATGTCTGTAATTGTATTGCTGGGCCTATAACATGCAGAGATGTAACATATTTCACAGTAGGCGCATAAAGGAGGTAGATGCGAACAAAGCTAAAGTGAAGTAAGGAGACCATACCTGACGGTAACACGCCTGCAAGAAGAAATGAAGAAAACCGGAGAGGCAGGGGCGGCGGGAGCAGGCAGCGCGGCAGGCACCCCTCGCACAGGTCAGCGCTGCTCCCCGGGCCGCGCCACGTGCTGCCCCGCCCGTCCACACTGCAGACGGCGGCGCCCGGGCTTTCGGCGGCTCAGGCTACGCGCCCGGCCTGGCCACCGCCAAAACCAACCACCCTCCTGTCGGAAGCGGCGGCTCCATCCGGGGCTTTGCGGAGGGAGTGGACGACGGAAGCCGGAAGCCGGAAGCCGAGAGGGCAGGCGGAGGCTGGGGCTAGCAGGGAGGAAGGAGAGGGAGGAAGGGTAGGAGGGGAGAGGGGGAGGAGGGAAAGGGAGGGGAGGGAGTGGGGAGCGGCAATTTATATATTTATCACAAACCAAAATTAATAAAGTAAATTTTATTTTGGAAAGGAAATGAAGAAAACCAGATATGATAAATAAGGTTAATAAAATTAACTCTATTCATCTATACTTGTTCTGCATACTTTACTCAGTTACTTTAAAAGCGATAAGATTATATAAAATAACTATTATAATGAGTTTGGGACTTATATATAGGTGGAATATGTATAATATCACAAAAAGGGGAGAGGGAAAAACATACAGGAGTAAACTTTCTGTATCTCACTTAAATGATGTTAGTATAAATTTGCGAATATATAAGTTCTTACGTATATGGTAAGGCCTAGAGCCACATTGAAAAAAATAACTTGAAAATAGTTTCAAAATCATTAAATCAATTCACATATTTCACTACAAAAATATCCATGTAATTAAAATAAGATTGGAAAAGAGAAACAGAGGAATAAAAAGAAATAAAATGTATAGAAACCAAAAACCAAATGGCAGATATAAATTTAATGGTATCAATAACATTATGTGAATGGGTTATACAATGCAACCAATCGGCAGAGATTGTCATGCTGAATAAAGAAATAAGAACCAACTCTATGTTGTCAATAAGAAACACACTTCAGAATAAAAAATACAGTAGGTCAAAACTAAAAGCATGGAGAAAGACATACCATGGAAACAAAAGCCACAGGAGAGTTGGAAGGATTATACTGATATCAGACAAAATAGACTTTAAACCTCCAAAAAATGGGACTTTTTTTTTTTAAATAATAAAAGGGTAACTCCATCAGGAAGATATAACAACGGAACCCATATTATGCATCTAACCACAGAACCCCAAAGAAAGAATTAAACAATTCAGCATTAATAGACGGAGTCTTCAATAACCCACTTTCAGTAATAAATAGAATATTGAGGCAGAAGATCAACAGCTACAGAAGACTTGGAAAATACCACAAAACAACTAGACCTAGCAGATATTTATAGAGTATTCCACACAACACAAGCAGAATACACAATCATCACAAGCACAAATGGAAGATTCTCTAGAATTTATCATATGATAGACCATAAAAAACACCTTAAGAAAAGATGTTTCTAGGACTCTGCATTTGCCAAAACAAAATTACACCTTTATAAATCCTACTTGTAAAAAACACTTTAATAAACTTGAAAAGATTGAAATCATACAAAGCTATGCAGGTAAGTTAGAAATCAATAATGGAAGGAAATTTTTGAAATTCACAAATATGTGGAAATTAACACATTCCCAAATAGCCAATGGCTTTTTGCTGTCTGTGTCCATTAGCTGTGTGATCTTCTGTATCTATTTCTCTTTTTGTCTTCTTTTCTCATCTTTCTCCTCTATGATTCACTGGGATTCAATCCTGGGGACCTCTGATGTAGAGAGAGCCACCTCAGTTCCTAGTCTCTGCTGCACTTCACCTTGACTCTCCCCTTCATCTCTCTTTCGTTGTGTCATCATCCTGCTGCATGACTCACTTGCATGTGCACCCAGCTCACAGTGCAGGCACTTGGCTCACCATGCAGGCACTTGTGTGGGCACTCAGTTTGCTGTGCAGGCACTTGGCACACCTCATGGGCACTTGGCTCACCATGGGCTCTTGGCTCACCATGTGGGCACTGACTTGCCATGCAGGCATGCTTTCCCTTCTTCTTTTTCACCAGGAGGCCCCTGGGATTGAACCCAGGTCCTCCCATATGATAGGCAGAGGTGCTATCACCTGAGCCACATCCACTTCCCTCCTCCATGGTTTCAGATGAGAGGCTGGCACTTAATCTTATTGAGTTTCCTTTGTATGGGATGCTTTGCTTTTCTCTTTCTGCTTTCAGAATCCTCTCTTTATTGCTGATATTTGTCATTCTGAATAGTAGGTGTCTGGGGGTAGGTCTATTCAAATTTATTCTTCTTGGGATGCATTGTCCTTCTTGGATATTGATATTTATGTCTTTCATAAGTGTTGGGAAGTTTTCAGTCATTATTTCCTCAAATATTCTTTCTGCCCCTTTTCCATTCTCTTCTTCTTGGACACCAATAGCGTGAATGTTTGTGGGTTTCACACTGCATTCAATTCCCCAAGACTCTGTTCCATTTTTTCCATTCTCATCTCTTTCTGTTCTCCTGTCTTTTCCAGTTCAGATGTTCTGTCTTCAAAATTACTAATTCTGTGTTCAAGCAATTCAAAGCTGCTCAAATGTGCCTCTGTTTTTTAAATCTCATCCATCATGTCTTTCATTCCCATAAGCTCTGTTACTTTTCTTTGCAGGCTTTCAAATTTTTCTTCATGTTCTCCCAGTGTTTTCATAGTATCTTTTATTTCTTTAATCATATTTTCTTTAAATTCTTTGAAGTGATTTAGGAGGGTTTTATGTTTATCACTGATTAATTGTCTTGAATTCTGTATTTCTTCAGGATATTTGGTTGATTCTTTTGGCTGGGCCATCTCTTCGTGTTTCCTAGTATGGCTTATAATTTTTAGCTGATGTCAAAGAATCTGAAAATGTTGGTGAATTTATTCTGATGGCCAATTTCTCTTGCCTATTGGGGTTTTTTTTCACAGTTCTTCTTTGACATTTGGTTCAACTTTATTCTAAGTCTTTAAATTTACCTGGCTTAAGTTTTCAAAATCGGGCCAGACACTCACTAGTGGGGCACAGATTTTTCTCCCAGGGGTTGGGCACAGAGCACATGAAGTTTTTGTCCATGCAACTTCCAGACCAGCAAACAGATGGTGCTCATCAGTACACCTTTCCACAGAGGTTTTTCAGTATTGACTTTCCTCTCTTCCTGTGTTGAATTCAGTTCCATGATTCTAAGCAGGATCTTCGGGCCAATTCACTAAACAAAAGTACCCTGACCTCTCTTCCCTTATTCCCTTGAAACAGCTGACAGGAGGATGATGTCCTTTCCCCTCTCAGTCAGTTACGGTGAGCCAGGGGTTTTATCCCAGCTTAATATCTTGTGGGTTAGGGAGGGGAGCCCTTCTTGGCTGTCACAGGGGCTTGGTAAGCCATGTTTGTCATTTTGGCTTTTTCATCTCTCTGTCCCTTGCTCTTCTGGGAGTTGTGTAGCATTGTCCTGGTCTGCTGATCCCCAAAGCAGGTCCCTCAGACAGCTTTTGGCTCTTTCTCCACTGCTTTTGTGAGAGCATTCAGCTCTGCCTGTTAGTCCATTGCCATCTTCCTACAGTCCTCTAGCAAGTAAATTTAATCCAGTTTTCAAAAACATCTCAATGATGAGGAAAGAATAGTGCTTCCAACATATACTGCAGGGACAACAGGATATACACATGCAAAAGAATTTCATACTACTTGCAGAAATTAATGCAAACTGAATCATAGACCTAAATGTATGAGCTAAAACTATGACACACTGAAAAAAAAACATTGAAGCAAATCTCCATGACCTTGTGTTAGGGCATGGTTTCTTAGATATGACACCCGAATCAGTGGGAATACAAGAAAAAATGGTTAAATTCAACACTATCCAAAAAAAAAAAAACTTTTCATTTGCAAATAATACCATCGGGAAAGTGAAAAGACAACTTATAGAATGGGAGAAAAATAGTTTCAAATTATATATTTAATATGTGTCCCAAATACAAAAAGAACTCTCAAAGCAACTCAATAATCAAAATATAAATACCCCAATTCAAAAAATAGACAAAAGATCTCAATAGATAGTTCTCCAAAGAAGATCTAAAATGGTCAATAAGCATATGAAAACTACATCAGTCGTCATTAGAGAAATGTGAATTAAAACTATAAAGTGATACTACTTCACACCACTAGAATGGCTATAACAAAAAAGACAGCAACGTGTTGATAGGATGTGGAAAATGGAAATTTCTTACACTGCTAATGAAAATGTAAAATGGTGCAGTCACTTTGCAAAACATTTTAGAACTTCCTCAAAATGTCAAACATAGAGCTTACCTCATGAGCCAGAAATTCTACTCCTAGGTATATACGTAAGAGAAATAAAAACATATGTACATGCAAGAACTTACATATGAATGTTTAGAGTAGCATTATTCATATAAGAGTCAGAAGTAGAAACAATCCAAAAGTCCATCAACAGACAAATGGATACATAAAAAGTGGTATATACATACAATGGAATATTAATCATCGATAAAAAGAAATACTTGCATGCTATAACATGGATAAACCTTGAAAACTTTATGCTAAGTGAAAGATGTCAGTCACAAAAACTATATTTTCTCTGATTCCATTTATATGAAATATCCAGAGTAGGCAAATCCATAGTGGCAGAAAGTTGATCAGTGGTTGCCTTGGACTATGGGCAGTGGGATAGGGAATAGGGAGTGATATGCCAGCAGATATATCATTTCTGTCTTGGATGAATTAAAATTAGATTGAGTAATGGCTGCAGAACTCTGAATATACAAAGAAGCACTGAATCATTCACTTCAAATGGGTGTATTGAATGGTATGTGAACTATATCTCAATAAAGGTGTTTTTAAAAATATGATGTAGTCTCAACAATGTTTTCAAAAAGAAAATCTGGAAGAAATCATGCAAAGGTGGCAATAGTAGGTGCTTCTGAGTGGTTACATTATATTATGGATAACTACTTTCTGATACTAAAACTTTTCTGTATTTCCCAAAAAGAGCTCTGAAAAGTAAATCTTTAAAAACTATCAACTGGTAAATCTATCATTATAAGTTTATAAAATAAACAGTCTGGATTTCAGTTTTATATAATAAACTCTCTCTATATATATATTTTCCCATATACCCAACATCCTCTCCCTTTACCCTTCTCCAATATGAATAGCATTTTTTAAATGTGGATGGTACATTTGTTACAATTAATGTACAAATACTGAAACTAAACTACTAACCATGGTCAATCATTTACATTATGGTTTACATTTTGGACCATACCCTGTTATAAATTTTGATGAAATTTAACATGGCCTATATCCATCATTGCAAGATCATGTAGAACACTTCCATCACCCTGCCCTCAAAATGTCCCATGTTCCATCTATTCTATTCCTCCCTCCCCTCCCCTTGGAACCCAAGGCAACCACTGGGCTTCACTCCTTGAAGAACAGGATTCATAGTTACTTGCAACAACAATGAAGACTTGACATATTGTTCTGTCCTCTCCTATTAGAAACTGCCTATGCTCTCTATAGACTTCCACCCCTCTATATGAGAACATAGAAGGACTCCCCAGGATGGGAGTCCAACACCTTCTTGCTCATTTTGTGGGTCTCCACCCACTGATACAACCCAATCTGACAAGATGGGCACTCACACACTTCCTAGAAGCCTGTTCCAGGTGCATCCTGTCCCTAATGCCTCCCACACCCAACACCCAAACCAGTAACCCTCACCTGCCATGTTGCCAAAAGAGCATTCCCAATGTTATAGTTTTAACCACATACCAGCCAATCTCCATTGTTCACTGCTCCCTCCCCGAACCGTCCTCCCAGTTCCATGGACAGTGCAATCCACCCTCCCCACCCTACTCTTCTGACAAACTAGCACCATCCAACCCAAAAGTATCATTTGCACCACTGAATGACTATCATTTCTAACTGAAAAAACAGGAAAAGAAAGTGATCTTCAAGTAAATAGAAGAGTATACAAATGATAAAGGAAAGGAAAAAGTAAGAAATGAAAAAAGTTTTATTTTCTTTAAAAGATCTACCAGATTGGTTAACTTCTACTTAGATATATCAGGAATTAAAGAGAATCAAACTGAATACCAATATTAGTAATGAAATAGTTTACTGAAAGACAATCTATGAAAATGAAACTAAATATTTCATTTAACTGCAATGAAATTAGAATTTCGGAAAACTGTTCTCCACATAACCTTACAAATCTCCCAGTAATGAAAGACTTCTCCACTAGAATGGTTAGTGAAATAAATGTATGTACATGGTGCATATTAGGAAGTGTTATGTTATCTGTCCTTCATTTTTGACAGTAATGGTCAAGTTTATCAGTCAGATCTTGTCTGGAAAGCATAGCCTATTTCATGGTTCTTAGAAGTATTACTTACCTTGCTGTCACTGATTTCCAATTTAAATCAACTATGCTCACATAACATACACACTATAATTTTAAATCAGTGAAATATGTTGATTTTTAACCCAGTATATGGTCTGTTTTGAAACATGCTTAAAAGGCAATTGAAAAGAATGTGTATTCTATACCCTGGGACATTAATCTATGTATGTGTCTATTAGGAAAATTTAGTCAATTATATACTTCAAGTTCTTTATACCTCAGCTGATGTTTATACAGATATAATTGTATTTAAATCTTCAATTATGATTTTGGATGGTTTAAAATTCTCTTTGTGTTATGTCATTTTATGTAGTATATGTTTAGATGTTATGACCATAGGTGCATGCAACTTTGGAATTATGTAATCCTATTAAAGAGAATTTTACAAGTTCTGGAACCCATATATTTATCCTTTCAGTATTCTTCATTCCTTCTTGCATCTAATGCAGTCCAAAAACTTTTTTTGTAATATTAAACTTTGTTTTAGACAAGTTTTAGATTATAGAAAAATTAAAGTTATAGGGGATTTCCATATAACCCCTACTCACCCATGCACACATTTTCCATGTTTATTAATTAGTGTGGCATGTTTGTTACAATTGATGAATCAATTTTGAAGCACTCCTACTAATCAAAGTATATAGTTCATATTATGGTATAACACATACTGTACAATTTTGTAGGCTTTGTCAAATACATAATGTCATGTATCTGTAATTGCAGTATAATACAATACAATTTCAATGCCCTGAAAATGTGATTTGTACTATTTATGATTCATCCCTTTTCAGCCCCTCTGAAACCATGGTAACCACTAACTTTATATCAATATTACAAGTTCTTCTGTTACCTCATAATAATAACTAAAATAAAAATAAATCTAATTTGGTCTGTGGGTACACTACTATCTTATGTTTGTTCATTCCTCAATCTTGAGGAATTTGGGATAATGTCTGCTCTGACTGCTTCAGGTTGAGATGGTTTTAGACATGTGGTAAATGGAAAGAACTGTTTTACTTGCAGTTGTAGATACTCCTTAATTTGGGGGATGAGAATTGTCCATCACCATCATCACTTTGTTAATTTTTCAGAGCATTTCCAAATAACTGGAGAACAGGAGTTGGCTGCAAAGCTAATGGGATTCAGAGTTTAACCAACATATGAACAATCCAAATATTTATGTCTCTGAGACATATATTTAGTGGGTATAGTGATAATTATAGGCTATATTAAAAGGAATAGAAGAACCATGAGTAGCAGAATTATAAATGAGTCTATCTTATAATGAGGAAATAGATTGTCATATATTCACAAATAGAGCCTGCTGAGGAGGTATTCATTTCATGAGACTATGTGTCTGCTTTATAGTGTCTAGATATTCCTAGAGCCCTCAGGAGCTCTTTCGTTTGGGGCGTTATTTACTGAGGCAATTAGTGAAATCTGCCTGAGACCTTCATAATTGTAGCCTCCTGAAGAACCTACTGACTCACTTTGATATCTCTTAGCCTTAAAAACTATTTTGTATTAATGTTTTTCCCTTTTGGTCAAAGTATTTTTCCAAATGCATTGATGTTTAGCACTTGACAATAATCCCTTAGTGCCAGGGAGGCTTACCCATGGGAGTCATGTCCACATCAAGGAGCAACTTAGTAGGTTTTTTTTTGCTGAATTTGGCTTGGAAAGAAGTCATGTTTCAGTAACAAAGAGGTTTTCAGTGGGTTACTATTAGACATTAATTATAATTAATCTAAGTTTCATTTTTACAGGACTAAGCTTCATAAGTACAACCAGTAAGATAGTGAGTTTGGCATATTGGCCTGTTTTCCTTATTAAGCACTGCCTATATATATTGCAAAGATTTTTGCCATTTTATTTGAGAAAATGGCAGGACTTTCCAGGATAGGGAGCTTAGTATTTTATTTCTACCTATCAGGAAACATACCTATGACAACATGAATATATTCATATCCCATTGAAGAATGTTTTTGATGAATTTTCCCCATATATCACCCCAATATCTATACCCTTTACTAGTGTCATATCTTGTTACAGACCCTGAAAGAACACTCTTTTGTGTGTGTGTGTGTGTGGTTTTTTTTAAAAATTTTATTCATTTTGTAAAAATATTACATTAAAAAAATATGAGGTCCCATTCAACCCCACCACCCCTACCCCATCACTCCCCCCCCAGCAACACTCACTCCCTTCATCATGATACATCCATTGCATTTGGTAAGTACATCTCTGGGCATCTCTGCACCTCATGGTCAATGGTCCACATCATAGCCCATACTCTTCCACGTTCCATCCAGTGGGCCCTGGGAGGATTTACAATGACCGGTGATTGTCCCCGAAGCACCATCCAGGGCAACTCCAAGTCCCAAAAACGCCTCCACATCTCATCTCTTCCTCCCATTCCCCATACCCATCAGCCACCATGGCCACTTTTCCCACACCAATGCCACCTTTTCTCTGTGGACCTTGGATTGGTTGTGTCTGTTGCACCTCTATGTCAAGAGAAGGCTCAGATTTCACATGGATACTGGATGCAATCCTCCTGCTTTCAGTTGTAGGCACTCTAGGCTCCATGGTGTGGTGGTTGTCCTTCTTCAACTCCATCTTAGCTGAGTCAGGTAAGTCCAATAAATCAGAGTGTAGGAGCTGAAGTCTGTTGAGGCTCAGGGCCTGGCTATCCTATTGTCAGTCCAGAGATTCAAATCCCCTAAATGTATCTTAAACCCCAACACCAACTACAATTCCAGTAAAGTAGCATGAAAGGCTTGTGAAAAGAGATCCCATCTGAGTCCAGTTCCATCACGCAGAAACACCAGCTCCAAAGAAGGGCCATCTGATATGGCAGTGAACCCCATCTGCCATGACCATAGAACCCGTGGGTCTCTTTAGCCCTCAAAGGAACCAATACCTGGGGTTGTATCTACTTTATCTGTCTCTTAGACTCTGCTCAGTTGTGCATAAGGGCAATCCTTCTGACAGGCTCCAGACTCTTTTTTAGAGATTTGTAGCCATATAAACTCTTTTCTCCTTTCCATTTCCCCCTTACATTAGGTCAAACAGCATTTTAAAGTCATGTTATTATATGTAGACAGGGATATTCTGCTGATCCGCATTGAACCTTTAATTCAAGGTCATTTTCTAGGTGCATCATCAGTTGGTACTTGGTAGTGATCCCTCGGTGCCAGGGCAGCTCATCCCCTGAAAGAACACTCTTATAATTGTAAACTTAACCATAATCTTTGACCACTCCAGAGCTCCCTAAGATATAGTTACCTGTTTTACTACTCTAACTTTCCTTCAATCATCATGGATGGCCCACAACTTTCCTTTTCCACCACGTTCACACTTACACTTCAGTGACGGTAGTTTCATTCTTATTGCTGTGCCACCTTCACCACTGTCTATTAGAAAACAGTTACATTCAACCTTATTATAATTTCTGCCCAGATTAAGTATCAGCTCTCTAAACTCTGCTTCCAGATATCCAGGAATTTGAGTATGACTTCATAGGCTACATCCAGGATATTGAGTATGACTTCAGTGGCCACATCCTCCAAAATTTGATTGGAAATAGCATTTGTCCTTGAGTTCTTTAATGCTATTGGTTAATTCTAGAGGTCTACCTAGAGGTAGACCTTCTGGGTTCAAGTATAAATTGTCAACTCCTGTTCCTATAGCAGTGGTTATGCTTAGGACAGCTAGAACAGGAATGAGGAGAGGCACTGCCCTAGACATAAACTCACAAAGAAAATACAGGTAACAACAAGACAAGCATACATCAAGCAAAATACAGTTCTTTAGAGAGCCATTCTTTCATCTTATAGGCACGTTCATCAACTACTTAGAAAATGGATTAAGTTTACCAAGGCTTTTATCATGTTCAATATCCCTCTGCATATTATCTAGATAGAAGAGATATTATTAAATCCACCAGGTATATAAGTCCAGCATTTAATACTAATAAATACACAAGTTCCTCTTTGAGCTGCAGTTAATAGATCTAAGCTCTAGGTTTGCAATACCATACATGTTGTCTTTCTATGGGACAAATGTGTTTGTGTAAGGTCTACTCATATCACTTTGATAATTATTGCTCCACTTGTTATTTCCATGCAGTCAGCATGTTTCAGCACCAGTGATGCAAGGGAGATGCTCCAGCGTTTCACTGGCCTGGAGCATAATGTGCTTCAGGACTATGAAACAGCCAATCTGGAGGCAATATTCATTGTAAATGTGGTCATATTGAGCCATTGCTGGCTGCTGCAGGAATCCAAAACTGCGATGTACTGTCCATCCTTTTCAGGATCATGTCCAGATGTGGTAGATACTTTCATTGTTTCAGTGACCAGAGTGACCACCTAGCCAATAATTCAAAAGGAGAGAGACCATGCAGGGTATTTGGGTCTGTGTGAATGTACAAGAGAGTTGACAATACTGAAGTCTATCCATTTTGATTTTTATATACTTTCTAAATACTTCCAATGTAATGTAAACATCAAATGAACTTAAATATTTTAGTACTTTACTTTTTACTTCTACACCTTTACCACGATTACATTAATTAGCAGGTATTTTACTTTGGCAGTACAGAAATAACTACTTTCTTCATTATTTTATGAACCCCTAAGATTGCCAATGGAATCAAGATTATCTTTCCTTTACCACCATGTTAACATGCAGATTGAGGTGGCCTCCAAAATGTTTTTCTGTTATAATAACTTTTTGTTATCATTAATAAGTTTAGTTTTCTAATTAATAATGTCTTCCTAGAATTACATCAGGTTAGAAAATGCTTCTATAAACTTCTTATAACCACATGGACTAGTTACTTTAAATAAGCTTAGTAAAGTATGATAATCAGCCACTGAAATTTACTTTATCCAATTAAGTTTTGTCTTACATTCCTCATTGTGTTCTGTGGAAACTAGTCATTTCACTTTAGGACAGGTCTATTATTTCATTAACCACAATCTTTCAATGTTTATCATCTTAAAGATTTAATGAATATAATGCTAATTTATTTCATTATTATCCTATAAACCTAGGAAGATTATATCCAAGCTAAACAAAATTGAAACCATTATTTTTATGCAAGAAATGCTCTTTTTCCTTCCTTCACAGGAGACTGAAACCTCTTTTTTCTTTAATAAAACTAAGATTTTTAATAATCTCAAAAGCATACTGACTGCCAGGATCTGGATTATATTATAATAGTTTGATTTGTTTCAATCGTACTTTAGAAGAGAACTTTCCTCAGCTTTCAAGGACTTTTTCTTTACTTACTGAAATTTGACAATTGGATTATTAATAACTTTCATTTTTAGGCTGTTGAAATGGTGTAATTGGGGGATTATAAATCATGCTATGACTCTTGATTCCCTGGCCTAGTACAGAAAAATTTGAAGGTAAGCTTGCACTTCCCTATCTTGTCACACCTAACCCTTCCCCCATAGCTGTTGCAAAGACAAGGCCCTGGAGGGCAGGTTAGGTCAAAGAGTTTAGGAAAAACTTTTTTCCTTTCCCAATAGTTTAGATTCTATATTCAGATTTCTGTATGACCTTTTCATCCTGATTAGCCTAATTTGGGATCCAGAAACATTGAAACACATATATAAGGACATATATAATTTTTAACAATTTGAATAGAGCTCTTTTAAGAATTTTCATTTTTAATTTGATATCACCATACCAATGTATGAAAATATACACTGAGCAAATAGACAGACATGGAGATCTAGACACAAAAAGACAAAGCACACTAATGTTACTTATAATTTTCATTCTCTAACAGAATAACTTCAACTCTAAAATATCATTATATTCTAAAGAGTTCTTTTTAAATATACTTTTTTCATTTTTTTAAAGATACTTAAATTACATAAATGTTACCTATAAAATATAGGGGATTCCCATATATCTCACTTCCTACCCCTCCCACATTTTCCCACATTAACAACATCCTTCATTAGTGTGTTACATTTCTTAAAACATGGATTATAGTTTACACTTTCTCCAGCACAATTTTGTAAATTATGGCAAGACACATAATGGCCTATATTTGTCATTGTGATGTCATTCAGGACAATTCCCAAGTCCCCAAAATGCCCCCATATTATACTTATTTTTCTCTCTCCCTCCCCTCAGAACGTCCAGTGGCCACTGACTCCATATCAATGATAAAAGTTCTTCCATTGCTAGAATCTGAAATAGAATACCAGTAAGTCTACTCTATTCCATCGTTCATTCCCCAATTCTGAACATTCTGGGATGGTGATGCCCAAGGCACCTCTATTTGAGAGTGGGCTTATATATTATGGGGCACATGGATGGGACTACCTTGCTTGCAGTTGTAGACTCTCTCTGTTCCTTGGGATGATGGTTTTTCATCATCATCTCCTTGTTAGTTGTTCTTTCTAATTAACCTGTACCATAACCATGCAGTTTTGAATAAGAATTTCATTCTCTAGTTATTGGCTTATAACTAAATCATTCTCAATGCTTCAAATACAATCTACATTTTTTCCTTTACTTCAGAGATCTATTTCCCATTTTGACTTTGACAGACCTTGGATGAGCAACATTAATTACAATACATCTCACTGAAGTCATTGAAGTCTCATGGGAAACTTTTTCTCATGACTTGCTACTTTTAGAATTTCTGATACTTAGGGTGGGAGGCCCCTAACCCCCAGTCCTTCAAGATAACAGGACTCCAGTGGCCACTGGATTGGAAGGGTGTATGTCCAACATCAAGGGTCAAGTATTCCCACCACACATCTCAAAGGTGTGGCTTCCCTCTGGGCTCTTTCCTGGAGGAAGTAAATTAGAGTCCAAACCTGGATAATCATGAGAAGAAGCAGAGGAATTAACACCAGTGGAATAACAGGAGACAGGGCATCTCAAATTTGCCTTTCCCAGGTCATGGAGAACAGAAGTTTGCATGGATTCAAACAGGGGAGAATAGAGTGATTACCATTACAAGGGTGAGTCTAGTCCTGAAATAATCATAAGCAAAGCAAACTCAGTTTATAATTACCATTACTATAGCAAGCATATACAAAAGTGAGACTAGCTCTGAAGTAACTATAAACAAAGTATATTAGTCTACAGATTACTGTATTAATCAGCAAAGGGGTGCTGATGAAAAGTACCAGAAATTTGTTGGCTTTCATAAAGGGTATTTATTTGGGGTAGAAGTTTATAGTCACAAGGCCATAAAGTATAAATTACTTTCCTCTAAGTCTGTTGCCACATGTTGGAGCAAGATGGCTGCCAGTCTCTGTGAGGGTTCAGCCTACCTCTTTCTCTTAAGGTTCCATGGTCCCAGATTCTTCCAATATCAGTTGAAGCCTGGGAAAATTCTCATCTCTTTTCCAGGGCTTGTTTCTCTCCAGGCTCAGCTGCTCTGCTCTCTTCACAAGACCAGCCATAAACTATCAGGTGAATAGCTCATCTCTCTTCCTGGGGGCTTTACCATGTCTATTGGAGCCTTTACATATCTGCTCCTGTGTAGTTACTTCCTGGGTTTCCAGCATGCAAAACTCCAAAACTCCTCCTCTGCTACATCATTTTCTTTGTGAATCCCTGCTCACCAAGGGGGCAGGGACTCAATATCCCACTGATGCAGCTCAATCAAAGCCATAATCATTATTTAATCAAGTAAAAGTGAAACCTCTGAATCCAGTCCAATCTAATATTCCCAGAGGAAAAGACCAGTTTACAAACATAATCCAATATCTATTTTAGGAATTCATAAATAATGCCAAACTGCTTGAATTACCTTCACAGTAGGACTAGGCTAAAGCCACCAAGTTATAGCAATTTCAGCTTTTGCTGTTTTACAACATAAAGCCATCTTTATAATGATCTTATCTCTTAGTTATAGTTAATAGTAAGTTTCTACTTAAATAATCGAACACTTGCATTTATCAACCAAGAAACAAACTATTTTATTAGTGGAATTAACATTGCTAAGTTTTTCTGCCTTTCTAGCAGTTAAATTAATTCCACTTGTGCTTTCTTTTATACATCAAATTCAGTTGCATGACAGTATTGACATTTAAAGACTCACTTTAAGTTACCTTTAAACATTATCTAATTTGTAACAGATGAATTAGAAATCTGATTTATGAGTTTGTAGGCACAGGTTAGAACAGAAGAGAGAATTTTACACACTTATTTAGCATAGGGAAATACCTGATGCAAACCATTCTCCAGGAACCTTTTAATATTAATTGAAGGCATATGAGGAGGTTTCTCATCATACAGGGGAAAGGTTTAGTAAATGGCCTAAATTTTTATTCCCCATTTTCTCCACCTATTAGGCATACCAGGGCTAGAGAGGTCCAGAATGCAGACTAGGACTGAATAATTGGCTCCCATGTTAATTAAGAAATTAGTGATCTTACCTGCCACCTCAAAGGTGACCTGAGACCTCATTGATGGTTCAAGTGTGGCTTCAGGCCCTTTCCATCTAACCCTGGGGAATGGCCCAGGAAGTCTAAGTGGTGAGGCAGCTTGGGGACAAGGGCTTAGAGTCTCCACATGGAGTCTCAATGTGGGTGGCCCTGAAGTGACAGTGCCTTTAATGGCAGCAGCTAAAAGTTGAGCCTGTCCCAGGCCCTGGGTCTGACCTTCCTTACATTTTCCATCTTGGTAGCATAGTCCTGATTGTTGAAAACTGAGGAGGTTGTTTCTAAAAGGGAGTTAATGGACATTTGGGAACCCATGGAAAGTTTTTGCAGTTCTCTGTGGAGATCTGAGGCATACTGGCTAATAAAATTACTTCTTAGCGGGATCTGTTATTTCCTAGAGCCAGGCACTATGAGAGGGTATTTTATGTATGTTAGAGGTTTGCAGTAATTAAGCTGTAGCTCAGTTTCCCCTGATATGCATTGGGAAAAGGCAAAACCCCTCCCCCATATCTGAGGCTCAGCACTTTCCCTCAGGTTAAACAAAGAAACCTCATAGAGACAGGAATAGAGGGAGATGGAGATCTTTACTACCGCTACCTGCATGTCAGAGGGAGACAGAGATGGGAACCTTCACTATTTACGTATCCTTTAATCCCTACAGATGAAAAGAAACATCTGCTCCTGCAGCATCCCAAGAAGCCATAAACTCACTCAACCACCTCCCACTACCTCACTTGGACCCTCAACCCCCCTCCCACTATCATTTCTCTGCCTAGGAAAGTTCTGTATACATTCAAGTCCCCGCCTTCCAGGAGTGGGCTGAAGTCTCTCTTCAGATCCCCACCATGGTGGTGGGTTGGCTGAAGTCTGCTCTCAGACCAGCTGTGTTGGGAGAGCTTCTCAATAAATACATTTTCTGCCTGTTGTCAGTCAGTCTCCGTGTCCCAGTGAATGCCGTTTTTCTCCAACAATATATATATACATATTGATAAATTTTATTTTTTAAGGATACTTAGATTACATAAATTGTACATAAAAATTTATGTGATCTAAGTAACCTTAAAAAATAAAAACTTGCATGCCTCACTCCCTACCTCTTCTACATTTTCCCACATTAACATCCTTCATTAGTATGGCATATTTGTTACAACATATTTTTTTTAAATTTAATTTTATTTATTCATTTTTTTAAAAAATATTACATTCAAAAAATATGAGGTCCCCATTCACCCCGACCGCCCCCACCCCACCACTCCCCCCACAGTAACACTCTTCCCCATCATCATGACACATCCATTGCATCTGGTGAGTACATCTCTGGGCATCACTGCACCCTATGGCCAGTGGTCCACACCATAGCCCACACTCTCCCATGTTCCATCCAGTGGGCCATGGGAGGACATACAATGTCCAGCAATTGTCCCTGCAGCACCACCCAGGACAACTCCAAGTCCCAAAAATGCCTCCACATCTCATCTCTTCCTCCCATTCCCCGCAGTGGCTGTTACAACATATTAATACATTTTGGATCATTGTCACTAAGCATGGATTATAGTTTACATAGTGCTTTACACTCTCTCCTGCACAATTTTGTGAATTATGACAAGATATACTATGGCCTGTTTTTGTTTTGCAATGTCGTTTAGGACAATTCCCAAGTCCCCAAAATGCCCACATATTACACCTATTTTTCCTTCTCCCTCACCCCAGAACCTCCAGTGACCAATGCATCTACATCAATGACAAAAGTTCTTCCATTACTAGGATCACAGTAAGTCTATAGTAGAATACCAGTAAGCCTACTCTAGTATGTCATTCATTCCCCAATCCTGAGGAGTCTAGGATGGTGATGGCTACTCTGCCTCCAATTGAGAGGGGGCATAGATCTCTTGGGCAGATGGATGGGACTACCTTGCTTACAGTTGCAGACTCTGTTTGTTTGGATAGTCACAGTACATCATCATCTCCTTGTTAGTTGTCCTGGATAAGATCAATGTATGGGAGATTAAATGTTGAAATGCTGTTGAGATTCAAAGTCCAACTGGCACAGGTAAAGCCAAAAATTTAAGTCTCTTGGGTATACACCTATCAACTCTAATACTAACTATAGGTTTAAATAGAAGGGGCCAAAGAGTCATGTGTAGGGAAACCACAAATGAGTCAAATTCTGCCACACTGGAAGCATAAATTCCAATGTAGTGCCCACTAGCAAACTCCTCAGTGAAACCCCTGAGCTGTCTGCCCTGATTATAGTATCTGGATGTCTCCAGATCCAACTGCAGCCTCACTATTTGAGACAATGTTTACTTTAGTAGTCAATGAGATCTTGCTGAGATTTGCATAAGTGTAACCTCTGGGATGACTTCCTGATTTACTTTGAAGTCTCTTAGTCATATGAACTCATTTATCTTTACCCTTTCCCCCTTTTGGTCAAGGTCTTTTTCCAGTTGCATTGCTAGTTGGCACTAGGTAGTAATCCCTCAGTGCCAGGGAAGCTCACATCTATGAGTCACATCTCACATTGAGGGGAAAGTAATGAATTTATATGCTGAATTTCGGTTAGAGAGAGGCCACATTTGAGCAACGAGGAGGATTTCAGGAGGTAACTTTCAGGTATATAATACTAGGCTGTTTCAATTCCAAAAGTAAATGTTTGTAAGTACAGTCATCAATATCAAGAGTCTGTCAATGGTCCTTTCTCCATTAGTCACCACCCCTGTGCTCACAGATTCTTGCTCTCCCACTAGAGAATGTGGCAGAGCTCCCCAGGATGGGAATTTTGACCCACCATGACAATCCCCCGTGAACACTTGAACACATTCATATGCCTTATAGTTATGCCCCAGGTGAACCTTCTTCCATGCATACCCCATCACTGACACCCTGCACCAGTGATCCTCCCCTGCCACAGTTCTAACCCTTCTGTGATGCAAAACTTCTTCAAAATGAAGCCAAAAGATTAATTTCTTCCTTTTTAGACAATCAGCAAGCAGGCTATTCCAATTCCTGAGGCTATTCCAATGTGGAGTCTGTTGAAATTCTGGGGAAACCTCATATTATCCTAAGGAGGATAAATGTATTCAATCTTGACGGTGTCCAGTGGCTAGACCTGACTGAATGGACTGTTTGCTAAGCCAGTGTCCTGGAGGATGGGTGCCCTGCTCACTGTCCTAATGTCTCTGGACATCCCCAGAGCATTAGATGTCTTAGAAGATTTCTGGGTTTGGTTCTTAGACCAAATCTTCCAAGCTGAGATTTCATGCTAGGAAAGGGACTGGCTAGGGGCCTTGTTTTGGCCTTCTCTTGCAGAGGTCTCTGAAAGTGGCTGTGAGAGAGTGCTCATCCTATGCCAGGGACCAAGTTTTGCTGTTAAATCAGACAGTAAGAGGCATGTTAAGAAGCAGACACTGATCTGTGCCTTACAGGCAAATATCCTAGGGATCCCAGAGGTAATGGATTAACAGGAACATCAGGGTCTCCAAGAGACTGAGTAAGGAACAAATCTCCAGGGAGAGAGTTTCAGGGGCCTCAATAATAAAACAAAAGAGCACAGAAAGGCTCTGATTAAAAGTCTAGACTCACCAGTCTTTATTGGGTGTCAGGGGGTGTTACATGTCTCTTTGTCTCCTGACTTGGCTCACCAACTATGTCAGTGGAATGTTCTGGGGCCTGGGCTTCTAGGTTCTTGGCTATGTCACATAAAAGAATTTAAGGACATGCCATTATGGTAGGCAAGGGAGTAAAGAGTTTATTAAGAAACAAGAAAACTGGAAATGAGATAAGTACTCAACCCAAGACATATCAGCATTAAAATTTTGAAGAGCCCAATCCATAAATAATCATGGTGTGTAGTCATGGGAAGAATTTCATATTGTAAAGCTGGAACAAGAGAAGATAAGATGTTGAAAGGAATCTGGTACAGTGCCCTTTCTGGTACAGCTCACATGAGTCACAGAGCAGTTGTCATGATGCTGGTAAGAAGGCTGACATTCCTGCCCCCATCATTAGACTTAGTCACAGGACGTTTGATCCTCAGGAAGATCACAGAGCTGTTACTGGATTGGGAAGCACCTGTCCTTGCCAGAAAACCAAGGCTGGGAGAGAGTGGGTGGGTATTAGCATTTGTGTCTTGAAAGTACATATTGTTAAGAGCTTTAGTTTGCTCCTTTCATTTCAAAAAGAGATAAACATAAATTTTTATGAAAAAATAAAACTCTTAGATTCACACATTAAAAAAGTAAAAAATACTACATTGATGGAAGGATTGCAGAGAGCAACACCTCCATCAAGGACTTCAAGGATATAAGGAGGCGCTGGCAAAGGGTGATGTTACAACTCAGAGCGATTACTGTTTGGGAAAGCTCTTCAGAGAATGTTTTATAAATTACTATTTCTCATTATCAGTCAAGCCCTAATGATCCCAGCAAGCTAATAACCTGCCTCTAAGATATGCATCAAACCTAGTACACACTAAAATTCTTATAAGACCATGGATAGTTTTTATGTAATTAGTCATTAGAGAAACAATAATTTTCCTATTATAATGATGTGGTGTTTTGCGAGTTAATAAAAGACTCTGTCAGTCATTAAAAAAAAAAAAGGACTTCAAGGATGTAGGATTATCATTACAACCTTATTCAATGTTCCTATTTTACTGGGGAGAATACAGAGAGATCACATTAGCTGATGGTGGATTATCAAAATCTTAACCAGATTATGATTCCAATCACAGCTGCTGTTCTAGATATGGTATCATTGCTTGATACCTGGTATGCAGCTAGTGATCTGACAAAGACATTATTTGCAATTGCTATTAGTAATGATCACCAGAAACAATTTGCTTTCAGTTGGCAAAGCTGGCAATATACCTTCAGTATGCCCTCAGGGCTATATTGACTCTCCAACCCGATATCATAATACTGTCTGCAGGGACCTTAACCATTTTTCCCTCACACAAGACATCACACTGATCCACTATATTGATGCTATCATGTTGATTGTATGTAGTGAGCAAGAAGTAGCATTTATGCTAGGCTTACAGATAATGCATTTGTGTGTCAGAAGATGTGAGATAAATCCAACAGGAATACAAGATCCTTCAACATCCATGAAATTTCTATGTGACCAGTGGTGTGGATTCTGTCAAGATATCCCTTCTAAAGTGAAGGTTAAAAGGTTGCATCTAGTCTTTCCTATGATGAAAAAGAGTTACAAAATCTAGTTGGCCCCTTTGGATTTGGGAGACCACATATTCCTTATTTGGGTGTGCCTTACTCTGGCTCATTTGTCTAGTGAGTGACTATTTTTTTTTTTTAGCTTTGAGTGGGTACCAGAACAAGAAGAGGCTCTGAGACAAGTTCAGCCTGCTGGGCAAGCTACTCTGCCACTTGACCACTCCAGCAGGTCCAATAGTGCTCCCAGTGTGAGTAGCAAATAGTGATGATCTCTCAAGGCTTTGGTAGGCCTGTATAATGGACTCCTAATGCAGGCCCTTAGGATTTTGGTGTAAATTTTTGCCTTCCTCTGTAGATAATTACTATCCTTTTGAAAAAAAAGAAAGTGTTTGGCCTGCTACAGAACCTTAGTAGAGAATTAATACATAACCATGGACCACCAAGTTACCATGTGACATGAGTTGCCTTTCATGAGCTGGGTATTTTCTGGCCTGCCAAACCATAAAGTTGGGCATATGCAGCTGTACTCCATTATAAAGTTTAAATGGTACACATGAAATAACACTCAAGTGAGTCTTAAAGGTACAAGTAAGTTATATAAAGAAGTGACTCAAATGAGCATGACCCTCTACTACTACATTGCCTTCTCTTTTCCAGCATACAGCTATAGCCTCTTGAGAATTTCCTTACAATCAGTTGACTCTAGAAGGGAAAACCTGGGCCTGGCTTATGGATGATTCTGTGTGTTATCCAGGTACTGCCTGATAGTGGACAGCTGTGGCAGCTGCAGCCCTTTCTTGAACATCCCTAAAGGATGGTGGTGAAGGGAAGTCCTCCCAGTGGGCAGAATATTAAGTAATGCACAGAGTTGTTCATTTTTCTTGGAAGGAGAAATGGCTAGAAGTGCATGTGTACACTGATTTAATGGCCAATGTTATTTCTTGATTGCCAGGCCCATGGAAGGAACATAATTGAAAATTGAGTACAGAGAGGCCTGTGGAGGAGTTTCATGAATTGATATTACTGATGGAGCAAAAAATATGAAGATATATGTGTCCCACATAAATGATTACTAGAGGGTTACTCCAGCCATGGAAGATTTTAATAATCAGGTGGATAGGATGATCCATTCTGTGGATATTAATCAACCTCTTTTCCCAACCACTCTTCTCAGTGTCCAACAGGCTCATGAACAAAGTGGCCATCATGGTAAGGATGGAGGTTATGCATGGACTCAGCAACATGGAATTCCTCTCACCAAGGCTAACCTGCGTACAGCCACTGTGAGTGCCCAATCTGACAGCAGCAAGGGACTACCCTCAGTCCACAGTGTCACCATTCCCTGAGGTGATTGGCCTGCTACCTGGTGGCAGGTTAATTACATTGGACCATTTCAATCACAGAAGGGGCTGCAATTTGTTCTAATTGGAATAGACACATTATGTGGATATGGGTTTGCCTTTCCTGTACATAATCATTCTGCCAAAACTACAGAATCATTCTATAAGTCATCCATGGACTTACAGAATACCTTATCCATTCTCATGGTTCTCCAGACACCCTTGCTTTTGATGAAGGAACCCAATTCACAGCTAATGTTTTGCAGGAATGGACATGTGCTATGGAATTCACTGGTCTTATCATCTTCTAGAGCAGCCCTTCTGAAGCACTTGATTAATGGACAGTGCAATAGCCTTTTGAATACTCAATTACAGCACCAACTATGTGGCAATACCTTGCAAGGTTGGGGAAATGTCCTGCAGGAGATGTTGTATGCTCTATTTCAGCATTCTCTCAATGGTGCTATATCCCCCACACCCAGGGTTCATCTGTCTTGAAATCAAGAGATGGAAATGGGAATGTGATAACTTAAGACAAGTTACTTGAGGGTATAATTTGTAAGGAGTGTGCATATGTTAACTTGGGCACTAGTAGACACTGGTCTAGGCTGTTTCCTGTATGATTTAGTCTGTAAGTTAAGCTTAATTGTTTGAGGGAGTTAAAGGAGTAAAAAGCAGGGGGGGGGGGGTTGCTACCTGATAATGTGTAGTAGTTTGAAACTGTATGTACCCTAGAAAAGATCATGTCCTAGAGCTAATCCACACCAGCAAATACATTATAGCTGTGAGCTTTTGATTAAATCACACCAGTTAAGGGTCTTTGATTAGATTATTTCCATAAGGTGTGACCCAGGTGGGTCTTAATCATCTTACTGGAATCCTTTATAGATGGGAAGAATTTGGAGAAACAGAGAGAGAAAAGGCCACAGGAGCTTAGAGAGAAACCTCCTGAGACTGAGAGCAAAAGATTCAGAAACCAGAAACTGTAATCAATGGAACCAGAAAAGAAAGACATTAGAACAGATAGAAAGATATATAGAGGACCAGAGAGAAGGCTGGAGGAAGCTGAAAGCTGAAAGCAGGAGACCCTGAGTAGAAGGGAGAGAAAGCAGATGCTGCCATTGTGGTGCCATGTGACAGGAGTCCAGGTCACCAGCAACCATGTCGTCAGGGAGAGAGCTTCACCTAATGTCTTGATTTGGACATTTTTCTCAGCTTGTACCTATGAGCTTATCAGTTAATAAATCTCCATTTAAAAAGCCATCACAGTCTGGCAGGTTTTGCCACCTAAATCACCATTGCTGTGGTTTCATTCCTCCCTTGAATACTTTTTTAACAAATCAATTTTATTGACACATATTAATAAAGTATAAGTCCTTCCAAAGTGCACAGTTATATAATCACATAGTTATGCATTCACCACTTCAATCATTTTGCAGCATTTTCATTTTTCTAGAAAAAATAATGAAAAGTAGAAACCAAACAAAGCTCATCCTTTCTCAATCTCTGTATGCTTCCCCTGCCATACACAGCTGCTATTCTGTTTCCATCTCTCTAGTTTATTTGTATTTATATTTTATATAAACAGTCTTATATATGTAATATTATCCATATTCATATTTCACATGAGGTTTTACTATGGCATACAGTTCCATATAACAATTTTTAGCTTTCATTCTAGTAAAATACATGTCCTCAAAATTTCACTTTCAACCACTGTCATACCCACAATGTAGCTCTCTAGTTACAAACACTATGATGTGCTTTCACAATTTCTATTTATTTTCAAAGATTTACAAGCAACTCTTTTTACCAATTTTGCACAAATTTACCCTCAGCTTTCCATTCTTTACTCTCATTCTATTGTCTGGTGACCTATATTCTAATTATTAACTCCATGAGTTTATGCAAATTATTGAGTTCATAATAGCATGATCATACAGTACTTTTCCTTCTGTGTCTGGTTTGTTTCACTCAACATGTTCTCCAGGTTCAGCCATGTTGTCATATGCTTCATGACTTCATTTGTTCTTACAGATGTATAATATTCCATCCTGTGTTTATCCATTCTTCAATTGAAGGATACCTGGATTGTTTCCATCTTTTGGCAAATGTGAATAATGCTGCTAAGAACAACGGTGTGCAAATATCTGCCTGTGTCACTGTTCTCAGGTCTTGGTATACACCTAGCCGCCATATGTCAGGTCAAGATTCAACTTTCTTAGCAACTGCCAAACAGCCCCCATAGGGGATGTACCATTATACAATTCCACCAACATTGAAAAGCATTCTATTTCTCCACATACTCTAACACTTGTAGCTTTCTTGTAGTTTTCTGACTTTAATGGTGGTCATACCAATAGGTGTGAAATTATATCTAATTGTAATTTTGATTTGCATTTCCCTAATTACTAGTGTTGTTGAGCATCATGTATATTTTCATAAGTTTTTTCACCATTTATATTTCTTCCTCGGACAATTATCTTTTCAAGTCTTTTGTCCATTTTGTAATAAGGTAGTTCCTCCTTCTATATCATGGATATTAAATGCTTATCAGATATGTGATTTTCAAATATTTCCTCCCATTGACTTAGCTGTCTTTTTACCCTTTTGACAAAAACCCTTGAGTATAAAAGTGTTTAATTTTGAGGAGGTCCTATTTATTTTTTCTTTTGTTACTCATGCTTTGGGTGTAAGGTTTAGAAAAACACTGCCTAAAACAAGATCTTAAAAATGTTTTCCTACATTTTCTATCTTGGAGTTTTATTGTTGTCACTTTTATATTTATATCCTAGATCCATTTTGAGTTAATATTTGTATAAGGAGTGAGATAGGAGCCCTCTTTCTTTCTTTTGGATAAGCCTACCCTGTTCTTCCAGCATCATTTGTTGAATAGACCATTCTGGTCCAGCTGGGAGGGCTTGGAATCCCTTTCATATATCACTTAAGCACAGATGTGAGGGTTTATTTCTGAGTTCTCAGGTCAGTTCCATTCATCCATTAATCTGTCTTTATGCAAGTACTGTGCTGTTTATACCACTGTAGCTAAGTAATATTCTTTAAGTTCAGGAAGTGAAAGTTCTCCAACTTCATTCTTCTATTTAAAGACATTCCTATGATTGGTGTACACAGCCTAGAGATGGCTCATATTTTCATATTTTTTAATACATTCTATCAGTCTATATCTTTTGATTGGGGAGTTCAAGCCATTAACATTCAATGTTATTACTGTAAAGGCATTATTTACTTCATCTGTTTCATCCTTTGGCTTTCCTTTGTCACATCAAACTACTGCCTCTCTTTTCAACTTTTAGTTTATTCTTCTTAAGAATCTTCATTTCTAAAATCTTCTCCAAATGTTTTGCCCTTGTTTTTATTCTTTCAGACTGCAGCACTCTATCATACTCTTGTAATTCTTCTCTTTTTGTAACATATTCTATCAATTTTTGTTTGTCTCTAAAGACTTTAAGCTCACCCTCACTTTTAAAAAAAGATTTATTTTATTTATTTATCTCCCCCACCTTGCCGCTTGCTTACTGTCTGCTCTCTGTGTCCATTCACAGCACATTCTTCTGTGTCTGCTTGTCTCCCTTTGTTGGGTTATCTTGCTGCATCAGGTCTCTGTGGGCATGGGCCGCTGCTTCTCCATGGGCATGGGCCATCAGCTCTCCGTGGGAGTGGGCCAGCTTGCCTTCACAAGGAAGCCTTGGGAAGTGAACCCAGGGCCTCCCATATGGTAGACGGGAGCCCAATTGGTTGAGCCACACCCACTTCCCTCACCCTCATTTTTTAAAGAAGTATATTTATTCCCCTTTAAAAAATTGCTTTGTATGCTTCCTCCCTTTAGTTATATCAGCTTTACCAGTCTTTCAAAATTGTTATTAAGGTTTTATTTTACTTTATTGATAGTTCATTTCTATCCTTATTTATTTCATTGTTATAGTCTGTGAGTTTAATCTGTTACTTTCCAGCATCTTAAGTTGAACTTTTAGTTCATTTATTTTCCGACTTCTTATTTTAGCTATGTCCCATAAATTTAGGGAGGTAATTCTTTCACTGTCATTCAGTTTTGAATATTTTGTAATTTTCCATATTATTTCCTCTTTCACCCAAGTTCATTTAATAAGGCTTATTTTAGTTTACAGATTTACAGTATTTTGCAAAGCTATCTTTGGCATTTTATTTCTAATTGTATTGCTTTACAGTATGATGTAGGAACTTAAGGTTATCTTTACAGTTTATTATCTGGATCTTTGCTAATATTTCATGTGTGCTCATATAAAATGTGTTTTCTCCATTGAGAGATAAGACCTACCTTTATCTATCAGAAAAAGCTTATTAAATTTTGTTATTCAGGGAAACGGACTTGGCCCAGTGGTTAGGGCGTCCATCTACCACATGGGAGGTCCGCAGTTCAAACCCCCGGCCTCCTTGACCCGTGTGGAGCTGGCCCATGCACAGTGCTGATGCGCGCAAGGAGTGCCGCCCCACGCAGGGGTGTCCCCCGCGTAGGGGAGCCCCACGCGCAAGGAGTGCGCCCCGTAAGGAGAGCCGCCCAGTGCGAAAGAAAGTGCAGCCTGCCCAGGAATGGCGCCGCCCACACTTCCGTGCCGCTGATGACAACAGAAGTGGACAAAGAAACAAGATGCAGCAAATAGACACAGAGAACAGACAACTGGGGGAGGGGGGGAATTAAATAAATAAATACATCTTTAAAAAATAAATAAATGAATTTTGTTATCCAAATCTTTTATATTTTTGCTCCTTTCAGCTCTTTGATGTATCCATTTCTGGAAAGTCTGTCTTTAGTTCTTCAATTAAAATTGATCTATTTCTTTGCATAGTTCTGTCCAGAGTTAGCTGCTTTATATATTTTGAGGTTATAGTGTTAGCAAAACACATATCTATGATCATATCTTTTGTGTTACTCATACGTCATTCTTTGCCCTTTACTGTATTTTCACCTTGTATTTGTTTTGCTGTTGTTAAAATTGCTGCTATCACTTTTCTTCATATTTGCCTGCCTTACCTTTTTCCGTGTTCTTAATTTCTAGTCTTGCATATTTTCTTTTAAATATGCCTTTTGTAGATATTGCTACTACTCTTAAAATCCACTTTCTGAGGATTTTGTGAAGGGCAGTTTCAGTGTCTCTGGAGTATCTGGGTGGTATATCCTTAGCTGAGGTGGTGATGCAGTTGAAGACAGAGGTACTTCAGATGGAGGGGCCTTTTCTTCATCTTCAAGAACTGCTGCTTCAATAGCTTAAGCAAACTGGACTTCCAGTAAAGGTGATGGAGAGTTTATCTTCCTCCTGCACCACTTTCAGGGCCAGGAATTCCTGGCAGGGGCTGCTGTCCCATGCACTCCTCTCCTCTTCTCCTATTCCTCACCTCTCCTCTCAGCACCAGAGCAGTTGGCTCTTCACCACAGCAGAAGACACTGTGCAAGGTCTTGTGCTGGTGCAAGGTCAGCACGTAATCATGTTGTTTCCCTTCTATGTGATGCTTAGATTTTTTCTTACAGCTTTCAGAATCCTCTCTTTATCTCTGATATTTGTTATTCCAAATAGGTGTCTCATGGTATTTATTTGTATTTGTATTTATTGTGTTTGTGGTGCATTGCCCTTCTTGGATATTGATATTTATGTCTTTCATGAGGTTTGGGAAATTTTTGGTTATTATTTCTTCAAATATTCTTTCTGCCCCTTTTCCATTTTCTTCTCCTTTTGGAACAACAATAATGTACATGTTTGTGCAATTTACATTTTCATTCAATTCCCTTAGAACCTGTTCCACATTTTCCATTGTTTTATCTTTCTGTTCTCAAAATCACTAATTCTGTCTTTAAGCACTTAATATCTGCATGTACGTGCCTCTAAAGTATTTTAAACCTCATCTACCATGTCTTTCATTCCTATCACCTTTTACTTTTCTTTGCAGGCTTTCAAATTGCCCATTATGCTCACCTAGTGTCTTCTTAATGTATTTTATTTCTTTAGTCATATTTTCTTTCTATTCTTTGAATTTATTCAGAAGATTTGTGTGAATATCATTGATTTGTTTTCTTAAATCCTGTATCTTGCCAGGATATTTGGCTTTTTCCTTTGGCTGGGCCCTCATTTCCTGTTTCCTCGTATGGCTTATAAATTTTTTTCTGATGTCTAGGCATCTGAATATGTTATATAATTGACTTTGATGGTCAGTTTGTCTCTCTTCCTTTTTCACAGCTCTTTTTGATTTCCTCTTTTTGTTTTCCCCCCACCCATTGTCTGCTCTCTGTGTCCATTCACTGTGCTTTTCCCTGAGTCTGTTGTATTCTCATTAGGTGGCTCTGGGAACCCACCCTGGGACCTTCTGGAGTGGGAGAGAGACAATCATTCTCTTGCATCATCTCAGGGGCCTAGTTTGTGGCATCTCATATTGTCTCTTCTCTGTGTCTCCTTTTGTTGCTGTTGTTGCACCTCTTGCTGCATCAGCTCTCCATATGGCTGACACCACTGCTGGATAGGCTCCTCTCCTGCAAGGGGTGGCACTCCTCTGCATGGGGCACCCCTGTGTGCGGACCAGTTTGCCACACAGGCCAGAAGGCCTTGGGTATCAAACCCTGGGCTTCTATATGGTAGGCAGAAGCTCTATCCATTGAACCATATCGGCTTCCCTCTTTTTGATTTCTGATTCAACTTATTCTGTGTCTTTAAAATTTCCCAGGTTAAATAATCAAAATTGGGCCAAGGTGGGAGTTCCTGGCATTTGAGTACACAAGCAGGGCTCAACTCTCTAACAGAAACAATGCAGGAAATGCTAATAGCTATCTTAGGGACCTGCTTTAAGTGTCAGCAGAACAGAACAGTGCTAAAAGGTGTGAGGAACAGAATGATGAAGAACCTGAAGCAACAAATGTGAGTTACCAAACTTTTGCAACAGCAAGAAAGGACTCCCATCCCTCACCCCCAAGGTATTAAGCAAAAATAAATCTCCTGGCTCACTGTAGCTGACTGAGTGGGGAACAGGCTTTTTCCTCCCTGTCAGCTATTACAAGGGAAAAGGGAGGAGGAAATAAGGGGCTTCTTTTTAGTGAATTTGGTCAAAAGAGCTGCTTTGAATCTCAGCACTGGCCAAACCAAAACACAGGAAAGTAGAAATTTAAAGAAACGTCTTGGTGGAATGGTACAGCAATGTGTGCCATCTGCTGGCCAGTCTGGAAATTGCATGGAAAAAAAAAAACTGCTTTTAGATATCTTTATTCAAAATCCTGGGAGAAATTCTGTGCCCCATTAGTGAGTGCCTTGCCCAATTTTGATAACTTAAGATGGGTAATTTTAAAGACTTAGACTAAGTTGAGCCAATATCAAAGAAGAGCTGTGAAAAAAGACAATAAGAGAGAGAAACTGACCATCTGAATAAATTCACCAACATATTCAGATGCCTAAACACCAGCAAAACTTTGCAATCCATACTGTGAAATAGGAAGAAAGGGCCTTTTCCATACTAGTTAACATGAAGTGATGGACTGCATACTAGGAAACAGGAAAAAATTGAGGTTGCAAGGAAAGGTTGGAAAATGATTTTACATGCAAACAAAAATTAAATAAGGGCAAGAATAGCTATACTAATATTGGAAAAAACAGTCTTTAAATGAAAAACCATTGTAAGAGACAAAGAAGGACACTATGTATTTAAAAAAAGTGGTAATCTATCAAAAAGAATGAGCATTCATAACCATTTATGACCTAAGCAGGGAGCCACAAAATACATAAGGAAAACATTTGAAAAATGAAGGTGAGGAAAAGATGCCTCTACAATTATAGTGGAGGAATTTAATATACCATTATTACCATGGGACAGAACATCCTAACAGAGGGTTAATAAAGAAACAGAAACCTTAAATAATATGTTAAAGGATCTAGACCTAATAGACATATACAGATTATTACACACACATACAGCAGGGTATACATTCTTCTTGAGCACAAATGAATCACTCACCAGGACAGATCACATACTAAGTCACAAACAAGTCTCAAAAATTTAGATAGATTGAAATCATTAAAAACATGAGCAAGGGGATATCACCACTGATTCCAAAGAAATGAAGAGTATCGTAAGAGTATACTTGGAAAAACTGTATGCCAACAAGATGGATAACTTAGATGAAATGACAAATTTTTAGAAACACACAAGCAACTTCATTGATGAAAGAAGAAACTGATGAAATTAGCAGATAAATCATAACAACAATATTGAATTAGCATCAAAAACTTCCCAACTAAGAAAACAACACATCAAGCGAATTACACGCCATAATCCAGTGGGCTTCATCCCTGGTGTGTAAGGATGGTTCAACATAAGAGAATGAATCAATGTAATATGCCACATCAATATAGTGAAAAAAATTCACGTGATCATCTCTATTGATGAAGAAAAGGTATATTTTAAAAACCTACTACATCCTTTCTTGATAAAAACATTTCAAAAGATAGAAATAGAAGGAACTTCCTCAACCTAAAAAAGGGTATATAAGAAAAACCCATAGCTAACATCCTACTCAATGGTGAAATGCAAAAGGCTATCCCTCTAAGATCTGGAAAAAGACAAAAATGTTCTCTGTCACTGCTCTTATTTAACACTGTGTTAGAAGGAATTGCTCAAGCATTTAGAAAAGAAAAAAAAGGCACAGAAATTAGAATGAAAGAAGTAAAAATCTCATTATTTATAGGTGACATGATCCTATATATCAAAAGTCTAAAAATTCCTCAACAAAGCTTCTAGAGCTGATAAAAAAGTCCAGTAAAGGGGCAGGATTTAAGATGAACATGCGAAATGAGTAGCATTTCCATGCTCCAATCAAGAACAATCTGAGGAGGAAATTTTTTTTAATTACATTTAAATAGCACCTAAAAGAATCAAATATCAGGGAATAAACTTAACTAAAGATGTAAAGGATTTCTACACAGAAAATTACAAACATCATTAAGGAAATCAAAGAAGACTTAAAAATGGAAGAATATTGCATGTTGCTGACTCAGAAGACAAATGTCATTAGGATGACTGTTCTACCCAAAAAGATTTACAGATTTAACACAATTCCAATAAAAATTGTAACAGCATTTTTTCTCATTGGGAAAGCAAATTATGAAGTGTATTAGGAAGACCAAGGGGCCCCAAATAGCCGAAAGCATATTGAAAAAAAAAAAGAAATCAGAGGAATCACACTTACTGACTTTAAAGAATACTGAAAAGCAATAGTTGTCAAAACTCCATGGTATTCACTTAAGGATAGGCATACGAACCAATGGAACTGAATATAAGCTCAAATGATATACAACAAGGGGCAGAATAGCCTCTTCAAAAAATGGTGCTTGAAGAAATGGATATCCATATCTAAAAGAATGAGAGAGGGTCACCATCATATGTCATATAAAAAATTAACTCAAGATGGATCATAGATTGAATGTAAGTGCCAAGACCATGAAGTTCCCAGAAGATAATGTAAGGAAACATCTAAGAGATCTTGTAGAAGAAAATGGTTCATAAATTTTATGCTCAAAGTGCAAGCAATGAAAGAAAAAAAAAGATAAATGGGACCTCCTCAAAATTAAGAAACTTTTGCATTTCAAAGATGTTTTTCAAGAAAGTGGAAATGCAGCCTACTCAATGGGAGAACATATTTGATATAAATTTATCTGATAAAACCTAATATCTAGCATATATAAAGAAATCCTACATCTCAAAAATAAAAAGACAAACAGCACATTTTAAGAATGGGCAAGATGTTGAGCACTCACCTTTCATGTGGGAGGTCCTGGTTCAGTTTCCAGTGCCTCCTGGAGAAGGCAAGCAAGCAATGAGCAGACTAGAGAACTATCTGGGGTAGGGGGGATAAATTAAGAAAAAATAAAGTAAATTTGAAAAATGGACAAGAAATTTGTGTAGATACTTTTCAAAAGTGGAAATGGGCAGGGAAATGGAAGAGGTGTGGTATGGGGGCATTTTCAGAACTTGGAGTTGTCCTGAATGATATTGCAGGGACAGATGTAGGACATTATATATCCTGCCATAACCCACTGAATGGAGTGGGAGAGAGCATAAACTACAATGTAAGCAATAATCCATGCAGTGTAGCAGTGCTCTAAAATATATTCATCAAATATAATGAATGTGCCACACTGATGAAAGAGGTTGATGTGGGAAGAGTGGGGATGAATGCAGAGTCGGGGTATATGGGAACCTCTTATATTTTTTAACATAAACTTTTGTGTGATATATGTAACTTTAAAAAAAGATAATTAAAAATTGTTATTGTAAAAAAAAGTGCCTGAAAAAATGATCAACATCACTAGCATTAGGGAAATGAAAATCAAGTTGATATCACTGAGATAACATCTTAAAACTACAGATGGTCAACTATTAAAAAAAAATAAAAGAGAACTTCAAGCGTTGGAGAGGATGCAGAGGAGAGGAAAACTCACACTGCTGGTGGGAATGTAGACTGTGCAGTTATTGTGGAGGACAGTTTGATAGTTCCTCAGGAAGCTAACTATAGAAATGCTATATGATCCAGCAGTCCTACTGCTGGGTACATATCCAGAAGAATAGAAAGCAAGGATATGAACAGTTACATACACACCGATGTTCATAAGACAATTATTCACTGTTGCCAAAAGTTGGAATTAACTCAAGTGTCCATCAACAGAAGAATGGATAAGCAAATTGTGGTACATACATAAAATGGAATATTACTCAGTCATAAGAAGGAATGCAGGATTAACACATGGGACAAATGGATGAATCTTCAAGGCCTTATGTTGAATGAAATGAGTCACTCACTGAAGGACAAATATTACATGACCTCAAGGAGTGATTTAAGCAAATTTAGCAGACTCACAGAGCTAGTGTCTGGATGTCTCTAGAGCCCGCAGGAGCCCTGATAATGGGCAGTCAATGAGAGCCTGAGACTTGCATAAGCATAAACCAAATAATGTTAATAAGAAAATGAAATATTAATGGTTTTAAAAATAAAAAGTAAAATATAGAAACAAAAAAATTTGAAAGGATATAATTTTTTAGACAGTTTGTATCTTTCATTATTGTAAGATCTCTTGTAAGTACAGTTACATATTCTCCCAGTGTCTTATTTTTTCATTTTATCCTCAAAGATGCTTCAGTTTACAGAAAAGTCACATAGAAAATATAGATAATTCCCTTATACCCAATACCCTCCCCCTTTTCTACTCTCCCCTATTAATAACTTTTTACATGCAGAAGGTACATTTTTTACAACTGATGTACAAACATTGAATCATAGCTACTAACCATGATCAATGGTTTATATTATAGTTTGTATTTTCAACTTTACAATTTTTATAGGTTTTGATGAAATTTAAAATGACCTATATCCATTATGGCAAGCTCATGCAGAACAATTCCAAAATCCTAAAAATGCTCTATGTTTCATCTATTCTATTCTTCCCTCCACCTCCCCTTGGGACATATGGTAAACACTAAGTTGGACTTTTTGAAGAATAAGATTCACAGTTACTTGCAATAATATTGAGGGCTTGACCAGTTTGTTCATTTTCATTTATTAGGCACTGCCTATGTTCTCAAAAGACTCTTGCCCCTCTGTCTGAGGACATAGCACAACTCCCCAGACTGGGAGTTCAATCTTTTCTATTTCATTTTGTGGACCTCAACCCACTGATATAAAACAGTATGACAATCTGAACACTTACATATTCCGTAGAAGCCTGCCCCAGGTGCACCATATCCAAAACCCCCTCCCCCATATCCAACACACTACAGTAGTGATTCTGCCATTACATTTGCCAAAAGAATATTGCCAACATTGTAGTTTTAACCTCAGACCTGCAAATCCCAAGTTCACCTGTTTCTTCCCCTGACCCTCCTCCCATTTTCATGGATAGTCCACCTCAATCCCCCCAATCTGATCATAGACCAGCACTGCTGAACCCAATAGCACCACTAAACTACTGTTACACCCACTCACTGTAGATTTACAAACTTCCACCTTATCATAGATTTTACCCATGTTGGCATTGGTTCACAACCCTCTACTCCCTTGCTGTCTCCAGTTAACCCATCTTCCAGACTGTGTGTCTGCTCAGTTTGCTTAATTCACATCAGTGAGGTCATGTAATATTTGTCCTTCAGTGTCTGGCTTAATTCACTCAACACAAGGTTTTCAAGATTCATCCGTTTAGTTCCATATGTCAATACTGCTTTCCTTCTTACAGATGAGTAATATTCCATTTTACATATATACCACGTTTGTTTATCCATTCATCTGTTGCTGGACATTTGGATTGCTTCCAACTTTTTGCAGTAGTGAATAAAGCTGCTGTGAACATTGATGTGCATACATCTGTTAGGGTCCCTGCTTTCAATTCTTCTCCATATATACCAGTAGTGGGATTGCTGGATCATATGACATTTCTATAGTTAGCTTCCTGAGGAACTGCCAAACTGTTCTCCACATTTGCTGTGCCATTCTACATTCCCACCAGCAATGAGTAAGTGTTCTCTTTCCTCCACATCCTCTCCAACACTTGTAGACCTCTCTTTTCTAAATAGCCTCCAGGCTAATGGATGTAAAATGATATCTCATTTTAGTTTTGATTTGCATTACCCTAATAGCTAGTGATGTTGAGCATCTTTTCATGGGCTTTTCAGTCATTTGTGTTTCAACTTTGGAAAAGTGTCTATTCAAATCACTTTCCCACTTTTTAAGTGGGTTTTTTGTCTTTTTTATTTCCAGCATCTAAGATTTCTTCATATTTGCTGGATATTAGGCCCTAATCAGATAGCTGTTACTAAATATTTTTTCCCATTGAGCAGGCTTCATTTTCATTTCTTGAAAAAATTCCTTTCAAGTGCAAAAGTTTTTTACTTTTTAGGAGCTTCCATTTATCTATTTTTCTTTTGTTGCCTATGCAATTGGTGGTAAAGTTTATGAAACCATCTTCTACTACAAGTTCTTGTAGCTGTTTCCCTACATAATCTTCCAGGATCTTTGTGGTCTTGGCTCTTATATTTAGATATTTGATCCACCTTGAGTTAATTTTTGTATAAGGCATGAGATGGTGATCATGTCCCATTCTTCTGGATATGGATACCCAGTTCTCCAAGTACCATTTGTTGAAGAGGCCATTTTGTCCCAGTTCAGTGGGCTTGGTGGCCTTTTCAAATATCACTTGACTGTTCATATGAGGATCTGAATCAGAATCCCCATTTCTATTCCATTGGTCGTTATATCTATCCTTGTGCCAATACCTTGCAGTTTTGACCATTGTAGCTTTGCAGTATATTTTAAAGTCATGAAATATGATTATTCTAATTTCATTTTACTTTCTCAATATGTCTTTGGTGATCAAGGCCCCTTTTCTCTTCCAAATAAATTTCATAATTAGCTTTTCCAAACCACTGAAAAATGCTGTGGTAAATTTTATTAGGATTGCATTAAAACTGTAAGTCAGAATGGATAAGATAGACTTCTTAATGATGTTTAATCTTCCTACCCATGAACAGGGAATGTTTTTCATATTCAGGTCTACTTTGCCTTTCTTTAACCATGTTGTGTCATTTTCTGCAAACCAAGTCCTTAACACCTTTAGATAAGTTTATTCCTAAGTATTTGATACTTTTAGTTCTTATTGTCATAGAATTTTTTCTTGAATTCCTCCTTAGATAGCTCATTATTGAGATAAAGAAATGATATTGATTTTTGTGCATTTTCTTATATCCTTCTACTTTATTGAACTCATTTATAAGTTCTAGAAACTTTGCTGTAGATTTCTCAAGGTTTTATACATAGGGGATCATGTCATCTGCAAATAGTGAAATTTTTACTTCTTTCTTTCCAATGTGAATGCCTTTTATATCTTTTTCTTGCCTAAGTGCTTGAGCAAGTGCTTCTAACACAATATTAAATAAGAGCAGTGACAGTGGGTATCCTTATGTTGTTCCCGTTCGTAGAGGGATAACTTTTAGGATTTCAACATTGAATATGATGTTGGTTGTGTCTTTTTCATATATACACTTTATCATGTTGAGGAACTTTCCTGCTACTCCTAGCATTTGAAGTGTTTTTATCAGAAAAAGTGCGGTATTTTGTTGAGTGCTTTTTCTGCATCAATAGAGGTGATCATGTGATATTTTTTTCCTTTGATCTGTTAATGTGGTGTATCATATTGATTGATTTTCTTATGTTGAACCATCCTTGCATACCAGGGATGAAACCCGCTTGGTCATGGTGTGTAATTCACTTGATGTGTTGTGGAATACAATTAGCAAGTGTTTTGTTGAAGACTTTGGTAGCTAGGTACGTTAGAGAGATTGGTCTATAATTTTCCTTTTTTGTGTTGTCTTTGTGTGTTGGAAACTGAGGCATAGTGGTCTCACAAATAGAGATGTGCAGTTTCCATGGCTACACTTTTAACATAGGAATGCAGCGATTAAGACTTTCAAGTCAACAGGATAAAGTTGTATGGGGCAGGGAGAAATATGAGCAAACACTTTGTAGTTTGAAAGGAATACTGAATCTTTGTACTCTGAGATAAGTTCTTTAATTTACAAGTATTGTTAATGTGTAGTTACACTGCTTGTTATCTCTATAATTTGCATATATATAATGCCACATGTAGAAAATAAAGTTGTCTGAGGAGTCATTACTTGCAGACCCCCTGATCCCAGCTTGTTAGTTCTTTCTCTTTGTTTCCTCCCTGCTTTTCTTTTCTTTCATTCCTGATACCCTTCGGGTCCAAATCTCCAACATCTGGCACCCAATGTGGGGCCCAAAGAAGTCAGTGAGTCTTTCAAATCAGTATTGGGAACCATGGAAAAGACCTTGTTGAGGGTCATGTGTGACATCCAAAGCAGTGTGACTCAAGTCTTCTTTTAGGTAAGTAACATTTCTGCCAAGTGTTCAGGGTAATGGGTAATTGAACTGGACATGTGGAAGAACATTTGCATGTGTTAAAAAACCTTTTTGAAAGCTAGTGGGGTGCCCGTAAAAAGTTGTGAGTTAAAAGAATTGTTTGCTTTAATACAAAAGCATTGTGATTGGTTTCAGCCTCAGGGGCATAATGTTTTAAATTCAAAACAGTGGAAACATGTAAAGAAAGCTTTATGAAGACCATATCAGAAAGGGGAATCCATTCCTTTATCTGCGTGGGCTTTGTGCCCTTTACAATCAGAGGAAGATGATGAAGAAGAAATTATTATATTTTCAAAACCCATAAACAAACAGAAAATGGAGGGCCATTTGAAAGAACTAAATTCTTTTTTTTTTTTCAAATTCTATTCAATTTATTCATTTTTTTAAAAGATATTACATTCAAAAAAAAAAAATGAGGTCCCCATTCACCCCCACCACCCCCACCCCACCACTCCCCCCACAGCAACACTCTCCCCCATCATCATGTCACATCCATTGCATCTGGTGAGTACATCTCCGAGCATCACTGCACCCCATGTCCCGTGTTCCACACCATAGCCCACACTTTCCCACGTTCCATCCAGTGGGCCATGGGAGGACATACAACATCTGGCAATTGTCCCTGGGGCACCACCCAGGACAACTCCAAGTCCCGAGAATGCCCCCACATCTCTTCTCTTCCTCCCATTCCCCGCACCCAGCAGCCACCATGGCCACTTTTTCCACATCAATGCCACACTTTGAAAGAACTAAATTCTGAGCCAAAAGGCAGAGGAGAATCTCCTGACTTTATGCCTAATCCTAGTACTAATCCTTTTGTAGATAAAAAGACAACTGTCTGCTCTAATGAAATACCTAATCTACATATATCTCATCCAGGCACTTATCCTAGCTTATATCCAGTTCAACCTCCTGTGCCTGATGAGCTGCTGCTTATGGCTGCCCCAACCTCAGCATCTGGAATTTTTTCAGATACGGCAGACACTTTAACCTGTGTTAAGAAGACAGTTGTTTCCAGCCCCATTCCTCAAAAACCCTTAATGCACTGTTTATTAAAAAGATCTCGAAAAGGGGATCCTGAGGCCATGCAATTCTTATCAGCTTTTCTGGTTATATCATGGCCAACTCCATCAGATGCTAATAATCCTCAGGGAGGTGCTGAGTTCCATCATGAACCAATACCTTTTAAACTATTGAAAGATTTAAAACAGGCTTGTATGCAATATGGGGTTAATTCTCCATAGACATTTGACTTAGTTCAGGGCATGGCTTAGGTAGATTGATTCCTTGGGACTGGGAAATGTTAGCTCATACTGTTCTTAGTCCTGCTGAATTTCTGCAATTTAAAACTTGGTGGACCAATGAGGCTAATAAGACTGCCCGGCGAAATGCTAATCAAGACCCTCCGGTGTTTATATTGGCAGAACAGCTATTGGGAATAGGAGCTTGGGCAGGAGTGGGCAAACAAATGCAGTATGATGATGTAGCAATAGTTCAAGTTAGAATGTCCTGCTTAGCAGCTTGGAGAAAAATTTCAGCCCTTGGGAAACCTGTACAATCCTTTGCTAAAGTTATATAAGGAGTAAATGAGACATATGTAGAGTTCGTAGTTAGGCTATCAGATATTATTCAAAAAACGATAGTAATTCTGGATGCTAGAGACTTGATTTTATTAACTCTTGCATTCAATCAAGCAAATAGTGAATGCAAAAAAGCTATTAGACCTGTTAAGGCAGCAGGAGGGTCAATATGAGACTATATTAAAGCTTGCCAGGACATAGGTTCCACCACCCACCAGATGGCAATATTAGCTGCAGCAATAACGGTGATCAAAGACCCCAGACTAAAAGAGGAAATTGTTTTAAATGTGGGAAATTGGGTCATTTTCAAAAGGATTGCAGAGCAAATTTTGCTCAGCCACAAAATAATGGGGGAGGAAAAACCCCTTCTAAACTATGCCCTATATATCAAAAGGGCTTTCATTGGGCTAATGAATGTAAGTCTAGATTTCATAAAAATGGCTCTCTCTTTTCACTGTCAGGAAACTGCTTTGCGGGCCTGGCTCAAGGCCCTCAGACAAACAATATGAGCCTACAGGAAAGATACCCAGTAAGCACTGGCCAGCAGCATGCATCCCAGTTTCTGAATTAAGGTCAGCTACTCCAGGGAGTGCTGCTGTTGATTTACATTCTACAGAAACTAAATTTATTATTCCTATGGGTATGCAAGCTATACTTACAAGCTATACTAAAAGGCCCATTACCTCCTGAAACTGTTGGCCTAATTGTAGGTAGGAGTAGTTTAACTATGAAAGGAGTGCTAGTACAAATTGGCATTATAGACAGTGATTATAAGGAAGAAATTAAGGTTATGGTGCAAGTTGTTAGTCAAGTACAAGTTACTTTGGGGCAACATATAGCTCGGTTACTATTCCTGCCCTATCACACACCTCGCACTCTTCCTTTTGCTAGAAATGGGGAATTTGGGTCTATGGGGAATGAAATTTATTGGCAAACTTTTGTAGGTGATGATTGGCCTGAAGTTACTATTACTATTAATGGAAAAGTGTTTCTGGGATTAATAGACACAGGAGCTGATGTGTCCATCATTGCTAAATGATATTGGCCTCAATCGTGGACATTACAAAAAGTCACGACAGTCTTTACTGGCATTGGCACTATGACAGATATTTATCAGAGTACCTCTATTTTTGATGTATTAGGACCTGATGGGCAAAACTCTATGCTACAACGTTATGTGGCTGATGTTGGACTTAATTTATGGGACCATGATTTACTTAGTCAGTGGGGAGCTTTTGTTCACATTCCTACATTATCTGAGCAGGCAAAAGCTTTATTTTTGGATATGCAATATAACCCTAACATACATCAAAAAGGGGATCACAGAGGACTTGGTTCTGTTACACTGAGACAGGATTCAGAGATGCAAATTTTAACATAGGGGCCATTGCAATAAAGGGCATTACTATTCCCATAACCTGGCTTACAGAAACACCAGTGTGGGTTGATCAGTGGCCCCTGCCTATGGAAAAACTCAATGCCCTTCATAGTTTAGTAAAAGAACAATTATCTCAGAAACATATTGAGCCCTCAAATGGTCTTGGAATTCTCCAGTGTTTGTAATAAAAAAGAAATCTGGAAAATGGCAAATGGTAACTGATCTAAGAGGTGTTAATAAGGTTATGAGCCCTATGGGGGCACTGCAACCAGGGGTTCCACAGCCCTCTATGATTCCTAAGAATTGGTCTTTGATTATTATAGATTTGAAAGATTGTTTCTCTACTATTCCTTTGCATCCTTCTGATAAAGAGAAATTCACCTTTCTGTTCCTGCTAAATAATCAGTCCCCTATGCAGAGATATCAGTGGTGTGTGTTGCCTCAGGGCATGATGAACAGTCCTACCATGTGTCATTTATTCATTCATCAACCTCTACAGGTGCTAAGAAAAAGGTTTCCAAAAGCCATGATTATTCATTACATGGATGATATATTACTTGCACATTCTTCAGACGACAAGTTGCAGTAATTGTTTCAGTATGCTGAAAAGGTGTTTCCTGAGTATGGGTTACAGATGCCCCTGAAAAAGTTCAGCAGAACACCCCCTATTGTTATCTAGGTATGCAATTGGTAAATGGATGCATACACCCACAGAAAATACAATTGAGATGTGATAAATTAAAAACCTTAAATGACTTTCAAAAACTTCTGGGGGAAATTAATTGGATTCATCCTACTCCAGGCATTCCTAACTACATGTTGCAGAAACTTTTTCAAACTTTAGAGGGAGATCCTGCCCTCTTGAGTCTGAGGAAATTATCCTCAGAGGCAGAAAAAGAATTAAATCTCATTGAATAATGAATTTCACAGGGACAATTGATTCAAATAGATTCAGACAAAACCATAGACTTGGTGATTTTTTTCTACCCAGCAATCTCCTACAGCCTTGTTCTGGCAAGATGGCATATTAGAATGGGTATTTATCACCAATAATAAACAAAAAAGATTGCAAACATATTTACAATAACTTATTTCTACTATTGCTAAAGGTCGATTACTGCTCATGCAACTTAAAAGGACTGATCCTGATTGAATAATATGTAGTCTATCTAATGATGAAATTAAACATCTTTATGCTACAAATACACAATGGCAAGTTGCTATTAGTGATTTTCAGGGAATTATTGATAACCATTACCCCACTTCTAAGCTGTTAACATTCTTACAGAGAACAACTTGGATTTTACCAAAAATAGTTAAGTCATTTCCAAATGAAAATGCACTTACCATTTTCACAGATGGTAGTAGCAATGGTAAAGCAGCTTATGTCACTTCTTTTACAGAAAAGGTTTGGCAAACATTGCATACTTCTGTACAACATACAGAATTATCAGCTGTTCTCATGGTTCTACAAACTTTTAAAGAGACCCATGGGAGTTATGGTCATGGCCGATGGGGTTAACTACCAGGGCAGATGGCCCCTCTTTGGAAATGGTGTTTATGTGTGATGAATCTGGACTCAGATGGGATCTCCCTTCATAAGACTTTCATGCTAATGTGCTGGAGGTGCAGTTAATGTTGGGGTTTAAGATATATTTAGGGGATTTGAATCTCTGGACTGACAATGTGATTGCCAGGTCCTGAGCCTCAACAGACTCCAGCACCTACAATCTGATTTATTGGACTTACCACACTCAGCTAAGATGGAGTTGAAGAAGGACAACCACCACACCATGGAGCCTAGAGTGATTACAACTGAAAATGGGAGGATTGCATCCAGCATCCATGTGGAATCTGAGCCTCCCTCCTCTTGACATAGAGGGGCAATGGACACAACCAATCCAATGTCCACATAGAAGAGGTGGCATTGGATTGGGAAAAGTGGACATGGTGGACGATGGGTATGGGGAAAGGCAGGAAGAGATGAGAGGTGGAGGCGTCTTTGGGACATGGAGCTGCCCTGGATGGTGCTTCAGAGGTAATCACCGGACATTGTAAATCCTCACAGGGCCCACTGGATGGAATGGAGGAGAGTATGGGCCATGATGTGGACCATTGTCTATGAGGTGCAGAGGTGTCCAAATATGTACTTACCAAATCCAATGGATGTGTCATGATGATGGGAACGAGTGTTGTTGGGGGGGGGAGAGGGGGGTGGGGTTGAATGGGACCTCACATATATATTTTTAATGTAATATTATTACAAAGTCAATAAAAAAAATAAAAATAAAAATGGTGAAAGCACATCATAGTGTTTGTAACTAGCAGAGTTAGTATATGTGTATGACAGTGGTTGAGAGGGAAATTCTAAGGTAAGGTATACTACTAGAAGGAAAGTAAAAAAGTAACATGGAGATGCATAACATAGTGAAATCTCATGTGAAATATGAATATGGGTGATATTGCATATATAAGACTGTTTTTACAAAATATAAATACAAATAAACTAGAAACATACAATAGCAGCTATGTACAACAGGGAAGTATAAGGAGTTTGATAGATGATGTGTTTTTTGTTTGTTCATCTGTTTTGTGTTTATTAGTATTACTATAGGTATAATGAAAATATTCTAATAATGATTAAAGAGATAAATGCACAACTATTTGATTATACCAAATATCATTAATTGTAAACTTTTGGTGGATTTATACTTTGTTAATAAAATCAATAAATGTGATTTGTTAGAAAAAATAAAAATAAAGAGCCTCTCAATATTATTTCTGATTCTGAATATGTTTGCTTACCTGTTGCTCAAATTGAAACTGCTAATATCTCTGTAACTGATGAGCTTTCTCAATTATTCCTACAATTGCAGGCACTCATTCATCAATGAGTAAATTCTCTGTACATTACCCATATTCAATCACATTCTGCTTTACCTGGCCCCTTACCTGCACATAATGCACAAGCTGACATTCTGGCAGGGTCTATACAGGATGCTGCCAAATATCATGCTCTAACTCATATCAATACTAAAGGATTGTGACATGAATTTCCATCTTTAACAAAATTACAAGCACAAGATTTTATAAAACATTGTTCTACCTGTGGCTCTCTCATGTCAACACCGTTTGATAAAGGCACTAATCCCCGAGGGCTGGCTCCAAATAAAATCTGGCAAATGGATGTCACACATGTTCCAACTTTTGGTAAATTGCAATATGTTCTTGTTTGTATTGATACTTATTCTCACTTTCTCTGGGCTACAGCGCACAGTGGGGAAAGATTTTGTCATGTTCGTTCGCATTTGTGGTCTGCCTTTCCAGTTATGGGATTCCCTGCAGAAATCGAAACTGATAATGGTCCAGCTTATTCTGACAAACAGTTTGAAACATTTTGCTCTAAATATTCCATTGCTCATGTCACAGGCATTCCTTATAATCCTACAGGTCAAGTCATAGTTGAACAGTCACATCATACTCTTAAGCAAATGTTACTAAAACAAAAAGGGGGAGATGATGGCATTATAGTACCAAAGGACCAATTGGCAAAAACTTTATTCACTTTAAATTTCCTTAATGTATATGATTCAATAATGCCTGCTGAATGGCATTATGCATTGAGTAAGAATAAAGAAAAGGTATTGTGTGACTCAGCTGAATATCAGCCAATATATTAGAAAGATGTACTAACTAACACTTGGCAAAAGGGAAAGGTTAAAGTATGGGGGTGAGGATATGCTCTTGTCATTACAGAAGATGGGGAACAAATTTGGCTGCCAGCTTGGTGGATTAAACTGCAGATAGAGAAGAAAGATAATTTTGATGATGATTTCTCCTCTCCTGATCATGTTAATGGTAACTCTGGGTCATGCAGGTGAAAATCATACTTATTGGGCATATATTCCTAACCCACATCTAGTACATGCTCTAACATGGAGAGACCCATCATTTCCTGTATTTTTGAATAAAACACATGTGTTTCCTGGGCCTATAGATGACAGACTACCCTTAAAACCTCATGAAGAAGGGAAGTAAATATATAATCTTACCATTCCTTTTGATCATAGACCATTATGTATTGGAAAAAGTTCCCCTTGCATGCAGACAAAAAATCGGACTGTGGTTATCATGAAAAGTAATGGTACCAAATTATTAATAACTTTGTTTCCCTCATATAATTCTTTCATAACTAAAAAATGAAATTATAATTGTCTGCCCTGAGAACCTGAAGAAAAGGAGAGATGGAAGGAATGCCATAGAGGAAGAGGATCTGTCATTTTTAATGATTCCTATGGAATAGCATGGGAAAGTGCTCCTATAGAGACCCCCAAAGAATATAATGGCAGATTTATATGGTATGGACTTAACAACAAGGGTCAACAAGTTAGTAATATGCAATATACTTTTTCAGAATCTCTATTCTTGGGTGAATGAGTGGTATATACTAACAATTTTACTATTTGGAAATGTAAAGGAAAATGGTTACCAACCCCCTGGGTTAGTGACACCTATAATCTTAATATACATAAAAGCTTGTGGAAAGTATTTCTTGGAATTGCCCCTACTTATGAATGGATTGGTAATTACAGCCAAACAGGTGAATATCTGCAATTAAATCAAACCTATCAATTGAAAGCATGTGTCAGGGATCCTTTTGTATTTGTTACTGGAAAAATAACTGTAAAAGATAAGGCCTTGTTTTATGAAAATGGTGCTTTGTATACATGTCTGTCAGAAAGTGTGTTGCAGGATGGAGACACCATCACAATAGCCAGAAGATGATGAGGTATATGGATTCCTGTCCAAATGAACCAAATATGGCAGTCATAACCTGAAAGTCAGCTATTGCTTCACATGGTGCAAGAAATCCTGAAACAGACAAAAATATTTATTGGACTCCTAATAATTAGTGTAATGGGGCTAATTGGAATCATCACAGCTGCTGCAACCACTGCTATTGCTTTGCATGAGACTGTTCAGACTCAACAATACATGCATGATTGGCATAAAAATGCTAGTGATTTGTGGCATAGTCAAAGCACACTGATGAACAGTTAAATAATTGGGTTAATGATTTAGAATTGGCTGTTTTGCATCTTTGAGATCAATTGTATAATTTAAGCTTGTTAAGGGGATTGAAATGTGATTGGAATGAAAGCAACTTTACTCCTCTTGCCTATAACTCATCCAATATAGAATGGAGAAAAATTAAGAATCATTTGCTAGGCCATAAAAGTAATATCTCTCTGGAAATAATTGAATTACAAAGGAAAATATTAGAAATGTCTCAAAATCAAATTCATGTAGCCAATGATAAGGATATTTTCTCAGATATGATTTCATATATTACAAAATTTAACCAAGTTAATTGGTGGAAATCACAGCATTTCCTGTCAGCTTTAGGAATAGGGCTAATCATATTTGTTCTGTTGCTCATGATTTTTGCCTGTGCTGGATAGTGCTTTTGAAGAAAATTGCAAAGCATAACAGCCATGGGACATGCGAATAATCTGGTGCTAGCAAAAGCACTTCAATAACTTCCCCTAGTAGAAGAGCTTGGCCGGTAGTCAATGACGGGTAAGACTATCAGAGGAGGGCAACCTAAGACAGGTGTGGTCACCTCAACTAAAACAAAAAGGGGGAAATGTTGGAAACTGAGGCATAGTGATCTCACAAAGAGAGACATGCTGTTTCCATGGCTACACTTTTAACATAGGAATGCAGCAATTAAGACTTTGAAGTCAACAGGATAATGCTGTCTGGGGCAGGGAGAAATATGAGCAAACACACTTTGTAGTTTGAAAAGAATACTGAATCTTTGTACTCTGAGATATTTCTTTAATTTATGAGTATTGTTAATGTGTAGTTACACTGCTTGTTATCTCTCTATATATATATATCTCTGTAGAAAATAAAGTTGTCTGAGGAGTCATTACTTGCAGACCCCCTGATCCAAGCTCATTAGTTCTTTCTCTTTGTTTCCTACCCACTTTTCTTTTCTTTCATTCCCAATAGCCTTTGGGTCCAAATCTCCAACATTTGTGTGGCTTTGTTATAATATTAGGGTGATTTTAGCTCCAGAATGAATTAGGCAATGTTTCCTCCACTTCTATTTTTTGGAAGAGTTTAAGGAGGATTGGTGGTCATTCTTTCCTGAATGTTTGGTACAATTCCCCTGTGAAGCCATCTGTTCCTGGACTCTTCTTAGTTGAGAGGTTTTTGATGATTAATTCATTCTTCTTGCTTATGATTGGTAGTTGAGTTCATCAATTTCTTCTTTCATCAATGTAGACTACTTTTGTGTTTCTAGGAATTGGTCTGATTCATCTAAGTTATCCATCTTGTTGGCATATAGTTTTTCAAAACATCCTTTTTATGATACCTTTTATTTCTGTGGGGTCAGTGGTGATATTCCCTTTCTAGTTTCTTGTTTTATGTATTTGCATCTCTCTTTTGTTCTTTTTTAATCAACCTAAGGGTTTTTCAGTTTTATTAATTTCTCAAGAACCAGATTTTGGTTTTATTTATTTATTTATTTCATTTAGCTCTGCACTAATCTTTATTTCCTTCTTTCTACTTGCTTTGGGATTAGTTTGTTGTTATTTTACTAATTCCTCCAGGTATGCAGTTAGGTCTTTGAGTGTAGTGCATTCTTCTTTTTTAATATAGGCTATATTTAATTTATGGCTATAAATTTCCACCTCAGACCTGCTTTTGTTGCATCACATAGATTTTGATGCATTGTGTTGTCATTTCCATTATTTTCAAGGTAGTTACTGATTTTTTCCAAATTTCCTCTTTGACCCACTGATAGCATAAGAGTGTGTTGTTTAACTTCCATATCTTAGTGCCTAAACTGGTTCTCTGCCCTTTACTGATTTCCAGCTTCATTCCATTGTGGCCAGAGAAATTAATTTGTAAAATTTTAATCTTTCTAAATCCATTGAGAGTTCTGTGGCCTAGCCTATGATTTATCATGGAGAAGAACCATGTGCACTCAAGAATGTATATCCTGCTGTGTTTGGGTGTAATGTACTGTATAGGTCTACTAGGTCTAGATCCTTGAATATATTATTCAAGGTTTGTTTCTTTATTGATCTTCTGTTGAAATGTTCTGTCTAATGGTGACAATGGTGGACTACAATCTTCCACTATAATTGTAGAGACATCTATTTCTCCACTTAGGTTTTCCAAAGTTTGTCTCATATATTTTGAGGTTCCCTGGGTAGGTGCATAAATGTTTATGATTGTTCTTTCTTCTTAATAACACTTATTAAAATATAGTGTCCTTCTTTGTCTCACAGTAGTTTTACATTTAAAGCCCAGTTTGTCCAGTATTATTATAGCAACCCTTGCCCTTTTATGGTTATTGTTTGCATGTAAAATTGTTTTCCAGTCATTCATTTTCAACCTCCTTGCATCCCTGGGTCTATGCTGAGCTTCTTGTAGGTTGCATATAGACAGTTCATATTTCCTTATCCATTCTACCTATTTTGTGTTTCTTGATTGGAGAGTTTAACCCATTAAAAGTCAATGATATTCCTGTCAAGGAGCTACTTATATTAGCCATATTTTTTTTAAGTTTATGTCATAAGCTGTTTTTATTTCTCCTTTTATCTCTTAGTTGTTCTTACTGATAATCTTATTTTATACACTTTCCTCTAATGCTCATGTCCTGTTTTTTTCCTTTCAAACTACAGAATTTCCTTTAGTATTTTTTGAAGTGCAGTTTTCTTGCTGATGACGTTTTGATTTCTATTTATCTTTACTGTTTTTAATTCTCCCTCATTTTTTAAGAAAAAAATATTTATTTATTTATTTATTTATTTATTTATTTATTTATTTCTCCTGCACTACTTGCATTCACTGTCTGCTCTCTGTTTCCATTCACTGCATATTCTTCTATATATCTGTGAATATTTTCAACTCTCACACATTTTGAATGCCAGCTTTGATGGATAGAGAATTCTTGGCTGGAATCATTTTTTTAAATCTCCTTAACTTGTCATGCCACTGTCTTCTTGCCTCTGTAGTTTCAGATGAGAAATCATCACTTCATCTTATTGATCTTCTCTTGCATATGATTGATCATTTTCTCTTGCTGCTTTCAGTATTCTCTCTTTGACTTGAAGATTAGACAACTTGACATAAATATATCTTGGTGTAGGCCTATTAGTATTTATACTGTTTTGGGTGTGCTTCCCTTCCTGAACATGTACACCCATGTCCTTCAAAAGAGTCAGGAAAATTTCAGCCATTATTTCCTCCAACACTCCTTATAGCCCCTTTTCCTTCTCTTCTCCCTCTGTTATACTTAAAATGTATATATTTGTGTGTTTCATGTTGTCATTAAAATCCATAAGTCTATATTGGATTTTTTCCTATCTTTTTATCTATCAGTTCTGCTTGATTTCAGATGTACTGTCTTCAACATGACATCACTAGTTCTTTCTTTTGACTGTTCAAATCTGCTGTTATGTTCTTCCAGTGTATTTTTGAACTTGCATTGTGCCTTTCATCACCATTAGGTCTGTTATCATTTTATGTATGTTTATAATTTCTTCAGTACATTTCCCCAGTGTCTTCTTAAAAACCTTAATCTCTTCCTTCACTTCATTAAGTTGCTTCATGAAATTTGTTTGGATATCCCTGATTTTTTTTTCACTTATTTTGTTCATTAGACCGGGCCATGTCTTCCTGTTTCTTAGTATGGCTTGTGCATGTTTTTGATGTCTAGGTATCTGTTTATCTTGATGGGCTTATTTGGCTGGTTGCCTTCTTTTTCTAACCTAGGGTTTTATTTTGTTGTTTTTTATTGTGTGTGTGTGGTAAAGTTCCTTTTGACTCTGGTTCCACTTACTCTATATCCTTGCATTTTTCTGTGCTCCTTAAAAAATGTTAGAGCCAGAGAAAAGGAAAGAGATAGGAAGAGAAAAAGAATAATAGTAAAAATAGTTTTTAAAAAGATGGAAGAGGAACTGTACAAGAGCTATGAAAATAAATAGTATGAGTAAAAAATTGAAACACTGCAAAACAATAAGAATTAAAAAGAAGAAATAGTAAAACTGAAGCAAGGAACAAAGTAGAGGAAAAAATAGAATGAATAGGACAGAATGATGATAAGAGATGAAAAGAGGTGAAAAGAAAAAAGAGAATTTTTAAAAAATGAAGGCTAAGAAAAAAGAGGTGGAATGAAAGGAAAACAAAAGATAGAAAACAAGATAGAAAATCAAGGAAAGAAAAAAAATATGTAGAAAATATGTTTAAAAAACAGAAAGGAAACAAAGAAAGGGGAAAGACAAGAAACAAGACAACAACAAAAGAAACAAAACAAAACAAAAATTAAAAGCAACCCAGGAAAATCAGCCTTCCTTCCTAAGCCCCTAAGGAATATCTCAGGTTTCGGGTGCTCATCAATCAGCCTTCAGCCTGCCCTCCACAGGTGATGTAACAAGTTTTAGTGAATAAAATAAAGGGAAAAAAGTAGTTACCAATAAAAAAAGAAAAATAACAGATCAAAGACAACCTAAAACCAAAAAAAAGAAAAAAAAAATCTGCCTATATGTTCCCTGTCATAAGGCACCACCTGGTTGTCTGATAACCAGGTGGATCACTCTTTGGATCATTAATCTAAAGAGACCTGGGAATCAAACCAAGGACCTCATATGCACAAAGCAGAAATTCTTACACTGAGCTACTCTTTCTTCACAGTTCAAGGAGTCTTCTGCAGGTGTATCTGACTCTTCCTTCCTCTGTTCCCTCAGGCAATTTAGACTTCAGTTTGCCACACTGGGCTATTTAAGCACCTGTCTCTGCCCCCTTTCTACCTTAATTCCTCTTTCTCCCAAGGTCTTTTGGGTGTGATAGCCTACCTAATCAGGTCTCCCCTCCCCACTACCCAAGATTGCCCCAGTGTCAATTGGGGCACACTCCAAGATTCAAATGGGGTTCAACTGGCCAAACTCACTAAAAAGAAACCACTCTCCATACTTTGCCAGGACACCTTCCCCTCCCAGGCAATGCGCCCTCTCATTCAGTTGGTTGCAGTGAATCAGGGGCTTTACTGAAGCTATTAGCCTTGAGAGTGGTGTATATGTGCCATCTCCAGCCATGGGGGTGAGTAAGTCATGGTTTTCCTTTGGTTCCATTATCTCCCTCCTGGATGATGCATAGCACTTTCCCATTCTATCTATCTCCAAAACAGCTCTTTCCAATAGGTTTTGCCCTTTCTCTATTCTTTTTTTGTAAAAGAGCTGGACTTTGCCTACCTTCTTATGCCACTTTTCAGTATGTACTCAAGATACAATATTAATACGCAAAAATCCATATTAATAAAAATGGGAAAAATTATATTCATAATAGCAACTAAAAGAATCAAATATTTAGGTATAAACTTATCCAAGGACATAAAGGTCCTGTATTTAGAAAACTAAAGAACATTGCTAAAAGAAACTGAATAAGATTGAAAGAAATGGAAGGACATTCCATCTTCATGGAATGGAAGATTAAATATTATTAAGATGTTAATTCTGATCAGATTGATTTACAGATTCAACACAATCCCAATACAAGTCCCAACAGCCTTTTTTTCAGAAATGGTAAAACCAATTATCCAATTTATTTGAAAGGGCCAGTAGCCCCAAATAGTCAAATATGTTTTAAAAATAGGAAGAAAGAATTTTGAAGACTCTTACTTCCTGAATTTAAATCATATTATGTAGCTACAGTGGTATAAACAACATAGTCCTGGCATAATGACTGACTGACCAATGGAACCAAATTAAGAACTCAGAAATAGACCCTCACATCTAGAGGTAAGTGAGTTTTGGGAAAGCTGTCAAGCCCTTCCAGCTGGGCCAAAAGTGCCTGTTCAGCAAATGGTGCTGGGAGAACTGGATATCCATATCTAAAAAAAGAGGACCCCTATCTCACACCCTATATAAAAATTAATTAAAAATGTATCATGGGCCTAAATATAAAAGTGATAACCATAAAACTCTTAGAAGGTGTGGGAAAATATCTTCAGAATCTTGAGGTGGGCAGTAGTTCCTTAGATCTTACACCCAGGGCTCAAGCAATGAGGTAAGGAATGAAAAAATGGGATCTCCTCTGAGTTGAACACTTTTATACCTCAAAGAACTTTGTAAAGGGGTTAAGGCATAGCTGGCCCAATTTGAGAAAATGTTTGACAATCACATGTCTGATGGGGGTTTGGTGTCCATTATATATAAAGAAGTCAATTTTTATTTTTGTAATTTATTATTAATATTATTTTTTAGCTTTCTTACTCTTTGTTTATTTAATGGTTTTGTTTTTTGGAAGTATTGGATTGCAGAAGGGTCACAACTCTGGCAGAGGATCACTGTTGCAGGGTGTCAGTGATGGAGGGATGTGTGGGGAGTGGTAAACCTGAGTCGTGCCTCTATTGAATATGAATATATTCAAGTTGTCATGGGGCATTTTCTCAGGAGGTGGGGACCTATGCAATAACCAAAAGAATACTAAATTCCCCTTCTTGGGAAATCTGCTAAATTCTCTAATAGACCAGGAAGAATACCCCTGGAACATGGGCAGGGCCTAGCATTGGAGGACAGACATCAGAGGATACCAGAACCCTGATATTGATTATTGTACTTATGAACCTTTTCTATTGAAATTGAAACTTAGTCTAGTATTATATATTGCCTAAAAGTTACCTCCTGAAGCCCTCCTTGTTGCTCAAATGTGGCCTTTTTTCTAAGTCAAATTCAGCATATAAATATGCTACATTCCCCCTAGTGTGGACATGACCCCCAGGTATGAGCCACCCTAGCACCAAGGGATTATTACCAAGGACAGACTAGTTGAAAATTTGAAAAACAGGCCTTGACCAAAAGGAGTTAATATCAAATACAAATGAGTTATTTGTACTTAATATTAAATACAAATGAAGTTAATTCTGGAGTTTATCCTTATGTTTATACCAGCATGTCAGCAGGATCTCAATGACTGCCACAGTAAATGGTACCTCAAACAGTGGGGCTCCTGAGGGCTCAAGAGACATCTAAACAGTATAGGAACAGCAGAAAATCTCAGGAATTTGGCCTTACTTTGGAATATATGCTCCCCAATGTAACAGAGTAATACTCAATTATGCTTTCCTATACATGGCCCTTCTGCCCTTCATTTGAACCTATTATTAGCTGTATATGTGCTAATTATATGTCCCAAAGACTTAAATCTTTAGTCTGTTCATATGCTATTTGAGCCTTGAATCTCAGCAGAGTTGTACCATCTACATACCAGTTCTTTGGACTTACCAGGACAACTAATAAAAGGATGATAATGAACAATGACAATCCTAGGAATCTGAAAAGTATCTGAAACTGCAAGTAATATAGTTACACCCATCAGACACATGGAATTTAATCCCCCTTCCAATCAGAGGCAAGGTGGGCATCACTATCCCAAATTATTCAAGATTATGAATGAACAAACATAAGGGTGTGAAAGAAAATATGTACTAAAGTAAACTTATTATTGTTCAATTAATGGATGAACTTGCATCATTGATATAAAGGTGGTGGCCACTATCGGTTCTGAGGGGAGGGAGAGGGTAGAATAAGTGCAACATTGGGCATTTTGGAGATGTTGGAATTGTCCTGATGACACTGCAATGATGGAAATAGGCCATTTTACATTTTGTCAAAACTGTTCAGGCAAAAAGATTTTCAGCACAAAGTGTAAACTATAATGTAAACTATAGTCCTTGGTTGGTACAATACTTCAATATATATTCATCAACTGTAACAAATGTACCACACTAAAAAAGATGGTGATAAGGTGGGAAAGTGGGGAAGAGGGAAGGGTTAGGGTATATGGGAATCCTCTATTATTTTTGACATAACATTTATGTAATCTAAAACTTTTTACAAAAGGCAGTTTGGAAATAAAAAAGATATCATGCAGCTCAACAATAAAAAGACAAGCTACCCAATTAAAAAATGGGCAAAATAGTTGTGGAGACAATTGTCCAGAGAAGAGATACAAGTGGTGAAGAGGCACATGAAAAAATGCTGAGCACCTCTGTCAACTGGGGAAATACAGGTCAGAACCACAATGGAAAATCATTGCATACCTATTACAGTGGCCACTACTAAAAAATTGGAAAACTGTAAGTGTTGGAGATGATGTGGAGAGATAGGAACACTTATTCACTATTGATGGGAATGTGGAATGGTGGAGCCACTGTGGAGGCCTCTTTGGCGGTTCCTATGACATTTGTATATAGAATTACTATGTGACCTGGCAATATCATTACAAGGTATATACCCCAAATAACTTAGAGCAGTGACATGATCAGACATTTGCACACCACTGTTCATAGCAACATTTTTCATAAATGCCAAAGAAGGAAGAAACACTGGTATCCATCAACTGAAAAATGGGTTAAAAAATTGTGGTATATGCACAAGATGGAATATTATGCAGTGCTAAGAAGAAATGAAGTTATGAAGCATATGACGACATGGATGAAAATGAAGGACCTTATGTTGAATGGGGAAAGCCAAACACAGAAAGACAAATACTATATGATTGTGTTATTATGAAATAAATATATTGTGTGAACTCATGGAGCTAAGAATGTATGTCAACTGAAAATAGAATGCATGTAAAGAATGGAAAGCTGAGGATTAATGTGTGAAAAAATGGTAAAAACTTTGTAAATTTTTCAAAATGAATAACAATGGTGAAAACACACCATAGTGTTTGTAACTAGCAGATCTATTATAAGATATGACAGTGGTTGAAAGGGTAAGTCTAAGGTCATGTATATTACTAGAAGGAAAGCTAAAAAATATAACATGGGACTGTATAACATAGTGAAATTTCTTGTGAAATATGAATATGGGTGTCATTGCATATATGTCTGTTTTCAAAAAATATAAATTCAAATAAACTAGTGTTGTGGGAAACTGGCTTACCTATTTGTTGCTTCCTGTTATTGTAGATGATGTTGCAATTGCTTCCCATTATTGTAAATGTTGCCTTATTGTCAATGTTGCAGTTGCTTCCTGTTTTGTAGATGTTGTAGTTACTTCCTGTTGTTGTTGATGATGTAGCAGTTCTGATAGCAATCAGCTGATTGTTAGTTTCTAAATAAATAGATGTGGAAACTAGGATTGAGTCTCTCAGTTCCAGAAGCTGTGAGTCCCCTGCTCCCATCTTTACCTCCTCTATTGTATCTCTCTCTCTGTCTTTTATTTCATAAAGTTATACATTGCCTTCCCTTTGTGCAGACTTATTGTGAGCAGACAGTGCAGCAACTGGTGCCCCACATGGGGCTCAAAGGGAAGCTCAGCAACTGGAACCCAAACAGGGACCTGAAGGGAAGAAGGATTGCCTTGAACAAAACTAAAGTTGGTGTGATGGCATAAAGCCTGAGTGGTTTGGAAAGTCTTTGAAGTCCTCAAGGGTTTGCTTGTATTTCCACAGGATATGGAGAACATGCTGTGTGAGTGCCACAGATGGATGGAGCCAGGCCATGGATGCCAAGAGATGACAAAAATTCCTGAGGAACCCAGAACCTCTGGTCATGCAAATGGAGAGACAGATGCTGGAAACTGCATGACTGGATCTCATTCTGAAGACTAGAATGGCTTTTCATCAAAGTGTCTAAACTACAGAACTTGTTTAAGCATGGAATCATAAAGCAAGTATGACTTGGGGACAGAAAGAGATAAAGAAAGAAATTGAGAGGAGGAGAACTGGAAAAGAATGTTGGATTGTAAAAGAAACTAAGAAGAAAAGTTCACAAAATGAATGTTAGAGGAAAGAACAGAAAAGGCAGAAGACAGGGCAGCTCGAGTGCATATAAAAGGTCAAGTTAAAATCAATGAAGAAATTCTAGGTTAGTAGATTTGGAACTGTTTTTGTGTTTGTCTGTGCCATGTCAGTGTGTGTGTTGTAATTGTTTCAGTATGTGTTAAAAAGAAAAAGAGAAAGGCAGGTGCCCAGAGAAAGGCAAGTGCCCAGAGAAGGGCACATGTCCAGAGAAGGGTGAGTGTCCAGAGAAGCGCAGGCACCCAGAGAAGGGTGAGTGCCCAGAAAGAGAATGAGAAGAAGGAAGAAAAAAGAAAGAGAAAGAGAGAGAGAGAAAAAAAAAAGGAAAAAAAAAGAGAGAGAGAAAGGAAGGATAAAATGAAAGATGTAAAAGACAAGTGAATATTAAAAAAGGTAAAAAAAGTTTGTGGGAATGCTAACTAAAATGTTATAAGGTGTATTTTGCCCTAAAATGAAACGGTTAGTTTTGTAAAGTCAGAAAATGGAGATATGTGGGACAGAACTAGTATGCATATAGCAAGTTGTAAAAGTATTGTGGTAGCATTCAATGAGTTAATGTGTTTTGTAAAAAGACAATGAACATGAATAAATACCAAAAGTACAAAACCTGTGTGAAAAGTCAGCAATGGACTTTTGCAGTTCTTCCTCAAGTCTTTCTGCCCTGGCCTGATGGCAATGAATCAGGCTGCATAGAAGAAAACTGTGGCAGTGACCCTACTAAGAAACATCAGAGACATTGGTATCTTAAGGGACTGGAAGAGGTAAACAATTGGGACAAGCTGTAAGGTTGCTGCTACTCTATCACATTATTAAATGTTGTTTGGTTGGATAAGACAAAACTATACTCTCTGCTGTAATTGATAAAGTACAATGTTTTCTTATGATTAATAGAATTTGTAATATTGTTGGAATACTAAAAATCTTTTATCCCTCACTAAGATGTGCTAATTAGGAAAGGTCCTTCATGGGAGTAGGAGGACCTCCAGCAGGCTGCTAAAAATAATAAGAGTGAGAAGGTGGATATTGACTTAGCCTGTGAATTAGATGTGGCCCCAGGTCCAGTGAAGATGCTAAGAGAACTATACAAACTGGGAAAAATGAGGTCATTTTAAAATTGAGTACTGGCCTATATAGCTTTGCTGGTAGGAAATCTTAAGACCATGAGAAATAAGTCTCTGCTGGTTGGAAGTCTGTATAATCTGCTGTAGTTATGGATATGTATAAAATGCTGTTCTCTGATTTGACACTGTTACTTAAATGATAAGCATGCAACAAGCCCTTCAGGGTATGAGGCAGTAAGAAATCACCTAATCTGCCTTCATTGCTTTATAAAAACAAAAAGGGGGATATATTGTGGGAAAAATGGCTTATCTATTTGTTGCTTCCTGTTATTGTAGATGATGTTGCAATTGCTTTCTGTTTTGTAAATGTTACCTTATTGTAGATGTTGCAGTTGCTTCCTGTTATTGTAAATGTTGCAGTTGATTTCCTGTTTTGTAGATGTTGTAGTTACTTCCTGTTAATTGTAGATGATGTTGCAGTTCTGATAGCAAACAGTTGATTGTTAGTTTCTAAATAAATACAATGTGGAAAATTCTCAGTTCCAGAAGCTGTGAGTCCCCTGGTTCCATCTTTACCTCCTCTCTTGTGTCTCTCTCTCTCTGCCCTTTATTTCTTTAAGTTATTTCTTTAAGGTTTCTTTTACCTTCCCTTCATGCAGACCTATTGTGAGCTGACTAAATGCAGCAAACTAGAGATATAGAAACAAAATAGCAGTAGGGGAAGGAAAGAGAGACAGAGAGGCAATGAATTTTTTACTTGCTTTTATTATTATTATTGCAATAATGAATATGGTCTAAAAATGATTGAAATTATGAATACACAATTATGTGATTATATTGAATACCACAGAGTGTATACGATGGAGATATTTTTGCTTCATTAATATCCATAAATAAAATTAGTTAAAAAAATTCAGGCATGGAACTCATTAATGGGGCAAAAGATTTTCTCCAAGGGGTGGGCTTAAAGAGAAACATAAAGGCAGTTTTTCTTCTTGAAATTCCATGGCAAGCCAGCAGATGGCCCTTGTTGGAAAACCTTTCCATGGATTTGTTTCTGTCATCCTCCACTTTCCTGTGTTTCTGGTCTGGGCAGATCCCAGGTTCAAAGTGGGTTCTGCTGGCTGAATTCACTGAACAGAAGCCCTCTGACTCACTCTCCCTCTTCCCTTGTAACAAATGATGAGGAAGATGTCTGCTACCATTTCAGTCAGCTCCTGTGAGCCAAGGTTTATAGTCAGGTTTGAGGGTGGGGATGGGTGCCCTTCCCAGTTGTCATGAGGGTTTAGTAACTCATGGACTATTTTTTTTGGGGGGGGGGGTTTCATCTCTCTGTCCCTTGCACTCATAGGATTTGGTCAGTACTGTCCTGGTCTGCTAACTTCTAAAGCATGTCCCTTGGACAGCATTTGGCCCTTTGTCCATTGTTTTTATGAGAGAGTTGAGTCCTGCCTGCCTGCTCTGATGTCATCTTCCCAAAACTCCCTCTTCCCTTGAGCTTTTGAACATTCTTCAATATTTAAGATTCAGCATGCTGACAACTGTAGTTCAAGTGGATTAATGAGTGTGATTGGGAGGGGATGAGGAGGTACATTTACTTGAAGCTTTTGGGAGACAAATTTTACAATATGGTTAAGTGTCATAGTTCTGAAAAGGAACAATAAGAGTACAAGAGTGTAGGATCTGATTAAAAAGGATAACCATGAATTTAGATGATAATTTTTTACAGTTGTCCAGAGGTCATTGACCAAGGGCTTGTGAAAACCATGAAGCCAGGAGACTTGAGTTTTAATTTTTCTTATGTTTAGTTCTATTTGTCCAGAGGCATTTGCCCATGAACAAAAAAAGATATTGAGTATAGTACAGACTCCTTATTCAGCTAGTAGAAAGTCTAGAGCCATCCAGTCATCTAGAATAACCCCTGCTAAGAATTCTAGGGAGAATTGAATTTGCTCTAATGTATCTGTAGTAGCTACAGCTACATGTTCTGTTTGGGAAGGCAAGTGCCAGAGCAGTTAATAGTATTTCTTTGATTGTGTGATATGACTGATAACATTTGAAAGCCCAATATAAGGGTTCATTGGCTTTTCCTTTAAGCACTACATACAAAGGTTTAGCTGTAAGTCCAAAATTGTGGATCCAGATATTGCAGAACACAGCCACTCTCATTAAACACCAGTGCTGTTTCCTGGTTCTTGGCACACCTATGCTAACCAATGACTCTCTTCTATCTTGTAAAAACATTTCTTTGCCACTCTGGTCATTCAAATCCTACATGTCTTACAAGTGGTTGAAGATTTGGTCCTTTTTCTTGGAAACCTTTGATCATTGTTCTGCTATAAGTTCAGAGTTGGGATGGTATTTTATCTGAATCTTCCTTTGGTATTACTGGTGATTAAGATGCTGTCTATGTATTGTAGTATAATATTACTCCTCCTTGTAGTTGTAATTCCCTCAAATGTTTAGATAGTAATTCTATAAGTAAGAGTGAGGACATTTGCAAATCTTTGTTGAAGGACAGTCCAGCAATGTTGTTTTCCATTGGTTTTAGGACCCTTACACTGAAAAGCAAACCATTCTTGAGGTATATAGTAAGAATTATTTTTAGGTCAAATGCCATAAACAAATAGAGGTTTCTGGATAAAGTGGTGAGTAATGTGTAGGGATTTCGTACCACCAGGTGAATGTCTTCCAATATCTGATTAAAGACCCTGAAGTCCTCTACAAGTCAGTACTTGGTGCCAGTTTTCTGAATAGGCAAGATGGGAACATTTTAGGGAGATTGGCAAGGCTCTATGCCTTTCTGGCTTTTTCCTGGCCTTTATTTTTAAGAGATACTTTTTAGATGAGGGATTTTGACATGAGGGTAAATTTTACCTTAATTGGTTAGCAGTTTTATCTCTTCCCAGCATCACATAAGTCCATACTTCTTATTTCACTTTCAGGAGAATATCTTCTGGGATTTCTATTTGGATTTCTCCTTCCATTTGTAATAAGGCAGCTTGAAGTGTGCATGCATGAATGGGAAAAATTCAATATTTACTCTTTCTGGACAGAAAGTTACCTGAAAATTTAGTGTGGTTAATAAATCCCATCCAAGCAATGGCACAGGAATTCAGGCATATAAAAGTAGTATTACATGTTTATTTGTGATTGAATGCAAAATCATTCCACATAATATCCTACTAAAAACAAGGACCATTGGGTGATGTCCTTTCTGGGAAAGCTAAGATGCATCCTTCTGATCTGGTCATTCTTGGACAAGTCGAGTGGTGTAAAAATTTTGAAAACACATGTTGTGTGATACAGTAGGAAATATTTACCTCCAGTTTAGTTGAGGGAAAAAGTTAAAGCACTAAAGAGTGTCAATTGTTCCATGGTTTACTCATAAACTGCAATATAGGAAAAATAAGGACAATCACAGAAGAGAAACTATCATAGCCACTTGGTGATGATTTTCCTCCAGGAAAAGTATTTTCTCAAATAACCTGGTTGCCCCTGACTTAGCCCTTTCTAAATATTTCCCTCATGTGTCAATCAAGTCCAATTTTGAAATTGTAATTTGCAAAACAATCTCTTGTGAAGGCACTGTACCTGACAAATTGTGTTTCGTGTTGGGTTGTCAGCTATATCTAATGTCCTAGCACTCCACACTTCATGTTTCCTGATCCTACAGCTCACTGAAGAATTAGTTCAATATAGGTTAATTTCACTTTCTTGTTGGGAGATTGGGGACACAGTTTGCTAAAATAAAGAGCAGCATCAGAGAAGATGATTTTTCCCTTTGTACAGGGACTGATCACATACATTTCCTATCACTACAGCCAGCCTTATACATAACCCGTTAGTCTCAGCTTCTATAATTGGGTCTCAACCACTGTCTGAGTTATAAGTGTTGGTAGCAATTGGTTGGTATGATGGTAGGCAGCTATAATTACTTGGCTTAATGAGACAGGGAAGAAACCAATATACTCTTCTGGCACATTATTTATAGTGTTGGCATCAGAGAGTTCCTATATGGAGCCAACTTGACTTTGTCATTCAGGGGATCCACAGTAAGAGGTTGGGTGGAAGAAGTACTAGATTTTCCCTGGTTTTATTATAACAACTCCCAGGGTCTCACAGATGCAGATTAACTGTACATTTCCTCAGGTTTATTAAGCTGCTCACTGCTGAGACCAGCTCAGCAATAGGTTTGCATGAAGGGAAGGCAACACAGAACTATGAAATAAAAGGACAGAAAGAAAGACACAAGAGAGAAATTAAAGATGGGACCACGGGACTCAATAGCTTCTGGAACTGCGAGCCTCAACCCTAGTTTCCACATCGTATTTATTAGAAATTACAAAGCAGTAGCTATCTGTGTTTACTTTCAAGCCTGCTTGTTATTAAAGCTGTAGCACCAGCAATGCTAGGGAGCAGGCCATAACAAAGTTCAAATGTCTCCACATGCAAACAATTTTTGTGCTGACCAGACAGTGTTCTCTCTAGTTAAGGCTGGTGTTCCTAAATCCACTCTTCTTCTCTACATTATGGAAATGTTTCAACTTCAAGCCAGGTTCCCACATTCAAATTCAAGCTATTTTCCCACAGCTCACCCTGAATTATGAGTTAACATCTGAGAATAAAGGCCTTTCCTGAACCATGTTGCATCCCAGTCCTCCTTCTGTTCCCTTTCTTTCAGGTGTGCTTGCGTGAATAATTGCTCTCCCAGCCTGACCCCCTCCTCACTAAAGTGCACAAGATTTACTCAAAACACTGGGATGTACTATATTTCCCTAACAAATTTCCTAAAAGCTATAGTCACTGAATGACAGGAAACAACACATTATAACTTAGTGAACTTCTGTACATCTACATAAGTGGGGCCAGCTGCCCCATCTAAAATATTCTTGCATCTTATAGCATAAAATAATATTTCTAGATTCATAATTTTGAGCATATAATATTCAGTGTATTGATTTTAATAACCAAAATCAGGACTGGGGCAGGAAAGAGGTTTGCAAGTAGGAAAAAATTCTAAGTCAGAAGGAAGAAAATATTTTGCTGACTCTGAGAAACCAGCAAGAGTTTCAGAAAGCAAATCACAGGCCTCCATGTTGAACAGCACTCAGATCAGATGACTGTTCTCTGCCTTTATCTGCTATTGGCACCTTTCTATCTAGGAAAAATGTTTTCCATTTTTAAGGAGGAATACAGGTAGTGATGGATTTGGCATTAACCTCTGGCAACTGTAGCAAGCAAACAAACTTGATTCCATGTTCCACTTTGGAAAGGGTCAGTTAAGGAATCTATCCATCTAGCTTTTGTGAATTGTCCTTCCCTGCATAAAATATCTGGATCCAAAATTATATTAGGAAACAGGCTTAAATTTAAGATAAACACAGTCTTCTTACCTGAAACAATTTGGAAAAGGAAAGGATGTGCAGTTAGTGGTTATTTTGGAATAACAGATGTGTAAATTGTACCATGCTGACTGTGTTGAGTGAGAAGTTTACTACCTTAGAATAACATGAGACACCATACTCTTACCTTAATCCCATATTAGAAACAAATACTACACTCTCATTTCGCTGTTATTTACATTTTTTTACTTTCTTTAATTTTGTCTAGTTAAATTGAGTTAAGTAAGCCTCCTTTTGTCATAGAATGATAATAGTGAATTTCTAGTTAACAAATGGAGCATGCATTTATTTTAATTTTTAAAATGATAACTCTTACTATTACTCCAACTGTGATGTAGTTTCTTTCCTTCCCCTCGCCATATAGTCCATGACATTTTCTGCCATGTTCTATTCCCTGGAAGATGACCTATTTGAATTTCATCTTTCAGGGTCCTTTCCCCCTGGTTTCCTTTTTGGTTTGGATTAGCAGGCATAACAGGCACTGGTAGGGTAAATGAGGAAATAAGAGAGAAATTACAGCATGAATCTGGCTTGTTCCATTCTTGCTTGGGTGGCCTATGGCATTTCTATGTAAACCCTCAATGATCAGATACACAAAATGACCAAACCAGTGAATGTTATTCAACTCCTGTTCACTGAAGCACTAGTCCTTGTTCAATGAGTCCACTGAAATGTAGACAAGGGGCAGTGATAAAAGCCATATATGTACGCAACAATAATTTCTCTCCCTATTACCAGTTTAATACTTAACGAGTCTACAGAAAAGACCAATGTTGAACCACTGAAATGGATCCATTCTCTGGGTATACCAGTCATCCTCAAATACAATGGTTTTTCCTTATGGGCAACTAACTTTTATTATCTTTAGAAAACTAACAAGTAGGCATGACACATATTACCTTTGACAAAGGAACTAATTTTGTGGTAATGAAAGCATGGGAATGGTCTCACAACATTGTGTTCACACTTACTGTCATTTTTTTCTGACAGCAACCAGGCTGGCAGAATGGTGGAATTAAGGCTTAGCTGTAATTCTAGGTGGTGTAAATCACACTGTGATGCTGGGGTGATATACAGAGCTCAGTAGGTACTTTAAAACAGAGGTTAAGTCATACAACTATTTCCCCAGAGTCAGGTTATATAAATCCAGAAAATAATGGATGGGAGTGAAAGGGCTACTCTCAATATTAAATGTACTTACTCACTTACAAAGACCAGGAGATGGTACTGGCCAGGGGACTTGATGATGATTACCATGGAAAATTGCATTGATGTTATGCAATGAAGGAAATGGAGAAGTGTCTAGAACCAGGAGATTTGCTGGACAACAACCAACCAATTAGTGTTCATACAATATCTATATATTGAAAATGTCTAACATGGAAACAAACAAATTAAAACAGGAAAAAAAAAAAAGGAAAACAACCATGGATATGGATTCTGTGAGAATGTAAATTTGTTATACCATAATAATGTAGACAATAAGGCTATCCTGCTAGACAAGGGAAGGAATAGGTGGCAGAGGAGGGTTATCTGTTAAGAAGTCAAAACATATTTCAGAATTGGGACTCTACTACCCTGTTGCAAGTTGTATTTCCTACTTTTCCTTCAACTCACATAAGAAGTACATTGATATAACAAAGTTACAATTAAGGGTCTGGGACACATCTTACTAATATGATAAGGTTGAATTTTAAGTTTCCCCTATATTTGGACATAAAAAAAGACAAAAGTAATGGATTTGGACCTGCAAAAATGAATCAATGATTGCTCCCCATTTGATTCATGATTAAATGATACTACAGAACAGTCAGAAGTAGGTCAGTTCTTTATGTGAACTACATTTTGAAAACCTCTTTCTCTGTATTTCATAGTTATCAGTTTATTCCTATGTTTTCATATTTTTGGTGATTTTTATAGAGTTTAGATACTATAAAAACATACAAAATATAGTTTTTATGCAAGAGCTAACTAGAAATTGGAAATATTAAAAATTATTAGCCATTATCTTTCTATATCAGTAATGACACATTCTCCCTTTCCTCTTTTTTCTGAGACATTTTACTGTTACCACTTTGCTCATGTGCTTTTCTGTTTTTTTCATTGTTTCCTCATCTTGCTTCATTGAATAATTTCTTCTGACTAAATATTGCAGTATCTCCTAAGCTGTTAAAACTGTTGAAATTTTTAAAAATCTACTGTATTTTTCTCAAGCAGTAAATTCCATTTACCCCTTTTACAACATTTTCAGTTCTTCATAAAAAATCTCAAATACTTTTGTTTCCTTGAACACTTTATATATGATTGTTCTTAATCTCTGTCTGCCAATTTCATTATCTGTGTCCTCCATAGTTTGTTTTTTAATCTTGGATTTTTTCATATTTTATTCTTCCCCTTATTGCTGGTTTTGTGTATATGCATGTTGTATATTGTGCATAAAATATTTAGGAGACACTTTAAAATATAGCAAAATGTTCCCTTTTACTTAGAAGGATACTTGAGGAAGGTAGAATATTACTATGCTGAGTAAACTAATTGGGTTGTGAACATTCAAAACTGTACCTAAATCTTGGAAGAACAGATATATTTCTATTTTATGGCTAAGACTAAAGTATGTCCCCTCAAGTCTCAATCTACCCTTATGTATTTTACATTCCACTATTTGGTTCTCAAGCTCTTTGTGTCAGGTGAAATGCTTTAGTGGTTTCTCCTCAACTCCATTTCCTCTTCCACATAGGTTGGTGCTTATAGGAGCAAAGATTCCAATTCCAGGTTCAATTTCCTGAGTATCCTTATGATTCCAGATTTGATCACATCTGTTTTCAATAATACTTTTGCTCTGTGAAGTCCTCACAAGCATGTTTTTGGTATTTTGTCCACATTTTCCCTTTGTTTTTGGTGGGAATTTTTGACTGAATCATCTAAATCCTCATTATTGGAAACCTATTTCCCCAACATGACTTTTTCATCAGATTTTATTTCTACTACTTAGTCTACTCCCTTTCTGAATCACTTTCATGAGTTCTCTTTTTTTCCCCAAGCTCTGATTTGGAAATATCCCATATTTCAATGCTTTAACATCCAATTTTATTTATCTAGGTTTTATATCATCTGTTTGTTAATATGTGTGCCCTACTCATATATATTCTTAACTGCAATTCACTCAGTTATTAAAATCCTTCAAATGACTTCCCAACAACTGAGAAATATTATTAAAAAAGTAGATATTGGTAACTATATGTTCAAGATACCTTAATTTCAAAGGTACAATTAGTTTGAAAGTTAAAGAATACAAAAATAATACACTGTGCAAATAGTAACCAAAGAGAGAGCTACACTAATTTCAGGTAAAATGGACTTTAATTCAAAAGCAATTACAATGGATGAAGATGATCATTGTGAGTTTAGGTCCATATATCAACTTGGCCAGGTAATGCTGCCCATTTGTTTGGTCAAGCAAGCACTGGATTAATTGTAACTGTGAGGGCATTATGGCTGATTACATCTATAATCAACTGAGAAGATTGCCTTCAGCAATGAGAGACATCTCATCCAATCAGTTGAAGGCTTTAAAAGGAGAAGTGAAGCTTTCAGCTGTCAGAAGAGAGAATTTCTATCTCTACTTCAGTCACTCTGCTTCTTCTGGGGAACTCATTCAGGACCTTCATCTGAGTTCCTGCCTTGCAGTCCATCTTATGTAATTTGGATTTATGCATTCCCACATTCATGTGAAAAAATTTATAGTTAAAAACCTCCAGATAGGCCCAGGACCAGATTGCATCACAGGTGAATTCTACCAAACATTCTACAAAGACATCTCCACAAAGACTGCTCAAACTCTTCCAAAAAATTGAAGAAAAGTGAAGACTCCTTGGTTCATTCTTTGAGCCCAACATCAACCTCATACCAAAGTCAGAAAAAGATACCACAAGGAAAGAAAACTGCAGACCAATATTTCTTATGAATATAATACAAAAAATTCTCAATAAGATACTAGCAAACTGAATCCTACACCACATTAAAATTATTATAATCATATGGGATTTATCTCTGGTATGCAATGTTGTTTCAACATAAGAAAATCTATTAATACACCACATTAGCAGAATGAGAAAATAAAGAAAAACAAATGATCATCAAAATTGATGCAGAAAAACTTATGACAAAATGCAGCATGCCATCTTTACAAAAACACATAGAACACTAGAAATAGAAGGAAATTTCCTCAACATGAAAAAGGACATATATGAGAAGCCAATAGTTAACATCCTACTTAATGGTGAAAGATTGAAATCTTTCCCTCTAGTGTCAGGAACAAGACAAGGATACCCACTGTCACCACTGCTTTCCAACCTTGTACTGGAAGTTCTTACCAGAATAATTAGGCAAGAAAGAGAAACAAAAGGCAACCAAATTGGAAACAAAGGGGGAAGACATTCCCTATTTACAGATTACATGACCAAATATACAGAAAATCCCGGAAAATTGGAATGAAAACTCCTAGACCAATAAACAAATTTATCCAAGTGGCAAGGAGCAAGATCAACAGCCAAATCACAAGAGTTTCATAAAACATGCAATAAACAATTAGAAGTAGGAAACAAGAAATAAGTCCATTTACAATAGCTACTAAGAGTATCAAATATATAGAAATTATTCTACCTTGAGAATGCAAAGGACTTGAACAAAGAATACCAAAACAATGCTCATCACATTTGTATTTTTATTTTGTTTGAATAAACTAGTGACATTCAAGTATTTAACATAGTAGTTGTTAAAATATCAGTATTTGATCCATTTTCATATCAACTGTGTTATACCTTGGCATTGTTCATGTTTATCAAAGATCTTTTATTGGGAAGAAAATAAATATATGAAATAAATATGTGACATTAATGTGCAATGTTGGCTCTGAACAAACTTTTGAAAACTTATTTGACAAAATTACTTTCACCTGGAAAAAAGCTTGACTTTTGAAATCTCTGGTTGCCTTAGTCCTTAGTATTATTATTCTTTATTGAATTTATTTCTTATTAAAATATTTTTTAAAATATATTTTTCTGACAGTATTATGTAATTTGTTTAGAGTGTGTAGAAGGGATTGCCACTTACATGCTACCATGAAGTGGACCTGTACTTTGTGAATTCTTATTGTCTTAGTACTTTCATGCTATGCATGTACCATTATCAACCTATTGACTATGAGAAACATACAAGATTTTATATTTACATTGTTATAAGTTTATAATATGTGTTTCTATCTTTTCTAATGTATGTTATATAATGTTCAAAAAGAATTTATTTCTTGATTGAGAAAAGGATATATAATGCAAAATCCACAATTTTGTTAACAGAATAAAATCTGTAAAATATTTCTATAAGAAATCACAATAAATGGAAGGACATTCCATGTTTTTTGAAGAAGGCTATTTGGGACACTAATAATTTTAAGATATCAATCCTACCCAAAGTATTTTATAGAGTTAGTGCAGTCCAAATTAAAATTCTGATATTCTACTATAGACTTTTTATGATTCTAGGAATGGAAGAAATTGTATTATTGATGCAGAGGCAGTAGCCACTGAAGGTTCTGAGGGCAGAAAGGGAAAAACAGGTGTAGCATTTTCAGGACTTGGAAATTGTCCCAAATGACACTGCAATGACAGATGCAGGCCATTGTATATCTTGCCATAACATACAGAATTAGGTGGCACAGAATATAAAGTATAATGTAAACTTTAATCCATGCTTAGTGGCAATGCTCCAAAATGTGTTTATCAATTGCAATGAATGTATCACACTAATAAGGGATTTTGTTAATATGGGAAATTGTCAGAGATGTGGGGAGTGGGGATGTGGGAATCCCCTATATTTTTTGTGTAACAATGATGTAATCTAAGAATATTTAAAAAATAAAATTAAAAAGAAAAACTCCAAAAAAAACAAACAAAATAACAAAGAAGCTATGAGAGTAGATGTAGCACAAGTGGTTTAGTGCTTACTTCCCATATACAAGACCCCAGTTTGATTCCAAGTACCTCCTAAAGAACAAATTTTAAAAAATCTCACTGAGATGCAGATGTAGCATCTGTAGCCTGTTTCCCATGTTCTGGATTGAACTCAGAATGTCATTCAATCCCCAGTACCTTCTAAAAAAATAGCTGTTGGTTATCAATGCAGTTGCTCAGCCACAAACACTTCAAGAAGGATCTTCACTGGCAGCCCTCATCCATTTGGGTCCAGGAAATAAGGATATGAACTATTTACTTAGTCAGGGGGTCAGTATACAACAAAGGGAGTGATTAGCACATTCTTTTGTCCTAAAGTGATGTCAGTACATAGTCGTTGATCTCTCAGCCATTGCAAATACAAACTGGTATCAACACAATTGTCTAAGTTGCTTTTAAAAGTCCAATTCACATACCTCACTCAAAATGTACAGGGGCTAGGTCATTCATATTTTTAGCAAGCTCCCTTGCTGTTAATAGATATCTGTCCTTCTTTAGATGACCTTCCCACATCTTTAGATTCCCTCAGTTCTTATTTCATGCTTATCATTAGAGCTTATGATTCATATCTGAATGCCAATGACCTAAAGAAAGAAAATCATCTCTTCACAAGGGAAAATGACTTCAGTCTCCAATACAACTGCATTTCTTATAATAAATTGATGATTGCCATTCTGGCTTATCCAGGATATACTGTGAGCTGAATTAACATATCTGCTACAAACCATTGGCCAAATAAAGTTTCTGCACTCCTCAATTCTAAAGATCAATACCAAGAGGACTATTAAATTGTGAATCCTCTTAGAAATTACATAGCCTGTAGTACCTTCATTTCAAAGATCAGAGATAATAATATAGTATTTTCAATATAATAATTTCTTGTCCTGTATTTATATACACACATCATGATTTTAGTTAGTGTTAATATTTGCTGAATATTAAATAGTATACAGGAATGACCCACTCATTCTGTGACTGGCTTCCTTCAAAAGGTATCATCAGGAAAATTTCAGGAATGTAGGCTCTTAGGTAAATATTACAGGATTTGCTGTTTTCTCTTTGTACCCAAAGTAGTCTTTGTTGTGTCACAGCAGTCAGCTGAGAAGTGGAACTTTATTCCAGAGGGTTAGCTTTATTGCATCAGGTCTTCATGATCTGGTCAGAGCCTCCAGAGGTGGTTCTCCCTACTTAAGATACAAAGAGGAATTCTATGTGTAACATGGGGGCATTTTTGGGACTTTGGAATTGTCTAGAATGACATTGCAATGATGATACAAGCCATTATACATTTTGTCATAACCTGTAAAATTTTGTGGTACAGACTGTAAACTATAATGTAAGCTATAGTTCACAGATAGTAGCAATGCTTCAAAATGTGTTCACCAATTTAATAAATGCACCACACTAAAAAATAAAAAAAATAAAATTCCAACAACCTTCTTTGCAGAAATGGAAAAGCCAATCATAAAATTCATATGAAGGTTAAGTGGCCACAAATAGGCAAAACCTCTTGAAAAAGAAGAAGTTGAAGGATTCACACTTCCCAAACTTAAAACTTACAAAGCCACTTTAACCAAAACAGCACGGTACTGGTACCAATGTAGCACAACCATTAGAATCACTGCTATTAAAGGAAACAATTACAAGTGTTGGAAAGGATGTAGGGAAAAATTCAATGCTCATTGCAATGTAAACTGGTGCAGCTGCTGTGGAAGACAGCTGGCGTTTCCTCAGAAATGTAAGTATAGCATAACCATATGACCTACAGTCCCACTGCTTGGTACATACCCCAAAAATTTGAAAACAGGGACTCAGTGAGATATTTGCACACTGATGTTCATAGCAATATTATTCACAATTGCTAAAAGATGGAAGGAATCCAAGTGTCCACCAACTGATGAATGGATAAACAAATTTCTGTATATACATATACAGGAATAAGAGTCATAAAAAAGAATGGATTACTGATCATGTGACAAGTGGATGAATCTTGAAGACATCATCTTGAGTGAAACAAGCCAGACATAAAAGGACAAATTTTTTTTATTCTACTGATTTGAAACAATTAGAATAAGCAAACACCTAGAGTCAGAATATAGAAAAAAGTTTACCAAGGGATTGAGTGAGCATGGGGAATGGGAAGTGGTGGCTTAAAATGTGCAGGGTTCCTGTTTGGAATGATGGCAATGTTTTGGTAATGGATTATGGTGGTGGTAGTACAACATTGTGAACATAATAAATAGCAGTAAAATATATATCTGAATGTGGACAAATGAGAAAATGTTAGGTTGTATGTATGGAATCAGGGTAAAAATTTGTAATAGTCCATGGAACTTCACTATACAAACAGTAAACCATAAGTTAAACCATGGACTGTGGTTAATAATATAATAATAAAAGCATGCTCTCATCGAATGTCCCACAATAATGCAAGGTGATAATAACAGTAGCTCTGTAAACCCACAATTTCTCTAATAAAGAAAAACAAATATCTACCTTGATTAAGATGGCTCACAAATTAACTGAAGTACACTCCTCTACTTACAATAGGATATGTAGGAAAGGAATAAGCTTAAATTGATTTTCAAGGTGCATATAGTTCCAAACCACCAAAACATGTATTAAAACCTGACTCATTTTGAAATTTATCATATTGTTTGTTGTATTAACAGTTTCTTCATTTCATATTTTAGTAATGTTATTTTATTTTTTAATTTATTGAAATATATCACTCATACATAAACATACATAAACAATAAGTGTATAATAATAGTTGTGAACTTACAAAACAAACATATACAACATCAAATGAACATATATAATATCTCACCCTCCTAGCAATAACTTGCATTGTTGTTAAACATTTTAACTAGTGATTAAAAGAGCATTGTCAAAATATTACTACTAAACAAAGTATTTTCCCCAACAAATCCTATTATTATCTTTATATCATTTATATATGAACATAAACAATTAAGTGTATAGTAAAAGTTGTGAACTTACAAAGCAAACATGCATAACATCATACAGCGGTCCCATACAAAACCCTTCACCAACACCTTGCATTGTCATGAGATGTTTGTTACAAATTATGGAAGAATAGTTTCAAAATCTTACTACTAATCATAGTCCTTATCTTACATTTGGTGTGTGTTTTCCCCCACAACACTGTATTATTATTTTTAAAATATATTCTTTATGACAGAAGTTGTAAACTTATAAAACAATCTGGCACATGTGCAGAATGCCCAAACAATACCCCTCCATCAAACACCACTTTGTGGTGTGTCATTTGCTACAGATAAAAATAATATCATCTGATAGTTTTCATGTCAATAGTGAACATTTGGCTCAAATTTTCCATACTGCCTCAGTATCAACAAGTACATCATTCACATAGATGCAAGAATATTATATTATTACTACTAACCACAGTCCATAGGTCACTCCAGCTGTATTTTTCCCAAGCTTCTCACACTCCCAACACCCTGCAGTAGTGATATACATTTGCTCTAGTTCATAAAGGACACTCTTGCATCTGTACCATCAACCACAATTCTCTTGGTTTACTGTGTTATCCAGTTCCTAGATTATTCTCTAGTATTGTCAAATGGCATTTACATAACTAGACTACCATTTTCAGTCACATCCCCATTGATAAACTACCTGTTACTGTGTGTTACCTTCCACTCTATACATTTCCACACTTTTACAGTAAAGCTAATTAAAATGTCTACATACATTAAACAAGAGTAGTCCACTCAATTCTCTACTTACCTCCTTTAAGAATCCACCTCCTACCACAAAGTCTTGAAGTTATTTTCTAAAAATTTCTTCTAGAAGTTTTATGGTTCTTGCTTTTATTTTTAGGTTTTTGATCCATTTTGAGTTAATTTTTGGATAAGGTGTTAATAGGGGTCCTCTTTCCTTCTTTAAGCTACGGTTGTCCAATTCTTTGAGCACAATTTGTTGAATGAATTGTTCTGTCCAAGCTGTGGGAGATTGACAGGCTAGTCAAAAATCACTTGACCATACATGTAAGGGTCTGTTTCTGAACCATAAATTTGGTTCCATTGGTTTGTTGTGTCTGGCTTTAGGACAGTAACATACTGTTTTTACTATATAGGTGGGTATTATCATTTAAAGTTTGGAGATGAGGGTACACTTTTCATTTTTATGATGTTTCTGGCTATTCAGGATTCCTTACACCTCCAAATAAATTTTTTCTCTCTTCATTTTTTTTAAATGTTACATTAAAAAAATATGAGGTCCCCATATGCCCCCACCCCCTTGCCCCACTAATCCCACATCAACAGCCTCTTTCATCATCATGGGACGTTCATTACATTTGGTGAATACATTTTGGAGCACGGCTGCACCACATGGATAGTGGTTTACATTGTAGTTTACACTCTCCCCCAGTCCAACCAGTGGGCCAAGGCAGGATATACAGTGTCCAGCATCTGTCCCTGCAGTACCACTCAGGACAACTCCAAGTCCTGAAAATGCCCCCACATCATATCTCTTCTTCCCTCTCCCTACCCTCCGCAGCTACGGTGGCCACTTTCTCCACATCAATGCTACAATTTCTTCCCTTACTAATCACAATAGTTCCATAGTAGAATATCAATAAGTCCACTCTAATCTATACTCTATTCCTCCAACCTGTGGACCCTGGGATGGTTATTCCACTCCCCCTCTATATCAAGAGGAAGTTTAGATTCCACATGGATGATGGATGCAATTCCCTTGCTTGTAGTTGTAGGCACTCTTGGCTATCCAGTATGGTGGGTGACCTTCTACACCTCACTGTTAGCTGGCCAGAAGAAATGCAAATAAACCAGAGGGTAGGAGTTGCAACCCTACTGAGGCTCAGGGTCTGGCTGTCACATGGACAGTCCAGATTCAGATTTCCTGAGTATACACCAACCCAAGCACCAACCACAGATCTGGTAAAAGTAACAGAAGAGGCATGAGTAGAAAGGTCACATCTGAGTCCACCTCCATTACACTCAGGAACGCAAACTCCAAAGTAGGGCCAACTGACACAGCACTGAACTCCAGAGTTCATCTGCCATGACCATAGAACCGGTGGGTCTCTCTAGCCCTCAGGAGAACCAGTACCTGTGCTTGTATCTACTTTTGCTCTCTCTGGGACCCTGCTGTGGCATGCATAAGCATTACCTTTCTCATGACCTCCTGACTCTTTTTTGGAGACTCATAGCCATATAAACTCATTTGTTCCTTCCATTTCCCCCTTTTATCCAATGTCAAAAAGCAGGTTTAAACACCTGATATTACATATAGGCTGAGATATTCTGCTGGTCTGAGCATACCTTTTTATTCAATGTCTTTTTCTAGTTACATCATCAGCTGGTTCTTGGTAGTAATCCCTCAGCACCAGAGAGACTCATCCCTGGGAGTCATGTCCCACACTGGGCGGAAGGTAATGCATTTACATGCTGAGTTTGGCTTAGGGAGTGGCCACATTTGAGCAACATGGAGGCTCTCAGGAGGTAACTCTTAGGCATCGTGCAGCTCTATGCCTAGTTCATATTTCGGGCACACAGGTTCATAATCATAGCCATCAGTATCAAGGGCTCATTGTTGGGCCATCCATTTTATTGATCTTTACCATTGCACTTGGGGGACTGTTGCTACTCCATTGGGGAATGTGACAGAGCTCCCCTGGCTAGGAACTCAAAACTCCCTCAGTTGTTATTTTTAACTGAAACCACTATGAAAATATCCAAATATTTTTTATGTACATGCCCAGAGAAGTCCCTCCCAACCATGTGCCCCCTATCAATAACACCCCACACCAGTGTTCTTCCCCTGCCATAGTTGATCCTATCTGTGGTCTGAAACTTCTTTAAAAATGAAGCTTAATATATTGCCAGGTTCCATTAATAGTAAAATGGAATATAGTGATGGGTTTAAGGGTTAAATATAGAATACAAGCTAATTTGGAAAAAATTAAATAAAGTAAAAATAAATTGGGGTATCAAAAAATGAAAAAATAAAAAAGCTTTGTTTTTGATGTTTTGCCTTTCATCATTGCTATAGATGTTGCCCTGTATGTATAGTGGCAAGTCAGTTTCTTCCATTTCTTCCTCTACATCTTTCTTTTTTCTACAGTGTCTTTTTTCTACAGTGTCTACATCCTTTCTTTTTTCTACAGTGTCTACATCCTTTCTTTTTTTTAATTACTAATTTTGTCTTCACAAACATTTTTGATCACAATAATTCACATATACATTAAACGGTACTCCCACATATTCAACTTCAAACACTTTGTCCCTTCCCCAGCAATGATCTTTTTACATGTTCATATTTTATTTGCTGCAGCTGATGTGCAGATATTGAAACAGTAGCTTTCAAACATGGTTCCATTTGTGTTTACATTACGGTTTATATTTTAGACTATATGATTTTCCAAATTTTTAGTTATCTTATGTTTTACATTATGGTTTACATTTTTCTTTTTCTTTTTATACATTTTTGATGTAATTTAACATGCCCTATAGTCATCATTGCATGATCTTGTGGAACACTTCCATTGCCCCACAGTTACCCTGATTCCACGTATTCAACACCTCTTTCCCCCTCCCCTCAGGGCCCACAGTGACAACCAATCTTCATTACTTGAAGGACCATATTCAGAGATACTTGCCACAATGTTGAGGGCTTGACATACTCGACTGCCCTAACCCATTGGGAGTCACCAATTCTCTGGAGAGATACAATATCCTCTGTTTGAGAACATCAGTTCTCCCCTGGATGTGGGTATATCTTCACTCTATTGTATGGTTCTGCATTCAATGATATAACGCACTATGACAAAATGAGCACTCACACTCTCCCTAGAAGCCTGCCCTGTGTTAGATGCCCCTCCTTAAGCATCTTCAACAGGTAACCTTCCTTATTATATTTTCAAAAGAGTTTTCTCAACATTATAGATTCATCCACATACCTGACAATCTCCTATGTGCAAATGTTCCCCCCAACTTTCCCCCAATTTCTTGGGCCAGCTGACCTATCCTCCCATCCCTAGCCCCCCCAAGCCCACAGAGCCCCACCCAAAGGATCCCTATGCCCCCATTTTTTCCCTTCCCTGTACACTTACCTCCAGCTTATCATAGATTTCACCCATGTAGGTGTCAGCGTGCAACGTTCCCCTACCCCCAAACTTCCTTTAAGCCTGTCATCCAGTCTCTAGCTCTCTGAGACAGTTTGGCTTACTTATTTCATATCATTGAGGTCATGTAGTATTTGTCCTTCAATGCCTGGCTTGCTTTAATCAACATAAGGTTCTCAAGATTCACCCACGTTATCACAAATGTTTGTGCTGTATTGGTTCTTATAGCTCAGTAGGATTCCATTGTATGTATATACCACATTTTATTTGTCTATTCATCTGCTGATGGACATTTGGGTTGATTCCAATTTTTGGCAGTAGTATATAGTGCTGCTATGAACATTGGTGTGCATATATTGGATTGTGTCCTTGTTTTCAGTTCTACTGGGTATATACCCAGCAGTGGAATTGCTGGGTCATATGGCAAATCTATAGCTAGTTTTTTGAGAAACCACCAGACTGTCCACCAGAATGACTGGATCCTTCTGCATTCCCACCAAGAGAGGATGAGTGTTCCCATTCCTCCACATCCTTCCCAGCATTTGTAGTCTTCTGATTATTCTTATAGCTTCTGTTGTTATGGGAGTAAGATGGTATCTCATTGTTGTTTTGATTTGCATTGCCCTAATAGCTAGTGATTTGGGGCATTTTGTCATGTGCTTTTTAGCCATTTGTATCTCTTTTTTGGAGTAGTGTCTGTTCAAATACTTTTCCCATTGTTTAAATGGGTTGTCTTTTTATTTTCAAGATATAGGGGTTCTTTATATATGGAGGATATAAGTCTCTTATCAGATAAATAGTACCAAATATTTTCTCCCATTGTGTAGGCTCTCTTTTCACTTTCTTGACAAACTCCTCTGAGGTGCAGAAGGTTTTAATTTCGAGGAAGTCCCATTTATCTATTTGTTCTTCTGCTGCTTGTGCTTTTGATGTGAAGTGCATGAAGCCATTTCCTATTACAAGGTCCTGTAGATGCTTCCCTACACTGCTTTCCAAAGTCTTTATGGTCTTGGCTCTTATATTTAGGCCTTTGATCCATCTTGAATTGATTTTTGTATAAGGTGTGAGTTGGTAATCCTCTTTCACTCTTTTACATATGGATATCCAGTTCTGCAGGCACCATTTATTGAAGAGGCCATTCTCTCCCAGTAGAGAGGGTTTGGTGGCCTTGTCAAATACCATATAGCTGTATATATGAGGATCCTTATCAGAACTCTCAATTCGGTTCCACTGGTCAGTGTGTCTATCTTTGTTCCAATAACATGTTGTTTTCACTATAGTAGCTTTGTAGTATGTTTTGAAGTCAGGTAGTGTGATTCCACCTATTTCATTTTTCTTTTTCAATATATCGTTGGCTATTTCATGGTCTCCTTCTTTTCAAATAAATTTCATAGTTAGTTTCTCTAGTTCATTAAAGAACACTATGTTGATTTCTGTTGGGATTACATTGAATCTGTAGATAAGTTTTGGTAGAATAGACATCTTAATAATATTTAGTCTTCCTTTCCATGAACAAGGAATATTCTTCCATTTATTTAAGTCTTCTTTGATTTCCTTGATCAGTGTTGTGTAGTTTTCTGTGTATAAGTCTTTTATATCTTTAAATTTATTCCTAGGTATTTGAAAATTTTATTTACTATCATAAATGGTATTTGTTTTATGATTTTCCCCTCAGATTGCTCATTATTGGTGTAAAGAAATGTTGCTGATTTTTGCACATTGATCCTGTAACCTGTGACTTTATTGAACTCATTTATAGTTCTAGAAGCTTCGTTGTAGAGTTCTAAGGGTTTTCTATGTACAGGATCAAATCATCAGCAAATAGTGAAATTTTGACTTCTCTTTTCCAGTTTGGATGTATTTTATGTCTGGTTCTTGCCTCAGTGCAAGAAGTGACAGTGAGCATCCTTGTCTTTTTCCTGGTCTCAGAGGGAAAGATTTTAGGATTTCACCATTTTAAATGATGTTAGCTGTGGGTTTTTTATATATATTCTTTATCATGTTCAGAAAGTTTCACTCTATTCTGATCTTTTGCAGGGTTTTCATCAAGAAATGGTGTTGTACTTAGTCAAATGCTTTTTCTGCATCTATAGATATGATCATGTGATTTATTTCCTTCATTCTGTTTATGTGGTATATTACATTAATTGATTTTCTTATGTTGAAACATCTTTGCATACCAGGAATGAATCCCAATTGGTAGTGGTGTATAATTCATCTAATGTGTTGTTGAATACAATTAGCAAGTATTTTATTGAGGATTTTTGCATCTAGGTTCATTAGAGAGATTGGTCTATAATTTTCCTTTCTTATGGTGTCTCTGTTTGGCTTTGGTACTAGAGTAATGTTGGCATCATAGAATGAGTTAGGCAATGTTCCTTCTCTTTCAATTTTTTTGGAAGAGTTTAAGCAAGATTGGTGTTATTTCTTTCCGGAATGTTGGTAGAATTCACCTGTGAAGCCATCTGGCCCAGAGCACTTCTTAGTTGGGAGGTTTTTAATGACTGATTCTATCTCTTTACTTGTGATTGCTTTGTTGAGGTCATCAATTTCTTGTTTCAACCAATGTAGGCTGCTTATGTATTTCTAGGAATTTGTCCATTTCCTCTAAATTGCCTTTCTTGTTGGCATATAGTTTAACAAAGTATCCTCTTATGATGATCCTTATTTCTGTGGGGTCAGTGGTGATATCTCCTTTCTCATTTCCTATTTTGTGTATTTGCATCTTCTCTCTTTTTTTCTTTGTTAACTTTAGCTAAAGGTTTGTCAATTTTATTGATCTTCTCAAAGAACCAGCTCTTGGTTTTGTTTATTTTTTCAAATGCTTTCTTATTTTCTCTTTCATTTAGTTCTTCTTCCTTTGGTTATTTTTTGTTTTGTTTTGTTTTTTTGTTTTTACTAATTCCTCCAAGTGTGCAGTTAGTGCTTCAATTTTAGCTTTTTCTCCTTTTTTGATGTATGAATTTATGGCTATAAATTTTCCTCTCTGTACTGCTTTTGCTGCATCCCATAAGTTTTGATATATTGTGTTATCATTTTCATTAGTTTCAAGGTAGTTGTTAATTTCTTTTGAGATTTTCTCCTTGACCCACTGTTTTTCTAAGGGTGAATTGTTTAGCTCCTATACCTTGTTACCAAATCTTGGTCTCTGACGCTTGCAGATTTTCAGCTTCATGCCACTAAGTCAGAGAAATTATTTTGTATGATTTCTGTCTGAATTCATTGAGACTTTTTCTGTGGTCTAGCACATGGTCTACTTTGGAGAATGATCCATGTACACTTGAGAAGAATGTATATCCTGCTGTATTTGGGTGTAATGTTCTGTATATGTCTGTTAGGTCCAGCTCCTCTAATATATTGCTCAAAGTTTTTGTTTCCTTATCAATTCTCTTTTGAGATGTTCTGTCCGAAGTTGACAGTGGTGTATTAAAGACCCCCACTATAACTGTAGAGGCATCTATTCCTTCACTTAGTTTTTCCAGTGTTTGCCTCATGTATTTGGAGGTGCCCTTGTTAGGGCATGTATGTTTATGATTGTTCTTTCTTCCTGAAAGATTATCCCCTTCATTAATATGTAGCATCCATCTTTGTCTCTCCCAATTGTTTTGCATTTAAAGTCTATTTTGGGGAGGTGGGGCAAGATGGCACCTGAGTGAGTGCACCTCATAATCTCTCCTGCAAAGAAGTGGCTGAGTAGGGTTGGAGTCCTGCTGGAGCAGGCTGTTTTGGGTGCTTGCAGGGCAGGAGGTGTCTGGACGTAGATTTGGTGAGACAGTGACAGAAGAGATTCTTGCAAGAGGTAGAATTTTGGGTCTTTTACATGGAGGTCAGAAGTTGTGGGTGGGACCCTTCCCCCTAGGGCTGGTGGCCTGGCTGCAGTGATTCCTAAAAACTTTGTTTTGCTGCAATGTTCCCAAACCCTGAGTGGGCTGTTTTGTGGACTTTCAGGGAAAAATATGTCTGGATGTCGAATTGGTGAGACAGTGACAGAAGAGATTCTTGTGAGAGGTGGAATTTTGGGTTTCTGATATGGAGGTCAGAAGTTGTGGGTGGAACCCCTCTTTCTAGGGCTGGCAGCCTGGCTGTGTGTGACTTTGTTGTGCTGTGGTGTTCCCAAACCCCAGGTTAACTGGATGTGTGGTTCTGAGGACTGTATCCCCTAAACCCTGGTAGACCATGCTCCAGAGACTCACACACCTTGAGTCTACAATATCATGGACTTCCCATTCCCAAATTCACCATGCCCAGAAGTCCATCTGAGGTCCTTGATTAGTGCTCCACATTTTTTGTTGTTGTTGTTTTTTCTCCATGAGCTTGGAGGAGGGTACCAGCTGACTTGGGGAGAGTCTAGGAAGAAAGGAGAGGTGAATTTGGTGAGGAAGCTGAATTTACCTAAAAGTCCTGGGATAGGAAAATTGATCTGGGAGAAGGTGGAGTCAGAAAATCAATTAAACCTCCCCTAGTACACCTAAGGGGGAGGGACTGTAGGAGGTATTATTCAAACTTCCAATAGCATATTTGGGGTATCTGGTGAGGTGTAGGTGCTCTCACACTGGAAATAAAGACTCAGTCTTCTGTGTTGAGTAGGTTCAACAAGGAACCACTTGGATCTCCTACTGGACCTCTCAGGCAGCTTTCCTGCTGCCCTGGAGAGAAAGAAGTGAGAAAGGGAGAAAGGGGGAAGGCCAGATCCCCAAGTGCTTTATTTAACTGCAAAGAGGATTCCTAGTTTGAAATGCTGGTTCTTTCTTTCTTTCTTTCTTTCTTTCTTTCTTTCTTTCTTTCTTTCTTTCTTTCTTTCTTTCTTTCTTTCTTTCTTTCTTTCTTTCTTTCTTTCTTTCTTCTTTCTTTTTTCTTTTCTTTCCTTCTTTCCTTCCTTCCTTCCTTCCTTCCTTCCTTCCTTCCTTCCTTCCTTCCTTCCTTCTTTCTTCTTTCTTTTCTTTCTTTCTTTTTTTGTCATGGTTGCTAATATTGCATTGTCTCCTGGTCTTTTGGAATACAAGGAAATTTTTTGAACATGTAAAGAGTATATATGAAAAACCCTCAGCCAACATCATTTACAATGGTGAAGTCCTAAAATCTTTCCCTCTAAGATCAGGAACAAGACAAGGATGCCCTCTATCATCTCTTCTATTTAACATTGTCTTAGAAGTACTTGCTCGAGCACTGAGGCAAGAATCAGATATAAAAGGCATTCAAATTGAAAAGGAAGAAGTCAAAATTTCATTATTTGCAGATGACATGATCCTATACATAGAAAACCCTGAGAGGTCTACAACAAAGCGTCTAGAACTCATAAATCAGTTTGTAAAGTCTCAGGTTATAAGATCAATGTGCAAAAATCAGTAGCATTTCTGTACACCAATAATGAGCAAGTTCAGGAGGAAATCAAGAAACAAATACCATTTGCAATAGTAAATTTAAAAAATCAAATACCTAGGAATAAATTTAACTAAAAATGTAAAAAAATTTACACACAGAGAACTACACAAGACTGTTCAAGGAAATCAAAGAAGACCTAAATAAATGGAAGAATATTCCCTGTTCATGGATAGGAAGACTAAATATTATTAAGATGTCTATCCTACCAAAACTGATCTACACATTCAATGCAATCCCAATAAAAATCAACACAGCCTTCTTTAAGGAACTAGAAAAACTAGCTATGAAATTTATTTGGAAAGGAAAGAGGCCTTGAATAGCCAAAACCATATTGAAAAAGAAAAACTAAATTGGAGAAATTATACTACCTGACTTCAAAACATACTACAAAGCTACAGAAGTGAAAACAGCATGGTATTGGTACAAAGAGAGACACACAGACCAATGGATCCGAATTGAGAGTTCTGATATAGATCCTCATATATATAGCCATATAATATTCAATAAAGCCACCAAACCCTCTCAACTGGGAGAGAATGGCCTATTCAACAAATGGTACTGGGAGAACTGGATATCCATATGTAAAAGAGTGAAAGAGGATTACCAACTCACACCTTATACAAAAATCAACTCAAGATGGATCAAAGGCCCAAATATAAGAGCCAAGACCATAAAGACTTTGGAAAGCAGTGTAGGGAAGCATCTAGAGGACCTTGTAATAGGAAATGGCTTCATGAACTTCACACCAAAAGCATGAGCAGCTAAAGAACAAATAGATAAATAGGACTTCCTCAAAATTAAAGCATTCTGCACCTCAAAGGAGTTTGTCAAGGAAGTGAAAAGAGAGCCTACACAATGGGAGAAAATATTTGGCAACCATATATCTAATAGGAGACTTATAACCTGCATATATAAAGAACTCCTATATCTCGAAAATAAAAAGACAAACAACCCATTTAAAAAATGGAAAAAGATTTAAACAGAAATACAAATGTCTAAAAAGCACATGAAAAAATGCTCTGAATCTCTAGCTATTAGGGAAATGCAAATCAAAACTACAATGAGAGGTGGCAGACTTGGCCCAGTGGCTAGAGCATTCATCGACCACATGGGAGGACTGTGGTTCAAACCCCGTGCCTCCTTGACCCGTGTGGAGCTGGCCCATGTTCAGTGCTGATGTGTGCAAGGAGTACTGTGCCACGCAGGGGTGTCCCCAAGTAGGGGAGCCACACACACAAGGAGTGTGCCCCATAAGGAGAGCCGCCCAGCATGAAAGAAAGTACAGCCTGCCCAGGAATGGCATCACACACATGGAGAGCTGACACAGCAAGAAGATGCAACAAAAAGAAACACAGATTCCCATGCCTCCCATGCCACTGACAACAACCGAAGCAGACAAAGAAGATGCAGCAAATGGACACAGAAAGCAGACAACTGGGATGGGCAGGGGGGGGGGAAGGGGATAGAAATAAATAAATAAATAAATCTTAAAAAAACAACTACAATGAGATACCATCTTACTCCCATAAGATTGGCAGCTATGAAAAAAATAGAAGACTACAAATGCTGGAGAGGATGTGGAAGAATGGGAACACTCATCCACTGCTAATGGGAATGCAGAAGGATTCAGCCATTCTGGAGGACAGTTTGGTGGTTTCTCAAAAAACTTGCTATAGATTTGCCATATGACCCAGCAATTCCACTGCTGGGTATATACCCAGTAGAACTGAAAACAAGGACATAAACCTATATATGCACACCAATGTTCATAACAACATTGTTTACTATTGCCAAAAGTTGGAATCAACCCAAATGCCCATCAACTGATGAATGGATAAATAAACTGTGGTATATACATACAATGGAATCCTACTCAGCTTTAAGAATAAGTACACTACAAACACATGTGATAACAAGGATCAATCTTGAGAACATTAAGTTGAGTGAAGGAACCCAGGCATTGAAGGACAAATACTACATGATCTCAATGATATGAAATAAGTAAACCAAGCTGCCTCAGAGAGCTAGAGACTTAATGATAGGCTTAAAGGAAATGATAGAGTAAGGATGTAAGGTGACACCTACATGGGTATAATCTATCATAAGCTGGAGGCAAGTATTTGTACAAGGAAGGGATAAAATGGGAGCATAGGGTTATCTTTGGTGGGGCTTTGTGGGCTTGAGAGGGGCTACGGATAAGAGGAAGGGTACTATTGCCCAAGAAACTGGGGGAAGGGTGGGGCAACATATGAATATAGGAGATTGTCAGGTATTTGGTTGAGAGTATAATGCTTAGAAAACTTTTTCAAAAATATAATAAGGAAGGTTACCTATTAAAGATGCTTAAAGGGGATAATCTGATGCAGGACAGGCTCCAAGGGAGTGTGTGGGTGCTCATTTTGCCAGAGTGGGTTATATCATTGGATAGAGACCTATATAGTGAGTGTGAAGATATAACCACATCCTGGGGAGGACTGATGTTCTCAAATATAGGGAATTGTATCTCTTGAGAGAAATGGTGGTTTCCAATGCATTAGGGCAGTTGAGCATGTTAATCCCTCAACACTGTTGCAGGTATCTCTGAACATGGTCCTTCAAGCTTTGAAGATTGACTGTTACTGTGGGCCCTTAAGGGGAGTGGGAAGGAAGTATTAAATAGATGGAATCAATGTAACTGTGTGGGCAATAGAAGTGTTCCACAAGATTATGCAAGGATGAATATAGAACATGTAAAATTACACCAAAAATATATACATTTAGCTGATAGGCTAAAATGTAAATCATAATGTGAAACATAAAATAACTAAAAATTTAGAAAATTGTATAGTCTAAAATATAAACCACAATGTAAACCCAAATGTTACCTTGTTTGAAAGCTATTGTCTCAGTATCTGTACATCAATTTCAGTAAATATTTTATGAATATGTAAAAAGATTATTGCTGTGGACGGGAAAAGGGTTTTATGTTGGATATGTGGGAGTACTGTATATTGTATTTACAAATTACTGTGAGCTAAAACTTTTGTGAAGATAAGCTTAATATTAAGGGGGAAAAAAAGGACATAGACACTGAGGAAAAGATAGAAGTTGCCTTACCAATTTGCATACATCACTTATTGCAGTGATGAAAGGCAAACATAAAAATCAAAACTTTTGCATTTTTAAATTTTTTGATACCCCAATTTATTTTTACCTTAATTTTTCTAAATTAATATGTATTCTATATTTAACCTTTAAACTCATCACTATATTCCATTTTACTATTAATGGAACCTGGCACTATATTGGGCTTCATTTTTAAGAAGTTTTGAATCACAGAGAGGTTCAACAATGGCAGGGGAGGAATACTGGTGTGGGATGTTATTGAGAGGGGACACATGGTTGGCAGGGAGTACTCCAGGGCATATATCCAGGGTACATAAAAATGTTTGGATATTTTCATACTGGTTACAATTAAAAACAACAGCTGAGGGATTGCTGAGTTCCTAGCCAGGGGAGCTCTATCACAGCCCCTAAAGGAACAGCAACAATCCCCCAAGTGCAATGGCAAAGACCAAAAAAGAATGAAGTTCCAACAATGAGCCCTTGATACTAATGACTATGCTTGTGAGCCTGTGCACCTGAAATAAGAACAAGGTCTAGAGCTGCAGGGTGCATAAGAATTACCTCCTGAGAGCCTCCGTGTTGCTCAAATGTGGCCAGTCTCGAAGCCAAACTCAGCATGTAAATGTGTTGCCTTCCCCCCAGGGTGGGGCATGACTCCCAGGGATGAGCCTCCTTGGCGCCAAAGGATTACTACCAAGTACCAGCTGATGGTGTAACTAGAAAATGACCTTCAATAAAAGGGTCAACTTGGACCAGCAGAATATCTCAGTCTACATATAATACCAGGAGTTAAAAATGCTTTTTTACCTGAATAAAAGGGGGAAATGGAAAGGACAAATGAGTTTATATGGCTATGAGTCTCCAAAAATAGCCGGGATGTTATCAGAGGGGTTGCCCTTATGCACACCTCCGCAGGGGCCCAGAGACAGATAAAGTAGATACAACACCAGGTATTGGTTCTTCTGAAGGCTACAGAGACCCACAGGTTCTAGAGTCATGGCAGACGGAGTTCAGTGCCCTGTCAGTTGGCCCTACTTTGGAGTTTGTGTTTCTGTGTGATGGAGCTGGACTCAGATGTGATCTTTGTCTACAAGCCTCTCCTATTACTTTTACCAGATCTGTAGTTGGTGCTGGGGTTTAGTGTATACCCAGGGGACCTGAATCTCTAGCTGACCATGTGATAGCCAGACCCTGAGCCTCAACAGACTTGCAACTCCTACACTCTGGTTTATTGGACTTACCCCACTCAGCTAACATGGAGTTGAAGAAGGTCAACCACCACACCAGGGATCCAAGAGTGCCTACAACTGAAAGCAGGAGAATTGCATCCAGCATCCATCTGGAATCTAAGCCCCCTCTTGATACAGACGTGGAGTGGACACAACCATTCTAAGGTCCACATGATGGAGGAATAGAGTATAGATTAGAGTGGACTTATTGATATTCTATTCATGAACTATTGTGATTAGTAACTGAAGAAAATGTGGCATTGGTGTGGAGAAAGTGGCCATGGTAGATGCTGCAGGTAGGGAGTGGGAGGAAGAATGTGATGAGAGGGCGTTTCCTAGACTTGGAGTTGTCCTGGGTTGTGCTGCGGGGACAGTTACCAGACATTGTATGTCCTCCCATGACCCACTGGGTGGACTGCAGGAGAGTGTGGGCTATGGTGCGGACCATTGACCGTGAGGTGCAGTGATGCTCAGAGATGTATTCACCAAGTGCAATGAATGTCTCATGATGATGGAGGAGGTTGCTGTTATTGGGGGAGAAGTTGGGTGAAGAGGTGGGGAGTATATGGGGACCTCATATTTTTTTTAATGTAATATTAAAAAATAAATAAAGACAGAAAAAGAAATGGAAAAAAAATCAAATGGTAGAAAAATAGTAAACAGGTACAAAAATGTAAATGAGTGAAAAAATAAATTGGAAAATATAATTAGACAAAGTAAAAGGCCAGATAAGTGAGAAGAGAAGAAAAATGAAAAACCAGAAAGGAAGGAAAAATAAGAGAATAAATAAAAAATAAAAGGTGGAAGGAAAGAGAAAAATTGAGAAATGTATGTAAAATAATAAATAAAACATAAGGGAGGGAAAAAGAAAACCAAAAAATTAAATCAGATGAAAATGGGAAAAGAAGAAAGAAAAGAAGAAAATCAGGAGAAGAAAGAATGAAAATAAGGAAGTAGAGAAGAAGCATTCAAAACAAATAGGAAAGGAAACAAAAATCTGGCACTGCCTCTTAGACCATGAAAATAGGTTAGGATAATCTTCTTAGGTTGCCTGTTTTGGCCAATCAATCATCTCTCTGACAATAAAATAATAAATTTAAAAAATTTTAAAAGGCTTCAATACAAATGTTTCAAAAGATAGGATTTGACAGAAAGTTACCCAAATTGATAAAGGACATATATGAGAAACCTACAGCTAACCTCACACTTGATGGTGAAAGGCTAATATTTTCCTTCTAAGAGTTGGAACAAGTCAAGGAAGCCCACTATCATCACTCTCATTTAATATTGTGCTGGTAGGACTTGCTCAAGCCCTTAAGTTAGAAAAATATATAAAAGCAGTCCACAAAGGAAAGAAAGAAGTAAAACTTTCACTATTTGCAGATGATGTGAAAGTACCAAAAAAACTTCAATAAAACTTCCAGAGCTGAAGAATGAGTCCAGTAAAGTGTTGGGATATAAGTTCAACATTTAAAAATCATAAACATGTCTGTATACTAATAACGAGCTATCCAAAGAGAAAATAAGGGGAAAAAGTTCCATTTATGAGAGCAATAATTCATTCCCCAAAAGGTTCCCATTTGCAGGGAAATTATTTGCTTACCAATTTATAGTTCACCTAGTATGAATTAACCTCTGAATTAATTCAATGATTAAAAAAATTAAATTGTCACTAATATTATTTAGCTTTGGTGTTTCTGAGAAGATAATACACAGAATGCATTTAAAAGATAGTTACATGTAGAAATAAGTACTCTGATGAACAATATTATGGAGACAGAGTGGGAAAGAGACAGAGATATAGATGGAAGGGTTATTGGTTGGAAGAGAATGAGAAATTAACTATAATGAAAACTTTGACTATCACTGATGATGTGATATTTTTAAAAATATGCTAAAATCATATATGTTAAATCAAAATATCCTAAAATCATAATGGGAAAAAATATATTTTCAACAGAATTAGATTATTTGAAGACTGCATGGCTCAGTACTGCTTTTCATTCATAGAAATTGTGATAGTAAAATAATCTGACCTAGATAACTGATAATGACATATACAAAATGTACAAATACCCTTACTATTACTTGACAAATATTAATGTCTAGTATGCAACTTTCTATGTGATATTCATTCATATAAAGAACAACTATACATTAACAACAAAGTTTAAAATAGGAAATAAATGTGTTGACACAATTGTTTTCATATATTTTTCTATAATTTGGTAGAACCATGTTGGAAAAATGTTGGGCAGAATCTCTAAAGATGTATATATTCAGTTTCTATTACCCTGCACAAAAATATCACCAACAGAATTGTGTACAAGTGTTCACAAAGAAACATTTTAATTTGTTCACAGCACCCAGAGTCTTAAGACCTTCCATGCTGGAAATTAACAAAATTCTCAAGAGGAGATTGTTAACACATAGCTATAAGTATTCTCCAATAATAGCTCACAACAAAAAGAAGGAATCACAAAACACTGAGGTTGAGCTAAATGCAAGGCTGCCCATACTATGTGAGTCCAACCTGGAGCAGTGGGGGACTGTGTTTAGAGATCCACATTTGGGTGTGCACCTGCTACTTATCTCCCGTGGTAATCCTTCAGTTCCTGCATATATGTACTCGAATTCATGTAATTAGAATGTGCTGGTGTGAGACAAAGAAACTGTTGTGTGTTTCTGAGTGGGACAGGCTCAATCTGACTTTGGTTCCCTTTTCTCAGTTCTGCACCCTGACAGCAGTTTAGTAGCAGTTCCCATTTCTTTTCTGTGAATATCTGATAAATTTATGGAGAAAAGTTGGAAGAGTGTGCACTTTCCCCCATAATTGAATTCCTCATTGTCTCACTGTGTCTCTCCAGTACCACTTATTTTCCACCAATTTGCTAATCACCCAAGCTGAAATCTTTGGGGGATTGGTCACATCCTGCCCCTTTAAGCTTATATTTTTGTCTTTTTATTCCATAGGTTTTGGACCAGTTGTTTGCCCTAAGAACTCAAGACCTCAATAGGTTCCAGAATATGTGTATGGGATATTTATCACACTATTTTCTCTTATCAGGTTAAGAACAATGTTCTTTCAAGATATCCTGAGGGGATCCTGAGTTATCTAGTTTTCATGCCTATACCTAAAGGGAAGAGCTGCTGGATTTTATCTAGGTTCTTGACTTTGCTTCAGAAATGAATTTCAGGAGAAGCTGGGTGAATTAGGACAGTAATTTATTCAGGCAGGGAGGGATTAGAAATGATAGAAAACAGGGGTTGAAAAGTGCTAAAGTGGGCAGATTTACAGACTACAGTTCTCTATTATATGTTATAAATCCCCAGGTTTACTCCATGTCCACATGGCACAGGAAAAATTATGAGAGCAGTGTGCAGATGGCAGGATGGGTCCACAGGCAAGACAATGCATGAGAAAGAGCTTAGGCCCTGTGCCTGCCTTTTTGAACTGTTGATTATCCCACCCTTTTGTTCATGACAGGGAAGGAGTTCCAGCTGTTTACCATTTTGATTGCTTATTTCTCCTGTCAAACTCCTAGGAGGGGCCAATGATAAATTCCTTGGAGAATATTAAGGGTTTCTTCTGGCTTCTGGAGGAATTCTTCATCTGATTGGCAGAAATTTCAGAATGGTTTTCCAGCAGCCATCTTGGGGTTATTGATGTCTATGTAGACTCTCTGACAGGTTCCAGATCCATCTATTGATTCCCTATTTTACTAGCCTGCTTCATTCCCTGCTTAATAAGTTTTACACCTTTAATCTTAAAGAGGTGCTTAAGGGAGATGATCATTCTTCTATAGCTACTTCCTGTAGGTTAGGAAAAAATGTAAAACTCTGGCTTTTCTATCTCAGTTGGAGGAAGATGGATCTGGCATCTTGAAACAGGATGAAGTTCCCATATGGCTAACAAGATGTTGATTCAGGAAGAAATAGACTTGATTAGAATTCTGAAAATGTATGTTCCCACTAAGAGGATACTGGACCACAGAAGTAGAAAAGGCTAGGTGCCTGCAAAGTCTGCATTTTCCCAAAGTTGGTGGGAAACACAATTTTCCCTTCAGTTATTTTATGCTGTTGGTAACTCTAGAGAGAAATTGCAATAGACAACTGGGTTAAGTATAAATTGCCAATCCCAGTTTTATAGTAGGAGAGAGAAATTAGAAGAGGCATTGCCTTTTTAGTTAAGTTAAAGGAGATGAAACCAGACAATATTTTTAAAAGGGATGTCTTCTTTGCACTCCCCCTAGCTATAGGCATTTGAGCTAGAGTTTGAGGGAACAGCTGACTTTGACATAGACACTACTTAGCTTTTTTCCTTAAAGAGGTATTTCAGGCTGTCCAAGACAGGCAATAGTACATCCTGTCAGGTGCTTCTGGTGAGCTGGCACTTTCTTAGGCAGCTGGCTTTCACTCAAGGTTAGTGTACCAAGCTGGAAATTCCTTTAACTTTAAGAGCTGTAGGAGTGATAAGAACTACAAAGTAAAGTTTCTTACATTTTGGCTCTAATTGAGAACAAGGATTATTTTCTAGACAAGTTTTGATCAGAACCTGGTTTGCAGGTCTTGGGGGAGGAAAGATTGTCCATGGACCATTTCAAAGGGCCTAAGCTGAAGTGGGTGTTAGCCACCCCATTTGCTGTTTCCCTTCTGGTGGGAAAATGCTTAGCCCTGGTACAATGGCATGTGGGTCTTCCAGTCCTCCCCAGGGTATAAGTATGACAGGTTCTGGACTAAGGGCTAGGTGAGAGACCTGGTCTAAGCATGTTCATTAACTACTTAGAAAATGAAGTTTACCAGGACTTTTAAATGAAGGTAAGTTCAGTTTTAAATTTTGTACTTGTAATAGTGGGTTTAGGTTATAGCTAGCCAGATACAATTTCAGTTATTATCCTTCTGTTTCATTATATAAAGGCATCTATAAATGATCTTAACTTTTAGCTAGTTTCTAGGAAGTTTTTCCCTCTAGGTGAACTGGGTACCTTTATTAACTAAGCCACAAGAATTTTATTAGTAACAACTGTGAAGTTTCTCTGCTTTTCCAGCAATTAAACAAAGTCCACTTGTGATTTATGCATTAAATCTGCTAATAAGACAGTATTGACATTTAAAGACTCATTTTTAGGTTATCTTTCACTGTTATCCAGTTCATTACAGGTGAATGCCAAATCTGATTTCCCAGGCACAAGCAAACTGACAAAATTCAACACAAATTTCAGTCTAACACAAAGTTATGCACAAGTTAAAACAGGAGAGAATTTTATACCTTTAGCATTTCTAATAACTCTTTGATCTTAATTGATGGCACATCAGGCTTTTTTTCCCCTTGATCACTATTCACACCTTTTATAGGTACAACTGAGTTTAAAGTGAGAAGTTTGAAGTTTATTTTCTCATCTTTAAGCAGAAATGACAGGAGGTTTCTGGGCCTCAGATTTATCTGTTCTCTTTTCTTACACTGGTTTAACTGTATGAGGTGGAATTATAAAGAGGCTGCTCTCAGGTATACTGTGACCACGTGGACCAGCAGTAGGCAGAATTTCTGATTCCTGAGAAGAGACTCCTATGGGGAGTTTGCTGGCATGCTAGAGGCTGCAACCATTATTCTAGGAAGAATGAAGAAGAACCTATTTGGTCGACCAATCTGGCATCCCAAGTCCTAGTCTGACTAAAATGTTCACCACTCCACATAATTTGGAGCTGGTACTCTGTTCCAGCATCCTGAGATTTTCAATTTTCAGAGCCTGCCTGGCCTACAGGCATCCCTGTGGACAGCCTAGGTCCTGGGGGATAGCTGATGCTTCTTCCTGTGATCAGATCAATGCACCAAGCCGAACTGGTGGGAAACTGAGCAGTTGCCCCAAATCAAAGCACCTGAGATGTCAGTTTTGGGGGATATTTGGCTGCTCTCTGAATGGATGGGCTCAAGGAATGGGGACCATTCAGTTTACTGCTCTGGTTCTTGGCACCTCTGATTATTACAGGTCTGAGACCAACTACACGTTTACCCAAACAGAAGTTTCTGAATTAAATTTGAGGAAAAGTTTGGCTGCTCTGTGATTCCCACCACCCCAGGGAATAACATAGCCCTTTCTGCCAGGCAATCCTGGGGTTATTCTGGGCTTGGGAGACAGACTGAATAGATTTCAGCCTGATGTTGTCAAGCTGAAAAGTGCTTCTCCCTCAAATATTGCTCCATGTTTTGAGAAGGGGCAAAAAAGCTTCTTCGTATTCTTACTGAGGTTTTTTTTTTTCTTTTTTTCTTTTTTAACTTTATTTTTATTGGAGAAGTTACAGATTTTCAGAAAAAGCATGCATAAAATACAGAGTTCCCTTATTGCCCTCCCCCATTATTCACCCTTTGCATCATGTGGTACATTTGTTATAATTTTTTTAAATTATTTATCTATTTTTAAAAATTACATTAAAAAAATATGAGGTCCCATTCAACCCCACCGCCCCCACCCCCCACTCCCCCCACAGCAACACTCTCCCATCATCATTACACATCCATTGCACCTGGTAAGTACATCTCTGAGCATCACTGCACCCCATAGTCAATGGTCCACATCATAGCCCACACTCTCCCACGTTCCATCCAGTGGGCCCTGGGGGGGATCTACAATGTCCCATAATTGTCCGTGAAGCACCACCCAGGACAACTCCACATCCTGAAAATGCCTCCACATCTCATCTCTTCCTCCCATTCCCCAAACCCAGCAGCCATCATGGCTACCCTTTCCACACCCATTCCACATTTTCTCTGTGGACATTGGATTGGTTGTGTCCATTGCACATCTATGTCAGGTGGGGGCTTAGATTCCACATGGATACTGGATGCACTCCTCCTGCTTTCAGTTGTAGACACTCTAGGCTCCATGGTGTGGTGGTTGACCTTCTTCAACTCGATGTTAGCTGAGTGGGGTAAGTCCAATAAATCAAAGTGTAGGAGCTGAAGTCTGTTGAGGCTTTGGGCCTGGGTGTCATATTATCAGTCCAGGGATTCAAATCCCCTAAATATATCTAAAACCCCAGCACCAACTACAATTCCAATAAAGTAGCATGCAAGTCTTGTGAAAAGAGATCCCCTCTGAGTCCAGTTCCATCACGCAGAAACACCAGGTCCAAAGAAGGGCCATCTGCCATGGCAGTGAACCCCATCTGCCATGACCATAGAACCCGTGGGTCTCTTTATTCCTCAAAAGAACCAATACCTTACTGACATTCTTAAAGCCATCCTAGTTTTATGACTTTACTGTCTGAAAGTTTCCCAGTTAAACCAGCCATCAAAAGGCCATTAAATGATTAGAGATTAATTGCTCTAGCTAACAGGCTTTGGGGCCCTGAGGCAATAGGTTCCTTGCTAAAATAGGTATTTCCATTTTCACAGTGTTTAAGACATTCCAAAGCATTCTAACACAAACCTGTAAAGAAAAATTCAGTATCAAGAACTAGGAAAACAAAACATGGATAAAGGTTAACTATGATCAGGGGTAACCTGGTCTATGACACCCTTGGGGAAGGGAACTCCCATGGCATCCATTTTAGTACTGCTCTCTTCCTTCCAAGCTCATCCCCCAAGTAGCTGGGTGTGATTGGATAGGAAAGCTGTTTGCATTGCATGGACCCACTGCAGGACATGGGCAAGACCCCAGGGTTCTCTGCCATTGCCATGTTACCTCTGAGGGTAGAGGGCTGGAGAAGGCAACAGTGAGCAGGCCCAGGGACAAAGACTCTGGCTTCTAAAAGGGCTGGAAAAAGAAGCTTTGCAGGGCCTGGTGCTCTGATGGGGAACCTCTGTCTTGGCAGGGCTGTGATTTAAGCCATTGCCCAATCACCCAGCCATCCTGGCTGAGGTCAGATCTTACAAGCCTGGGTGTGTGGCATGGATGCAGAGAATTCACAAGCCCTGCCCCTTCCATTATAGGATTATCTGTGGGGGCTTGTAGGTGAACCCATTTGAAATGGAGAACCAAAGCAAGTCATTAAACAAGCTGTAGGCCATAGTTTTACTCACAAATGAACTCCTGGACTGGGTTACCAAATATGTTGCCAGATTTTATCTAGGTTCTTGAATTTGCTACAGAAATGAATTTCAAGAGCAAGTCAGATGAGTTAGGCCAGTAATTTATTCAGGCAGGGAGGGATGACAAATGGGAGAAAAGAACAGATCTTGGGTCTCAGGTAGAGAGGAAGGGGTTGAAAGTGATAAGGTGGGCTGATTTACAGACTACAATTCTCCACTATGGGTTATAAATTCCCAGGTTTACTTGTGTGACCACATGGCAGAGGAAAAATGGTGAGAGTGGTGTGCAGAGGGCAGGATGTCTCCACAGGCAAGACAGCACATGAAAGAGAGAGCTTAGACCCTGTGCCTGCCTTTTTGAACTGTTGATTATCCCCCCTTTTGCTAATGGCAAGGGAAGAGTTCCAGCTTTTTACCTTTTTGATTGCTTATTTCTCCTATCAATCTCTCAGGAGGGCCCAATGATAAAGTCCTTGGATGATATCCAGGGCTTCTCCTGGCTTATGGAGGAAATCTTCTGAGTGGCAAATCTTGGGGAGGGTCTTCAAGCAGCCATCCTGGGGTTATTGATGTCCATGTTGACTCTCTGCTGGGTTCCAGATCCAGCTACTGTTTTCCTATTTTACTAGCCTCTTTCAGAAGGATTCACAATTTATTTAGGTGTATCACCTATGATTATGCATTTTAACAAATATTTTTACAATCTGGTTTAAGGAGCATAATTAATTAGAATATAAGTGCAGTTCAACAAATTAATGGGAAACTTAGGGAAATATTATATATCATTCTAATCTTCCAAGAAAAAAATGGAAGAAAATTACAGCATATAGTTTGCTAACTGAAAATTTTTTCTGAAAAATATTTTATAGTTTAATTTTTGAGGACTAAATATGTAAAAATATACAAAACATTAGGAAAAATTCTGGCATGTAGTAGGTAGTACATAATTGTTTGCTCCTATTATTTAATTTTGCTATATATTTATTATTTTGGTACATTTAAGTCAGCATCACATCTATGATTTTTATATAACATTTTATCATTGTTCACATATATTAAATTGATCTGTGAAACTCTTACAGCTGTAAAGAAAAGTTCTTATACTTGAATTGTTTTAGAGTATTAATCTCTTTTTATGCTTGTTGATTTTATTATTATCATCAAATTTTGGTGGGTAATGCATGGGTGATTAGATCTAGGTTATATACTTGGTTTCATCCAAATGTAGTGTATAAAAATTAGTTTTGAACTGACATAAAGATAAGTATATAGAAAGACCATTTTAATAGAACTGAGTGTCCAGAAAGAACTCATTTATCTATTGACCTCTTGACATATGGGAAGGCTGCTAAGAGCACAGAATGGGGAAAATATTACTCTTAAATAAATATTGCTGGAAAATAATATTTCCCTTACTTAAAAATTAAGTTAGCCCCTTCATCACATTATATACTAATATTTAATCAAAGGATCAAGGTACTAAATATAACTACAACCATGAATCGCCTAGAAGAAAACTTTTCAATAAACATCATGAAGTTGGACCAGTTGATATGAATTCTTTGATATGACAACAAAAACATGGGCAATAAAAGAAATAACAGAAAAATTCAAATTCATTTCACTTAAAACATTAGTATACTAAAGGATCTCATGAAGAAAAAGAAAAGATAATTTAAATAATGGAAGAAAATAAATTCAAATATATATTTGGTAAATCCTTCCACTCAATAACACAAAGATAAACAACTCTGTTTATTAAAAAATTGGGCAAAAGGATTCAAAAAATGTTTCTTCAAGTTATATCTACAAATGATAAACACACACACAAAAAAGGTGTTTACCATTATAAGACATTAGATAAATTATGCCAAAACCACCTGAGACACCACTTCACACCAAAAGGATGACACTTATTAAAATAGTGGAAACAATAAGTGGTAGAGAGAGGTAAAAAATTCCCACCCTTGTACATGTTTGGAGTGTGGTTCTAAAAAAAGTTGAAGATAGAAAACCCATATGGCACAGCTCTCTTACTGTTCTACTAAGGAAGAGGCAGACACCCTAAATGCTATGCAGAGGCATTTTTATTAAATGTTTTTCTAAGGAAAGGCAAAACTCTAAATGCTATGCAAATGTACTTTTATTCTATCAGGTGACTTGGGGATTATATCAAATGATTATAACAATTGAGCAATCACAAGATAAAAGAATCAATTAAAGACATAGGAAAGAATGAAAGTATAATACAATCACTCACCAAATCAGGGGAAAACTCAACATCTGAAGTCTCACGTGGCTAGGGAGCCCCTTTGTAGCTGATTAGAAACCCAATTGAAAAAACTGTCCCAGGCCAATCTCCTTTCCAAGGTTCCAAATGGCAGCTTAGAGATCATCCCTTTTAAGGGATTCTGACCCTCAGAACTCACAAAGAGTCTTGCAAAACATGAGGAATGACCACATTGAAAGTAACCAAGAGTGGGGCTTGCCAGCCCTCAACAGATGAGATGCGGTGTCTCAAGGGATCTTTGTTCTATTCTAGGTATGGTACTCTATGTTCATAGAGGTCTTAAACTTTTAGTTTTACAGGGGATTCAAACAGGATGTGTACATATCATGCTTGAGGACTTTCCTTCTTTTAAACATTTGTTTTTGGGTAATGGATGATGGGGTTGCCTGCATAACTGCATTATAACATTCCAAAGGACAAAGAACAAGTCAACCATTCACAATTATAGGCTATAAGAACAGAAACTAAAGATTTAAAAACTTAAGAATTCACAATTCTTAATAATAATTTTATCATAGAACATCAGCCACTCATTGCTATATACCCCAAACAATGAAAATCAGGGACTCAAATGGGAACTTGTATTCCACTGTTCATAGCAGCATCATACACATAAGCCAAAAGTGGTAATAACTCATGTGTCTACAACAAATGAATGGATAAACAAATTGAGAGAGGTGGGGCAAGATGGCTTCCAAATGAGTGCACCCTTTTAATCTCTCCTGCAGAGGACCAGCTGGATGGGGTCAGAACATTGCTGGAGCAGGCTGTTTCAGGAACCTACAAAGCAGGAGGTGTCTGAACATCGATCTGGAGAGACTGTGACTAAAGTAGTGCTTCCACAAGGTAAAACTGCAGGTTTCTAACACTGACATCAGAAATTGCAGGAAGGCAAATCCCTTCCCCCTAAGGCTGAAGGCTGAAGCATTCACTGAAGACTGCCAGTTGTGCAGTGGCATTCCCAAGCCCTGTGTTCCCCAAACACATGATTCCCAAGCCTGAGTTCCCTGAACTCCTGTAACCCACATTCCACAGACTGGCATACCTCGAGTCTGCAATATCCCGGGCTTCTGTTTCCCAAATCCAGTGCCCCTGAAAATTTGGGATTCCCCTACCCTAGCCCTCCAGTCTTGGACTAACTCCCGGAGTGGGAGGGTTTGGGAGAGGTGTGGAGGGACTGGGGAGCATGGGTTCAATTCTCTGGTCCTCCCCTTTTTGTTTTTTGAGGTTTTTTTTTTTTTTAGCTTGGAAGAGCATGCCAGCTGGCTTGAGGGGAACTTAGGAAGAAGGGAGGGGCAAATCTGCTGAGAAAGTCCAATTTACCTGGATGCCCTGGGATGGGAAACTTGGTCTGGAAGAAGGTGGAGTCAAAAAATTAACTAGCCCTCCCATGGCACATCTAAGGAAGAGGGACAGTGGGACATGCTTTTCAGGTTTCCAACAGCATATTTATGGTTCTGGCAAGGTGTGGGTGCACTCTCTCAAAAAATTAAGGGTCATTATTTTCTGTGGTGAGTTGGTTCACCAGGATCCCATTTGAATCTCCAACAGAACCTCTCACATGGCCTTCCTGCTGTCCTGGGAGAGAGGGAAGTGAGGAAGTAAGGAAGTGAGGAAGTGAGGAAGTGAGGAAGTGAGGAAGTGAGGAAGGGGGAAGGTCAGACTCCTAAGCAGTTTATTAAGCAAAGAAGATTCCCTGCTTGAAGCCTTGTCTGGTGTTTTTTGTTGGTTTGTTCTCTTGTTTTTCCTTCCTCTTTATCCCCCCACAACCCTTTTTTTTTTCTTTTTCTTTTTTTCTCTTCTTTTTTCTTTTTTTATGTTAGGTGCTTCAGGCAGCATTTCTTATTTGCTGTGTTTCCTCATCCTCAATTTCCTCTTTTTTGTGTGTAATGATTTGGCTACCAATGCTATCCCCTTTCCTTTACATCTTTCTATCCTCCACCATTTATTGTTTCTCTTACATTCCACTCTCTTTGTTTAGCCCCCAATTTTTCTGCCTATTTCTAATATCTCTGTTCTATTTTCTGTCTTTTATTCACTTTTTATATTATTGTCCTTTCCTTTCTCTTTCCCTCTCTCCTGACCACAATGGCCTTTTTATTCATACTATATTCCTCCCATATTCAGTTTACAATCTCATTATAGGTACTCAACTTTTTTTACTGTTATAACTCTAACAGCTCACATGAGTTTAATATCAAATCTCCTAGATCTCACATGGTTCCACTAACATTTACTGTCAATACTACTTTTACACTTTTTCTTTTCTTAACCCTTTTGCTTTTTCTGGCCCTAATATTTTCCTTCAAGGGAACTTAGCCAACAACAAGGAAATAGAATAAGAACAAAGAGACAAAGAGAAGACTTAACAAACATGCAAAAAATACCACTTAAACCCTGACACGAGATGAAGAAGCTAATTAACTGAATAAACCCATCAAGATAAAATGATGACAAGATAGCAAGAAAATACTACAAACCAAACCAATAATCAGGAAAACATGGCCTAATCCAATGAACAAACTAAAAACATGGAAGAGGAGCAGAACAATGAACAATTAATCAAAGGTCTCAAAACATATATCAGGGACCATTTTAATGAAGTGAAGGAAGAGATTAAGGATATAAAGAAAACACTTTGAGTGCATAAAGAAATTGTAATCATATGCAAAAAGATAATGGATGTGATGGTGATAAACAGCAAAATTCAAGAAATCAAAAATACATTCTCAGCAAATAATAGCAGATTTGAAGAGGCAGAGGAAAGAATTAGTGATGTGGAAGACAGAGCAGTTGAAATCAAACAGATAGAATTGATCAATAAAAAGATTTCTTAAAAATCCAGAAGGGACTTAGGAACCTGAATGACAATGCAAAATGCACAAATATGTGCATTGTAGGCATCCCAGAAGGAGAAGAGTGGGGAAAGGGGACAGAAGGGGTGTTGGAGGAAATAATAGCTGAAAACTTCCCTAACCTATTGAGGGAGATGGATGTATATGTCCAGGGAGCACAATGCACCCCAAACAGCATATATCCCAACAGGCCTACCCTAAGACATAAACCTTTCAAATTATCCAATGCTCAAGACAAAGAGAAAATACTAAAAGCAGCAAGGGAAAAGAGAACCATCACATACAAAAGAGGCTCCATAAGATTAACTGCTGATTTATCATCTGAAATCATGGAGGCAAGAAGGCAGTGGTATGACATAGTCAAGATACTAAAAGAAAAATATTTCCAAATAACAACACTCTATCAAGCAAAGCTAGCATTCCAAAATGATGGAGAGATCAAAATATTCACAGATAAACAGAAATGAAGAGAGTATGTCAACAAGAAATCTGCCCTTTAAGAAATACTAAAGTAAGTTCTGCAGGAGAAAATGAAAAAACAGGAGAGACAGAGTTGGAGAAGAGTGTGAGAACAACTAAAAAGACAAAAAGAGAAAAAAGTCAAACAAAATATGACAACACAAATCCAGAGAAAATATGGCTAATATAATTAATTCCTTGAAAGTAATAACACTGAATGTCAATAGATTAAACTAACCTGTTAAGAGACACAGATTGGAAGATTGGATTAGGAAATATGACCCATCTATGTGCTGTCTACAAGAAACCCATCTTAGAACCAGGGATTCAAGGAGGTTGAAAGTGAATGGCTGAAAAACAATCTTACAGGCAAACAATAACCAAAAAAGGGCAGGAGTAACAATATTAATATCAGATAAAATAGACTTTAAATGCAAAACACTTGTGAGAGACAAAGATAGACACTACATATTAGTGAAAGGGATAATCTTTCAAGAACAAACAATCATAAACAGTTATGCTCCTAACAAATACATGAGGCAAACACTGGAAAAACTAAGTGAAGGAATAGATGCCTCTACAGTTATAGTGGGGGACTTTAACACACCACTATCACCATTGGACAGAACATCTCAAAAGAGAATCAATAAAGAAACAAAGACTTTGAGCAATATATTAGAGGACCTGAACTTAATGGACATATACAGAACAATACACCCAAATACAGCAGGATATATATTCTCCTCAAGTGCACATGGATCATTCTCCAAGATAGACCACATGCTAGGTCACAAAGAAAGTCTCAATGAATTCAGAAAGATTGAAATAATACAAAATAATTTCTCTGACCATAGTGGAATGAAGCTGGAAATCTACAAGGGCCAGAGACCCTGATTTGGCACCAAGATATGGAATTTGAAGAACACACTCTTAGAAAAACAGTGGGTCTGTGCAGTGCTGATGTGTGCAAGGAGTGCTGTGCCGTGCAGGGGTGTCTGTCACATAGGGGAGCCCCACACACAATGAGTGCACCCCATAAGGAGAGCCACCCAGCATGAAAAAAGTGCAGCCTGCTCAGGAGTGGTGCCACACACATGGAGCAAGATACAGCAAGATGACACAACAAAAAGAGACACAGATTCCTGGTGCCACTGACAAGAATACAAGTGGACACAAGAACACACAGTTAGTAGACAGAGAGAGGAGACAACTTGGGGGAGAGGTAGGGAAGGGGAGAGAAATAAAGAAAGAAGAAAGAAGAAAATCAGTGAGTCAAGGAGGAAATCTCAACAGAAATCAATAACTACCTTGAAAATAATGAAAATGATACAACATGTCAAAGCTTATGGGATGCAGCAAAAGCTGTACTGAGAGGGAAATTTGTAGCCATAAATCCATATATCAAAAAAGAAGAAAGAACTAAAATTGAAGAACTAAATGAACACTTGGAGGAATTAGCAAGAAATAACAAACTAAACCCAAAAGAAGAAGGAAGAAAGAAATAACAAAGAAAGATCAGAGCAGAACTAAATGAAATAGAAAATAAGAAAGCACTCCAAAAAAAATAAAATCAAGAGTTGGTTCTTGAGAAGATCAATAAAATTGACAAACCCTTAGCCAGACTAACAAAGAAAAAGAGAGAGAAGATTCAAATACACAAATAAGAAAAGAAAAAGGGGATACCACCACTGCTGCCAAAGAAATAAAGACTATCATAAGAGGATACTTTGAAAAACTATATTCCAACAAAAATGACAATTTAGAGGAAATGGACAAATTCCTAGAAACATATAAGCAGCCTACACTGAAGAAAGAAGGAACTGATGATATCAACACACCAGTCACAAGTAAAGAGATAGAATCAGTCATTAAAAACCTCCCAACTAAGAAGAGCCCAGGGCCAGATGGCTACACAGGTGAATTCTACCAAACATTCTGGAAAGAACTAACACCAATCTTGCTTAAACTCTTCCAAAAAAATTAAAACAAAAGGAACATTGATAACTCATTCTATGATGCCAACATTACCCTAATACCAAAACCAAACAAAGACACCACAAGAAAGTAAAATTACAGACAAATCTCTCTAAAGAACGTAGATGCAAAAATCCTCAACAAACTATTTGCTATTCGATTTAAATAACACAATAAATTAATTATACACCATTACCAAGTGGGATTCATTCCTGGTCGGTCGGCAAAGATGGTTCAAAAGAAGAAAATCAATTATGTAATACACGACATAAACAGATTGAAGGAAAAAAATCCCATGATCATATCTATAGATGCAGAAAAAGCATTTGACAAAGTACAGCACCTTCTCTTGATAAAAACACTGCAAAAGATAGGAAAAGGAAACTTTCTGAACATGATAAAGGGTATATATGAAAAACCCACAACTAACTTCATTTACAATGGTGAAATCCTAAAATCTTTCCCTCTGAGATCAGGAACAAGACAAGCATGTCCACTATCACTCCTTCTATTTAATATAGTCTCAGAAGTACTTGCTCATGCACTGAGGCAAACACCAGACATAAAACTCATCCAATTTGGAAAAGAAGTCAAAATTTCACTATCTGCAGATGACATGCTCCTATGCATAGAAAACCCTGAGAAGTCTACAACAAAGCTTCTGGAAATTATAAATGAGTTAGTAAAGTTGCAGGTTATAACATTAAAGGGTAAAAATCAGTGGCATTTCTGTACACCAATAATGAGCAATCTGAGGAGAAAATCAAGAAACAAATACCATTTACAATAGTAAATAAAAATATCAAATACCTAGGAATAAATTTAATTAAAGATGTAAAAAATGTATACACAGAGAACTACACAACACTGTTCAAGGAAATCAAAGAAGACCTAAATAAATGGAAGAATATTCCTTGTACATGGCTAGGAAGACTAAATATTATTAAGATGTCTATCCTACCAAAACTGGTCTACAGATTCAATGCAATCCCAATAAAAATCAGCACAGCATTTTTTAATGAACTAGAAAACTAACTACCAAATTTATTTAAAAATGAAAGAGGCCCTAAATAGCCAAAGTCTCACTGAAAAAGAAAAATGAAATTGGAGGAATCACACTATCTGACTTTAAATCCTACTACAAAGCTACAGTAGTGAAAATGGCATGATATTGGCACAAGGATAGATACACTGACAAATGGAACTGAATTGAGAGTTCTGATATAGATCCTCATATGATATTCACCAAGGCCAACCTAACCCACTCAACTGGGTTAGAATAGTCTCTTCAACAAATGGTGCCTGGAGACCTGGATATCCATATGTAAAAGAATGAAAGAGGATTACCTCCTTACACCTTACACAAAAATCAACTCAAGATAACTCAAAGACCTAAATATAAGAGCCAAGACTATAAAAACCTTGGAAAAAAATGTAGGAAAGCTTCTACATTTAATAATAGGAAATGGTTCCTTGTAATAGGAAATGGTTCATGAACTTCGTGCACAAAGCACGAGCAGCAAAATAACAAATATTTAATGGGGCTTCCTTAAAATTAAAACTTTTTCACCTCAAGGAGTTTGTCAAGAAAGTGAAAAGACAGCCCACCCAATGGGAGAAAATATTTGGTAACCATATATCTGATAAGAGACTAATATCCTGCATATATGAAGAATTCCTCCATCTCAAAAATAAAAAGACAAACAACCCATTTAAAAAAATGGGCAAGAGATTTGAACAGATGCTTCTCCAAAGAAGAAATACAAATGGCTAAAAAGCACATGAAAAAATGCTCAAAATCACTGCTATTGGTGAAATGCAAATCAATGAGATAACATCTTACTCCCATGAAAATGTCAGCTATCAAAAAACAGAAGACTACAAGTGCTGGAGAGGATGTGGAGTAATGGGAACTCTCATCCACTGCTGGTGGGAATGCACAAGCCAGCCATTCTGGAGGACAAGGGGCAGTTGCTCAAAAATCTATATATAGATTTGCAATATGAACCAGCAATTCCACTCCTGGGAGAACTGAACACAGAAGAACTGAAAACAAGGACACAAACTGATATATGCACACCAACGTTCATAGCAGCATTATTCCCTACTGCCAAAAGTTGGAATCAACCCAAATGTCCATCAGGAGATGAATGCATAATAAAATATAGTATATTCATACAATAGAATACTACTCAGCTGTAAGAAGGAATATAGGACAAATACATGGATAACATGGATGGATCTTGAGACCTTATGTTGAGTGAAGCAAGCCAGGTGTTGAAGGATAAATACTACATGACCTCTCTGATATGAAATAAGTAAAGCAAGCTGTCTCAGAGAGCTAGAGACTGGATATTAGGCTTAAAGGAAATTTGGGGGAGAGGAAGGTTGCGAGCTGACACCTACATGGGAGAAATCCATGGATAAGCTGGAGGTAAGTATTTGTACAGAGATGGGATGAGATGGGGACATAGAGATACCCTTGGGTGGGGTTTTGTGGGCTTGAAGGGGGCTAGGGTTGGGAGGATGGGTCAGATGGCCCAAGGAATTGAGGGGAGGGCTGGAGGGAGCATTTGAAAATGAGAGATTGTCCTGTATGCAGTTGAAACTATAATGTCGAGAGAACCCTTCAGAAAATATAATAAGGAAGGTTTAAACACCTGTTTAAGGTGTTTAGGGGGGAGGGGGAGCATCTGGCACTGGGGCAGGCTTCTAGGGAATGTGTGAGTGCTCATTTTGTCATAGTGTGTTATACCATTGGCTAGAGACCCAGACAATGAGTGGGAAGCTGTAACCACATCCTGGGAAGGCCTGATGTTCTTGAACAGAGAAAATTGTGTCTCTCAAGAGAATCGGTGGCTCCAAATGGGTTAGGGCAGTCTAGTATGTCAAGTGCTCAGCATTGTTGCAAGAATCTGTGAATCTGGTCCTTCAAGTAATGAAGTTTGAGTGTCACTGTGGGCCCTGAGGGGAGGCACAGAGAGGTATAAAATTGATGGAATCAGGGTAACTGGGGGGCAATGGAAATGCTCCACAAGATCATGCAATGACTATAGGACATGTTAAATTACACCAAAAATGTGTAAAAGTCTATAGGCTAAAATGTACACCATAATGTAAAACATAAGGTAACAAAAATTTAGAAAATTTTACAGTCTAAAATATAAACCATAATGTAAACCAAAATGGAACCATGTTTGAAAGCTATGTTTCAATATCTGTACATCAGCTGCATCAAATATAACATGAATATGTAAAAATATCATTGCTTGGGAAGGGGGAAGAGGATTTGATGTTCAATATATGGGAGTCCCCTATATTGCATATGTGAATTACTGTGATTTAAAACTTTTGTGAAGACAAAATTTAAAAGTAGAAGAAAAAAAGAAAGGATGTAGACACTGAGGAAGAAATGAAAGAAATTACATTGCCACTGTACATACAGGTCAAAAAACTATTGCAATGATGAAAGGCAAAACATCAAAAACAAAAATTTATTATATTTTTCATCTTTTAATACCCCAATTTGTTTTTACTTTCTTTTAGTTTTTCTAAATTAGTATGTATTCTCTTTCTAATCTTTAAACCCATCACTATATTTCATTTTCCTTGATTGAATTTGGCAATATATTAGGCTTCATTTTTAAAGAAGATTTGGACCACAGGGAGGTCCAACTATGGCAGGAGAGGAACACTGGTATAGGGTGTTATTGATGAGGGACACATGGCTGGGAGTTCTCCAGGACATGTATATAGGGTACATAAAAATGTTTGGATATATGTTGGGTATTTTCATAGTAGTTGCAGTTACAAACAACAACTGAGGGAGTGCTGAGTTCCTAGCCAGGGGAGCTCTATCACATTTCCCAATGCAACAGCAACAGTCCCCCATGGGCAATGTCAATGACCAATAAAGACAAATGATCCAGCAATGCACCCTTGATACTGATGGCTATGATTATGAACCTGTGTGCCTGAAATATGACCTAGGCCTGAAGCTGCAGAGTGCCCAAGAGTTACCTCCTGAGAGCCTCCATATTGCTCAAATGTGGCCACTCTCTAAGCCAAACTCAGCATGTAAATGCATTACCTTCCCCCCAGTGTGGGACATGACTCCTGGGGATGAGCCTCCCTGGTGCTGAGGGATTTCTACCAAGCACCAGCTGATGATGTAACTAGAAAAAGACCTTGAATAAAAGGGTCAACTCAGACCAGAAGAATATCTCAGCCTACATATAATATCAGGTGTTTAAACCTGCTTTTTGACTTGGGATAAAAAGGGGAAATGGAAAGGACAAATGAGTTTATATGGTTATGAGTCTCCAAAAAGTGTCAGGAGGTCATCAGAGGGATAATGCTTATGCATGCCTCAGCAGGATTTCAGAGACAGCCAAAGTAGATAAAAGCACAGGTACTGGTTCTCCTGAGGGCTAGAGAGACCCACTGGTTCTATGGTCATGGCAGATGGTTCTGGAGTTCAGTGCTTTGTCAGTTTGCCCTACTTTGGAATTTGTGTTCCTGACTGTGATGGAGTTGGACTCAGATGTGACCTTTCTACACATGCCCCTTCTGTCCCTTTTACTGAACCTGTGGTTGGTGCTAGGGTTGGTGTATACTCAGGAGACTTGAATCTCTGGACTGGCCATGTACCAGCTGGGCCCTGATCCTCAGCAGAGTTGCAACTCCTACCCTTTGGTTCGTTGAACTTACCCAGGTCAGCTAACAGGAGGTGAAGATGGTCAACCACCACACCAGGGAATCGAAAGTGCCTATAAATGCAAGCAGGAGAATTGCATACATCATCCATGTCAAATCTAAGCCCCCTGTCAATATAGAGATGGAGTGGACATCACCATTCCGGGGTCAAATGACGGAGGAATAAATTATGGATTAGAGTCAACTTGCTGGTATTCTACTATAGAACTGTTGCAGCTAGTAATGAAAGAAATTGTGACATTGATGTGGAGAGAGTGGCCATGGAAGTTTCTGAGGTAGGGAGAGGAAGGAAGAGATGTGATGTGGGTGCATTTTCAGAACTTGGAGTTGTCCTAAATGATATTGCAGGTACAGAAGCTGGACATTATATATCCAGCCATAACCCTCCGAATGTACTGGGGGAGAGTGTAAACTACAACATAAACTATTATCCATGTGGTGCAGCAGTGCTCCAAAATGCATTCATCAAATGCAATGAATGTGCTACAATGATGAAAGAGGTTGTTGATGTGGGAGTAGTGGGGGGACGGGAGTGGGGGTATATGGGAACCTATTATATTTTTTGAATGTAACATTAAAAAAAAATAAAGATAAAAAACCCGAAAAAACAAATTGAGTTACATACAATGGAATATTATTCAGTTATAAAATGAATATATTTCTGATGCATGCTAAATAGAGATGGACTTGAAAATATTGTAATGAATGCAATAAACAAGTCACAGAATGACAAATACACAATGATTATTCTCATATGAAATATCCTGGAATACAAAAATCACAGAAATAGACATTACTAGGAGCAGTGAATAGAGGATAAATTTTAGAAACTTAGGAATAATTACATAAATCAATTTTATATGTCTGGAATTAGGGCAAATAAAATGAGAATAAAAACAAAAAAACAATACCCAGAGATTGAACATTAGTACAGAATTTATATTGATGAATTAAGACCTAATGACAAGAAAAATTTCAAATATATGATAAATATTAAATTAAAAACTTTAAAAAATTGTTCTAAAGTATTAAGAAAATAGGAAAAATGCAAGTATAACTTAGATTTATGAAAAATATGATTTTATACTCTATCAGTCACTTTAAAAATATAGAAAAAATTTGTGGCAAATATTTCATGATAGCCATTTACCTGAAGTATATTTCTATTTGTGAGTCCTCATGTTTAAGGGTAGTTGTATACATGGACTCTTAAAAAAAAAAAAAAAGTCAACATCATGAGTACCAGACATAAATAGTGCACAAAAACTAGTAAAATATAATCCTATTGACCTTCAATTATGGGGAAGTGTATCACTAACCAAGGAAGTAATGAAATATAATTGTGTCTGAGATAAAATAGAGCCCAAATAAACTTATTCCCTTTGATATATTTTTCACCTCTAGCTGAAGTTCTCCATTTCCATCATTTCCATCATTGTTCTTGTCCCAAGATTTTCTTTCCTAAAATATAACAACTCTTTGAGTATTGTAAAATAATAATAATGACCAGGATACTTGTGTCAAATAAAGATGGAAAGCAGTTTTCACTATTTTGTAATACCAAGATGCGAAATTCAGGGCAGTTTGTTGCTCCAAAGCCTGAAAATATGATAGAGATTTATGATATAAAACTTACAATCACTATTTCGTTGTGGAATTCATTTTACCCCTTAATTGTTTCAAAGAATTCTTATCAGGTCTTATCAGAATAATATAGCACTTGGGGGCAAAGATGCAGCCTAGTAATCCTGCACTGGAAGCCAAGATGGAGAAAATCTCTACAGCCACCATGACCTTTCCCTTCGTGCTATGGTAGACAGGGAGGAAGGTAACCCACACACTGCAAAACAGGAGCATGCTAAACGTCAAGAACTTGGCTTCATTGAAGGTGTCAGGGAGGTTCCTGGCCTGAAAAGCTAAAATGAAGCTTCCCAGGGCCAATGAGCCCAGGTAGCCCAGGACACAGTAGAAGGCAGGCACAGAGCCCTTGTTGCACTCAATGATGATAATTCTGGGCTCAGAGTGTGTGTCTATGTCAATGAAAGGAGGAGAAGTTCCCAGCCAGATTCCACAGATCATCACTTGGATCAAGGTGCAGATGGGAATGACAGAGTTAGAAACCCCTGATGTCAGCAGCCATCTCATTGTTCTTCTGGGTTTCATGGCTTTGAATGCCAGAATCACGGTGATGGTTTTGGCCAATACAGTGGAAACAGCCACAGTGAACACAACTGCAAAGGTGACTTGACGAAGAATGCAGGTGGCTGTGTTGGGACGGCCAATGAAGAGTAAGGAGCAGAGGAAGCACAGGAGAAGGGAGAAGAGCAGGATGTAGCTGAGAGCTCGGTTATTCGCCTTCACAATGGGAGTGTCTCTATGCTTCATAAAGACCCACAGAACTGCAGCTGTGACAAGAGAGAGGCAAAGAGCTGTGCAGGCTAGAAGCACACCCAATGTATCCTGTAAAGACAGGAAGGTCACCACCTTTGAGACGCAGCGATTTCTCTCAGTGTTTGAATACTCTTCAGCTGGGCATTGGACGCAGTGCTGTGCATCTGAGGAAAAAGCAAACACTCAGCATTTCAGTGTCATACATTTTCATGTTTAAAAATGGTCACTTTGTTGTTGAAGTTGGGTACTGATCTCTTGGTGAATACTCTGGCAAAAAAAATTGTAAAATTCTCCATTCCTGACCAAGGAAGAATGTTTTCAGCTGCAGATAAGTGATATCTTAATCAAAACGAGTCTTCAGCATTTGGTGAGTCTAGATTGGCTCATCTGTTAGCTTAGTGATGTCAACCCAGGACATGGCTGCCTCTCCCTCATTTCACTACTGTCTGTGGTGCCTGCCACATGGTAAGGTCTTTATGTTATTGCTTTTTTTTTTTAAAGATTGGCATTTTTTAAAAAAGATTTATTTATTTATTTCCCTCCCCTTCCACCCCACCCCGGTTGTCTGTTCTCTGTGTCTATTTGCTGCGTCTTCTTTGTCCGCTTCAGTTGTTGTCAGCTGCACGGGAATCTGTGTTTCTTCTTGCTAAGCCATCTTGTTGTTTCAGCTCTCCGTGTGTGCGGTGCCATTCCTGGGCAGGCTGCACTTTCTTTCGTGCTGGGCGGCTCTCCTTAAGGGGTGCACTCCTTGCACGTGGGGCTCCCCTACACGGGGAACACCCCTGCATGGCAGGGCACTCCTTGCATGGCACAGCACTCCTTGCGCGCATCAGCACTGTGTGTGGGACATCTCCACATGGGTCAGGAGGCCCAGGGGTTGAACCGCGAACCTCCCACGTGGTAGACAGACACCCTAACCATTGGTCCAAGACAGATGCCTTATCCACTGGGCCAAGCCCACTGCCCTGTTATTGCTTTATAACATTGCTCCAAAACTATCAGAGTTAATGAGTTCCTTTTTCACAATCACACTGAGTGAGGAAAAGTAGATTTAATTATTTCTCTGGGATATCTTAACCTTTATCGCTACCTTAATTTCTACTGATTACTGTTTTTTACATGTATATATTTTAACATATGTTAGAGAGAGTCACTTAGCATTCAGTTTTCATTTATTTTACTACTTTTGCAAAGTACTTTTCCCAAATTATTTTTTCAAGGTTATTTGGATGCTGTTTGGGAGATTATTTCTGGGGGATTTTAAATTATTATCATTTTATTGCAGAATGAGGTACAATTTTTAATTATGAAGAAGATGCAGCAAAATGGACACAGAGAACAGACAACCAGGGTGGGGGGGGGAAGGGGAGAGAAATAAATAAATAAATCTTTAAAAAAATTTTTAAATTATAATTCATCGAATTCTTAATGCAAGGTTTGGTAAATATTTTTTAAAATTTTGAGATTGTAATTTTAGGTAATCATTTAGCATATATTTGATCTCCATGCAGGCAATAGTTTCTCTATTTCAACTATGTAATTCTGTTTTTGTAGCACAGATAATATGGGTATTGTAGCAATAATCATTTCAGAAATAATTTATCATGTCATTGTGTCAATAAGCCATATTTTGTTGACTTCTGATTTAAAGTTCTTCATTCATTTTTAGAGGAGATATTCATGAAATAGTAGAAAAGTGTAAAACAATCAGTTAATTCTTTCTCACAACTATGTTTCTCAGATACCCATTCATTTCTCTTTGATTCAGTGACTGCCTTTGGATTCTGACTTTATTCTTTAAGAGGCTTGCTCTGCACACATAAGCATGTGCATGTCGGTTGTGTTCCAGTATTGTTGTTTTTCTTCTATTTCTCCTTCTTGGTTTACATCCTTATTTGTTATGGCAAATCCTTTATGAGAAAAGTAAGTATTTGTTTTAGCTTGTTCATTTCCAAAAATATCTATTCATTCTCTCCCAAGTGATTGAAACTAAAATGTTCTTAATGTTAATATGGTCATGACTATATGGATGGAATTGTATAGTATTTATGGAGAAATTCAAATCATTACAGTACTTGACTTTGTATTTTGAAAAATTTAGTCACTAATTAACCATTCCATATTTCACACATATTTCACAATGCATGTTTTATTTTTATATCTCCTATATAGGTATATTTGAGATCTATGTATATGTTGCAGCCACAATTGAGTGTGCCAAATGATAACTTTTATTAGGATCTTGTGACCTCACTTCAAATACATATATATATATATATATATGTATGTGTATAAAAATATTTTTTTCTGCATTATATTATAAACTTCCTGAGGGCTAAGTTCATGCTTTAATTAATTAAACATTTATTTATAAATTGATACACTCATTTATTACAAGTACATTTCATTCTTTTCAAGAGAGGATAAATAAAGTAATAAAACTCTTCCAAAAATGTATATGAACCAGCTCTGTCCTTATCACATGAAAAATTGCATAACTAAAATCTTCAAGATACTCACAAGTGCCCTGATGATCCTTACCTTCTAGATGTTAGTATGATCCACCATGAGATCATTGACTAAGGCTGTATCACAAAGCACTGGAATGAAAGAAAAAATGCTTATTCAAATCTGTGCCACAGTTAAGCCTAATTGAATGAGCAGAGCCATAAGAGACTTTAACCAACATGAGTAACCCTGGTGATTATAACATGGATATGTGAAAATGATCAGTGACTGCATAAACTGAGAACAATGGTGTCTTAGGACCTTATGGAATATTCTTTTGTTTCCTTTATATTGACTACTTCTCAGGTATTTTTATAGATTGGTTACATATTTTCATACCTGTCTGATTCAAAATGCCTCCCTCTGGGCATAAAACACAAGTAAAGCAGCACACAGGCCTTCCTTCTTGTGGAAGTTTCCTGAACCCTGAATGGCAACTCTGGCTACATACAGATTGAGGAGTCTGCAGAAGAAAGAGACAATTATTGGTCATATTATTGAACATATTACCAATTATGAGGAAACATCTATATTTATCTCCTAATAAGAGAAAACAATTTCTCATCTATTTTGTAAACAAGTTTCACTCCAATCTCTAACATGTTGATATTACATGGACATTAACTTTATACAAAAATCAAACAATGTACTAATGTATCAGAATATTTTTATTTCACATATCATTGGTAACATCACCTTGGTTTCACTCTCCTATAATTTAAGCGCATGATGAAAAAGACTTTCAAACAAGGCTTATTATAATGGTGGTACTAGGGTGTTGTAAGCATAATAATATTGCCTTGTCATAAGTGTCTGAATAGAAAACATTAATTTCTAGAGAGGAAAACACAATTACAAAAGTGATCTCATTAATAAGATGAATTGTGTAAAATATATAGACCAGATAGAGAAAAACAATAAGAATGTGATTAATCCCGTTCTGGGTTTTTATTTCCCAGTATGCCACCAATTTGCAGAAACTCACCTGGACTTTAAAGACAAAGGCTCTTTAGTTTAACAAATCACCTGCAAAATTCCCTTTGCTTTTTCAACCTTGGAAAGACTAGATGAAATTCATGGTCCATTAAGACAAATGAACTTTGGTACTGAGTGGTATTGAAATGACCACAGGAAAATGTGAATTGTGGATATGAGTTGACATTTTAATTGTGTATTCTATTAATGTTTATAATGCCTCTAATAAGGATCATCCATACATGATTTAGTCTTCTCAAGACCCCAGAGGAAATTAGTAGGTTAATTAATGTAGCCTGTCAGTGTATGCACTCACATGCTGCATTGTACTTTAATTCCAAATGAAAGAGTATAGATTATATACCTGATAGTTTAAAGGCAAGTTCTCAAAATATCTGTGTGATTGCATAATATGAAGTCAAGAAATTCATTTTAATTTATGAATTTAGTCCCGAGATCAAGGGGTGAAAAGTTAATCTAATATGAAGAGAGTGTTGAGATAACTGTATAATAAATAAACCCTACATTGACATGGTGTCATACCTCTTTAAATCCAACAGGCCACTCGATCATCTCTTCATGGAGGATCAAACCTTGATGATGTGAAATATTGGAGACAAATTCTCCCACTTTAATGTGGAGGGCAAGACCAGCAGGGAAATTTATGGTGTTCACGATATCATACTTCACCATAAAATTTCTTTCCTCATCTAAGGACACATGATCACCAGCACTGTTTATAAATTGGATTTTGCTCAGAAGTGGGTGAAGCTGGAAGGAAGGCATAGTTTTGAAATATCAAGTGGATTCAAATTACAGACTGAAGGTCATACCCATGAAGCAAACCTTCTTTTCTTTTTTTTTTTTTTTCCGAGTCAGTGTTCTTTTTATTATTTTTAAGATTTTATTTATTTATTTATTTCTCTCCCCTTACCACTCCCCACCCTGGTTGTCTGTTCTCTGTGTCTATTTGCTGCATCTTCTTTTTTTTTTAAATTTATTTATTTTTTTATTGACTTTGTAATAATATTACATTAAAAATATATATGTGAGGTCCCATTCAACCCCACCCCCCCACCCCACCTCTCCCCCCCCCCCAGCAACACTCATTCCCATCATCATGACACATCCATTGCATTTGGTAAGTACATCTTTGGGCACCTCTGCACCTCATAGTCAATGGTCCACATCATGGCCCATACTCTCCTCCATTCCATCCAGTGGGCCCTGTGAGGATTTACAATGTCCGGTGATTGCCTCTGAAGCACCATCCAGGGCAGCTCCATGTCCCAAAGACGCCTCCACCTCTCATCTCTTCCTGCCTTTCCCCATACCCATCAGCCACCATGTCCACTTTTCCCAATCCAATGTCACCTCTTCTATGTGGACATTGGATTGGTTGTGTCCATTGCACCTCTATGTCAAGAGGAGGCTCAGATTCCACATGGATGCTGGATGCAATCCTCCCACTTTCAGTTGTAATCACTCTAGGCTCCATGGTGTGGTGGTTGTCCTTCTTCAACTCCATCTTAGCTGAGTGTGGTAAGTCCAATAAATCAGATTGTAGGTGCTGGAGTCTGTTGAGGCTCAGGACCTGGCTATCACATTGTCAGTCCAGAGATTCAAATCCCCTAAATATATCTTAAACCCCAACATTAACTGCACCTCCAGCACATTAGCATGAAAGTCTTAGGAAGGAAGATCCTATCTGAGTCCAGATTCATCACACATAAACACCATTTCCAAAGAGGGGCCATCTGACCTGGTAGTTAACCCCATCGGCCATGACCATAACTCCCATGGGTCTCTTTAGCCCTCAAAGGAACCAATATCTGGGGGTTGTATCTGCTTTATCTGTCTCTCTGACTCTGCTCAGTTGTGCATGAGGGCAATCCTTCTGCCAGCCTCCAGACTCTTTTTTAGAAACTCGTAGCCATATAAACTCATTTCTCCTTTCCATTTCCCCCTTACTTTAGGTCAAACAGCATTTTAAAGTCATGTTATTTTATGTAGACAGGGATATTCTGTTGATCCGCATTGAACCTTCCGTATAAGGTCATTTTCCAGTTGCATCATCAGTTGGTAGTTGATAGTGGTCCCTCGGTGCCAGGGAGGCTCATCCCCGGGTGTCATGTCCCACGCTGGGGGAAAGGCATTGCATTTACATGCTGAGTTTGGCTTCGAGACTGGCCACATTTGAGTAACATGAAGGCTGACAGGAGGAAACTCCCAGGCACAATGTTGCTCTAGGCCTTGTTCTTATTTTAGGCTTATCAGCTCACAAGCATAGTCATTAGCATCAGGGGCTCACTGTTGAACCCTCACTCCCTCCCGGTCCACGCCGCTGCACCTGGGAGACTGTCGCTGCTCCCCTAGGGACCACGACAGAGCACCACTGGCCAGGAACCCAGTACCCCCCCTGCTGTGGTTTTTCATTGTTGCCACTATGAGTATATCCAAACATTACCATGCACCCTGGACATATGTTCTGTACAGCTCCCTGTCAGCCATATATCACCTGTCATTGGTATCCCATACCAGTATCCCTACATTGCCATTGTTGAAACACTCTGTGATCCAGAACTCCCCGAAATTTGAAGCCCAATATAATGTCATGGTCCCTTACTAGGGAATGGCATATAGCGATGGGTTTAAAGGTTAGATAAAGAACTTGGATAAAGTTAGATAAAGAACTTAGATAAAGAATGTTGACTTGAAAAAATTCTACATCCTATCTTTTTCTTTCTTTTTTTTTTTTCCCCCTAATTATTCAGCTTCTCTTCACAGGAGTCCTAGACCACAGCAATGCATATATATAATATACAGCACTCCCATACATCCACCACAAAACCTTTTTCCTTCCACAGCGATACTCTTATACCATATTCACATCATATTTACTTAACGTGATGTACAGAGTCTGAGACATTAGCTTTCTAACAAGATGACATCTGTGCTTACATTATGGTGCATACTTTAGGATACACAGTTCTTTACATTCTTAGTTATCCTATGTTTTACATTATGGTTTACATTATCAGTCTGTCATCTCCTATATGTTATGGTGTAATATTACATGTTTTATATCCATCCTTGTGTACTCTCAAGAAACTCCTCTCTTACCCCGCATTTACCTTGGTTCCACACATTTAACGTCCATTTTCCCTTCCACCTTGGTGCCCACAGTGACAGCCAACCTCCGTTTCCTGAGGAGCCACTTCCAGAGATAGATGGAATAGTGTTCAGGGCCTAACTTGCTCAACTGCCCCAATGCCCTGGGAGCCACCCTTTCTCTCGAGGGATACAGTTCCCTCTATTTGATGGCATTAGTCCTTCCCAGGATGTGGGTCCACCCCCACTCTCACTACTTGGGTTTCTACCCCATGGTGTCACCCACTCTGGCAGAATGAGCATTTAGACATTCCCCAGGAGCCCGTTCTGCATCAGACCCTCCCCTCTGAGCATTCTAAACAGGTAACCCTCTTTATTATATTTTGATATGATTTTCTCGGCATTTTACTCTCCACCAACACCTGACCCTCTCCTGTGTTCGTATGCTACCCCTCCCTCCCCCCACTTTTGGGCAATGTTACCCATCCGTCCCTCCCCAGCCACCCTCAAACCCGCAAAGCCCCAACCAAAGGCAACCCCTTGCCCCCATTTTATCTCTTCTTTGTGTTCATACTTACCACCATCTCGTCTTAAATTCCACCCCTGCAGATATCGGTTCATATCCTTCCTCCACCCTCCGATTTCCTGTAAGCCTATCGTTCAGTCTCTTGCTATCTAGGGCAGCTTGTTTATTTCATATCATTGAGGTCATGTAGTATTTGTCCTTTAATGTCTGGGTTGCTTCACTCAACACAAGGTTCTCAAGATTCATCCATGTTATCACATGTGTTTGTAGTGTGTTTGTTCTTACAGCGTAGTAGTATTCCATTGTGTGTATATACCACATTTTATTGATCCACTCATCTGTTGATGGGCATTTGGGTTGATTCCAACTTTTGGCAATAGTGAACAATGCTGCTATGAACATTGGTGTACATATATCAGTTTGTGTCCTTGTTTTCAGTTCTGCTGGGTATATACCCAGCAGTGGTATTGCTGGGTCATATGCCAAATCTATGGCTAGTTTTTTGAGAAACCGCCATACTGTCCTCCAGAATGGTTGGATCCTTCTGCATTCCCACCAGCAGTGGATGAGTGTTCCCCTTCCTTCACATTCTCTCCAGCACTTGTATTCTTCTGTTTTTTTCATAGCTGCCAATCTTATGGGTGTAAGATGGTATCTCATTGTAGTTTTGATTTGCATTTCCCTGATAGCTAGAGATTTGGAACATTTTTTCATGTGCTTTTTTGCCATTTGTATTTCTTCTTCGGAGAAGTGTCTGTTTAAGTCTTTTTCCCATTTTTTAAATGGGTTGTTTATCTTTTTATTTTCAAGATATAGAAGTTCTTTATATATGCAAGTTATAAGTTTCTTATCAGATATATGATTGCCAAATATTTTCTCCCACTGTGTGGGCTCCCTTTTTACTTTCTTGACAAACTCCTTTGAGGTGCAGAAGGCTTTAATTTTGAGGAAGTCCCATTTATCTATTAGTTCTTTTGCTGCTCGTGCTTTTGGTGAGATATTCATAAATCCGTTTCCTATTACAAGGTCCTGTAGATGTTTCCCTACACTGCTTTATAAGGTTTTTATGGTCTTGGCTCTTATATTTAGGTCTTTGATCCATCTTGAGTTGATCTTTGTATAAGGTGTGAGATGGTAATCCTCTTTCATTCTTCTACATATGGCTATCCAGTTCTCCAGACACCATTTGTTGAATAGGCCACTCTCTCCCAGTTGAGAGGGTTTGGTGGCTTTATCGAATATTATGTGGCTGTATATGTGAGGTTCTATATCAGACCTTTCAATTCGATTCCATTGGTCTATGTGTCTCTCCTTATGCCAATACCATGCTGTTTTCACCACCGTAGCTTTGTAGTATGTTTTGAAGTCAGGTAGTGTGATTCCTCCAATTTCGTTTTTCTTTTTCAGTATGTCTTTGGCTATTCGGGGTCTCTTTCCTTTCCAAATAAATTTCATAGTTAGTTTTTCTAGTTCCTTAAAGAAGGCTGTGTTGATTTTTATTGGGGTTGCATTGAATGTGTAGATCAGTTTTGGTAGGATAGACATCTTAATAATGTTCAGTCTTCCTATCCATGAACAAGGAATAGTCTTCCATTTATTCAGGTCTTCTTTGATTTCCTTGAACAATCTTGTATAGTTCTCGGTGTATAAGTTCTTTACCTCTTTAGTTAAATTTATTCCTAAGTATTTGATTTTTTTATTTACTATTGTGAATGGTATTTGTTTCTTGATTTCCTCCTGATCTTGCTCATTATTGGTGTACAGAAATGCTACTGATTTTTGCGCATTGATCTTATAACCTGTGACTTTACTAAACTCATTTATGAGTTCTAGAAGCTTTGTTGTAGATCTCTCAGGGTTTTCTATGTATAGGATCATGTCATCTGCAAATAATGAAATTTTGACTTCTTCCTTTCCAATTTGAATGCCTTTTATTTCTGGTTCTTGCCTCAGTGCTCGAGCAAGCACTTCTAAGACAATGTTAAATAGGAGCGGAGACAGTGGGCATCCTTGTCTTGTTCCTGAGTTTAGAGGGAAGGAGTCTAGAATTTCTCCATTGTACACAATATTGGCTTTAGGTTTTTCATATATACTCTTTATCATGTTCAAAAAATTTCCTTGTATTCCAATCTTTTGGAGTGTTTTTATCAAGAAAGGGTGCTGTATTTTGTCAAATGCTTTTTCTGCATCTATAGATATAATCATGTGATTTTTTTCCTTCAATCTCTTTATATGGTGTATTACGTTGATTGATTTTCTTATGTAGAACCATCCTTGCATACCTGGGATGAATCCCACTTGGTCGTGGTGTATAATACGTTTAATGTGTTGTTGAATACGATTAGCAAGTATTTTGTTAAGTATTTTTGTGTCTAGGTTCATTAGAGAAATTGGTCTGTAATTTTCCTTTCTTGTGATGTCTTTGTTTGGCTTTGGTACTAGGGTAATGTTGGCATCATAGAAGGAGTTGGGTAATGTTCTTTCTGTTTCAATTTTTTGGAATAGTTTCAGCAGGATTGGTGTCAGTTCTTTCCGGAATGTTTTGTAGAATTCACCTGTGAAGCCATCTGGCCCTGGGCTCTTCTTAGTTGGGAGATTTTTAATAACTGATTCTATCTCTCTGCTTGTGATTGGTTTGTTAAGATCATCAATTTCTTCTTTCGTCAATATGGGCTGCTTATGTGTTTCTAGGAATTTGTCCATTTCCTCTAGATTGTCATTTTTGTTGGAATATAGTTTTTCAAAATATCCTCTTATGATAGTCTTTATTTCTGTGGGGTCAGTGGTGATATCGCCTTTCTCATTTCTTATTTTGTGTATTTGTATCTTCTCTCTTTTTTTCTTTGTTAGTGTTGCTAAAGGTTTGTCAATTTTGTTAATCTTCTCAAAAAACCAGCTCTTGGTCTTGTTTATCTGTTCAAGTGCTTTCTTATTTTCTATTTCATTTAGTTCTGCTCTTATCTTTGTTATTTCCTTCCTTCTTCTTCCTGTTGGGTTACTTTGTTGTTGTTTTTCTAATTCCTTCAAATGTGCAGTTAGTTCTTCAATTTTTGCTCTTTCTTCTTTTTTGATATATGAATTTATGGCTATAAACTTCCCTCTCAGTACCGCTTTTGCTGCATCCCATAAATTTTGGTATGTTGTGTTATCATTATCATTTGTTTCAAGGTAGTCATTGATTTCTTTTGAGATTTCCTCTTTGACCCACTGTTTTTCTAAGAGTGTGCTGTTTAATTTCCAAATCGTGGTGTGGAATCTGGGCTTCTGTCCCTTGCAAATCTCCAGCTTGACTCCACTGTGGTCAGAGATAATGTTTTGTATGATTTCAATCTTTCTGAATTCATTCAGCCTTTCTTTGTGGCCTAGCATATGATCTATCTTGGAGAATGATCCATGTGCGCTTGAGAAAAATGTATATCCTGCTGTGTTTGGGTGTAGCGATCTATATATGTCTATTAGATTGAGCTCCTCTAATATACTATTCAGATGTTTTGTTTCTTTGGTGATTCTCTTTTGAGATGTTCTGTCCAGAGTTGATAGTGGTGTATTAAAATCCCCCAGTATAAGTGAAGATGTATCTATTCTTTCACTTAGTTTTTCCAGCCTTTGCCTGACGTATTTAGAGGCACCCTTGTTAGGGGCATAGATATTTATGATTGTTCGATCTTCTTGACAGATTTTCCCTTTCACTAAAATGTAGTATCCTTCTTTGTCTCTCACAATTGTTTCACATTTAAAGTCTATTTTGTCTGATATTAATATAGCTACTCCTGCCTTTTTTTGGTTATTGTTAGCTTGTATGATTGTTTTCCAGCCATTCACTTTCAATCTCCATGCGTCTCTGGGTCTAAGATGTGTCTCTTGTAGACAGCATATGGATGGGTCATATTTCCTTATCCAATGTCCCAGTCTGAATCTTTTGATAGGTGAGTTTAATCCGTTGACATTCAGTGTTATTACTATCAAGGAATTATTTGTGTTAGCCATATTTTGATTGGATTTGTGTTTGTCATATTTTGTTTGTATATATTTTTTTGTCTTTGTTGTTGGTGGTGGTGGTCTTAAACTCTCCTCCAACTCTGCCTTTCCTGTTTTTTCCTTTCTTCCTGCAGAACTCCCTTTAGAATTTCTTGAAGGGGAGGTTTCTTGTTGGTATACTCTTTCAGTTTCTGTTTGTCTGCGAATATTTTGAACTCTCCTTCATGTTTGAATGCTAGTTTAGCTGGATAGAGTATTCTTGGTTGGAAATTTTTTTCCTTTAGTACCTTGACTATATCATACCACTGCCTTCTTGCCTCCATGGTTTCAGAAGAGAAATCAGCACTTAATCTAATTGAGCTTCCCTTGTATGTGATGGTTTTCTTTTCTCTTGCTGCTTTTAGGATTTTCTCTTTGTCTTGAGCATTGGATAATTTGACAAGTATATGTCTTGGGGTGGGCCTGTTGGGGTTTATGACTAGTGGAGTGCACTGTGCTTCTTGGATATGTACGTCTGTCTCTTTCAGTAGATTTGGGAAGTTTTCAGCCATTGTTTCCTGCAACACTCCTTCTGACCCCTTTCCCTTCTCTTCACCTTCTGGAATGCCTATAATACGTATGTTTGAGCGTTTTGCATTGTCATTCAGGTCCCTAAGTCCTAATTGGATTTTTTCTATCTTCTTATTGACCCCTTCTACTATCTGTTTGATTTCTGATGTACTGTCTTCCACATCACTAATTCTCTGCTCTGTCTCTTCTAGTCTGCTGATATTTGCTGCAAGTGTATTTTTGATTTCTTGAACTGTGGTGTTCATTCCCATCATATCTGTTATGTTTTTGCGTATGTCTGCAATTTCCCCTCCAAGTGATGTCTTCATGTTGTTAACCTCTTTCATTACTTCGTCAAATTTGTCGGTGATAAATGTTCTGAGATCTTTCATTGCTTGTGCCAAGTTTTGCTCCCCTTCATGATTATTGGTTTGTTGATTGGATTCAGCCATGTTTTCCTGATTACTGGTTTGGTTTGTAGATTTTTGTTGCTTTCTGGTCATCTCTTTATTTTGATGGATTTAATCAGTTCCTTAGCTTCTTTGTCTGCTCTTGGAGGTTAATTAGCTGTTATTTTTGCATAGGTGTTATATCTTCTCTTTGTCACTTTTTTCTTCTTATTCTAGTTACTTGTTGGTTAAGTTCACTTTAAAGGAAAGTATTAGTGTTGGGGAAAGGCAATTGTGTAAGCAAGGGAAAAGTGTAAAGTAGTATTGGTGATATATGTTAACAAAGCAAGAATATGAGATCTGGGAGGATGGAGGTTAGATTCATGTAAATTGTGTAGAGTTATAGCAGTAGGTAGGGTACCTATTATGAGGTAGATGATTGAATATGGGAGGAATATGGTATGAGCTAAAAAGCTATTGTTTTCATGAGAGAAGGAAAGAGAAAAGAAATGTAATAGTTTCAAGAGTGTATAACAGACAGAAAACAAAACAAACGTATTAGAAATTAAGAATTAGACCCTTCGTGGATCGAAGAAAGGGAGGTGGGAGGTGGAATATAGGAGAGACAGTAGATGGTGGTGGATATCAAGATGTAGGGGAAAGAGGATAGTGTAGGTAGCCTAAATCAGTTCACACAGAAGTGAGGCAGTGGAGGATGAGAAAACCCAGCGAATGTGAGGTGTTTCCTGCCGCACCTATTGTATAATTGAGTTAAAATAAACTAAGTAGAATATGGGGGACAAGAGGGAGAGAGACAACAGAAAAAAAAGGGGGGAAAAAGGGGGGGAGGAAGGGACGAGAGGAAGAAAGGAAAAGAGGGTGGGCAAGGGGTGGGGAACAGGTAGGGGAAAGAAAATAAAAAATAAAAAAAAACAGATATACATGAACCAGAATTAAAACACCCACTACACAGCACCTACCACAAAAAAAAAAACCCTTAAATAACTGAGTAAAAAAAGACTTTGGGGGATAGGCTGTGAGAGAAGACTAGGGGATAATGCGGTGTTAGCAATCAGGAAATTGAAAAAAGTAAAGAATAAGTCAAAATGAAAATAAAAACAAAACAAAATGAAACGATAAAGAAAAAATGCCAACGTTGAAGGCTAGGGCATTTAAGGACCTCAGATGGACCTCAGTGCGTGATGGATTCAGGGATGGAAAGTCTGAGATATTGAGGACTCAAGAGGTGTGAGTCCCGTAGTGTGGGCCACCAGAATTTAGGGAATTCAGACCTGGCAGCCTCCAATCTCATCAACAGGAAGCCTGGGAGCCCTGCAGTGTAACACAGCCCTCAGGGATCCCCACAGCTGGGTGCCAACCCTATGGGGGAAGTCAGATCCGCAAACTCTATATTGTGACTGAACCCTGCAATTCACTTTGCTGGGCTCATTAGTACGTTATCCTTCACTTCAGCTTTTGGACAGCTCCCGTCCTGTGATTCCAAACCACTGCCACTAGAGGGCGCCTCTACACCGCAGCCACTTTACTAGTACAGATCCGAAGCCCGGCCAGCGACGCGGAAAACAGATTCCAATACCAGAATTCTCAAGCTTCGCAGAATATTCCCTAATCAGCTTCCAGACGTGTCCCCCCCCCCCCCCCTTGCCGCAGCCTAGATCAATTTTCCAATTACTTCTCTTTATTGCCTACAGCCTATTTGGGTTGGAGAACGGTTGCCGGGCTTTTGGGGGCAGGGCTTCAGGCGGAAGCGCTATTGTTTATATTCGCACTCAAAAGTTTCTCCGCTTCACAACAAAACACCGTCTATCTTCCGAAATCGATCCACAAAGGCGATCTGTCACATCAACCTGTCAACAGCTCACCCAGAGCTCCCGAACTCCTAAGCCCTTCAGAGCCATCCAAAAGCGGAACCCCAGGACAGGACCGCGGTTCCCCCCACCCCCAACAGGGAGGAGCCCGTGGGCGGGTCTCACCTGCGGGCAATAGAACCCAAATTATATCTACTAGACCAATCCTCTCCGTTACCTTTCCACCCAATCGATGTCCCGACACTTCTGCCCTGCAAAAATCCCAAAAAAGCCTCGCCTTGGAGAACCTGCCGCCGCGCCCAGCCGTCTCTTCCCGGGACAGACTACAAAGGCAAGTTTACTCAGCGACCATCTTGTCTCCTCCCAAACCTTCTTTTCTTGATGCCTACTTTTAAGTAGTCATTTTGGTAGAAACTACATTTTTTTGAGATGTTCACTATTTCATGGATTTAAGTAAGACATTCTTCCTCTCCATGTGAGAGCAATGGAAGAGTACTTGAATAAATTCATGATGCACCTCAGGATATGGTTATAATGTGCTCAGGGGCAACCCTGAATAAAAAGTTCCTTTGTGTTCCAATAATTTTATTTTTCCCCTTTAATTTACTGAAGCAAATTTCCAAGTTATACATTTTCAGACCTTTATTACTTTTTGTGGTTGAATAATGTTCCATTTTATGTTTGTGTATTTGTGTCATGTGTCTTTAATCTATTAAATTACTGCTGCCTCCTTGACTTGATGTCAATTTTCTCACAGATTTTATTTGGCCTCTTTGTCTCTCAAGCCCTCTCCTTCTTGGATGATGCACAGCACTCCCCTGATCTGCAGATCCCTAGAGTAGATCTGCATTTTGCCCTTCTTTCTCTGTGTGAGAGCACTGAGCATTGTCTACCTACTCTGATGCCATCTTCCCAGAACCTCTTTCCCTAAATTTTGAAAGAAAAATCTCACCAGATGGAAAAGCCATGGCTGACACTTTTAGTACTTTGCTCACTAACATCTTGCCTCCATTATTTTTGATGAGAAATCAGCACTCAGTCTAATTGAAAGTACCTTATACATAGGACTAGCTTTATATCTTGCAACTATCACAACTGTCTCATTTTCCTTTGCATTTGAAAGTGTGGTAAATATATGATGGAGTATATTGGTTTCAAGTGTATCTTCTCTGGAGTTCCTTGAGCTTCTGGATGTGCATATTCATGTCTTTTCTAAGTCTGGGATGCTCTTTCATTATTCTTTAAATATTCCATTTTTTCCCTTTTTCTCTTTCATCTCCTACTTGGACTCTCTTAATGTATATATTGACATTTTTGGAGTTTCCCAATATGTATATTAGACTATTTTTTGCCTTTAATTATTCTTTATATTTCTACTCCTCAGTTTGAAACATTTCAAATGTTTTGTCATCAAGTTCATTGATCCTTTTCTCTATCACTTCCAATCTACTCCTGAACACCTCTTGGAATTCTTTCAAGTATTGTGGACCTCAACTCCAGTAGTTGTCTTTGTTTCCTTATTAAAATTTCCATCTTTATACTATGACTCATATTGATCATTCACTTTTTTCCTGACACCCTTTAGATATTGTTTTTAGTTTCCTAATCTCCTTGATCATTTCTAAGATAATTATTAAAGCTTTTATTCAGTTTCTCCACATTCTTATTGTCTTCATGGTGTTTTCTATAATTTTTCATCTTCCTTTGGACCCACCATCTGTTCTTTTTTCTTTGTTTTTCTTTATTTTTCTGTTGAACACTGTACATTTTAATATAAATTTCCATTTAATGATTACACCAAAGGATCTAAGCCCCCTCTCAGTCAGAAACAGAGTGGGCATTCCCATCCCAAATTCCTCAATATTGAGGAATGAACAAACATAAGGCAGGTATGCAATTATGGACAAAAGTAGACTTATTATTCTTCTAGCAATAAAGAACTTGTATCATTCAGATAAAGGAAGTGGCCACTGGAAGTTCGGAGGGGAGGGAGAGGGAAGAAATGCTGTAACATGGAACTTCGGAATTGTCCTGCATAACATTGCAGTATCTATATAGGCCATCAAACATTTTGTTAACAACTATAAAATTATGTGGTGCAATGTGTGAACTTGTGAACTGTTGATCTTGGTTAGTACCAATGTAGCAATTGTGCTCTTCAGTTGTAACAAAAGTGTGATAATAATGAAACAGTTTGTTAATAGGGGAAATTCAGGGAAGAGTAGGGTGTATATGGGATTCCCATATATTTTTATGGAATATTTATGTAATCAAATGTTTCTTTAAAAATAAAGAAAACAAGCCTATTTTTGGAGTCACTGTTCTGTTTGATGGAAAACTGTATATTTCCACAGAATAATTTAAAATTCTGCATTTTTTAACCTCCTTATATTTTGTGATAAGTTAATAGTGGCTATTTTACAGGCTTTCATCTAATATTAAGAATAAAATTTCTAATACAATTTCTAATTAAATGATCTGAATTTAACAGTAATATCTAGAGAATTCTCAAAATATATGTGAAAATTACAGGTAAAGGTAGAATCTGGAAAAAAATGAATATTTCATTTCCTGTTCCTGGTTTCCTAATAGAAAAATATCATCATTTTTCATATCAACAAAATATAACCTCTCCTCATAGGTTGATATATTCCCTGTTGGTGAAAGATATTTACCTCCCATGGATGTAGCATAGGTTGGTCTATGCTTTCTGTCGATATCATTTCTGATTTCACCAAAAATGTTTCATGAATGGAATGAGCCACAGCATATGCAGCATTATAAATGAAATAGCTATAATCAGATATAGTCATCATATCAATATTTCTTGTCATGACCTGTAAGGAAGCATTTGGCGTACACTCTCCAATTGTTCCACATAGCGACCCTTCAAGTGAGCAACCAAAACTGTTAAGCCAGAATTTGCTGAAATAAAAGTCTTCTGGATATTTTGATGGATTAACTGTCTTGAGAAAGTGTTTGAAACCAGGAATATCCCTCTTCTGGTGGGAAAATGAGAGACTTCCATGGAAAGAGTGCAGCATATGGTCCATCAGATCTGAAGTATTATCCCAATTTGATATCATAATCCACACCTTACTAGATGTTAAATAATATTTTCCTAAATATCCCAGTACTATGAGAATCTGCATCTCACCCCACATAATATGTACATTTGCAGATGAATTGCTGATCTTGGAAATGGACATTAAATAATTATTAAAATGCTTACTTTTAGTGGTAGGGATCTTTTTTGTAAAGGCTATACAGACACCATTCTTTACCATCTCTGCTTCCAAGTTCCAAGAGTACTGCTCCCCTTTCATATCATCTGAAACAAAGAGTGCCACCCAAGTCCAACTGAAACACAACAATAACCAGATCACTCCATGAACCAGAGAGCTGTCTTTCATGGCCATTTGATACAGTGATGCAAAATTCCCTTTGTCACATAGGAATGGGTCAAAAGTGCCATATGTGACCTGAATAAGAAAATAAAGTATCATAATTTTACATTTAGTGAGATTCATCTCGTTATCCTTAAACAGAACTTTAAAGAATTCACTATGTTAGAGGTAGAATTAATGGAATATTTGGTGAAAGAGAGACTACAAAGGTCATCGTACATTTCTCTTAACATTCTGAGAACACAAAAGATCATATTTTCCCAAACTTTCAACCTTTTAGTAGGGATATGTCATTAATTCCACCCAGTGGTGTCATATGCAAGCAAATCCTAATTTGGAATGATTGGAAAAAATAAATTCTTCATATGTTCATCTCTCATGGCAGCACATAAAGCATGAGATTCAGATGGAAGAAAAATATGTTTGTGTCTACCTCAACTTTCTTTGAGAGGCTTTTGAAACAGGAGATCCTCCCCGATCCTGCCAACATTGTTGGTTGAGAACTTTGAAAAAGAAATCAATCTTTATTTTGTTAAACAATGTTTGAACTTACTAATACATCATAAAATAAGTTGTACTGGAGAATATAATCATCTACCTTCACATATTTTCAAAAACTTAATTTTCATAGACAATTCTCTGTAGCTAATAAATCTGGCAGTATGATTTCCTAATTCCTGATTGTGTTAGATCAGGCCCCTGGAAAAATGACTTTGAGAAGGAAGTTGACTATGGGAATTACACTGGAAGATCAAAATATACACCTGTGGTGAATTTATGGAGGTAACATGAAACAGACAGTATTTCCAATAAATCAGTTTGAATTGATTCTTCTTATTTCCTGTGGTAAGTTGATTTCATTTTCAAGTCATAGTAAATTTATTTCATGCATTAAATTGACTCATTTAAGGTATTGAACTGATTCTTAAAGAATCCCTGAAAAGTACAGGAACAAGCTTGAAACTTGAGCATTTTGCATGCTAGACAAGTACTAAGTCCCTAAATCTGCATACTAGCAGTCATTGGTCTCAGGCAACCCCTCAACCAACCAGATAAGGGTCATAACCTCCAGTGATAGTCCTCTATACTGTAGAGATTTGCTAAGTGGTAGGGGTCAGTAGTTGTCAGCAGCCAGTATTCCCTTCTGCTGTATGATGGATGCATTGATGCTAAGCAAGACTGTGGGGAGAATCTTAACATATTCACTTAACTTTCCTTCGTCCCCCTCACCCAAGTTATTATTCGTACAATCACAGGAAATTCATAGTTTGCTTATGTATGACATATGTATGCCCAGCTTCAAACGTCCCCCTTGACCAAATGTGAGGGAATGGCACAGGGACAGATGAGATTCTCTCCCTCTAGAACTCACGACCATCGTACCGTGGGGTTTTGTAGAGTTCCAGCAGTGTTCCAATCTCTGCTGAAAATGATGATTCGGTGCCTGAAAAAACGGCTGTAGATTTACTTTGTTTTTGGCAATTGTAGTTAGGGAGAGGCGGACTCCCGCCGTAAAGCAATAACAGGATGCTCTCCAAGGTCCTGTGGTTACTGGGAAAAGCATTGTAGAGATCAAAACCCAGGGACATGTTGGGGAGGAGAAAGGAATCCTTGTTGATCTCCTCGATGGCAAAGAGAAAAGCGAGAACATACTGGTAGTTCTTCCAGTACCATCTAGGCAGAGGGGACAGAATTAAGAAAAATTGTAAAGTTATGTATTTCAGGAGCAACTCAAAAGCTTTCCTTTAAATGAGAAAATTCTGTGCAGACAACAGAGAGTTGTGCAGGGCATTATGAGATGGTTAAGGAATACTTTAGTGTTATGATATCACCGTCAGCTGGAGAGATTTATCGTCTTGATCCTATAATTGGAAATGCATCAATGACAATATGGAAAGATGTTCTTAGTTCATCCTGGCTAAGGAGTGCACAAAACCATCTCAGAAACTCATCTGAAGGACTTGAGAGAATCTCAGATTTGATCATTGTTTCATCTAGAGCTGGAAGCTAGATGGAATCTTCCCTTTTTGCCCATGTACGCTGGAATATTTAAAATAGCAACTGGCCTATCAGTTCTTAAAACAGTTGAATAAATTGCTCTCTGACACCATATTGCCCTGAGGTATTTATAAGGACCTTTCTTTGTTATTTTCTACACTACTAAATATATCAGGTCTTATTTTCCCTCACCTCCCCCTCACCCACCCTGCTGTTTTCGCTATCTGTGTCCATTTGCTGTGTGATCTTCTGTATCTTTTTATCTTTTTTTGGACATCTCATTTTTTTCTCTAGGATTCACTGGGATCTGATCCTGGGGACCTCTGATAGGAGAAAGGGTCCCTGTCACTTGCACCCCCTCAGTTCCTGGTTTCTCTGGTGCCACGCCTTGGCTCTCCCTTCATCTCTCCCTTGTCGCATCATCATCTCTGTGCATGACTCACTTGTGTGAGCACTTGGCTAGCCTCGTGGTTCCTCGGCTCACCATCCAGGCACTCACGTGGGTGCTCAGATTGCCACACGGGCACTCCGTTCACTGCTAGAGCCCTTGTGCGGGCATATGGCTCACCGCATGGGCACTTGGTTTGCCCTTTGGGCACACTTGTATTTTTTTACTGGAAGGCCCCAGGGATTGACCCTGGATCATCCCGTGTGTTAAGTGGAAGAGCAATCACTTGAGCCATGTCCACATCCTTACATCAGTTCTTATAACGACAGTTTTCTTAAATCGTATTAACCTTGACTAGTGACCTCGTAAGTTATATTTTGTACCTTATGATCATGAACTTCAGCAAATTCTTATTCATAATTCCTTGTTTTCCTTCCTTGAAGATAATTCTCTTTTATTTCTCATTTTATACTGGATCTTACTTATTTTATACAAAGTAAAAGTTAGTTTCTTGTGTATTTAAAGGAACTCTAAAAGTTTTATATTTCCATCTGAAGTAATATTTCCTTTTTTCTTTACCAATTACCCTCTCTACATTTGTTGGAATTGGGTTTTTTTTCCTTAAATTTGTAAATTTCCAGGTTAATTTAAACATTTTGAAATTGAATACATTTTTTTAAAAAATATTAATAAAGATTTTCACAAACAGTAATTTGACTGTTTTCAGGGACTCTTCACTATTTTTAATTTCCCAGATCAAGAGAAATTTTTCTTCTTACTAAATCTGTAAACATATATTTAAGAGGTAGATTTAAACAGTTATAAACAGGTAGAGATTAATATTAATTAAACACTCTTATTCAATTGTTCTCATATAATATTTTCTGCATTTTTACTTCTCTTAAAATTTTTCCTTTATTATCTAAATGAATGGCCAAATTTTTATCTCCTTAAACCTAACAAGAAAGCTTTATGAGATTTTATACACAAGACACTGTGATTAACATAAAGAGTTGCACAGCAAAAATTATCGTTTTAGAGGTCCTTGTCCTTAATCATACCTAGTTAAGCTGTTGTAAATTTAGAGAGGAAATTTAAAATTGTTATTATGTTTAATTTTTATGGCATCATATCAACATTTAAGTTAACTTTTTTATTATGATTTTCCAAATATTTAAAATTTTCAGATGTTAAGTTTATCATAATAAATATATTTGGTAGAAAATCTGGCAAGATAGTACACATCAGTGAGATTAGATTTATAATTTTATTTACAACAAACCACTTAAAGCCTCAGATATATATTGGTTGACAAGGGTTCTTCAATAAACTTTAGAATGCACACAGATTTTAACTTATAAAACCTGTACCATGAAATAAAATGGGGGACTCTCCAATCAACTTGATGCTGGAATAACTGAAATATTTTCAATAATGAGACAATGATTTTTGCCCCATTTCTCTAACAAAAATAGAAGTGATCATTCTAGAAAACATGTTTGCTAATGAAGGTTACCAAGTTATTAAGAGATTACATTATATAATGAATTAACATGTACTCAAGGATCCAAAGTCTGGAAGTATAATAATCTAAAATTACTTCAGGGGTGAGGTCTGCCAAATAGTTGTTGGATATCATATTGGTTTCACAAAAACAAAACAAAACAAAACAAAAAAACACCTTCTAGAAAGTGGAAGATTTTCATTATTGCCAACTCTTTCTTTGCAGCTAGAATTCATTTGATACCAATTCTAGTTAAATATCTTACATGGCAAGAAGTTTTTCAGATCAATATATATCAGGAACTAAGATGCAAAAATTCTTAGCAACATTTTAGCAAATCAATCCAGAATTATATAAAAGAGATAATACATTCTAATCCGATAGATTTTATTTCAAGTGTTCAGGTTTTACTAAGCTTCAAAATTTTAAATAAATTAATATATTGGCAAAATACAAATGAAAACATATAATAACCTTAATAAATACAAGTGAGATAAATCAACAATCTTAAACAATCAATTCTCAAAGGAAACAAAAAATAAAAAGAACTTTCTCAAATTTGTAAAAAGTAACTACAAAACATACTATTGTCACAGGGAATGTTTGAATGCTTTCCAACAAACATCAAGAACAACAAAAGATGCTCATTTTTAACCCTTTATGTTTCACATTTCTTCTGTTTTCAAGCATGTGTAGTATGAAGGGAAAATATTGAGAGAAGGAAGAAAAATATGTAAAGTTCTCTAAAGACTCAAATGACATATATCTCTGACTACAAAATCCACTGAGTCTATAAAATAATGCAATGTTAAGTGAATTTAGCAAGCTTTCAGCATAAAAGTGCAACATGTGAAAATAAAAATTCAACGGTATTTCTATATACAGACAATGAACCATTATTAAAAATATTTAAAACCCTGCTATTTACAATAATATAAACAATTGTGGTTCTAAGGTTTGAGTTTATCAAAGATGTGTAAGAATTTTACACCAAAAGCTATGAAGTATTACTAAGAGAATTATAAGGAGATCTTAATAAGCTATATTCATTTATTGGAAGATACATTATAGATAAGATGCAAATTTTCCCCAAATTTATAATGAATTCAATAACATTTTTACTAAAGACCTAACCGTTTTTTCTAAGGGGGCATTGGCAATCTCATTCTAGAATTCATATAAAAACACAAAGGACCAAGAATAGACTAAACATTGAAAAAGAATACTTTTCGATTCTTACTATGTAGCTACAATGGTCAAAATAGTGTCATTTTTTTTGAACATAGGGAAATAAATCAATGGAACAGAATAATAAATCCAGAAATAGACACACAAAATTGATTGCTGAGAAATGTGAACAGCAAATTGAAGGCAGAATAGTCTTTCACAGCAATGGTGCTGAAACAATTGTCTGTATGCAAAAGAAAATGAACTTCGATCCATTCCTCACATCATAGACAAATAATAATGCAAAGTTTATAATAAAACTAAAGGAAAAATGAAAATAAAGTATTTAGAGGAAAACCTGTCAAAAATAACTATAACTCTAGATTATGAGAAAATTTCTCTAATATGACATGAAAAACACGATTGATAATTTTTTTTAAATAAAATGAACATCAGATTTCACTCTTTGAAAGACATTTTCAGGAGAATGAAAGAACAAGCTACAGACTGGATGAAATTATGTGTAAAGCACATAATTGATAAATTCCTTGTATCCAGAATATATAAATAACTCTCAAAACTGAATAAGAAAGCAAACAGTTTAAAAAATGGGCCAAAATTGTTGACCTAAAGACTCACCAAATGAGATTTAAAAAAAAGATTTCAAATAGTACTAAAAAAACATGTTCAATGTCTTGGCATACATATCTGCAATGCAAATTTAAAATACACAGTTGTTCAAAAGAATGGGAAGATCAAAAGATGGTCAATTTCAAATGCTATCATAACTGTGGGAAACCTATGGTGAAAATGATTGATCAACTAACTTTTTTGCTATCACCCAATGCTTGCAAAATGGCCAAATTATTGTTGGTATGTCCCCATGAAATGAAACTTTGTAGTCATTAAAACAATAACATCAATGTACATTTGTTTAAAAGAAATTATGTCCCTGAAATATATTAAGTATGGGCAGTTTTTTGCAAAATATAACTGACAGTGTGTGCCCTTTCGTAATCTACACAGTCTTGAAAGGAGGTAGACTGAGATTTCTCTGGCTGGAGAACAAAAGCAGAGTACAAAGTTAGACCTCCAGACAGTGATTTGAACAAGATGCCATGATCAGCAAGAAAAATTCTCACTCTCTCCACGGTATACCTGAAGTCAGAACTTCATTAAACCCTGTCTTTCAATTTCTGAAAACCTAATAGTAGTAGAGGGAGGACAATCAATAGCTGCCATCAACCGAGTAATGGGTATGCAGAAAATAATTGTCATAACATATTCCATTCCGTATGTTGCCTTCTAATAAGAAAAAGTCCAAGAGGAAAGAAAATTTGAAATGGAACAGCTAGAAAGGACCAGAATTGGTCAGGTTGAGGTCATCAAGAAGATGAGATAAAACAAGGATGCAATTTCAGTGAAAATATGAGCAAACTACCTATCACCTCTCTCCAATGCAAAGTGAGCTGCTGAAATGACAAGCATTAACTCTAAAGGGAAATGAAAAGGACCAGAGACATTCCATGGAAACAGAATGGATATTACCTACTATTCTATTGTGGATGTGGCATGTTTATAAATTGAATTTTTGAGATGAACATACTGTTATTTCTACCTATAAATCACTAATAAAACAAACTATATTTTAGTTAAGTTGTAAAACTACATTTAAGCTCAATATAATTACCAACCATTAGACAGATAAACCACACAGTCAGATATAGTTCAGATTTCATGCTCTTTCTTAGAATTTCCTGGAGAAGTTAGTAACAAGATCAAAGAGAAGGTTATTAACAACTTTTGAAAGATTACCTACTTTTCTTTTCTGTCTTAGAGGAAATCAGTCTGGAATGCATCATTCCTAATAGGATTAAATTATTATTTCATGGTACATGTGCTGTCTAGGGTGGTGGTGCTCAATGGCCCCTGGTTTCTTGAGAAGTCACATTTCAGCAATGCCCTTGTCACCACTTGCTACTCAGTCTGAGCTGCTTCTCCTAACACTGACCACAGGACAAGAGGTTAAGTGACTTTTTGGACCAAGCAGGAGAAGGGAATGGGGTCCCTCTGGTCTCACTCATGCTAAGTCTTCCAGGCAATGGACATGGGGATCAGGTCAAGGGTGTGTACCACAAAACACATTGATTACTTTCCTCTGTCTTGAGGCAAATGTGGAGAAAAAGAGAATATGAATGTAATAATATGAAAAATAACAGAAAGACCATTAAAATACTTCAGTGTTCCTTTCTCCCACATATGTGAACACCTGACATAACTGTCCTGGGTAGTACACACACACTCACATACACATGGGCAGGTACATGCAAGGACTTACATATTATCTTTCAATCCTTCGCTTGGCTTGACCATAAAAGATAACTTGGAAATATCTGGCTCAACCATCAAGCTGTAGAGTGGGAAAAATCCTGTCAGAATCAGATCCCCATCTCCATAGACCCTTGGCTTCAGGTACCATAAACAATCTTCATAAGTCGTACTGCACATATTGGGTAAAGGCTGAAGAAATAGGAAGAAACAGCATCCCTGGAACACAGAGCCAATGACCTGCATCTCTGCTGAGCCACAGAAAAGCTGGAGTTGAAGCTAGAATGCAAGTCCAGACTCAGCTGGGAAAATGTCCAAAAATTTTCTGCCTCTTGACCATGTGCTAAGGAAGAAAGATAGACAAAGGCAGAGCTAGATAAATAAAGGAGGTATTTATAAAGGAGTCAGAGTTTTGAGATGGCACCCTGAATTTCACTATCATCAGAGCTGCTCTGGCTTCCACTGCTTTTCACAGCTTCACTCGAGTCCCACGAGGTAGCACTCGGCATTCCTGTGCCCTGGGGCTCTGCACCTGTCACCCACTAAGCTGGTGAAAAACAATCAGGGGAAACATGTTTTCCCCACCTCTATGATTTCATCATGTTCTTTGACCTTTAATCTTCAGGGACCACTTCATTCTGATACAAAGCATTCTTTAATCTTAAATCCATGATCAATGCAATGGGAGGCAATTGAGTGGTTGATTCAGAGTACTGCTCTGAGTGAGTTATCACTTAGAAGGGCCTTTTGCTGAATCAACAAAAGGTTTTCTAGCACAATTTTATCTGAAGCTTTAACCAGAAGGAAAAGTTCATCAATCATTTATTTATGCCTGTGCAACCCACAGACGTCTTTTCATTATCAAACATTAGCATCACCCCCAGATTTGAAATAACCTCCAGAAAGAAAGTATGCCATGATTTACAAAGCACTAGGCTACATCCAGGGAAGATTTAAAGTTAAATTCCTTCCAAACAATTGGTCTGGTAGCCCCATTGCTATTGTTCTCTACTCAGCCAATTGATAATTTGGTACCAAATCCTCATCATTACATGGTTCAACACCTTACAAATAAAAAGAACTCTGCTCTTAACATTGGATTTTTCTCCTGATGTTATAGAATGTTTTAACATTTTTCAGTGCAAAACTTCTAAAAAAGAATTTTCTAAACACTTCCTTCATTCTTTTCTCCCACTCTCTGAAACACGCTTGCTTATGTTTTTGTCCCTGACCCCACCACTCTACTTTAAAAAGTATATTTTCACAATGCTCAAATATCTCTTCTTTTATGTATGTTTGGCTGTGCATCAAGCCAACCCCAAACTTACTTGTTAAACAAGACTTGTTTATTACATCATGAAACTGGTGGCCAATAGTGTGATCTGATTCAGTTGTGTCATTCATATGAAGGGTTTGTCTTACTCATACAGTTGCAGACAACTGGTAGTTTACCTGGATCTTTATGGTCTAGATGGACCAACTAAGTAGTAGTATTGATAGGCTAACAGCCTGAGTTGCTCCAGCACAACAGCTCTGAGTTGTTCATGTGGGGGCAGCTTTCCAAGAGTATAAGAACAGATGCTGAAGGATCCTTTAAGGTCTGGGTTCAGATGATCTACAATGTGCCATATAATAATGGTGAACCAAGTCACAAAGTCACACTGGATTCAAATGATTGGAAATAAGATTCCACCTCATTGTGGAAGTTGGCCCTTGTAATACACAAATATATTACATGTAGTACCCTTTTCTCACTTGACCATTGAGCTTATCATGACTCAGTAAGCCACTTCTACTTCTTCTTTAAAACAGCTTTATTAATGAACCATTGACATACAATAAATTTCATATAACATGTGCCCTTTACAGGCATTCACCCTTAAAACCATCATCAAAATAAAAATTTCTATATTCATCATGCTGAAAAGCTTCTTATTGAGCCCCTTTGCCTTCCATGTTCCTCCCCATCACTAGGAAACCCTTGATCTAGCTAATGACATTCTAGACTGCTTTGCATTTTCTAGGAATTCATAAAAACTGGATGGTATAATTTGAACATGTTTGTCTCTTTGATCTCAGCATAATTATTTGGTATTTATCCATGTACTCATGTCTATCAATATATGGTTGTTGAGTTTTATAAGCACCATTGCCACAATTCATTTGTCCTGATACTCACTGATGGATATTTATGTCCAGTTGTGGGTATTACAAATGATGATGGAATGAAATTTCATTTACAACTTCCGGTATATATCTTTCATAATAGCTTTATTGAGCTATGATGCATACATCACATAATACACCATTTTAAATGAATATTTCTTTTAAAAAGTTATATTTATTTTCTTAAACTTACTCACATGTTCAAGTATCAACACAGCTAATTTTATTTTATTTATTTGTTTTTTAAAGATTTATTTATTTATTTATTTCTCTCCCCTTCTCCACCCCCCCCCCCCCACTGGGTTGTCCGTTCTCTGTGTCTATTTGCTGTGTCTTCTTTGTCCGATTCTGTTGTCGTCAGGGGCACAGGAAGCTGTGTTTCTTTTTGTTGCGTCATCTTGCGGTGTCAGCCATTCCTGGGCAGGCTGCACTTTCTTTTGCACTGGGCGGCTCTCCTTACGTGGTGCACTCCTTGTGCATGGGGCTCCCCTACGCGGGGGACACCCCTGCGTGGCATGGCACTCCTTGCGTGCATCAGCACTGCACGTGGCCCAGCTTCCACGGGTCAAGGAGGCACAGGGTTTGAACCGCGGACCTCCCATGTGGTAGACAGATGCCCTAACCACTGGGCCAAGTCCGCTGCCAACACAGTTAATTTTAGAAACTTCACGTCAAAATTAATTTATTTTCTTATTTCCATTCATACACATATTCACTCTCACAACAAAAAGCAAAGCAAACAGTAAACTAGTTTCCAATTCTCTAGGTTTATTTGTACTATATATTTCAATAAAATGGATTCAAAGAACATAATGTCATTGAGGCTTTTTTCTCTTATTATATTTCTGAGTATAACATTTTTAACATATCAATATTATTGATACATATTAATAAAGAAAAAATCCATCCATAGTGTACAATCAAAGGTATCTGATACAATCACACAGGTGTGCATTCACCACTACAATCATATTAGAGCATTATTATTATTAATAATAGTAACAAACAAAAACCAACCAAACAGACAAATCTTACCATCTGTCAATTTATATTTTACCTGCCCTACACAGTTGCTATTCTCTTTTCTTCTTTCTAGTATATTGGTATTTATATTTTGTAAAATTTGCTTTATATAGGTAATATCACTCACATTCATATTTACATGAGGGTTAACTATGTTATACAGTTGCATGCTAAATTTTTAGCTTTCATTCTAGTAATATACATGGTTTAGACTTTCCCTTTCAACCACTCTTATACCTATATAAGAGCTTTTCAAATCACAAAAACCATAATAAGCTCTCACCATTTACATTCATTTACAAAGATTTACAAATAAACTTTTTACCAAATAGGCACAGATTAACACTCAGTCTTCCATTCTCTATCCACCCCTATTTTCTGGTGACTTGTATTCTATCTATTAACCCCATGACTTTACATGATATATTAATTCATAATAGTGCAATCATACAGTATTTGTTCTCTAGTGTCCGGATTGATTCACTCAACATAATTTTCTGAAGCTTTATCCATGACTTCGTTTTTTCATTTCTTTTTACTACTACATAAAATTCCATCATGTGTATACCCTACAATTTGTTTGTCCATTTATTGTTTGAGGGACACCTGGGTATTTTACAAATTTTGGCAATCATGAATAATGTCACTAAGTACATCTGTGTGCAGATAACTATTTATCTCAATTCACTCAGCACTTCTGGGTATATAACTAGTATTGATATTCTTGTTTACATGGAAAGTCTATATTTATCTTCCTTAGGAACTACGAAAGTCCTCCGCCGTGGTTGTTCCTTTTCTACATTCCCACCAACATTGAATAAGCACTCCTATCTCTATATATCCTTTCCAAAGTTTACATTTTTTCTGACATTTTAATAGTGCCTGACTAAAAGTTGTGAAATGATACCTTTTCATAGTTTTGATAAGTATTTTCCTAATTGCAAGTAATGTTGAACATTTTATCATGTGTTTCCTCACTATTTGTATTTCTTCTTGGACAATTGTCATTTCAAGTCTTTTACCCAATTTTAGTCATGTAGTTTTTATTTTTATTGTTGAGTATAGTATCTCTTTACATGTCATGGATATTAAACCCTTATCAGAGATGTGATTGCCAAACATTTTGTCCCATTGTGTTGGCTGCCTTTTCAAGATATTTGCTGAATTCTTCTGCCATTTCATCTTAAAATCCACTGATTATCTAAGAATGCATTCTTTAATTTCCATATATTTGTGAATTTTCCCTTGTCTGCCCACTATTAATTTACAACTTTATTATCATATGATCTAAGAATGTGTTTTGTATAATTTCAATCTTCTAAAATTCAGTGAGTCTAGTACTGTGATGCAACATATGTTCTAATTTGGAGAATTATCCATGAGCACTTGAAAAAGAATTATATCCTGTTATTTTGGGATATAGTGCCCTGTAGATGTCATTAAGTCTACTTCATTTATTATATAACTCAACCTCTCTACTTCTTTATTTACCAACTGACCAGAGGTTCTCTCCATTACTGAGCATGTTGTATTGAAATCTCCAACAATTATGGTAGAAACATCAATTTCTCCCTTCATTTTTGCCAGTGTTTGCCTCGAGTATTTTGGTGTTCTCAGATTAGCTTCATAAATATTTGTTATAGTTATTTCTTCTTGATAAATTTTTCCTTTTATTAATGTACAAAAACCTTTTTCATCCCTTATGACATATTTTCACTTGAAATCTATTTTATCCAATTTCAGGGCCACTACTACATCCATTTTTTGGTTACTATTCACATGGAATACCTTTTTTCATAACTTTTCACATTTGTCATAGTTATTTCCTTCCAATGGTGTGACACTTTATTAGACAAGATATAGAAGACTCATATATTTTGTAACAATTTTTGTTTGTCTCTGAAGATTTTGAGCTCACCGTAATTTTTGAAGTTGAGCTTTGTTGGATACAGAATTCTCAGCTGGCAGATTTTCTCTTTTGGTACCCTTAATACATCACACCACTTTCTTCTTTCCTGCCAGGTTTTTGATGAGACATTGGCACTGAATCTAATTGAGGTTCCCTTATATGTAATGCTTTGTTTTTCTCTTGCTTCTTTCAGAATCCTCTTGTATTTCTGTAATTGTCATTCAGAATGTCAATATCTCAGTGTAGGTCTAATAGGATTTATTCTGTTTGGGATGTGTTGTCCTTCTTAAATATTGATATTTATGTTTCATAAGGGCTTGAAGTGTTTTGTCCTTATTTCCTCAAATATTCTTTCTGCTCCTTTTCCATTCTCTTCTCCTTCTGGGATGCCAGTAATGTACGTATTTTGTGTTGTCATTCAATTCCCTGAGAAATTGTTCCATTTTTTCAATTCTCTTCTCTTTCTCTTTTCCTATCTTATCAATTTCAAATAATCTCTCTGAAATAACTAATTCTGACTTCAAGCAATTCAAATCTGCTATTATGTTTCTATAATATAGTTTAAACTCATCCATTGAATTAGCCAGCCAAAGGAGTGCTGATGAAAAATACCAGAAGACTTGGCTCCTATAAAGGGCATTTATTTGTGGTATGACCTTACAGATATCAGGCCTTAAAGTATAAGTTACTTCTCTTATCAAATTCTATTTTCACTTGTTGGAGAATAATGGCTGCTGATGTCTTCAATGGTTCAGGTATTGAGTGTTCCTCTCTTCCTGGTTCTTGATTCTCTTTAGGCTCAGGGTTGCTCTCTTCCTTTGTGTGCTTATATACTGGGGTTCCAGCTTAAGAATTCAGCATCAAACTTCAAATCAAAACTCAAACATTAAAAACCTCCAGCATTAAAAAGTTCCAATTCTATCCTTTGCCATGGCTTTTATCTGTGAGTCCTCACCTCCAAGGGGTGGTGACTCAACACAGTACTGACATGGCCCAATCAAAGCCCTAATCGTAAAGTAATCATTCCCAGAAACAGAACGGTTTACAAACATAATCCAATATCTATTTTGGGAATCCATAACTATATCAAACTGCTACATCCATCATGTCTTTTGTTCCCATAGGTCAGTTACTTTTCTTTGTGAGCTTTAAAATTGTTCTTTATGTTCACCCTGTGTCTTCTCTATATACTTGACCACTTTAGTAATATGTTCTGTCAATTATTTTAATTGACTCCAGAGAGCTGTGAGAGATTTGGATTGTCTCAAATCCAGCATCCCTTCAGGATATTTGTTCATTCTATTGGCCTAGTCATTGGTTCCTGTTTCCAAATATGACTTGAATTTTTTTGCTGATGTCTAGGCTTCTGATTATCATGGTGTTTATACTCTGATGGGCAATTTCTCTCTGTTGCTTAATGGTTTGTTTGCTTTTTTCCTCAGCTCTTCTTTGATATTTGGTTCAACTTATTTTAAGTCTTTAAATTTGCCCAGTTTAAGCTATCAAAATTGGGTGAGAAATCACTAAGAAGACACAGGTTTTCCATGAGGAATTTGGGAATCGAAAGACCCAAAATCATTTTTTGCTTAAAAGATTCCAGACATTGCAGCAGATGACATTCTTCAGTGCACCTTATGACAGAATCCTTTGTGTCCATTTTGCTATTGTTTGTTCTGGCTAGAACCGAGGCTCAAAGAGGGATCTGCTGGCTGAATTCACTGAAGAGATGACCCCTGACTCCAACTCCCTTTTCCCAAGTAACAGCTGTCAGGGAGGAAGATGTTTTCTCCCCTATTAGTCAGCTGCAGTAACCAAGGACTTTTATCCAACTTATTACCTTTGGGGTAGGTGAGAGGAGCCCTTCCCAGCTGCCACAGTTTTGGTAACTCCTATTTGCTGGTTTGGGTTCTTCATCTCTCTGAACCTCTCCCTTTTGTGAGCTGTGTAGCACTGCCCTGTACTGCTGACCTCCAAAGCATTTTCTGAGATAGCTTTTCAGCTTTCTCCATTGTTTCTGTGAGGAAGTTGAGCCCTGCCTTGATGCTCCAAAGCCATCTTCCTGGAACTCCTCTCTTAACAAAATATTCCCTTGTTTTCTTTTTACAGTTCACTTCGTTTTGTTTTACTTATTAGAGATTTTGTAGGCTCTCAGAACTAACATATATACAGTCTAAATATAAATGATAATGTAAACCATAATGGAACCATGGTTGGTAGCTATGTTTCAATATCTAGACATCAGTCACAGCAAATGTAACATCCACATGTAAAAAGATCTTTGCTGGCGAAGGGGGAAAAGAGTTTGATGTTGGGTACATTGGAATTCCCTATAATCTATGTGTGACTTTATTGTGACCTAAAACTTTTTTGAAGGCACATATTTAAAAAAAGGATATAGACCCTGGAAGAAATGAAAGAGATTGCTTTATTTACTGAACTTACATTGCAACACCTGTTACAGTGATGAAAGGTAAAACATCAAAAATAATTTTTTATATTTTTATTTTTAATATCCCAATTTATTTAATACTTTATTTTAGTTTTTCTAAATTATTATGTATTCTATTTCTAATCCTAAAACCTATCATTGTTATTTCATTTTCCTATTAACTGAATTTTGCAAAATATTAGACTTCATTTTTGAAGAAGTTTTGGATCCAGAGGGCTTCAACTATGGTGGGGAGGTGTCCTGATGTTCGGTGTCATTGTTGGGGGATGCATGAGTGTGAAGGAGTTCTCCAGGGCATGTATATTGAGTGTACAGATATGTTTGTATGTTCATTGGGTAATGGCATAGGGAGTAAAGTTTCACACCTCAACTGAAGGACTGTTGAGTTCCCATTAAGAGAAGCAATCCCCCAAGTAAAAGGGCAGAGACCAGTGAAGAAAGATGGTCCAATGATGTGCCATTGATACTGATGCCTATGGTTATAAGTCTGTGCACTTGAAATTTCAACTAGGCCTAGAGCTGCAGGGTGCCTAAGAGTTACCTCCTGAGAACCTCCATGTTCAAGTGTGGCCACTCTCTAAGTCAAACACAGCATATAAATGTGTTACATTCCTCCCAGCATGGTACATGACTCCTAGGGTTGAGCCTCCCTGGCTCTAATGGATTCCTACCAAGCACAAGCTGGTGATGAATGAGAAAAAGACCTTGAATAAAAGGGGGAAATGGTAAAGACAAATGAGTATTTTATGGCTCAGACTTCAAAATGTGTCAGGAGGTTATTGGAGAGTTCACACTTATGCACATCTCACCAGGATCTCAGAGACAGTCAAAGTAGATACAACTGTAGGTAGGGGTGATCCTGAGGGCTATGGAGACACCCAGGTGCTGCAGTTGTGACCAATGGCTCTGAAGTTTAGTGCCTTGTCAGTGGGCCCTACTTTGGAATTTGTGCTCCTGAGTGTGAAAGAGTTGGACTCAGCTATGTTCCTCTTTGCATCTCCTTCTGTCACTTTTACTAAACCTGTGGTTGGTGCTGGGTTTCATTTATGCTCATGAGGCTTGAATCTCTGGACTGTCTATGTGCCAGCTGGGCCCTGAGCCTCAGCAGAGTAACACCACCTCTCTCCAGTTCATTGGACTTACCCAGGTCAGCTATAAGTGAGGTGAGGATGGTCAAATAACACACTAGGGAACTGAGAGAGTCTACAGGTGCCAACAGTAGAATTCCATCCAACAGCCATGTGGACCTAAGCCCGTGGAGTGGACATAACAATCCAAGGGTCTTAGAATGGAGGCTTAAAATATGGCTTAGAGTGGTCTTATTTATATTCTACTATGGAATTATTGTAAATTGAATATTTTCTGATTTCCTCCTCAGATTGTTCAATATTAGCTTACAGAACCATTATGAATTTTTGCATGTTGATTTTATATCCTGTCACTTTGCTGTGTACACTTACAAGTTCAGGTAACTTTTTCATTGACATTTTAGAATTTTGACTAACAGTTGTGACAGTGGGCAACTATTCTTGTTACTGATGTTAGAGGGAAATCTTTCAACATTTCCCCACTCAGTACTGATATTGCTTGTGGTTTTTTCATATATGCCCTTCATCATATTGAGGAATTTTCCCTTTAATCCTATCTTTCAAAGAGTTTTTCTTAAGATAGGACACAGGATTTTGCTGAATGCTTTTTCTTTATTTATCAAGAAGATAATATGGTTTATTCCCTTCAAGATTTTAATACAGTGTATAATGTTAATTTATTTTCTTATCTTGAAATTTCCTTCCAGACCAAGAAAAAATTCCACTTGTTCATGGTGTATAATTATTTCAAAATTTTGTTGGGTTCCGTTTGCAAGTTTGTTTAATTTTGAGAATTTTTTTTGTCTATGTTCTTTAGAAGGATTGATCTGCAGTTTTCATTTATTGTAGTAACTTTATCTGGACTTGGTATTAGGGTGGTGTTGGCTTCATAATATATATTGGGTAAATTTTCCTCCTACTACATTTTTAGGAAGGGTTTAAACAGAGTAAATGTAGGTTGTGAATTTCTGGAAACTTGTCCATTTCAACTAGGTGGTCTAATATATTGGCTTACAGTTCCCACAATATCCTTTTTGATGATTTTTATTTCTGTAGATTCTGTCATAAGTTCTTTACTTTCATTTAAGGTTTTATTTATTTGCATCTTCTTTTTTTCATTTTAATTTATTTCAGGGTATTTCAATTTTCTTGATCTTCTGAAAGAAATAGCTTCTGATTTTGTTTTATTTTTTGGTTCTCAATTTCATTTATTTTTGCCCTATTTTTCAAATAATTTCTTTCTTTCTGTTTGCTTTGCAAATCATTTGCTGTTTATTTCCTATTTACTCCAGCTGTCCACTTAGATCTTTGATTTTAGTCATTTATTCTTTTTTAATATAATTATTTAGGGCTTTAAATTTCCTTCTCAACACTGCCATCACTATATCCCATAATTATTAAGTTGTTTTCTGATTTTCATTCTTTTCAATGTATTTCTAATTTCACTTACAATTTCTTCTATGACTTGTGTGTTTTTAGGCATTGTATTGCTTAGGCTTCACAAATCTATGAACTTTCCACTTTCCTATTATTGATATTCACTTTTATTGTTTATACTCTTGGAAGACACTTTGTACAATTTCGGTCTTATTATATTTACTGAGACCTGATTTTAACCCAAGTGACTTTCTATCAAGTTGTTCTATCTAATGATATGAGTGACATGTTGAAGTCTCCAGCTCTTATTGTGGAGATTCTATTTCTCCCTTCAGATTTGCCAGAGTTGTTCTCATGTATTTTGGGGCACCATAGTTAAGGGCATAGATATTTATGAATATTTCTTCCTGATTGATTGTCAATTTTATTAATTTATACTGGGGTTCTGCAACTCATAAGTTTTTTCATTTAATGTCTGTTCTATCTGATATTCATATCGCAACACTCACTTTTTTTTGTTTATTGTTTCTGTGGAGAATCTTTTTCCAACCTTACAGTTTCAATTGGTTTGTATCCCTGGAATTAAGTGAGTCTCTTGTAGACAGAATTTGGATGGCTGATTTTGTTTTTGTTCTTGTTTTTAATCTATTGTGTAAACCTATATATATATTTTTAGGATGTACCAGGGATTGAACCTGGGACTTAATACATGCAAGCAGGAGCTCAAACACTGAGCTACACTCACACAGATCAGGCTTTATTCTATTTTCCTCTATTTTTAAAAGAGCTTTAGATTACATAAATGTTCCATAAAAAATATGGGGGAATCCAACATACTCTTCTCTCTCCCTTTCCCTCTCCCACATTGTTGCCCATTCACAATATCTTTTATTAGCATGTAACATTTGTTACAATTAATGAACACATATTGAAGCATTGCTTCTAAGCATGGTCTTAGTTTAGATTATAGTTTACCCTTGCACCACACAATTTTAAAACTTTTGACAAAATGTATCATCGACTATCTGTCATTGTATTAACATGCAGAACAACCTCAATTTCCTCAAAATGCCCCATAATACACCTATTATTCCCTCTCCATTCCCTCATTACCTCTTCACTGTCTTATATCAATGTTACAAGAAATTCATTACTAGAATAATAATAAGTCTACTTTAGACCTAGATGCATTACTTCCTTGTGTTTGTTCATTCTTCAGTCTTGAGGATTTGAGGATAATGAGGCCCACTCTGTTTCCAGTTAACAGGTGGCTTAGATCTCATGGGTCAGATAATGGAATTGTGCCTTGCACATGTAGTAATAGATTCTCTCAGTTCTTGTGATGGTTGTTGCCCATCATCATCCATTTCTTAATTTTCTTAGGGGAGTCTGCTGAATGGGATAATAGGGGTTAATTGCAACTATGCTGAGTTTCAAATCTTAACTGGAAAATAAAAAATTCAGAAGATTTAATCTTTGGGACATATATTTAATAGGTATAATGCTAATTATAGGTTCCAATAAAAGGGATAGAAGAACAATGTGTAGGAAAATTGTACATGATTCTCAATCCGATACATTGGGGAGATAAGATATCATATATTGCATGGTGAGGCCCACTGAAAGGATGCCAATTTCTTAGGTTTGTCTGCCCACCGAAAGTACCTGGAAGCCTCTAGTGTCCTCAGGTGCACCTGTTTGATGCACTTTTTACTGTAGCACTCAGTGAGGTCCTCCTGAGAAATGCATAAAGGTAACATATTGAATGAAGTCCTGACTCACTTTGGAGTCTCTTGACTTTGAAATTTATTTTTATTTAATATTTCCCCATTTGGTCAAGATCTTTTTCCAAATACATCCTTATTTGGTGCTTGATAATAGTCCCTCAATGCCAGGGAGTCTCATTCTTGGGAGTCATATCACACATCCAGGGGAACGTAGTAAAATTATATTTGCTGAGTTTGACAGAAAGATGCCAAATTTGAGCAACAGAGAGGTCTTCAGGAGGTAACTTTTAGACAATATATATTCCTAGGTTTAGTTTCAACTGCCAAGAACAAACTTCATAAATACAATCATCAAAATCAAGGGCCTGGGGTGTTGGTCTTTGGTCCTTCACTTGATACTGCTCATGTACTCAAGAGATTCTTTCCACTCTATGAGAGAATGTATTAGAACTCCTAAGGATGGAAATTTAATATTCCATCAGTTATTCTGCAGGTATTCACCTGCTGAGACAACACCATATGCCTTCATGAACACATTCACATTCATGGGGTACGCACCTTGTGCACTTCTCCCCATACATCCCCACAATGCTGATGTCCTGCACCAATGATCCACCCTGCCAGAGTTGCAACTCTTCTGCAATACATAATCTCCCCCAAAACAAAGCAAACCAAAAACATAAACACATACATACATATATACATAATTTTTTTTGCTTATATATCTCATTGCTGTTGGTCTGTTTTCTTTTCATACATTGACAATTTCTTCTGCATGTTCTCCCAGGGTCTTATTTATTTCACTTAACTTCCAAAAATTTTTGGTTACAGAAAGTCACATAGAAATATAGGGGATTCCTATATTTCTGCCACCCCACAACCTCCCATACCAATAATATCTTGCATGAATAAATTTCAGTTATTACATTTGATGAACAGATATTGAAGAATTGTTACTAACGATGGTCACTGGCTTACATTTGGTTTTATTTTCCCTTTTTCATTTTATAGGTTCTGACAATATGTGTAATGGCCTGTATCTATCTTGGCAAGATCATATAGATCAATTCCATTGCCAACAAAATGCCCTATATTCCACCCATTCTTCTCCCCACTCTCCTCAGAACCTATAGCAACCATTATTTTTTCAATTTTTGAAGAATTAGTTTCATAGTTACATAAATTCATATTGAGGGCTTGATATGCAGGTCTGTTTTCTATTATTAGGTACTGCTTAAGTTCTCAAGAGGTTCTTGCTCCTCTATTTGAATCTGTAACAGTACTACCTAGGATGGGAATTTAATATATTCTAGTTTATGGCATGGTTCTTCACCCACTGAGATAATCCAAGTTGAGCACACTCATAAATTATAGGATCTTGCCCCAGGGGCACCCTTTCACACACACACACCCTCAACTGATGCCCTGCAATAGCAGCCATTCTATGCCATAGTTTTTCAAATATAAAATATTCCTACCATTGTAGTTTCATCCACGGATCTATAAATCAACAGAGTTCATGTGTTCCTTCTTCCAACCCTCCCATCAGTTTCATGGATAGTTCATCCCAATACTCCCATACCCTGCTCACCTTCACATCCCTGCAATACCAATCCCACTCACATTCCTGCACCACTATCACTCACTTCCACTGACAAAACACCCCCTTATATCTTACCATGGTTTTTCCCCATATTGAGAATCATCTGAACACACTCCACCAACTTTCTTTCTCCTGATAACCTATCTTCCAGACTCTACCTCTGTAAGTTGCCCAGTAGGCTTAGGTCATATCACTGACATCATGCAATATATGTCCTTCAGTGACTGGCTTACTTCACTCAACATAGACCTTCAAGATTAATCCATGTTGTCACATGTGTCCATATTTCATTCCGTCTTGCAACTGAGTAATACTCCATTGAATGTATATACCATATTTTGCTTATCCATTCATCTGTTGTTGGACATTTATGCTGCTTCCAGATTTTGACAATAGTGAATATTGTTGCAATGAACATTGGCATGTGCATATCTGTTCATGTTTCTGCATTCAATAATTCCATGTATATATCCAGGAGTGGGATTGCTAGATCACATGGTTATTCTATAGTTAGCTTCTGGGAGGAACTGCCAATTCTCATCCACAATTGTGGCACCATTCCACGTTCACACTAATAGTGTGTGTGTATTCCCATTCCTCCTCAACTTCTCCAACACTGTAGTTCTCAGTTTTTAATAGCTGGCCAGTCTAATAGATGTAAAATGAAACTACATTGTATTTTGGATTTGCATTTCTTGAATATCTAGTGTTAAGCATTTTTCCTGTGGATATTTTTAATATATTTTATTTTTTAAAAGACAGAGATTACAAAAATATTACCCATAAAATACAGGGGATTCCCATGTGCCCTACTCCCTAGCCCTCCCACATTTTCTCATATCAACATCTTTCATTAGTATGGTACATTTGCCACAACTGAAGAACAGATCTTGCAGCATTGCCACTAAGTGAGGACTATAGATTATATTGTAGCTTACACTCTCTCCTGCACATTTTTGTAAGTAGTTACAAGATACACAATGGCCTGTATCTGTTATTGCAATGTCATTCAGGACAATTCCTCAGCCCCAAAAATGTCCCAAAATTACACTTCTTTTTCCTTCACTCTCCCCTTAGAACCTCCAATGGCCACTGCCACCATATCAGTGATAAGAGTTCTTCCATTGCTAGGATCACAATAAGTTTATTGAAGGATAACAGGAAGTCTATTTTAGTCCATTGTTTATCCCACAATCCTGATGATTCTGCTTTGATGATGCCCACCCCAACTCTAATTGAGAGGGGACTTAGATCCCAGGGGCAGATGGATGGGCTGTCTTGCTTGCAATTGCAGACTCTCTCTGTTTCTTGAGATGGTCATTTGAATCATCATCTCTTTGTTATTTGTCCTGAGTGAATCCAATATTCTGGAGAGTAGGTCTTGCAAACCTGTTGAGATTCTGGGTTCAACTTGTATGTAGACAACCCAAAGATTTAAGTCCCTTGGACAAACATCTATCAACTCTAGTATTATCAGTTCAAACAGAAGGAGCAGAAGAGGTATAGTTAGGGAAACCACCACTGAGTCCAACTTATCCATGTGTATTTCTTCTTTGGAATTGTGTCTATTCAAATCTCCTGTCCATTCTTTAAATGGTTTGTTTGTCTTTTTATTTTTCAGATGTAGGATTTAAAAAATATATCCTTTATATTGGGACCTTATAGGCTAAATGGATCCCATATATTTTCCCCAATTGGGAAGGCTACTTTTTCACTTCCTCCACAAACTCCTTTGAAGCACAAAAGTTTTAATTTTTTGGAGGTTCCATTTATTTATTTTTTTCTTTTGTTACTCATTTGGGTGTAAAGTTTTTGAAAGTTTATGAAATCATTTCCAACTACTAGATCTCATAGTGGTTTCCTATATTACCTTCTAGTAGTCTTATGATCTTGTTTTTACATTTAGGTCTTTGATCCAACTTGAGTTAGCTTTTGCTTACTACATAAGACAGTGTTTTACTTTTTGTTTTGGATATGCATATCCAGTTTTCCCCACACCATTTGTTGATGAGGCCATTCTGTCCCAGTTCAGTGAGCTTGGTAGGCTGGTCAAGTATCAGTTCATTTTCTAAGTGAGGATCTATATCAGAACTTTTAATTTGGTTTCATTTGTCAGAGATCTATCCTTGCAGATTTGACTACTGTAGCTTTGTAGTATGGTTTAAATTCAGGAAGTGTGATTCCTCCAATTTTGTTTGGCTTTTTATTTCAATATATATTTGGCCCTTCGGATTCCCTTGCTCATCCAAATAAATTTCATAATTAGTTTTAAGAATTCCATGAAAAGTTCTGCTGCAATTTTCATGGGATTGCATTATATCTATAAAAAAAAATTTGTGTGGGACAGATATCTTAATGGTGTTTCATCTTCCAATGCATAAACATGAAGCATTCTTCCCTTTATTTAGATCTTAGATTTCCTTTAAAAATTTTGTGAAGTTCTCTTTGTACAACTCCTTTATGTCATTAGTAAAATTAATACCTGACAATTTGATTTTTCTATTACTATTGTAAATTTAATTTTTTCTTGATTTACTCCTCAGATTGCTTATTTTGAGTGTACAGAAAAGCTGCACATTTTTGTCTGTTAATCTTATATCCTGCCAATTTTCTGAACCCATTTATCATCTCTAGAAGATTTATTGTTGATTTTTCAGGGCTTTCTATGTAGAGGACCATGTTATCTGCAAATGGTGAAAATTTTACTTCTTCATTATCAATTTGGATGACTTTTTTTCTTTTTCTTGTGTAAGTGCTCAAACAAGTAATTCTAATACAGTGTAATGTAAGAGAAATGACAGTGGGCTTCTGTTTCTTATTTTGCATCTTAGAGGGAAATTCTTTAGCCTTCCACATTGAGTATTATGTTAGCTGTGGGCTTTTCATATATAAGCTTTATCATGTTGAGGATGCTTTATATTTTGATTGGGGAGTTTAATCCATTCACATTGAATGACATTACAGTATATCCATTATTTACTTCCATGATTTTATTCTTTGATTTTATTATGTCATATCTTCTCTGAGTCCAAGTTTCTCCACTTGTGGTTATCTTTCCCAGCCTTCTACACTCTTCTGCAATACTCTTTCCCTGTCTTTTCTTTCATTCTCTAAGACTCACTTCAATAATTCCTGCAAAGGCAGACTCTTTTTTATGAATTCTCTTAGTTTCTGTTTATTTGCAAATATTTTAAAATCACTTTCATATTTAAAATACAATTTTGCCAGAAAATGAATTCCTGGTTGTTAATGTTTCTCTTTGAGCATCCTAATAATATCATTCCACTGCTTTCTCTTCTCCATGACTCCTGACGAGAAATATGCACTAAGCATTTACTGGACATCAATTATGTGTGATGTTTTGCTTCTCCCTTGTTACTCTTAGATTTTTCTCTTTATCTTTGAAGTTTAAGTAGTGCATGTCTTGGAATAGGTCTATTCTGTTGGGATACACTGTGCTTCTTGAACATTTCTTTAATGAGAGTTGGGAAATTTTCAGCCATTATTTCTTCAAATACTCCAACTGCTCTCGTCCCTTTTCTTCTCCTTCTGGAACTTCCTTGAAAATTATTTGTTTTTGCTTATGCTATGCTTCTACTCCCTGAGCCCTTGCTCAATTTTTCACATTCCATTCTCTATTTTCCTTCAATTTCAGTTGATCTGTATTCTTTCTTCCATCATTTTAAGTAAACTGTTGTATGCTTTTAATGTGTGTTTTTGTTTTTTTATTTATTGAAATATTATCACTCATATATATACAATAAATATATAAACAATAAATGTATAATAGTTGTGAACTTACAAAACAAACATATATAACATCAAATAAACATATATAACATCTCACCCTACCATCAACAACTTGCATTGTTTTTAAACCTTACTAACTAATGGTTAAAGGGCATTGTCAAAATATTACTACTAAACAAAGTATTTTTCCCTAACCATCCGATTACTATTATCTTTATATCATTTATATATGAACATACATAAACAATTAAGTGTATAGTAAAAGTTGTGAATTTACAAAGCAAGCATGCCTAACATCATACAGGGGTCCCATACTTCAACCCTCCACCAATACCTTGCATTGTCATGAGAAGTTTGTTGCAAACTATGAAAGAACACTGTCAAAATCTTCCTACTAATCATAACTCTTATCTTACATTTGGTGTGTTTTTCTTCCAACCCACCCTATTATTATTTTTTAAATAAATATTTTTTATGACAGAAGTTGTAAACTTACAAAACAATCATGCACATGTGCAGGATTCCCAAACAACACCCCTCCATCAACACACCACAATATAGTGTGTCATTTGCTACAGATAAAATAATATCATATGATTATTGCCATGTCCATAGTGTACATTTGGCTCACATTTTCCATACTGCCTCAGTATCAACACAATACATCTTTTGCATAGAGGCAAGACTATTATATTATTACCACTAACCACAGTCCATAGGTCACTCCAGCTGTATTTTTCCCATGCTTCTCCACATTCCCAACACCCAGCAGTAGTGATATACATTTGTTCTAGCTAACAAAGGACACTCTTTCATCTGTACCATCAACCACAATTCTCACCCACCTCTTAGTTTACTGTGCTATCCAGTTCCTAGATTATTCTCAAGCATTCTGTCAATTGGCATTTACATAACTAGACTACCATTTTCAGTCACATCTCCATTTATAAACTAGCTCTTATTCTATGTTACTATCCACTCTATACATTTCCACAATTTTACAGTAAAGCTAATTAAAACTTCTACATACATTAAATATCAGTCCACTCAGTCCTTCTCTTATCTCTTTTAAGATCCACCACCTACCACCAGGTCTTGAAGATATTTTCCAATAATTTCTTCTAGAAGTTTTATGGTTCTTGCTTTTATTTTTAGTTGTTTGGTTTTTTTTAATCTTTTTTGAGTTAGATTTTGGATAAGGTGTGAGATAGGGATCCTCTTTTCTTCTTTGAGCTATGGATATCCAAGTCTTTCAGCACTATTTGTGAGTGGATTGTTCTGTCAGAGCTGTGTGAGTTTGACAGGCTAGTGAAAAAATCACTTGACCAGACCTGTGAGGTTCTGTTTCTGAACCAAAAATTTTTTTCCATTGATCTATTGTGTCTATCTTTTTTTTTCTTTTTTTTTAATTGACTTTGTAATAATATTACATTAAAAATATATATGTGAGGTCCCATTCAACCCCACCCCCCCACCCCCCCTCTCCCCCCCAACAACACTCGTTCCCATCATCATGACACATCCATTGGATTTGGTAAGTACATCTTTGGGCACCTCTGCACCTCATAGACAATGGTCCACATCATGGCCCATACTCTCCTCCATTCCATCCAGTGGGCCCTGTGAGGATCCACGATGTCCGGTGATCACCCCCGAGGCGCCATCCAGGGCAGCTCCACGTCCCAAATACGCCCCCACCTCTCATCTCTTCCTGCCCTTCCCCATACCCATCGTCCACCATGTCTATTGTGTCTATCTTTAAGCCAGTACCATGTTGTTTTTACCACTATAGGTAGGTATTATGATTTAACGTCTGGAGATGAGGGTTCACTTTTCCTTTTTATGACGTTTCTGGCTATTCAGGACTCCTTACCCTTCCAAATAAATTTAATGACCAAATAAATTTAAATAAAAAATTTCAATTTTTTCTTTAATGCTGCTGTTATTTTTTTATCAGGATTGCATTAAATCTGTATATCAATTTGAATAGAATTGACATCTTAATGATATTTAGTCTTCCAATCCATGAGCATGGAATGTTCTTCCAGTTATTCAGGGTTTTTAAAATTTATTTTAACATTGAGTTGCAGTTTTCTGAATACAAGTATTTTACATCATTAGTTAAGTTTACTCCTGACTATTTGAGTTTTATCTGTCATATTTTATTTTCACCACTCTTTTGACACTTTTAGTTACTTTTATTGATACAATCTTCATTTCTAGACTCTCTTCCAGATCTCTCTCTGCTGTCCTTTCTTTTCAGGCTCTAGCACACCCTTTAGTATTTCCTGAAAATCTGGTCTCTTGCTTAGAAATTCTCTCAGTTTCTGTTTATCTGTGAATATTCTAATTTTGCCCTCATTTTCAAAAGACAGTCTTGCTGGATATAAGATTCTTTCCTGGAAGTTTTTCTCTTGTATTATCTTAAATATATCAGACCACTGTCTTCTTGCCTCCTTGGTTTCTGCTGAGAAATCAGCGTTTAATCTTATTGGATATCCCCTATATGTTATGCATTGCTTTTCTCTTGCTGTTCTCAGAATTCTCTCTTCATATTGGCCTTTGACATTCTGATGAGTCTGTGTCTTGAAGTTGGTCTATTTGGATTTTTTTGGATGAGAGTACGTTGTGCTTCTTGGACATAGGTATGTATGTCCTTCAAGAGGATTGGGAAATTTTCTACCATTATTTCTTCAAATATTCCTTCTGCCCCTTTTCCCTTCTCTTCTCCTTCTGGGACACCCATGACATGTATGTTTGCACATCTTTTGCTGTCATTTAGTTCCCTAAGACCTTGGTCAATTTTTTTATTCTTTTTTCATCTGTTCTTTTGTATGTTCACTTTCAGAGGCCATTTCTTCAAGCTCCTCAATCTGTTCTTCTGCCTCCTCAATTCTGCTATTATATGATTCCAATGTCTTTTTAATTTCATTGATTGCATCTTTCATTACTATAAGATCTGCTATTTTTCTATGTATGGTTTCAAATTCTTCTTTCTGCTCATCCAATGTCTTCTTAATATCCTTAATCTTTTTAGCCATCTCATTGAATTTATTAAGGAGATTTATTTGAACATCTATAATTAGCTGTCTCAACTCCTTTATGTCATCTGGAGATAACTTGTTCCTTTAACTGGGCCATAGCTTCCTGGACTGTAATTTTTTGTTGGTGTCTTCGCATCTGGCTTACTAGAGTATTTTTTCTGGGTGTGGTTTTTTCTTTAGTTTAAGGCTTCCTATCTTTTCTCCCTTGCTGATTGTGTAGTAGTTGCCAAGCATGTGGTTGGTGCCATAAGCTGTGGAGGCTCAAGCTGCCCTCATTGCACTAGGGACCAATGAAGCTTCTTCCAACTTTCTCCTTTGCAAGGGGTAGGGACAGAGTCACAGCTGTGTGGAATAATACAAGTCATGCAGACCTAGACTGTAGTTGCCTGGAGAGAGAGATGAAGCTTCACATCCCTTTCTCCCCTGCCTGGAGCCAGGATGGAGCTGCAGGTGTGGGTAGCAATCTATGCATTGCAGGTCCAAGATGACTGCAGTTGCCTGGTAGACCTGATTTTCAGTCTATGTCAGCCAAAGTTCCCTGTATAGGCTGATGCAGGGCTCCTCAGCCTCCTCCCTGCCAAAGGATGGGCTGAAGCCTAGGCAGGCTGCATGCTGATCTGCGTGAAAGAAACTGGTTCCTGCCAACACTGAGAGTGTCAGTCAGCCTGGCTTCCCATCAGGCTCAGGTGGAGTCAAAATGGTGGCTACTGGCCTCTTTCTGACTTGGGCTGGTTCACACCCTCTTTCTGACTTGGGCTGGTTCACATCCCAGGGTTATCTCTTAGCCAGTCAAGTCTACCAATCAGTAAGTGAAATCATCTGCCAACCATCTCCTCCTCCCCTGTTTTTGGGAAATGGAGCTTCCAATTCCAGCCACAGAATAGCTCCTGAGCCGGCTCATGCCACCAGAATAGGATAATCACTGGCCTCTGCAGCTTGGCTGGTAATTCCCCAGAGAGGCTGGTGCAGGTCCCTGCAGCTTCCTCCCTGTCAGAGGTGGCAATAGTCCCTAGACTAGAGCTGCAATTTGACCTGGATGGAAAGAAGCCAGTCCCCACTAGCACTGGGATTCTCAGTCCAAACCACTTCCCCCCATGCCAGGTGTGGAGTTAAGATGGCAGCTCCTGGCCTCTTTCTGACTTGGACAAGCTCAAACCATAGCTGTTCTCAGGATTATACTGCAGCCTGCTGAATTTACACATCAGTATCTGAAACTGGTGCCCAACCGTCTCTCCCTCCCCCATTTTGGGGAAGTGGAGCTTTCGGTTCCAGCTGCAGAACAGCTCCCGAGGTGGCTTGTGCCTCCAGTGGAGGATGGGCACCAGCCTCGGGGGCGTGGAGCACTCTACTTACAAGTCTTTTCTGCAGATAGACAGTCTCCTCCTTCTATTCCTTCAAAGATGTTGCAGGATACTCTTCTGGCCTCCTGGAGCCCCAAACAGGTGCTTCAGCTAGCTCCAGGGAGCTCTGGGTGTTTGCTAACTGCCCTGTAGCAGGAACTGACTCTAGGAGCACCTTACTCTGCTGCCATCTTGCTGCTTCTCCCAATACTGTTTTTGAGGTGGAACATTTGCCTTTTCATGCCTCCTTGTCTCATTGTGCTCATCTGCTTTTGAGATATTAACCCTGGAATGTAGGATTTTGTGTATTTTTCTCCTGAAATTATCCCCAAGTCTTTCAATCATTTCTTGGTGACTGTTTTCAAGATTGTCTCATGATTTTTTAAAGAAATTTATCTTCATTCCTCAGTACTCTGTCAGAGGAAACAAAGCATCAGCAATTACTTTAAGCTTTAGATTCAGAGCTCACATTATGCCAGTACATTCTTTTTACTTTATATTCCATGTTGTCACTTTTCAATTATATTGCATAACCTCTGCCATTAACTTGGATGATTTTATGACTATCAAACATTTTATTTCAATTCATGTGAGATGAGAATATTGTTTCTGTTTAATTTCACAGTTTTACATACATTATAGATATATTAATTTCATTTCATAATTTATGTACCTCTATGACACTTTATCTTGTTCTCTAAAGGTTATTGATCCTATTACCATGGTACAAGGACTCTAACATACCATTGAGCAAACACTAATGCTAAAACCATTTTTTGTGAATTTGTGCTTTCTCAAACTTTACAAAACCCCTAGTCTGTGTTATGTGTCAAAGCAAAATGATGTTAATCTAATTAATCTTAAGAGATTATTTAAAATATCTATGGAAAACAAGGCATTGAAGGGCCTTCGACTGCTTTAGAGCCTGCAATTCCTAGACCTGCTGAGAATTGTGAGAGTTCTAAGTATCACAGTGTTCCTCCAGAAAGAGATTACCAAGCATAATAGAAAAAGTCAATGCACATTTCTTTATAAGGTTTGGAATAAAAATAGTTCTTTTTGAGAAAGGAGTCTCTGGATCATGCTCAGTGAAGATAACTGAAGGGGCAGGGAGAGGGGCTTTAATTTTTGAGTATTTATGAGACGTACTAATGTTTATGAAGTCAAACTTCATATCTCAGTGTATTAGTCAGGATTTTCTAGGGAAACAGAATCAACATGAGATATCTGTCAATAGTAAGAGCTTTTATCATAGTTTCTCATGTGACATGGGGATACACAAGTCTAGGTTCCATGGGCAAGCTGCAACCAGGAGATTCAGTGAATGTCCAATGAAGGTCCTTGATGAGTTTCTGGGAGATGTTGGGTGTCCAAAGATGAGATGGGAAATGCTCCCTGAATGCTGGTATCACTTCCTCTTTTAATGCATTCAACTGATTGGATTAAGCATCACTCATTGCTGATGGCAATCTCTCAGATTGATGTAAATGTAATCAGCTGTTCATGCAGTAAAGTCACTGGTGATTAAAGTTCATAATGTCCTTGTATTTCAATTAGCCCAGTGCTTGCTAGACTAAACAAGTGGGCACAATTACCTGGCCAAGTTGACGTATTAGCCTAACCATCACAGGTATTATGTCTATAAACATACTAGGCTTCCCCCAGTGGGCAAAGTACTGCATAAAAAGCCTATATGCCATTATTTACAAACAGGACTTCTGAATTTGTTTCTTAGTAAATTGATGCCTGGTTGCATATTATCCCTGAGAAAATCCAAGCTCTATGTGGATCATCCATTTGCCCAACAAGCAAAGGAAATTTTTAGATATATTATACAAGAAGGAGAAAAACTGAGTGTCAATTTACTGATCAATAGTTTAGCCAAAGAAATCTTGGAACTTTTTAATAATTTTTTTTATTTTAATTTTAATTTTTTAAATTTATTTCTCTTCCCTTCCCCCCCTCCCCACCCCTCTGGTCTGCTCTCTGTGTCCATTTGCTGCATGGTCTTCTTTGTCCACTTCTATTGTTGTCAGTGGCATGGGAATCTGTGTTTTCTTTTTCGTTGTTGTTGTTGCATCATCTTGTGTGTCAGCTCTCTGTATGTGTAGTGTCATTCCTGAGCAGGCTGAACTTTCTTTCACACTGGGCAGCTGTCCTTATGGGGCACACTCCTTGCACGTGGGGCTTCCCTATGCGGGGACACCCCTGCATGGCACGGCACTCTTTGCGCACATTAGCACTGTGCATGGGCCAGCTCCACATGGGTCAAGAAGGCCTGGGGTTTGAACCACGGACCTCCCATGTGTAGATGGATGCCCTATCCACTGGGCCAAGTCCACTTCCCTCTTGGAATTTTTTTATCTTAAATCACCTTCAGTTCAAACATTACAAAAGTCATGATAAGTGGGAAAAATCCTACATATTTTAGTTTAGAATTTGACAGGTGTTCTAGATAATGCCACTAACACCATAAACTCTCCCTTGATAAGTACATGAAATTAGACGGTCCTGGTTTGAAATATCAAAACTCCAGATATAACTTGGTTTCTGATGGTGGGACATGTGCAATCTTAGAAAATCTATTTACATCACTGCAGAATTTCTTTGGTTTCTTCTATATTGGCTGAGAATATCTATATTTCAGTTCAGTCTGGCTACACTGAAAACTGAGTCCTCTGCATAAACATAACTATGTGTTCCTGTAAATCTTAATCAGGAAGTTAAGACTGCAAACAAATAAATAACTTCATTGTTTCCTTCAGGAAATTCTCTTGACTCAGTATATCTATACATACATTAGGTTCATTTGAGCAAACAGACATTTTTATGAAGCAAAGTGTTTGCTTATTAAGACTTTCCATTCTCAGGGTATGAATTTTAAGGGCTGATCTCAAGATATTTGACTCCTTTGTCCTCCAATATTAGCAAATTATGCTGTTAATATTACACAATCAAAAACAAGTCTCTACTTTGAACATCTTCTGTACATAGAGTTTAATTCATTCATGAACAAAACAAGGCATAGCAAGTATGCTATGTAACATCTCTTTTTAGGTATGTTCCCTATATAATTGTCTAAAGAGAATGCTAATTTTTTGCCCATTTTGTGAAAATAGCACATAGAATCATCCAAATAGTGAAGCAGACTTGGCCCAATGGATAGGGCATCCACCTATCACATGGGAGGTCTGCAGTTCAAACCCTGGGCCTCCTTGACCAGAGTGGAGCTGACCCATGTGCAGCACTGATGCATGCAAGGAGTGCCATGCCACGCAGTGGTGTCCCCCATGTTGCAGAGCCCCACATGCAAGGAGTGCACCCCATAAGGAGAGCCACCCAGCATGAAAGAAAGTGTAGCCTGCCCGGGAATGGTGCTGCACACACAGACAGCTGACACAACAAGATGATGCAACAAAAAGAAATACAGATTCCCAGTGCCACTGATAAGGTTTGAAGTGGTCACAGAAGAACACTCAGTGAATGGACACAGAGAGCAGACAACTTGGGGCGGGGAGGAGAGAGGACTAAATAAAAAATAAATCTTTAAAAAAAAAAAGAATCTTCCAAATAATTTGAGCTTGATGGGGCAAGGGATCACCCACAAACATGAGTTACGTTGCTTGGTTGTAATCATTGCTCTTGTCAGAGTTACTGCTCATAGAGCCTTGAAAGCTTCTGCACAATCACTGGCATGGCAGTTGGCTTGTCAGAAGCAGACTGAAAGGTCTTGAAAAAAGCATAATGGAATCCCTTGAAAATGCCACTTGAAACCAAGATGGTAGTGTACACCTGAATATCTAAAATTTATGTTTCCACTGTGAGGTCATCCTGTCAAATCTTTTTAAGGGAAAATCAAGAGAACAGTTATAAAGAAAAGAAAGCCATTTATTTAAACACTCTCCTAAAAGATGTAAAATCTGACCATCACTTTTCATCAAAATTTCTAACCAACAGAAGCAAACAGAATTATGCAATTTGTGTGATCCCAGGATCCAAAGCCATTAAAAGACTTAATTGAAGGCTCCTTTGCTGAATGAATACAATAGGATTTGTTTTAACCCACTGTGAATGAACCTCTGGAATCAATACATTTTATCAAGGAAGGTGGTTAATTAGAATGAACTCCATGTATAACTCAGTTTCTTGACTCAATTATCTCAGAAATTTTCTCACATTAGCCATCACTCAGTAAATTTCTTCACTGGGAAGTGTTTCCTTGCCTGAGTAGTCTCAAAATATATTTATTTATTTTTCCTTTATTGAAGTTTTCTTTTAATTATTCCTAAATAATAAATTTAGTGATTTTCCTCATTTTTAGATATTTATTGCATTGAGTGACAAATTTCTTTCTTTAAACTAACATTTCTTATGCACTTATTACTTTATATAAGTTGGTTTCTTTCTCATTTACTTTGTGATATGAAAATTTCATATTTAACTGGATCATGAGTATATATCTCTTTCAAAGTTGTTATGAATTAATTAGGTAAAAATGTATTCAAGGTGAAAAACAAAATTTTAGGGTGAGTAAACTCTACAATCCAATGCAAGGAAATATTTACACAAGACTTTAGGTCACACAGGTGTAACATAAAATAAAATTAAATATTGGCATGGATTGATATTTAGGTGAATAATTGAAGGACCAGATTTTCATAATGTCATACATAACACCTAATTTCTTAAAAATGTTTGAGAAATAACATATGTAAGAAGGAAATAATGAGATAGCTGTACCCAGCAGCAAGACTTCAATTTCTGAAAGTGGATCATTCAACCTGTAATTTTAAAAATAATGACAAACTCAATCAACAGAGTTATGAAATGATTCATCTTAATGAATAGAAAATTCTTTCACTGTGCAAATAAGTAGGCTTACACAATTTTTTCCTTAGTTCCCATTTTTGTGAAGTATTTATTTATTTTTCTCACTTTTTAAGAATTATAATATTAGTTTTGTTCCATCACTGGCTTGGATTACCATTTACTTAGATTTCATTTTTAATTTTAAGTACCCAAATTGCTTTAAATGATAACATCCCCATTTTCCAGGGCTGTTATGACAAACTCCACATGCTGTCTTACAACCAGAATTTATCACCTCAACTTTTGGAAGTTAGAAAACTAAAATCAAGGTCTTTAATGGCCGTGTTTTCTCTCTGATATCTATAGAGTTCAAGGTTTGAATAGCTACAAAACTTGGGGGTCCTTGGCTTGTATCTCTGCTATCACATAGTTACATCTCCCTCCCTGTGTATGCTCTTTAACTTTCTACTGAATTCTGTCTTCTATTGACTTTGACTGGCTTTTTACTTCTTTTAAGGATCCAGCAATATGGATTAAGTCTCACCATGACTAATTTGCATATTCTAAATGTAATCTTCAAAGGTCCTATTCATAAATGAGTTCACACCTTAAATAGTGACAATATCTTCAAAAACCCTATTTGCAAATGGGTTCACTACTCCAGGAAAACAGCTGAAGACTTGAATGTGTCTTCATGTGAGACATGATTCAATCCCAACTGTCTGCTTCTGGTTTCCAAAATGACATGTTCCCAAAAGCAAAGCAAACTCACCTTGCCCCAATATCCCAAGAAAGCTACAGAGAAAGCTAAGCCAGGTGCTGCAAGGAGGGCTATGGGACCACCAGGTAGAAGGGCCTGGAATTACACATTGATGTGACACATTGTGACCAGAATGACAAGAGGGAGACAACCCTTGCCACAGTGTGGGAAGATGGAGCCTGGGAGAAAGCTCAGCAGGGGAAGAGTGGGAGGTAGATGGAGTTTGGCCAGAGAAGAGACTAGGAAGGCATCTGCTGGGGGCAGAGCCTCAACTGAGGATTAACTGGGGGAGGAACTACCTCCCAGTCCTATTGTGTTGATCTGCAGGATTCATATTAAATGGGAGATAGACCAAAAGAGGGAGAGTTCACTCACAGGGGAGAGTAGTGAACACAGAAAAGCATTTAGTGTAAGTCTTAGGAGGGGTGACCTGATATTTAGCCAATTTATTTTGTTTAGCAGCAAATCACTAGGCCAGGACTCAGTCCAAGGAGGATTATCTGAGGCTGCTTGTACGTGAAAGCAGAGATGGCAGCGACTCAGGGCACAGGCAGCCCACCACAGAGGTTGAGAGGAGGCACTTTTATCTGACTCTAAATACAATTGGATGGCTCTGGAAGGATTCTGGCACACACACAAAAATGGATGGATTTCATCTCATTTTAACCTCATCATGGTATAGACTGAGACAGCAATCCAGGAGTGAAAGTGAGTTTCTTAAACTCACACAGCCCTCCCCAGTCCTGTTGTGAATTTTATTGAATGCTACATCCATCTGTTTATTCCATGTTTGTCTGTGTATTATCTACATGGGAAACAAGACTGTGGAGTTTGCAGTATTCTCCCCACTTAGGCTTGATTTTGCCATTGGGAGCCAGATGCTAGAATGATTCCAACTGTGTCAGTTAGGAGCCTGGGGAGGCCTTGGTGACTAGTCTGGGGTCACAAAACTGAAAAGAAGGAGTAGCTGGGTCTGAACCAGACTGGATCTCCTCATAGCTGGGGACTGAGCTGCACATAGGCCTTCCCAGGTAGCTGTGGGGAGGGACGTGTTGGCAGAACTGTGTCCAGTTAACAAGGTGATCTAGGTGAGGAGGATACACAGACAGACATGCACAGGGACTTTTGTGGAGTTCTTACAGTTGAGGGACCCAGGTAAAGGGACCAAAGAAGGTGACCTCACTTCCTTGGTGAGAGACCCCAACAGAACTTGGAACTCTGGTAACGAGGCACCCAGATTCCAAAGGCAGCCCCTTCCCAGCTCACTTGGCAGGAGACACCCAAGAAGGAACCATGTTCTCCTGCTGTATTCCTAGTTCATGAGGCTGCAGCCTCAACCAAGTCAGGAGTGAGTCCCCATTGTTTTCAACATTGGCTCAGGTCGCAGTCACAAATTCCTTGGCCATCATACAGGAGGTACCCAAAGGTAATGTGGGGTGAGTGAGGGACAGCTAATTCAGCACATGCCACCTACTCTGCTTTTGCTTGGGCAGCTCCATGTCCCACCAACCTCCCAGTGAGTAGAAGACATGAGCAGTGGGACCACCTGGGATGGAGCAGACTGTCAGGAATGGGAACCCAGTAGGTCCTTCCCTGTCATCTGCCAGATCATGGCTGGAAGGGTGGGAAGTCTCATCTTGGGGTGACTCCCATGTGTACCAGTGTTAACCCTGAGCTCTCAGGTGTCATCTCCTCTCCAGTGGAGCTGGAGAGGGAGCAGGCACCCATCTGTGTCTGATCAGGGTCCCAGCTCAAACAAGGAGAAGCTTCCCTTGTGGAGTAGGGCAGTCCACTTGCTGATGTCTCTTGGCCAGTCTGCTGGGCACTGTATTCACAGAGCTCCATGCAGGTGGCTGTCGAGGAGCTGGAGGGTGGCCTCATCTACACCATCTCTCTGTAGAAGATGCAGGTCCATCACAGTCCCAGCGTTGGTTCTAGGTGGGAGCAGGTGACAAATGAGGTCCTGCAACAGTAGGGGAGCACCCCAGGTCCTTTTCCCCACCCTAGCCTCTCCCTTGCTTTCTTCCAGGAATTTCACACCTGAGTGACCTAGTATCCTGCTTCCTGAGAAACCTGGGTCCCCACCAATCACCCACCACAGTGCCATTCCACAGACCAGGAGGCAGATCTCTTCAAATGGTTAAAGGAATAGCAGAAAGGAGTCTTTTCCATGGGGTTCCCCTCAAAGTAGGTGGAAGGGTGGGCTCACTTCACATATATGTGTTTTTTGCTGCTGTATTTTTGTTTACACTCCCTAGCCCCATGTCCCCAGCAGCAGTCTTTGTGAGCTGCTCCAAGCCATACAGCTCTCTCACTTAGGTTCTTGCTGTCACCAATAACTTTCCCCTTCTCCTTCTCCTTCCCAGGTCAGGAGCTGAGACCTGACTTGGCTGCCCAATATTCCAGAAGGGAGGCAGCTTAGAGCAGTGATTTGGCCTTTGGTGCTGCTGGACCTTGAACTGTCCTCCCCTGTGGCCCTGTCAGCACTGCTGCTCTGAACACCTCCCACTTACCCTGATCCCTCCTGCCCCTGGTAGAGGTTCCCAGGAAAGGGATGACTGAACAGAGGACACGCAGACATCACTTTCAACAGTGAAGGCTAAATACCTAAGGCTGGAGCAGTTCAGTTATCACCAGCTGGCTCTTTGGGTAGGAGAGTCCCTGCACCCTGCCTGGAACAGGCTCTTTTCATTTTCCTTCATTTTCCTGATCTGGGGTCAGGGTGGCAAATGGCATAGTCTTGTGGTTCTAGCTCCGTGAGCAGTGAAGTCCTGAAAGTTGTTTACTAACCAGGTGGGTCTGCTGTTCTCTGAGGTGTCCGTTCAGATCCTCTGGACTGCAGGGGCCTTTCTTTCCCCAGGGCCACTCCAGCTTTCTGCCCCTTGCTGAGTCTAGAATCTCATCTTTCAATTATTTCCTCACCTCAAATTCAATTTTAAGGCTGAGGACCTTTCTCTGCCAGAGGCACACACATTCCCCCTTGGCCTCAAGTCACTGAGGGTTTAGGTGTAGCAGGTCTGCCCACAGCCCCAGCATCACCTGGGGGTCTACAATTCTGCCTCCGACCACTTGTGCCTCTTCTGTCCCACCCTAAAGGAAGAACAACTCAATCCTCATGGGGAGGAGAGCCACACGCTGCGGATGGTCAAGGCACTCAATTGGGAGAAGCTGGTGGATCACCTGGTGCCCGCCTTCCAGGAGGGCAACCTCATGTATATCAGCATCTTTGTAACATACTGGGTCTTCACCACCACTGAGCAGGTCCTAGACTGGTTGTTCCACAGGTAAGAGCCAGCCCCATCCCTGACCACTTGACTGCCCTGCCCCCAACTTGCTTGTGTCTCAGAAATGTCATTTCACCCACTGGCCTCGTGTTCCTCCTTGGGACGGGGAGTGGTTAAAGAAAAACACTTCAAGGTTGATTATAAGGTCTAACTGGGAGAATCCATGGAAAGTGCTTCCCAGAGCCTGACTCAGTGGACAGGGTGGCTGGAGTGGCAGTGCTGTTCCTAGGCAGGACTTTCCTCTTCCCAATGAAGAAGCTCTCAGTCTCTCCCCTTTACTTATCCCAGTTTTCTCATTTCTAAAGGAGGTTTGAGACCTTTTCAGTGCCTCCAACCTTGGTGTGGTCAAAGTAGGGATCTTTGTAGGCCAACAGAGGGTCCAGACTCACCTTAGGTCTGAGACGGTGCTGCTTAGGACTCATTGCTTCACCAAAGAGTGTCTATTAGTTGCAGACACTTTCTGAAGCATGTAGCTCCATGGAGTGAACAAAGTGGACAAATTTTCCTGCTCTTCTGGGTTCTATTAGAGTTGGAACTGCAGGCAGTAACACGAGTCATCTTAAGCAAGGGTTGTACTTAGTAAGTTAGCTGAGACACACTCACGGTCTCCCCTAGATATGGACGTAAACGCCATGTCAGTGGCAGGCAGGACATATGCCTTGAAATGAAAAAGTGAGTGCACTTTGGGAGAGGGGGAGGGGCTTTCCTCACCTGAGACCAGTGTGGGGAGTTGGGTGGTCGGTGGCGGGGAAGGGCTGGGCAGAACCCTGGGCCCCACTCATTCTATGATCCCCCTGGAGGGCTGAGTCTAGAGGCTTCCCCCTCCAATTGGAAAGGAGTCAAAGGAAGCTGTGGGTGGGGTCCTGAGGTACTGGCTGCAGAGGACCCTGGGAGCTCATTGTCAGTCTCTGAGAGAATCCTTTCCTACCACAGCACCAAGACCCCAAAACATCATTTCATGCAAATCCACGATAGGAGGTGGTTAGGAGCCTGCTCCAAATCTGCCTTGGACCTCAGTCCTGTCTGCCTCTTGCACGGATGGCAGGGCCAGCTGTGCCCCTATCATTAAGGAGGGCAGTGTCAGTGGGAAGAGGAGACACGTGACACATGGCAGAAGATGAGGCAGCCCCTCAGGCCAGAAGTTACTGGGTGGGGGCCAGGAGGGCCCAGGACAGAAGGACAGACCCTGTCCTCTCATTACTCACATATTGATGAAACTTCTACTGTGTGTTAGTGCCAGGCTAATAACAAACCAGTCAAAACTCTTCCCTGTCCTTATGGGCTTTATGTTCCAGTGGGAGGGTCCCTGTGGGCAGTGTGGAAGAAAGGCCATTTTCTGCCTCTACTGCCCACCCACCTGCCCTCAGCTTCCTCTCCTCCCTCCTGAGCACCTGGTTGAACCAGTACTCTGAAGATTTCCTACAACCTGCAGACTCTCCCTGCCTCAAGCTGCTGGTGGCCCATGGCCAGGTGCATTTACCTGGCTCTGCCCTGGAGCACCAGGCCATAGTTCTCTTTCAGAGAGGAGTCATCCTGAACCCTTTGAGGCAGACACCCTGTGCTCAGGGTGGTAGCACAAGAGCTTGTAGGGTGGGGGCCAGGACTGGACCACATAGACAGGCCCTACCAGAGATTGCCCTTGGGCCAGGAGCAAGGAGGAGCCTTAGACAAGTCACCTGGGAGACTGCAGTCTGGGAACACCTTTTCCGGCTGGATATTGCCCTTGAGATTGTGAGATCTTCTCTGTATTTGAAAGACACTTAGAGCAATTCATAGTGTGGGACCTACCTCTTCTCCAGTTCCTTTGTCAGCTCCAGAGCTGCAAATGCCTCCAGTGCAACCTGTGTCACCAATTCCACCACCTGCAGCAAACACAGGGGTGGTTCCAGAGGTTGATTTGGCTCCATTGCCACCTCTACTGCCAGCTACTGAGTTTGCACCAGCGCTTGCTCTGGAAGTAGTTCCTGATGCATTACTTGTTGTAGCACCTACTCCTGAGTTGAAGGTGGCTCTAACACCACCACAACAGCCACCCAAAATGTTAGGATCCATGTCTGTCCTGAAACAAGACCATCATATATGTCATCAACTGGAGCACCTTCTCAGGAGGTAGAGGCAGCTACATCACAATCAGCACATGTTCCAGAGCCTGGGTCTCCAACAATGCACCAGATGCAGTGCAAGAGGCAAGCCCAGTTCCACCTACCTTGCGACCTGGAGGTAGAGCCTGCTCCTTCAGCATCAGAAGCACCAGCTTTAGTGCTTGAAGAAGCTTTGATGCCACCTCCACTGCTCCCTATGGAGGTAGCACAAATAGCCACTCTGAAAGTAGAGCCACATGCTGCCAGACTGGAGGAGGTCACATCACCATCTGCATCACAAATTCCTGAGCTGGAGGCAGTCCCACCACCACCTCCAGTGCCACCTGCAGTCTATGTCAGTATGCATTCTGGAACTACAGCCTGTTTACTCACCTTCAGTAGCACCAGCTCTTGAGGGGAACGATTGTCTGGCAGCACCACCAGAGCCACTGCCAGAACTAAAGTCAGCAGCAGGGCAGGTTACAACATAAGAACCTTCCTGCCCTTGGCCTGAGACCTCAGACCACCAGCTGAGTGAGGAGAAGGCTAACCTCCTGGCTTTCTCTCCTCAGCTAGTGGCAGAGCAGTTGACATGGATGGATGTGATGAATAGTTGTGATCAGCAGGGTGAATCTGGGCAGATCTTCCTCCCAGGATCTGCCACCCCAGCCTTAGCATCCTCTGATCCAGAATCTTAGGATCTTGTTCCAAAGCCTGGCTACACTCCCAGCATTGTAACCTGAGCAAGTTTATTAATCCTTAAAACTGCACTTCCCCTCTCTAGAGAGGAGCTATAGAACACTAAACATACCTGCCATACACACCAACTGTGAAGATCACATGAGAGCAAAGAAATAGAAAGCCTGAGGAGGCTTGGCCATTGAGGGTTGAAGGGAGCTCACTGAGGTGCAATCAGCTCCACAGGTGGCCCGCTCTGTTCTGGGGTCTCCATAACATTGACACTAATAAGACCCTGATGTGCACTGGATCCTTTGACAGTCACCCAAAACCTCTGCCCACCCAGGGACCCAGTACCTGACTGCTAGCAGGCCCAGGGGGCATTATCAGGAGGGACCATGGTACCATCTGAGCCTGTGGAGGCATGAGGCACCTCCCATGCTGAAGTTCATGAGAGGGACTTGAAAGTGCAGCTTTCTCTTCCCAAATAGGCTTGTGCTCTGGGTCACTTGAGTGTTAGGGCCCCTCAGGGACAGAAAACACCCCTTGTCCTCACCACTGGACCCTGACCTTGGCCTTTAGGGCCTGCATTATCTGAGCTGCATGGATGTGGGACCTGCTGACATCTCCTCTTCCCAGGAGCTGTTCAAGAAGGTGGTGCCCTATCACTGGGCACCACGTGGTCCCAGCACAACAAATAGGACAAGGAGTATATATAAACCCCCATCTGTGACATCATCACCCAGTTCAACCAGTGTAACCAACTGTGTCATCACAGCCTGCCTTGGGGACCAGAGTATGGTGGCCCTGGACAGGTCCAGGGTGGTGGATTACTGGATCAAGGTGGCCAGGGTATGCTCAAGGGGCCCTCTCTGGAGTCCTGGAGCCCTTCTGTGATCTTATTGGCTCTCAGTCCTGCAGGTCCTCTCTGGCCTATAGCACAGCCTTACACTATCTTCACCTATCACTGAGGCTACTGTCTCAGGTTGAGTGTGGTTGTCCCTCTCTGGGTCCACAGCATGCCCTCAGGATCTCCCTGTGTGTTTGTCTCATCCTAGAGGAGAGATGTCAGCTGAGGGGCTGAAGCTGGAGCAGGGGGGCACTCAGACCACATCTCACTGCTCATTCTTCCTCCCTTCCCAGGAGTGCCAAATCCTCAAAAACTTCTCATTCTATGCCATCTTCTCTCCTCTTGAAAGCCATTCAATTCACTGTCTTAAGACATGGGAGGAAGTTTCCAGATGGGCAGGGTACTCCTGGGACACCAAGTTGGACCAGGGACCTTGTGGGGGCTGGACATTGCCCTTCGGGGAGCCTAGGAGGCAGTGGCTCCTGGGCAAGGACCAGGTGGCATGCAGCTTTAGGTTGATGAGATCAAATGTTCTACCTCAGCACTGGTTCCCGTCACTGTCAGTTAGAGTTGAACCAAATGGGAGCATGTTAAGTGTTTACTTCTCAGCACCACTCTCTGTCCATTGAAATCTACACATCAGAACCAGCTGCTCAGCTCCAAAGTCCCATGATGTCCTGTAGCACTCAGAAGTACCACCCACCCAGGCAGCCCAAGTCCCAGGTGGCTAAATTAAAATGGATTAACCTTTATACACTCCTACCCACTCCCACCCTTCTCCTTCCTTCTTGCCTTCCCCCAGGGACAGCTTCCACCTCTTTCAGATGTTGTCTGCCATTTTCTCACAGAGTTGGGAGTTGATCATCAAGGTAAAGAGGAGGCTGGAGGGTCAGGGCTCAGGTGGTGGGGATGTTAGTTTTTCACTGAAAGTTTCTTTGAAAACATCCGTCTGGCCTTTCTGGTTGAAGATGTAGAGGGATATGCTTGATTCATGGGCAGGTGAAGGGTCATGTAGGGCAGTAGGCTTGTAGTTCTTGGGTTCAGTGGAAGTGGCTGGGATGTTCCAGGAGGAGATGATGAATTGGCAGGATGAGAAGTCTCCATCTGAGTGGGAGGGCCTCATAACTGCCTTGTTACTAATGATATGTGTGCCAGAGAGCTACGAGAAATATATGGAAGACAGGAAACCATGGCTGTCCTTCCTGACCATAACCGGAAGCTTCTACATTAAAGTGGAAGCAAAATTTCAATGCCCAGTGCTCCTGGCAGCTCCCACCTTACCTGGATAATCAGACCTGGCACCTTGGAGACACATTCCTGAGTGCATGCTGGGACTTGTCTGCACACAGAATATTCTAAGTGGACCCCTGGAGAGGGGATGCCCTTGGTATGGCTTCAGGCAGAATTTGGGGTCTCCACTCCTCTTGGCTGGGGCTGGCAGGAGCTGCTTACCTGAGCATCCAGAGAAATCCCATCCTCAAGCTCCATGGTTGGGATGACACAAGGCCCCAAACTACACTCAGAGGCCAAGAAAACCAGACACCAGTTACTGGTGGTCTGTGGTGGGGTGAGGTCAGCTCAGATGTGACCACTGTCTGAAGGGAACAGATGGTGTCCTCTGAAGCACCTGAGTGAATCAGTCCAAGTTGATATCCTCTTGGGGCTCTGTGTCCTCATGTGGAAAGGAGGCATGACCATCTAGTGTTGCCACCCTCACAGTGAGATGACAAGGCTCAAGGGAGAAAAGGAACATGGTTGAGCATTCTCATGACTCTGAGGGGTAAAGCATAATGGCCAGAGCACCCTTGGTGCTAGCATGCAACACTAAGGCCTCTGGACTCCCAATGAGGGGGTTTAGGTCTCTGTCCTTTCAACGGAGATAAACAGGTTCAGGGAGGCCAGTCTGCTTGTACAAGATCATGCAGGGGACATCAGGCATATGATGGCAGCAGATTTCCAACTTCCCACTTGATCCAAGTGTCCAAGACCACAGGGACAATATTTGAGGGATGGAGGGCCCCACTGACCTAGTCCTCAACCCTGGCAGGAGGAGATCTGCAAGTTCGCAACCTTGGAGTTGAAACCCACAAGAGCCCAGAAGAAGGTGCAGCAGCTGAAGAAGGTGAGTGTGCCTGAGGCCGGGAGCGTCAGGGAGGAGTGGCCCCAAAGTTAACATGGGGCCTTCCTCTAGCCCATCCCTCTTGGCCCCTACACCTGGAAAAGCCTCCCTTCAATGTCCCTGGAAACTTTAGGCCCATGAGCTGTGGGAATCCTGGGGGACTAGTTGTAGCCAGTCAGGGTAAGAATCTGGAAGAGCTGACACAGAGTGGATTGGATAAGGGAGGAATTAAACTTGGTGACTTTAGAAAACCCAGTGCTGGAAGGTGACTGCAAAGGAGTTTGTGGTCCTTGGAGTCTGGAAGGGGAACATAGGGAGTGAGAGTTAAGTGTCTGACACTGACCAGGGAAGGCTGTGTGGTCCTAGGAGTCTGAGATTGAGAAGTTTTCAGGGCATGGTCTGGGGCACATCTCAGAGTCTGTGCTCATCCCCACCCAGCCCACTCAGAGTCTGTGCTCATTCCTACCCAGTGCCACAGGGTGTTATCTGGGGCATTGTCCCATGCCTGAGGACATTTCTCACTCAGTTTTTGGTGGTGGGCCATGCAATGCAGGAGTATCTAGAAGTAAGTGAGTCTGGGGGCAGGGGCAGGGTGGGAAAGAGACCCAGAGGCTTGGGAGAAGAGGCCACTCCCTGAGCCCTGAACTCTCACCAGTGGGCATACAGGGTCTCCTGAAACCACACAACCTCCTGGAAGCTGGAGTGCCATGAACGTTTTGAAAATGAATAAAGGAGGCTTGTCCAAGGGCCCATCTCTTCATTGTCATCAGAGGCTGGGGCTAGAAGTTCTCTCTGTCTCCACTCTTGGTCTCCACACCTGGTGCCCATTGCCTGCCTGGTTCCATCCCTAGTCTGGGATGCCCTGTTTATGTTGAACCCTGCATTAATGCAGTGTGACATGGGCTCAAGGGCTATGGGTATGGCAATGGATGGGGGCCCTTCATGATGGATGTAAACTCTCCCTTCCAGGGGAGGATGGTCAATTTTGACAAAAGGAGGAAGATAAGCAGCTGTGGCCATCACTGCTGAGGTGGTGTTGGAATGGGGTGTAGGATGGAAAACAGACCTTCCTGGGAAGGACACCCCCAGGCAACATGCAGCTTCCTCTTAGTTTGATGGGGAGATTTTAAGGAGAAAAGACAGGGCCGAAGCCTTCTTCTGAACGGTGGGGGTTATACTTGGATGAAAGACACCTTCATGGGGGATCAGCTGTATGAACTCAGCTCTGAGGGCAGGTAGGGACTGGAAGGGAGTGGAGATGTTAGGGACCCACAGGAGCAAAACAGCCACTGCCCCCCTTCCCACCTTGCAAGCACACCCAGGCCTCGGCAGTGACTATTCCTTTCCTCTGGCTCCAGGAATACCAGATGATCACTGAGCTCCAGCAGCTCCAGGCAGGCTGCTGCTATGACTCTCTTATGACCAATGAGCAATTTGGGGCCTGGTTTGGAGACATGAAGCAGCTCAGCAAGAAATATAGGTGAGGCCAACACAGCATCAGGTCACGGTAGCTGTGGGATCACCATTGAGGTTCCTGGGTCATCATAGGATCTGTTGCCTGAGGACAGCTGGGGTACCCAAATGCCAGCTGCTGTGCAGACAGTGGGAAGGAAACCTGAGGTGTGGCTCCTGAGACTCTACAGCTGCCACTCTGCCCTGCAGCTACCACCTGTTTTGTAAGCTGGAGCCCCCATCCCACTTGGCCAGTAAGAACTTTAAGGACAAACACCACCTGGAAGGCATCAAGCCTTTGGAATGAAGAGTGAGTTCCCCATCAAGGATGGGCAAAGGTGGGCTGGTTCAGGGCTCATGGAAGCTTAGGCTAAGTATGGTCTTGGGGGGCCTGACAATTTAGCCCAGGGATCCCAGCTCCACTCCGAACCAAGCCTGTGAGTTGGGTGAGTTGTCCCATCCCTATGCCTGTTTCCTCTTCTGTGAAATGGGGTGATGCTGCATGATCTCTAAGGGAGTCAGAGTCCCTGTCTACTATGAATGGAATGACCACTTAGCAGGGTGGTAGCAGGGGAGAAGTTTGCTTGCATTCCAGGGGAGGACCCCAAGGTAAGCCGACCTATCCATCCAGCTGCCAGGCCCCTGACACTGAGTCCAGTGGTAGCAGCACCCCCTACTTCAGTGTCCAGCTCCAGTGTGGCCCTGACTTCTGCAGCAGGAATGCAGCTGACTCACCTGACACACATGAGGCCAGCTTGTCAAGCTCTAAGGTGAAAATCCACCTGGACCATGTCCCAGAGTCCCCAAGATGGCCATGAAATGATGGTGAGTGCCCATCTCATCCCATGTCAGCCCTTGCCCTCACCCTTCTTCTCCTGTGCCTGCTTGGCCTTCTCTGGTCCACAAATAGGTCAAGAATTGTTGACTCCTACAGAATTTCTAGACACTCCTAGAGATTCTAGAGCCACCCTAGGGTGCCCCAAGGCACCAGACCTTCTGCTGATCTTGCTGTCACCCACAGTTGGGGCAGTCAACCTCTGCATCAACACAGAACTCCTCTGTTATCACATCAACATCTAGAGGAATGTCCTCCTCCTTCTCCACCATCAAACTCTGGGCCAGATGTTTCATCCCCAGGTGCCACAACCCATGGCCACCCTATAAGTGGCATGTGATTGACTATTGCATTGTCCATGTTAGCCTGGAGGACAATGGCCAGCAGTACAAAAGCATCATGGTGAGCTGGGTGTGAAGCTATTCCCTGGGGCCCATCACTGGACACATAAGAAATGACATGTTCCCTCTTTGCTATCCTGGAGCGGACTTCCCAGTTGTTGGGGATGGACAGACAGCCACCTCAAGAGACAGGAAGAGTGTGAGCTTGATGACAGTCAGGGCTCAGATGGTGGGCATAGGGGCTGAGGCTGGCATGCTGAGGAAGGCCTGGCAAAGGATCTCTGAGGCAGCCCTAAAGAGAAGAATGGAGGGGACAGCCTGCCAGACCCAAGGGGCACATGTGTTTGACCTGCCTGAGGAACAGCCTGGAGGCCAGGGTGATGGAGCAGAGGTCAAGGGGAAGAGTTGAAGTCAGAGAGGTTTTGGGAGCTGGGTCACATCAGGCCCTGTGAGCTGATGGATGAAGCTTGACTTTTCTCATAGGGGGAGATGGAAGTCACTGGCGGGTCAGAGAAGAACAGGGACAGCAGGTAATGTTTGGCTTCAAAAAGGAGATTGGACCTGTGGATGGAGACATAGGCCAGTGACGGGCTGATGCCATGACCCAGAAGGGATTATGGGTTCTTTCTCAGGCTGGTGGCCAAAAAGGTGTGAACAGGAGTCAGATCCTGGAAGGGATGTATAGATGGAGCCACCCCAGCATCCACTGCACAGAGGCTGGCTGAGCTGCCATGTTACACACCCTCCCTGGGCTGCATTTCTCTTGTAGAAAGGGGCAGGTGTGGTTTTACTAAGCTGTCATTTGTTGAATCCTTGACCTGAGCCCTTCCTGTAGCTAGGCCCTCATGGTCAAGGCAACTGCACCTGGACCTTGCTGACCACAGCTGCATCCTGGAGCCTGGGGCAGTCCTGGTGTGTTGTGGGTTGTTATCCAGCCCCTCCTCCTCTCTGGCATCTGAGCTTAGACTAGATGTTGTGTGATCTGACTGGGAAGTGTCCTGGAGAGGCAGGTCAGGGCAGGGGCACTTCCTGAGGGCAAGCCACCTCCTGTGATTGAGAGGCAGGAGGCAACTGAGTGAGGCCCAGAATTCACTCCTTAGTCCCCACCCTCTGCCTCATGGTCACCCTTTGTCCCCAGGGCCCTGGGAGTCCATAGCAGATGTGCAGGCTGAGGACCCAGAGGACATAATTCAGCCTACAGGGCAGGGGTTTGGACCCACAGTGGGAAACTACCAGAAGACAGAAGTTCTTGTAGGAGGTGGTCTGAGGAATGTTTGGAAAGACCCACCTCATTCCACGGAGGTGTCCCCAGGGGAAGAAGAGAAGACAGTGAGGGAGCTTTAGACCCAGGCCTGACCAGAGGTGGTTACATAGGGTTTCTGGCAGCTGCGCTCTGGGGGAACCAGCTTCAGAACCCATGCCCTGAGGGCCTGTCCCTTGACCCACCACAGGTGACCAACCAGGAAATGGCTCCAGCTGTGATCTGCAAGGCCATGGAAGAACACAACCTGGATGGGGACAAGCCAGAGGACTACAAGCTGGTGCAAATCATTTCACAGGATCAAAGTAAGCCAGGGAGTGAGTTGGAGAGGGCAGTGGTGGAAGAGGTGGACCTGAACACCAGGTCCCCAGCCTGAAGGTTAGAGGCCATCTGGCCCCAGTGTACCTGACAGCAGGTGGGGTGGGCACCTTGTCCACAAACCAGACTGCCCAGAGCAGGCCTCAGTACCCTCAGCCTCTTCTCCCTTCCTTCTCCTTCTTCCTTGTGTACCCTTCCCCGAACATGAACCAGATTTTGGGAAACCAAGTTCAAAGCTAACAACATTGAGTACCCAGAGAATAGGCTTTTTGCATTGGATCATGAGAAAGATGCCCAAGCAGAGGGGCTCAACTTGAAAGGCATCCTCTGGGCAGGAAGGCATGACTGCACCATGACTGGTGCACACAAGCACCAAACAGGCTACAGGCCATACCTTTATGATAGTGACAACTAGACCAAATCTTGATCCCCTTTGGAGGCTCTAGGGAGCTGATTCATTATTCTAGAAAGTGGGAAAGGAAATAATCCAGAAGAACAGCACAGACCCAGAGCCAGGTGTCCTGGACTCTGAACCCTTAGATAGGATCCTCAAGCATCTGGGCTGGCTTGTCATACCCAAACGGGAGAGAAAATTAACCAAGGTATGCACACATGGTATGTCTGTGCACAATAAAGTTAACTGGATTCTTGTCAGTGAGCTAATCACCCTCTCCCAGCCATTAGCCCAGGCAAATTAAAATGATTCCCACCATTCCTAGAAGTTGGTTCTAAATCTTCTCTTGTCTTTTCAATGGGAAATGGGAGCTGTGAGGTATGAAATAGAGCAGAAGGATCCATCCTACAGAACGGGAAGGCTGAGGATTGGATAGGTTGAGAAAGGAGATGAGTAACCACACCACTGAGGCTGGAGCAGGAGTTCAGCCCAGTGTTTATGTCTTGCTGACCGTAGGCCAGGAAGAAAGGAGAAAGATGGGATCAGTGTAAATCCTTGCTGGGTGTCAGGCACTGTGTGGTCATGGAGGTCTTCAGGAACCCTGCTCGGGAGGTCTGGGCCAAGGCTGCCCTTCACGGGGCCCCAGAGTATTGTCCTGGGTAGTGCTGGATTTGGGAGCTGTGCACTGTGCTCCAGAAATCCAATTTCAGCTCTGAGATCCTGAGTTGTGAAGGCATTAGGGAATGTGGTGAGGGGGGAAATAGATGACCTCTTATGAGCAGCTCTGTTCTGAGTTTGGCAGTTATGAGTCACAAGTCACTTTTTTTTCTTCTTTATTTTCTTTTAAATGTTACATTCAAAAAATATGAGGTCCCCATATATCTCCCACCCCTGTCACCCCATTCCTCCCACATCAACAACCTCTTCCATCATCATGGCACATTCACTGCACCTGGTGAATACATTTTGGAGCATTGCTGCACCACATGGACAGTGGTCTACATTGTAGTCTACACTCTACAAACACCTGCACATTCACTGATGGCCTTAAGAAAGCTCAGGGACTTTCAGAGATTAGGGGAATTGGGGCAGGGGGTATGTGGGTTGCTGCATCCCAGGTTCTGGCCTTTCACCTTGACCAAATCTGTCCATATCTCCCACCCCACCCTGGCTGGCCCCTGGGAATGGCATCTCCCCTCATATATTTTGGGGGAAGCTTAGAGTTTTCTCATTACCCTGAGCTTCTATGCAAGCTGTTTGATGCCATGAATCTGTCACAGGTAAGAAAAAGCCTTTGTGTGAACTTGGAAATCAGCAGGTGCTGACACTGCTCAAACACTGCTGTGCTGGTTGGTAAACTGCCATGGCCTTGAGTCCCCCGAGTGCTACTCTAGTGTCCCTGGCCCTTTCTTTGGGGCCCTAGAACCTCCCCATGATCTGGCACCTAAGGGGTTCATGTTTCATGGCAGGGGGCCTCAGGTCCCTGACCAAGACTGGTTTTCTTTATCTTGACCACACTGACAGCCTAGCTCCTCAGGTGCCCCCTCTTCCTCCCTCCCCCATCCTGACTACCTCAAAACTAATCTTGTAGCTGTGGTACTGCAGAGAAAAGCCACCCAGAATGCAGGAAAACAAAGGAAAGAAAACACTCTCAGACCCTAACATTTCTAAATCTCATACTCACTCCCAATCTTTCCCATCCAGGTCCCCCTCACTCAAGCGTTTAGGCTGCCCTGGGGCTGAGAGGCCCCTCACCAGGCACTTCCTTCTCTGCCTCTTCCTCTCCTCCAGCCTTTGAGAACTCCAGGAGGCCTTATCACAGCTCCTTGGCTGCCTGGGAAAATGCATGACCCCATGGCCCTAAGCTCCCTCTTCAGCCAAAGCTGATCAGCCTTTTCCTGCTCATTGTCTAGGAGCCACCAAGGCCTCCTGAGGTTGATGGGTTTTGTTGAATGGCTCCAGGAGAAGGGCCCCATGTGGCCAAGAAAGGGAGGCAAGGTAGATTAGGAAAGGAGCTTTCCATGAGCAGATGGAAGAAAAAGCAAGTGTATGTGTGTTGGAGATGGATTCAAGGATCTATGGGATGGATCAGTGACAGTTACCCTGAGATTTTCAAGGGGTGTGGAAAGAAAAATGACCACTTCCACTGTAAAAATGTTTAAATGTAACATGTTTAAGTATATAAAGGAAGGACATGTCAAATGAAGACAGCCTGCTAGCTGAAGTGATGAGGGAGCAGATCTAGGAGTAAGCTAAGAAAGTCAGACAAAATAGACAGAGCAGAGCTGAGGTCCAGAGAGAAAAGGCACAGAGAGAGAGATAGGGAGAAGGTTGGGAGTGGGTGTGGGGAAAAAGGAGGTGAGCTGGGATCCAGGGGAGACAGAGAAAGAGAGAGCAGCCAGACACCAGTCCCCTCATCCCACTGTTATCTGCTCAATACTTACCCCATGGCTAAGAGAACTATTCTGCAGGGGCCACTACTTCTTGCAACCCAATTACTGAACAACACAGACTTAGCCAAGAGCAGGTGCCCAAGGACTGTTAGAACCCAAACTCATAGATGCATGGGCTTTCCAAGTGATCTTCTATGTGAGTGTCTGACAATAAGACCATGGTGGCTTCTGATGTTCAGGAGTAGTGATCCAAAGGATGCCTGCATCCTGGAGGAACCCAGGGTCTCTAAAACAGTCCTAGTGTCATGTCTGAACCTGGATGCAAGAGGTCTGAGCTTGAGGCACAGAAGAACAGATATTCCTGGCTCTCCACTTTCTGAGATTTAGACAGTTCTTTGAAATGTCATCACACTTGTCCTCATTCACTACATGTCTACCCTTGTCTGGATCCCTGGAAAACAGTGAAGCTGTTGGCACTGAGATGAGCTTACTCCTAAGTGGGTGTGACCTAATATGATCCTCAAATAACCAGATTCACTGAATGCCAGTGTTGGAAGGATTGCCTTGTCCTCTGTCCTAATATGATCCTCAAACTATCAGCACAGGAATATTGCCTTGTCTTTCCTCCATTGGAGGTAAGAAATGTCCCCCAGAATATCCTATTGAGCACAGCTAACATATCACCTCTTCTAGAAAGTCTACCCTGGTGTTCCCCAGACAATATAAATAGTTTCCTCCTCCAAGTTCCCATAGAACTTCTCAGGCCCATTTACTATACTCATGAACTTGAGTTGCAGATGGTTGTTTTCCTATTGTTCTCCTTTCTTTTGATTTCCAAGGGGTACTCATGTTTTATCCATTCAAACCCCTCTTAGTACTTCTGTGCACCAGGCACCAGCTGGGCTCTGGGATTCAGAAGTAAATGGGACTGGATCCTGTCTTGCAGAGCTTAGAAGACATTTTGGGAGAGATGATGATGGATGATTGCAGAAAGAGCTCTGAATGAGGACTCTGACACAAGCAGGGGCAACCCCATGCCTTGACAGCTATCCTGAATTGGTGCAGAGGAGCCTGCCTGGGAGCAGGAGATCAGCCGTACCTCACTGAGTGTAATTGAGGAGGTTTGGTGGCAGTGGTAGCCCTACCTCTTGTTTATGGAAACTGAGATTTAAGTTAGTGGCAGGGATCAGATGAGAACCCAGTAGTCCTGACCCCCTATCTATTGGTTGTTTGACAATGATTGATATTGTTTAGTGAAGTTATGTCTAAACAACTCATTCATCATTCCTTCATTTCTTTATTCCTTCCAGGGGCCTACCATGTTACAGCCTGGAGATGGGGAGCAAAATCTGAGAGAGCACTTTCTCCACAGTGCTGACAGCTTAGAGAGTGGGGGAACTTTGATTGCATGATGGGAAACTTTGATTAGGTCACTTGATTAGATCACTTTGGTGCCTTTGCTTCAACTACCTCAGTGAGTTGTGACCCAAGTTGAGTCTCCACCCTCTTGCTGGGGGCTTACACAAATAGAGAACTGGAAACAGAAACACAGAAAAATATGGATGCCATTTTTGCACTGTCATGTGAAAGAGGACTCCAATACTAGCAAAGCTGAAAGAGAGGACAAGAGGAATCCCTGGGGCCTGAGAGAAATGCCAGAGGCTGGAATCAGTGGAGCAGGCCTAAAGCAAAGAGAAGTTACCATCTTGCTTTGTCATGTGGTGGGAGATCAGGATCTGACCAGCAGATGACCATTGATGAGAACGCACCTCTGATGATGCCTTGATTTGGACATTTTAGCAGATTTGGGACTGTAAGCTTTTACCCTAGTATATCTCCATTATAAATGCAAACAGACTTTTGGTGTTTTTGTACTGGCAGACTTGGCATACTAAAATAAAAGGATTCCTAACAAACAGTAAAAGAGAAATTAAAAGCTCATGAGATTTCTGTGTTTTCTATGTTTCTGTGTTCTTATTTCTGACTCATGGCTGGAAAATTTTAAACTTAAGCTCTAGACACTCTATTTGCATCTGTATGTATGTTTGAGATATGAGATTTTCATTCCTTTGGATGGTAATATCAAATTAACTTATAAAACCTCCTTAAAAGCCTTATTCTAATTTGCTAGAAAACAAATAAATGCTAATATATAAATCAATCATATAGGCTTAGAAATTAAGGAAACCAAATTTCTAATATTTCCAAAGGAAAAAAGAATATGTGCAAAACTATACCAAAACTTAAAAACAAATCAAATCAACCTAATTCAGAAAAACTTACACAAATAGGATTAATTAGCTCAGTAAATAAAATTAGCTGTGTCTTTTGTAATGGTATGTATTATACAAGCATAAATTTTCTTTCTGCTTGGCCATGTTCTTAAATTTATGTAGGCTTACTTTTTTTTTTTTAAACACTTTTACTTTTTAATAGGCAGAATTTTACGAAATGTCAGATTGACCCATGGAGCCAGAATCTTCTTTCAGACAGGAAGACTATGGTACCAGTGGATATTGGTCAGGTGGTTCATCATAAGTAAACTGCCGTGGGCCAGCTGAAGTTGGACCACCTCCACCCTCCACGAGGGGTTCTTCCCTCGAGAATCTTTATGTCGAAAGAAGAAGTCTCTGCAGGCGCCGAAGGAGACAGAGGCGATGGGGCTCCCTGGAGCCAGCTCTCTTTCATCATCTCGGTGTTCACCAATGTGGTCACAGCCATCTTTATATCTGTTGATAAGCACAAAGTTGAAGGTCCATCCAGTCACGTGTGAGACACGATCCCGGACATGCTCTAGCACTGGGATCCAGGGCTTTGGAGACAGAGTTAGGCCTGAAAACGTGTAGGTCATCCCAGCATCACCATATGTCACTTGCTTCCTGAGCTAACATTGAGCTCTTTAAGATGATAAAAAATGTAAATCTGTTTACACAAATTGAGTTATTAGTTTGACAAACTTCTTTTTGAGTAATTGTGTTTTGTAAGCTGTTGGTCTGAAGACAGTTTCCAGATATTTTTGGTAATTTAAATATGTAAGATATGCAGGATGTGTTTTGTTAAGGGAAAAGAGAAGTTTTATCCTAAAGTAAAATGACTGGTTGTTGCAGAGTGAGAAAGAGCAATGTGTAGGACAAAATCTGTATAGATATAGAAACTTGTAGAAGGTTTGTGGGAAAGGAATTTTATTTGTCATGGCCAAGGTTGATTAAGATTTGATAGGTTTACGAGACTTTTAAGTGTTCTTACCAGACAGTACCCTAACACAAAATAGAATTTGTTTCCTTTTTGTTAACATAACAGTTTTCTTGGTTTGTTAGCCTGCTAAGATGTTTAAAATGGTTATCTTAACCTTCTGAGTAATCTGCCTACAAGGCAAACATTGTGAATCTAAACAGATAATGTTCTGTGCTTTATATTGACCATAAAATAGTTCATTGTCTTACAAAACATACCTTTTCACTTTTAAAAGAACTTAGTCTTTGAACCTTTGTTTTTCTGTGGCAGTTAGTGAGATTTGCCTGAGAACTGCATAAGCATAACTTCTGCAATGACCTTTGAAATGTACTTTGAAATCTCTTAGCTATAAAGCTCTTTTGTATTTAATGTTTTCCATTTCAGTCAAGGTCTTTTTCCAAATACATCCCTGATGGCTCCTGGTAATCCCTTGGCACCAGGAAGGCTCATCCCTGGGAGTTATGTCTCTCATTGTGGGAGTGGTAGTGAGTCTAGGCACTATAAGCAAGGCATACAGCTTCATGAAATCAACAACCCTTGACAGGCCCTATTTTTGGATATATGGTCATCTATTTCCATAATATAACAAAGCTAGAATCATTTTTAATTTCCTTACTTATGATTCCTCTACCCCTTTTATCTGAACCTATATTTATCACTATCCCCATTAAAGAGCTGTCTCAGGGACTTAAATCTCAGTATGTTCATGTGTTGTTTAAGCAGAGTTGTGGCCAAAACCTACTCTCCAGTTCCCTGGACTTGCCCAGAGTAACTAAGAAAATGATGACGGACAAGTCCATTCCAAAAAACAAAGAATACCTACAACTGTAAGCAAAACAATTCCTTCCATCTGCCCCATAATAAATAAACCCCTTTCAATCAGAAGCAACCAGAATCCCAAATTCTTCAAGATTAAGGAATGAAAAAACATAAGGGGGGAGTGTAACCACAGAACAAAGATTTATTATTATTGTTTTACCATCATGTAGTAATGAAAGAAATTTTAACGATATAAACAGTGATTATCAGATGTTCTGAGGGGAGGGGAATGGCTGAATAGTTGAAACACAGGACATTTGTAGGACATTGGAACTTTTCTGTATGATGCTTCAATGACAAATTCATGACACAATACATTTGTCAAAGCCTAAAAAACTATACAGTATAAAATGTAAACCATAATGTAATCTACAGACCTTGGTTAGTAGCAATGCTTCAATATTGGTTCATCAATTGTACCAACTGCCTCACACTAATATAAGCTGCTAATAATGAAGCAGCCTAGTAAGATGGGGAATTAATACATGGACCTGGAACCTGGCAAAGGGTCCACATGGACATCAGCAACCCCCAAGATGGCTGCTGGAAGACCTCCACCCCCAAGATTCTGCTATCCAGAACAAGACTTCTTCCTGGGAGAAAGGAAAAGCCCCAGATGCTCCCTAGGAACTTTATCACTGAGTCCTCACTAAGGGGTTGATGGGTGGGGTAATCAATCAAAATAGCAAACAGATGGAACCCCCTCTCCTGCCATTAGCAAAGGGGTGGAATAATTAACAGTTTAAAAGCTAGGCACAGGAGAGAGCATGGGCTCTCGCCCTGCTCTCCTGCCTCTGAACCCATCCTGTCCTCTGTGTGCCACTTTTACCATTTTTCCTCTGCCATGTGGCCATGCAAGTAAACCTGGGGATTTATAATCTATAATGAGGAATTGTAGCTTGTAAATCAGCCCTTTTTATCTCTTTTCACCCCCTTCCTCTCTACCTGGGACCCCTGCTCTGTTATTTTCTCCCATTTCTCTTCCTTCCATCCCTGAATAAATTACTGACACAACTCACCCAGTGTGCTCTCAAAATTCATTTCTGCAGCACAGCCAAGAACCTAGATAAAATCTAGTAACAATAACAGTATAAAATATGTATATGGGTGATGTGTGTTATATGAGAATCTCTTATAATTTAATGTGTTTTTTTTGTAATCTAGTACTTCTCTAAAAATAAATTTTACTATAATTTTTTTTAAAGTTTATGAAAAATATTGTAAGAATGGAATATTTTTCTTATAATAATGTTAACTTCACTATGTAATTCTGAAATCTTAGTCACTTTGTTTAGAGAACTGTATTATTCGACCAAAGGGGTGCTGATGCAAAGTACCAGAAATCAGTTGGCATTTATAAAGGGTATTTATTTTGAGTAAAAGCTTACAGTCCCAAGGCCCTAAAGAGTCTAACTGAAGGTTACTTCCTTACCAAACTCTGTTGCCACATGTTGAAGGAAGATGGCAGGCTTGCCATTTTGTGAGGGTTTAGCCTTTCTCTTCCCTCTTAAGGTTCCCTGTGTCCAGCTTCTTCTGATCTCAGCTGTAGGCTGGCATAGGGCTCATTTCTCTTCCCAGGGCCCAAGTCTCTTCACAAGGTCAGCTGTAAACTATCAGGTGAATAGTTTGTCTGTCTTCCTGGGGTCTCTGCAGTGTCTATGGAGGTGTCGCTCTTCCTCTGGGTGTCTTCTCCTGTGTTTCTACTTCTGTGTGAGAGTCTGTTCTATGGGCCCACCAAGGGGCCAGGATTCAACCCTGCACACCCTAATGATGTGTTTGAATCAAAGCCCTAATCTTGATTTAATCAAGCAAATGTAAAGCCTTTGAATTTAAATCAATCAAAGGGTATCATTCCCAGAGAAACAGACCAGCTTAAAAACATGATCAGTATCTCTTTTTAAATTCATAAATATCAAACTGCTACAGTTACCAAATATCATTTCAGAGTGACCCATGATCCTCTTTAACAAATCGTACAAACCTAACCATTTTGAAATTTTGCCTTTCCAATATTATACTCTGGACGATAATTTCTTGATCTCAAAATGTTTTTGGGAATTTCAAGAGGGCCTCTGGAAAAGCACAATGGATTTGTTCTTTCAACTTATAAAAAAGAGGGGATAAAAAAAGTTATGTTTCCTTGATATTTTATTAATTGCATAGGATGTGTTATCAAAAATTTAAAGGGTTTTCTAACCTTCTCTTGGTTAAGTCTGTATATGCGAAATACTATTAATCCAAACACTTCAGAAATTGTATAACATTTTAGATAATTGTCAATATCCTCACAGTCCATGAGTCATCCTAGAACTGATCTGCCTGATGTTAGACAGCAGTAAAATTATTTGACATAATTTCAGTTATTCTTAAAATATTGTTTAATGAACACTCAGTATAAAATATATTTTTGCAAAAAAGCAACAATTTAACCATTCTAATGTTTTGTCTTCTGCAGTTAGTTTTCATTCTGATGTTTCTCCGAATATGTTTGCCATCAACTACAGGCTAGAAGCCTTCATATTCAGCACAAACTCTCTCAGTGACCCATAGAAAAGACTGCCAAGTGCTTTTGGGCATAGACTACTAATCATATTGATAAATAATTATAAGACTGAAACACTGGATTGGGTCAAGATTCCAGAGCTCTAGTGAAGGAATTGATGTGTTCATGTGATTGTTAACATGAAATTCAGTAGAAGGATTATTACAGACTGAATTAAATTATAAAGCATGATTATAGTTTTGTTTAGATTACTGCTGATATTTTTATTATCTTTTATTTTTAAAGATACATAAATCACATAAAATGTTACATTAAAAATATGAGTTTCTCATATACCTCACTCCTCACAACCCCCCCCACTCCTCCCACTTCAACAACGTCTTTCATTACTATGGTGCATTCATTGCATTTGATGAGTACATTTTGGAGCATTGCTATACAGCATGTATTATAATTTATACTGTAGTTTAAACTCTCCCCCAGTTCATTCAGGGATTAGAGTGGATTTACTAGTATTCTACTATAGATTACTGCTGATATTTTAATGTTCTATTTTCTAGATACAAAGAATCCCTTACTCTCTTACCTTAAGATATCCAGTTCATTAACATTTCTATTTTCTTGCAAATTCTCTAGAATTTGGAAACTCTTATTAAATAATTTTATCTTTACAACACTATAATTATTTTCATAGGTTTGATCAGAATTGTACCCCTTATTAACAGGACATAATGGAAGACATTGGTGATATCACCAACACTTTGACTGGAATGTCATGTTTGAGAATGATGCTCAATTACTCACACATGACCAGAGACTTTTAAGGAACTAAGGCTGACTTTTTGGAGCCAATGCTTATAAAATTATCTTGGAAAATCTGGTACCTTGTTCTTAGGTTCCCAACCTTATAGGTCAGTAAAGAAAGTTACTTTCTGGCAAGTATTTGCTTATTTTCTCTGACTTTAAGAAACAGGATTCACCCAAATGCATTGGCAAACTGTAGGTGAACTCTGGTGTTGAATTTTTGTCTTGGCTTCCCAGCCTCAAGAGGCTTTCCAAAGGCCAATTGAAGGTTCCTTATGACAACTTCCAGGAGACTAGACTTAAAAAGGCCTGTATGGTAAATCACCATTCTTGTTGCTCATATGGAAATACTTAGGCCAAATCTAATGAAGCCAGCCTTACTTTATGATCAAGAATAATCATTTTTTTTATCTTTTATCAAAAGGAGGGAGACTATATAGAAAAAGTTTGGATTTCAAAAGAAAATTATATGACACTCTTATTGGTTATCAGATGCTGCTCCTGTTTATTTTATGAGCTATTTTATATCCCCTTTGTAAACTGCAGATAACTGCATGCTTTTGCTACCTACCTGTAAATTGCACTGGATCTGTGATCTTACATATCTTGTTCTACCCTAAATGCCTGTCAAAAAGCTAACAGGATCTTTTGTATATCAGGTCTCCAACAGACAAAAGAGGCATTATAGCCCCAATCCTTTGACCTACCTCACTACAGAGTCCCACTCTTCCATGCACACCATCTCACCTTCCCTAAGAACACATGACCTGGAGTGAATGGTTATAAAGTCACCTAAAGTTATGAAACAGCTTTAACACTTTTGACTCTCAGACTGAGGTTAAGAGCCTAGCACCAGTGGCCTTGCTACACAGACAGGCTCCAGACACCTGGGCTGTCCATGAACAATGTTGCATTTATGTTAATACTTCTGAAAACATATGTAAATAACCTAAATATTTTGAAGAACCAAGTTAAGGGGTTTTATGATATCAGTTAGGCTCAAATATTTCTTTTTTTTTTTTTTATTTATTTTTTTTAATTGACTTTGTAATAATATTACATTAAAAATATATATGTGAGGTCCCATTCAACCCCACCCCCCCACCCCCCCTCTCCCCCCCCAACAACACTCGTTCCCATCATCATGACACATCCATTGGACCTGGTAAGTACATCTTTGGGCACCTCTGCACCTCATAGACAATGGTCCACATCATGGCCCATACTCTCCTCCATTCCATCCAGTGGGCCCTGTGAGGATTTACAATGTCCGGTGATTACCTCTGAAGCACCATCCAGGGCAGCTCCATGTCCCAAAGACGCCTCCACCTCTCATCTCTTCCTGCCTTTCCCCATACCCATCAGCCACCATGTCCACTTTTCCCAATCCAATGCCACCTCTTCTATGTGGACATTGGATTGGTTGTGTCCATTGCACCTCTATGTCAAGAGGAGGCTCAGATTCCACATGGATGCTGGATGCAATCCTCCCATTTTCAGTTGTAATCACTCTAGGCTCCATGGTGTGGTGGTTGTCCTTCTTCAACTCCATCTTAGCTGAGTGTGGTAAGTCCAATAAATCAGATTGTAGGTGCTGGAGTCTGTTGAGGCTCAGGACCTGGCTATCAACATTGTCAGTCCAGAGATTCAAATCCCCTAAATATATCTTAAACCCCAACGTTAACTGCACCTCCAGCACATTAGCATGAAAGTCTTATGAAGGGAGATCCCATCTGAGTCCAGATTCATCACACATAAACACCATTTCCAAAGAGGGGCCATCTGCCCTGGTAGTTAACCCCATCGGCCATGACCATAACTCTCATGGGTCTCTTTAGGCTCAAATATTTCAATGCCATATCTTCCTGAACTAGGTTCTTAGTTTAATGGAATATGAAGGCAACTAGTTTGATTTGGATTTATGCTTTTAGTTCTGATTATTATTCTATATCAGTTAATTTCTTGTTGCATAAACTATTTCATAATTTTGTTCAATTTCCTTGTCATACTCAAGACAGATGTCCTCTCTTAAGATAGTTAATAAAAATGAAAACGAGATGGAAGTGGGACTCTCTAGTGGACCAAGACTAAAAGTAAAAAATAAAAATAATGGACCCTGACTTGGAGAGAGGATCATACCCATAAACTACTCAGCTGTGTAACCCACTCTAAGGGTATTATAAAAACTACTGTAATGTAATTGCCAGCCAATGAACCTCACTGCAACCAAGAAAAGAAATAAATTTGAAACATGAAAGGGAAAAATGGAAGAAAACAACTAAATAAACTTACTCAACCACCTGACAAGAAATCACTGGTAGTGATCTGAGTGTTTTGATCAAGTTGCAACCATATCCTAATTTGCATGATCTTTTCTTTCTTTAACAATAATACCCACAATTTTCTTTTCCTGATTTTAATAATAAAATATTCAGTGTCCTACAATAACAATCATCCTTACTCTTAGTATCATTTTGGAACTCTTTATGAAATTATTGAACCTACTTCCACTTCCTCAAGACAATATGTATGTCACATGCAAATGCTCAACAAAAGACATTAGCTCCAGGTATCACTCTCAGTAATCCTTCAGAATCTGATTCACTACTTTGTGTATGATGGTCATATCCCAGTGCTTGCTCAGCAGTCTCCTGAAGGAAAAACACATCGTGATGGCAGAGATAGAATTTGCCCTCTTCCCTATTTTGAATGCATCTACCAGCACTACCATCTGCCGTCTCTCACATTCTTTTTTCATAAGCATTACATCCTAAAGAACAGTTTCTGAAATATGAACTCATTTTTTTTCTAGGGAACTTCTTTAATATCTTTCCACACAATGTATAATTTTAAAACCATACAATACTAACAATAAGCAATAATATCAACATTTTACAATTATTACATATCGTTATTAACTGAGTATTACCAATTTGTATAAGCAGGGACTGATTTAAGGATTTTATAATTTATTATCTCCTTTAATTTTCTCACAACTCTTTTCTAAGATCACCAAATGCGGAGTAAATGCGACACTTGAACACAGATGTGCTGATTGCGAGTTGTATTTTAATGACTGCAAAATGCTACCTACTTAATTTGAAATATTTTTATGTCATGTAGATGAATTGTGGTGCTCATGTATTCCAAATTAGTTATGCATTGAAGATATGTGAATAATTATGACATATTCCTGAAACTTGATTTGTTTAATAAAATCTTCTTGCTTTTCAAAATATCTTGGTAAATGTAACTACAGCAGGTCAGAGGAAAAATCAAATTAGGACTAAATTATTAATCATATCAACAATGATTATAATGATTTTAATAGATTTTTATCAAGTTTAAATGTTAAATACTGCTATAAAATTTTGAATTAAAATATTTTATAACAAGAGAGATGTGATTTTTAAATTTCATATTGTTATCATTCCTGTATCTTATTCCTGGATTTTATACTTTGCCCTTTTAAAATATTTCCTGTGGTGCCAAAGCACAGCTTAAAGTAAGGAAAATCTAGCTTTCATTGATTTAATCATATATTTTAATATGCTTATTAATATTGGTAATAGTGTTTTATCAAATCCACTGTGGGTATATATGGACAATATCATTTTGGTTATCATGAAACTATAAACCCAATCCTCAAAATTAAAATTTCCCAGTCTTTTCTTTTTTCCTATGCGTATAAATATTCATTAATAATCAAATTTATAAGTATGGAATTCATTGATCTATGTATCTATGACATTTGTCTGATGGCGTTTAAATATATTTATCACACATTCATATCAAGTTAAGTGTACGTGGCATTATTTTTCTGTAAAGCTGTACCTTTGTAGTTTTTAAAAAAAAGTATTCTGCAGCTATTGTCATATAGATTTGTTAATTTTTTATTTTTTATTTTTGCAGGACCATTGGCGCTAATCAGCTCCTTATCTCCTGTTCTGAAGGCTCTTTGTCATGCCCCAAGTTTGCCACCCCAGAGGCACGGCCAGCCCGCAGACCTGGCTGCAGGAGTGCGGCCACCCTGGTCAAGTCCCTGTAGCCCCGACCCCAGGCCCGGCCGAGGGTGGCGCTGCAAGAGCGTGCACTGGGCAGCTGAGGCCCCCAGCGGGGCTAAGGGGCAGGGCGCGCAGGGCCAGGGGCGCGGGAAACCGATGCGTCCCGACCGCCTGCAGCGCCACGCGGGTGCCCCGGCCCCACTTCCTGCCAGAGGGGGCACCGGAGCCTGTCTTGGGGCAGGAAACGCGGCGCGTGAGGGTAAGAGGAAGAAAGGCACCTCCCTCCGCGCCCTCCCCGCAAAATAAAACCCCAGAAAATAATAAAAACGGGGAGTCAAGGGACTAGACCCAACAGAGCCCAGCAGAGCTGAGCAGCCCCTGTGTGGGGGGAGGGCAGGCCCCGCCCTGGGGGCTGTGGAGGCGCGGCCGGGCCGGAGGTGGGGCGGGGGGAGCCCCGAAACTAGGGCCTTGATCCGGCTTCAGCTGCAGCCGTGGTGGGATCCAGACAGATGGCGAGGTCCAGCCCAGCCCCTCACTTTTGGGGCTCCCCCAGGCTGCAGGGGTTTCCCGACCCCTGCTCCCTCACCTGCGTCTGCTCTCCCCGTCTCCCACCCCCAGCCCGGGCCGGGCGCGAGCGACCCGGCGCGAGGAGTAGGAGCTCCGCAGGGGCAAGACTCGCGCTCGCTGCAGCTGCGCGTCCCGCCCCGCGCGCCTTTCCGGGTCTCGCCCTCCCGCTAGGCGCCCGCTGCGGGGGGGAAGGGGTGCGGGCGCCCTCCGGTGCCGCCAGCCCCACTGTGCAGCCCTCCCCCTCCAACCGCCGGCGTTGTGCCGCTGGGAATAAAGCCGGAGGCGGCACTGCATCCCCAGGGCGGCTGGCAGAAGGGACTGCGTATGGGCGCAGGCGCGGGCTCACCCCTCCACCGCGCTTGGAGCAAATGTGGATCTAGATTTGATTTTTTAAAAAAACATTTATAATTTATTCCATCTTACCAAATTCTCAACTTCAAAAAGTTTATATTTTCAAAATCGTAAACAGTATTTTCTTAATTTTAATTACCCGTCCACCACTATAGTTTATACATAAAAATAAAATTAACGCTTTTTTGAAATAAAATTTATAGGGAAGCGGACTTGGCCCAGCGGTTAGGGCGTCCACCTACCACATGGGAGGTCCTGGGTTCAAACCCCGGGCCTCCTTGAAGGGTGTGGAGCTGGCCCATGCGCAGTGCTGATGTGTGCAAGGAGTGCCCTGCTACGCAGGGATGTCCCCCACGTAGGGGAGCCCCAGGCGCAAGGAGTGCGCCTGGTAAGGAGAGCCGCCCAGCGCAAAAGAAAGTGCAGCCTGCCTAAGAATGGCGCCACGCACACGGAAAAATGACACAACAAGATGACACAGACTCCTGTGCTGCTTACAACAGAAGCGGACAAAGAAGACAGCAAATAGACACAGAGAGCAGACAACCGGGGTAGGGAGGAAGGGGACAGAAATAAAAATAAATAAATAAATAAATCTTTTAAAAAAAGAAATAAAATTTAGAAATGTTTTAAATCTACCTTACGGAGTTTGAAAATGTAAAGTTCATGGAATAATGTATATACAAAGCATAAAGTAAATCAAAACTAAAAAGGGACATAAGAAATACACAATACTAACAAGAAACCTTAAACCTACTTTTATTCATAGCTTTTGGAATACACAAACAAAAAATAATGACTATATGGAAGATGTGAAAGGTATCCATAATATACTTTATCTAATTAGCATAAATATAACACTGCACCTAATAATGTTATAATTATCACTTTTTCAAAATCACGTGGAAGATTTATAAAAAATATACATTTGCTGGAGGTTAACGAAATCACCTACAAATTTCAAAATATTGAAAAATCCAAAGTATATATAAACTACAATGAGGGGGGCGGGGCAAGATGGTGTCTGAGTGAGTGCACCTTATAGTCTCTCCTGCAAAGAAGCAGCTGCGCAGCGTTGGAAATTCTTCAGGACCAGGCTGTTTCCGGATTTTGCAGGGCAGGAGGTGTCTGGACATCGATTTGGGGACGGTGACAGAGAAGACTTGTGGAAAAGGTAGAAATCAGGCTCTCTTTTACGGAGGTAGGGGCTGCGCCCAGGACGCTCCCCCCTGGGGCAGGCGGTGCAGCAGCTGCGATTCCTGGAGGCTGTGCGGTGCAGGGGAATTCATAAGCCTCTAGTGGTCTATTCAGGGGCTTGCAGGGCAGGAGGCCTATGGAAACTGATTTGGTGAGACAGAGACGGAGATTTTTGGGAGGCGTGGAATTTTTGTTTTCTGACATGGATATCAGCACTTCCGGCTAGAGCCCCTCCCCCTAGGCCTGGCCCTCCTTAAAACGGCTGCAAAATAGAGGCGCCCCCAGCAGGCTGTTTCGGGGGATTGCAGGGCGGGAGGTGTCCTGAAGTCGAATTGGTGACACAGCAGAGACCCTAGTGAGAGGGGGAATTTTGGGTTTCTGACACAGAGGTCAGAGTTTGCGGATGTGAACCCCACTCCCCCATAGGGCTGGGCACCCAGCTGCGGGGATCCCTGAAGGCTGTGTTGTACTGCGGTGCTCTCAGGCTCCCTGTTAACCAGATTTGAGGTTGCCAGGTCTGTGTCCCCTAAACCCTGGTGGCCCACACCCCAGAGACTCACACCTCTTGAGTCTGCAATATCACAGGCTTTCCATCCCTGAATCCACCACGCCCTGAGGGCCATCTGAGGTCCTTGATTGTCCTAGACCTCGACGTTTGCAATTTTTTTCCCCTCTTTCCTTTTTCTCTTTTTTCTTTTTTTTTTCTTTTCTTTTTTTTATTTTTTATTGTCCTGGTTGCTAATATTACATTATCTCCTAATCTTTACTCCCATTGTATCCCCCAAGGTCTTTTTTTTCATTTCTTTAGGTTTTTGATGTTGTTCTCTTTCTTCTTTTCTTTTTCTTACTGGTTTCCCTCCCTTTTCTTTACCAACCCCCCCTTTTTTTCTTTCTTTCTTCTCTTTTTTTTCTTCTCTCTTTTCCCTCTTTTTCGTCTTATTTTCTTTCATCTTAATTATACAATAGGTGCTACAGGGAACACCTCATATTTGCTGGGTTTCCTCATCCTCTGTGGCCTCTGTGGCCTCATTTCTGTGTGAATTGATGTTGGCTACCTACACTATCCCTTTTCCCCCACATCTTGATATCCTCCATCATCTACTGTCTCCCCTATATTCCACCTCCCTTTCTTTGGTCCCCAAATTATCTAACTTTTGATTTCTAATACCTTTGTTTTGTTTTCTGTCTTTTATCCACTCTTGATGCTATTGTCTTTCTTTTCTCTTACCTTCTCTTATGAAAACACTGGCTTTTTAATTCACATTCTATTCCTCCCATATTCAGGCAACTACCTAATTATAGGTACTCTACTTACTGCTATAACTCTATACAACTTACATGAATCTAATATCCATCCTCCCAGACCTCATATTGTTGCTCTGTTAACATTTATTACCAATACTACTTTACACACTTTCCTTTCTTACACAATGGCCTTTCCTTGGCCCTAATATTTTCCTTCAAAGTGAACTCAGCCAGCAACAAGAAATTAGAATAAGAAGAACAAAGTGACAAAGAGAAGATATAACACTTACGCAAGAACAACAGCTAATTAATCCCCAAGACTAGACAAAAAAGCTAAGGAACTGATTAAACCCATCAAGATAAAATGATGACCAGACAGCAACAAAAAACTACAAACCAAGCCAGTAATCAGGAAAACATGGCTGAATCCAATGAACAAACTAAAAACCAGGAAGGGGAGCAGAACTTTGCCCAAGTAATTAAAGAACTCGGAACATATATCAGGGATAAACTTAATGAAGTAAAGGAAGAAGTTAACAATATGAAGAAAACACTTGGAGGAGAATTGCAGACATATGCTTTGATAACAGATATGATGGGAAGATAACAGATATGATGGGAATGAACACCACAGTTCAAGAAATCAAAAATACACTCTCAGCAAATATCAGCAGATTAGAAGAGGCAGAGCAGAGAATTAGCGATGTGGAAGACAGTACATCAGAAATCAAACAGATAGTAGAATTGATCGATAAAAAGATAGAAAAAATCCAGCTAGGACTTAGGGACCTGAATGACAATGCAAAAGGCACAAACATACATATTATAGACATCCCAGAAGGAGAAGAGAAGGGAAAGGGGTCAGAAGGGGTGTTTCAGAAAATAATGGCTGAAAAATTCCCAAATCTACTGAGAGAGACAAATATACATATCCAAGAAGCACAATGGACCCCAAATATCATAAACCCCAACAGGCCCACCCCAAGACATATACTTGTCAAATTATCCAATGCTCAAGACAAAGAGAAAATTGTAAAAGTAGCAAGAGAAAAGAAAACCATCATATACAAGGGAGGCTCCATAAGATTAAGTGCTGATTTCTCATCTGAAACCATGGAGGCAAGAAGGCAGTAGTATGATATAGTCAAGGTACTAAAAGAAAAAAATTTCCAACGAAGAATATCCAGCTAAAGGAGCATTCAAAAATGATGGAGAGTTCAAAATATTCACAGATAAACAGAAATTGAAAGAGTATGCCAACAAGAAACCTCCCCTTCAAGAAATTCTAAAGGGAGTTCTGCAGGAAGAAAGGAAAAAACAGGACGGGCAGAGTTGGAGGAGAGTGTAAGAACAACAACAACAAAAAACACGAAAAGAGAAGAAAAAAACAAACAAACAAACAAAATATGACAAACACAAGTCCAATCAAAATATGGCTAACATAAATAATTCCTTGAAAGTAATAACACTGAATGTCAACGGATTAAACTCACCTATCAAAAGATTCAGACGGATATTGGATAAGGAAATATGACCCATCTTTATGCTGTTTACAAGAGACACATCTTAGACCCAGAGATTCATGGAGGCTGAAACTGAATGGTTGGAAAACAATCTTACAAGCAAACAATAACCAAAAAAAGGCAGGAGTAGCTATATTAATCTCAGACAAAATAGACTTTAAATGCAAAACAATTGTGAGAGACAAAGAAGGATACTACATATTAGTGAAAGGGACAATCTCTCAAGAAGAACGAACAGGGAAACGGACTTTGGCCCAGTGGTTAGGGCATCCATCTACCACATGGGAGGCCCACGGTTCAAGCCCCGGGCCTCCTTGACCCGTGTGGAGCTGGCCCATGTGCAGTGCTGATGCACGCAAGGAGTGCCGTGCCACACAGGGGTGTCCCCCGTGGGGGAGCCCCAAGCGCAAGGAGTGCACCCATAAGGAGAGCCGCCCAGCATGAAGGAGGGAGCAGCCTGCTGAGGAATGGTGCCACCCACACTTCCCGTGCCGCTGATGACAACAGAAGTGGACAAAGAAACAAGACGCAGCAAAAAGACACAGAAAACAGACAACCGGGGGAGGGGAGGGGAATTAAATAAATAAAAATAAATCTTTAAAAAAAAAAAAAAGAAGAACGAACAATCATAAATATTTATGTTCCTAACAAGGGTGCCTCTAAATACGTGAGGCAAACACTGGAAAAACTAAGTGAAAGAATAGATACAACTACAATTACAGTGGGAGATTTTAATACATCACTATCAACTCAAAAGAGAATCACTAAAGAAACAAAACATTTGAACAGTATATTAGAGGAGCTGGATCTAATAAACATATACAGATCATTACACCCAAACACAGCAGGATATACATTTTTCTCAAGCGCACATGGATCATTCTCCAAGATAGACCATATGCTAGGACACAAAGAAAGGCTTAATGAATTCAGAAAGATCAAAATCAGGGAAACGGACTTGGCCCAGTGGTTAGGGCGTCCGTCTACCACATGGAACGTCCACGGTTCAAACCTCAGGCCTCCTTGACCTGTGTGGAGCTGGCCCATGTGCAGTGCTGATGCATGCAGGGAGTGCTGCGCTACGCAGAGGTGTCCCCCGCGTAGGGGAGCCCCACGTGCAAGGAGTGCACCTGTAAGGAGAGCCGCCCAGCACAAAAGAAAGTGCAGCCTGCCCAGGAATGGTGCCTCCCACACTTCCCATGCCGCTGACGGCAACAGAAGTGGACAAAGAAACAAAATGCAGCAAATAGACACAGAGAACACACAACCGGGGGAGGGGGAGGAATTAAATAAATAAATCTTTAAAAAAAAAAAAAAAGAAGGATCGAAATCATACAAAATAATATCTCTGACCACAGTGGAGTGAAGCTGGAAATCTACAAGGGCCAAGGGCCCAGATTTCACACCAAGATATGGAAATTAAACAGCACACTCTTAGAAAACCAGTGGGTCAAAGAGGAAATCTCAAAAGAAATCAATAACTACCTTGAAACAAATGATAATGATAACACAACATACCAAAACTTATGGGATGCAGCAAAAGCAGCACTGAGAGGGAAATTTATAGCCATAAATTCATACATCAAAAAAGAAGAAAGAGCAAAAATTGAAAAACTAACCACACATTTGGAGGAATTAGAAAAAGAAGAATAAAGTAATCCAACAGGAAGAAGGAAGGAAATAACAAAGATAAGAGCAGAACTAAATGAAATAGAAAATAAGAAAGCACTTGAAAAGGTAAACAAGACCAAGAGCTGGTTTTTTGAGAAGATCAATAAAATTGACAAACATTTAGTGAGACTAACAAAGAAAAAAGAGAGAAAATGCAAACATAGAAAATAAGAAATGAGAAAGGAGATGTCACCACTGACCCCACAGAAATAAATACTACCATAAGAGGATACTTTGAAAAACTATATTCCAACAAAAATGACAATTCAGAGGAAATGGACAAATTCCTAGAAACACATAAGCAGCCTATATTGATGAAAGAAGAAATTGATGATCTCAACAAACCAATCACAAGTAAAGAGATAGAATCAGTCTTTAAAAACCTCCCAACTAAGAAGAGCCCTGGGCCAGATGGCTTCACAGATGAATTCTACAAAACATTCCGGAAAGAACTAACACCAATCCTGCTGAAACTATTCCAAAAAATTGAAACAGAAGGAACATTGCTTAACTCCTTCTATGATGCCAACATTACTCTAGTACCAAAGCTAAACAAAAACACCACAAGAAAGGAAAATTACAGACCAATATCTCTAATGAACCTAGATGCAAAAATACTTAACAAATTACTTGCTAATCGTATTCAACAATGCACTAAACGAATTATACACCATGACCAAGTGGGATTCATCCCAGGTATGCAAGGATGGTTCAACATAAGAAAATCAGTCCATATATACACATTGAAGGAAAAAAATCACATGATTATATCTATAGATGCAGAAAAAGCATTTGACAAAATCCAGCACCCTTTCTTGATAAAAACACTCCAGAAGATTGGAATACAAGGAAATTTTTTGAACATGATAAAGAGTATATACGAAAAACCCACCGCCAACATTCTTTACAATGGAGAAATCCTAAAATCCTTCCCTCTAAAGTAAGGAACAAGACAAGGATGCCCACTCTCTCCCCCTTCCATTTAATATTGTTTTAGAAGTACTTGCTTGAGCACTGAGGCAAGAACCAGATATAAAAGGCATTCAAATTGGAAAGGAAGAAGTCAAACTTCATTATTTGCAGATGACATGATTCTATACATAGAAAACCCTGAGAGGTCTACAACAAAGCTTCTAGAACTCATAAATGAGTTTAGTAAAGTCGCAGGTTATAAGATCAATGCACAAAAATCAGTAGCATTTCTCTACACCAATAATGAGCAAGATCAGGAGGAAACCAAGAAACAAATACCATTTACAATAGTAAATAAAAAAATCAAACACCTAGGCATAAATTTAACTGAAGAAGTAAAAAACTTATACACTGAAAACTACACAAGACTGTCCAAGGAAATCAAAGAAGACCTAAATAAATGGAAGAATATTCCCTGTTCATGGATAGGAAGACTAAATATTATTAAGATCTATCCTACCAAAGCTGATCTACACATTCAATGCAATTCCAATAAAAATCAACACAGTCTTCTTTAAGGAACTGAAAAACTAACTATGAAATTTATTTGGAAAGGAAAGAGGCCCCAAATAGCCAAAGACATATTGACAAAGAAAAACGAAATTGGAGGAATCACACTACCTGACTTCAAAACATACTACAAAGGTACAGTAGTGAAAACAGCATGGTATTGGCATAAGGAGAGACAATGGAATCGAATTGAAAGTTCTGATATAGAACTTCATATATATAGCCATATAATATTCGATAAAGCCACCAAACCCTCTCAACTGGGAGAGAATGGCCTATTCAACAAATGGTGACTGGAGAACTGGATATCCATATGTAGAAGAATGAAAGAGGATTACCATCTCACACCTTATACAAAGATCAACTCAAGATGGATCAGAGACCTAAATATAAGAGCCAAGACCATAAAGACCTTGGAAAGCAGTGTAGGGACACATCTACAAGACCTTGTAATAGGAAATGGCTTCATGAATATCACACCAAAAGCACGAGCAGCAAAAGAACAAATAGATAAATGGGACTTCCTCAAAACTAAAGCCTTCTGCACATCAAAAGAGTTTGTCAAGAAAGTAAAAAGGGAACCCACACAATGGGAGAAAATATTTGGCAGCCATATATCCAATAAAAAAACGTATAACTTTCATATATAAAGAACTCCTATATCTTGAAAATAAAAAGATAAACAACCTATTTAAAAAATGGGAAAAAGACTTAAACAGACACTTCTCCAAAGAAGAAATACAAATGGCTAAAAGCACATGAAAAAATGCTCCAAATCTTTAGCTATCAGGGAAATGCAAATCAAAATTGCAATGAGATACCATCTTACTCCCATAAGATTGGCAGCTATGAAACAAACAGAAGACTACAAATGCTGGATAGGATGTGAAGAAATGGGAACACTCATCCACTGCTGGTGGGAATGCAGAAGGATCCAACCATTCTGGAGGACAGTTTGGCGGTTTCTCAATAAACTAACCATAGATTTGCCATATGACCCAGCAATTCCACTGCTGGGTATATACCCAGCAGAACTGAAAACAAGGACACAAACCGATATGTGCACACCAATGTTCATAGCAGCATTGTTCACTATCACCAAAAGTTGGAATCAACCCAAATGCCCATCAACAGATGAGTGGATCAATAAAATGTGATATATACATACAATGGAATACTACTCGGCTTTAAGAACAAATACACTACAAACACACGTGATAACATGGATGAATCTTGAGAACCTTATGTTGAGTGAAACAACCCAGGCATTGAAGGACAAATACTACTCAATGATATAAAATAAGTAAACCAACCTGCCTCAGAGAGCTAGAGACTGGAAGATAGGCTTACAGGAAATCGGGGGGTAGAGGAAGGATATAAGCTGACATCTACATGGGTGAAATCTATGATAAGCTGGAGGTAAGTATGTGTACAAGGAAGGGATAAAATGGGGGCATAGGGTTACCTTTGGTTGGGGCTTTGTGGGATTGAGGGGGGCTAGGGATGGGCAGATGGGTAATATTGCCCAAGAAATTGGGGGGAGGATGGGGCAACATACAAACATAGGAGAATATCAGGTGTTGGTTGAGAGTATAATGCTGAGAAAACCTTTTCAAAATATAATTAGGAAAGTTACCTGTTTAAGATACTTAAAGGGGATAATCTGATGTAAGACAGTCTCCTAGGGAATATGTGGATGCTCATTTTGCCAGAGTGGGTTATACCATCGGGTAGAGACCCATATAATGAGAGTGAAGGTAGACCCACATCCTGGGGAGGACTAACGCCATCAAATAGAGGGAACTGTATCTCTCAAGAGAAAGGGTGGCTCCCAGGGCATTAGGGCAGTTGAGCAAGTCAAACCCTCAACATTGTTGCAAGTATCTCTGAACATGGCTCCTCAAGAAATGAAGATTGACTGTCATTATGGGCCCCAAGGGGAGGGGGAAATAGATATTGAATAGATGGAACCAATGTAACTGTGAGGGCAATAGAAGTGTTTCACAAGAGTACAGGAGGATGGATATAAAACATGTAATATTACACCAAAAACATATAGGGGCCAACAGACTAATAATTTAAATCATAATGTAAACCATAGGATAACTAAAATTTAGAAAATTGTATAGCCTAAAGTATAAACCACAATGTAAACACAAATGTTGCCTTGTTTGAAAGCTATTGTCTCAATATCTGTACATCAGTTTCAGTAAATATGGTATGAATATGTTAAAAGATTCCTGCTGTGGAAGGGAAAAGATTTTATATTGTATATGTGGGAGTACTGTATATTGTATATATGTATTACTGTGATCTAAGGCTCTTATGAAGAGAAGCTCAATAATTAGGAAAAAAGAAAAGAAAAAGATAGGATGTACAATTTTTCCAAATCAATATGTATCCTATATCTAACCTTTAAACTCATCGCTATATTCCATTTTACTATTAAGGGAACCTGGCATTATATTGGGCTTCACTTTTCAGGAAGTTTTGGATCACAGAGTGGTTCAACAATGGCAGCGGAGGTATACTGGTATGGGATGTTATTGACAGGGGACATAGGGTTGACAGGGAGTTATACAGGGCATGTGTCTGGGGTGCATGGAAATGTTTGGATATACTCATAGTGGAAACAATTAGAAACAACAGCTGGGGGAGGTGCTGGGTTCCTGGCCATGGGGGTGCTGTCCCTAGGGGAGCAGCAGCAGTCCCCCGGGTATAACGGCAAAGACCAGGAAGGAATGAGGGTCCAAAAGTGAGTCCCTGATACTAATGACTATGCTTGTGAGCCTATACACCTGAAATAAGAACAAGGTCTTAGGGTGCCTAAGGGTTCCCTCCTGACAGCCTCCGTGTTACTCAATGTGGCCAGTCTTGAAGCCAAACTCAGCATGTAAATGCACTGCCTTCTCCCCAGCGTGGGACATGACACCCGGGGATGAGCCTCCCTGGCGCCAAGGGTCACTACCAAGTACCAGCTGATGACGTAACTAGAAAATGGCCTTGAATAAAAGGTTCAACACAGACCAACAGAATATCCCTGTCTACATATAATAACAGGAGTAAAAAATGCTGTTTGACCTAAAGTAAGGGGGAAATGGAAAGGACAAATGAGTTTATATGACTATGAGTCTCTAAAAAAGAGTCTGGAGGTTGTCAGAAGAATTGCCCTTATGCACACCTGAGCAGAGTCTCAGAGACAGATAAAGTAGATACAATCCCAGGTATTGGTTCTTCTGAGGGCTAAAGAGACCCAAGGGTTTTATGGTCATGGCAGATGGAGTTCACTGCCATGTCAGTTGGCCCTTCTTTGGAGTTGGTGTCTCTGAGTGATGGAACTGGACTCAGATGTGACCTCTTTTCACAAGCCTTCCCTGTTACTTTAATGGAATTGTAGTTGATGCTGAGGTTTAAGATATATCTAGGGGATCTGAATCCCTGGAGAACTGACAATATGATAGCCAGGCCCTGAGCCTCAACAGACTTCAGCTCCTACGCTCTGGTTTATTGGACTTACCCCACTCAGCTAACATGGAGTTGAAGAATGTCAACCACCACACCACGGAGCCTAGAGTGCCTACAACTGAAAGCAGAAGGATTGCATCCAGTATCCATGTCCACAAGAAGGAGGAGTACAGTAAGGATTAGAGTGGACTTACTGATATTCTATTCATGAACTATTGTGGTTAGTAATCGAGAAAATGTGGCATTGGTGTGGGAAGGGTGGCCATGGTGGCTGCTGGGTGTGGGGAATGGAAGGAAGAGATGAGATGTGGAGGCATTTTCGGGACTTGGAGTTGTCCTGGGTGGTGCTGCAGGACAATTACCGGACATTGTAGATCCTCCCGTGGCCCACTGGATGGAACGTGGGAGAGTGTGGGCTATGTGGACCATTGACCATGGGGTGCAGCGATGCCCAGAGATGTACTCAACAAATGCAATGGATGTGTCATGATGATGGGGGAGAGTGTTGCTGTGGGGGGAGTGGTGTGGTGGGGGTGGTGGGGGTGAATGGGACCTCATATTTATTGAATGTAATATTTTTACAAAATGAATTAAAAAATAAAAAAAAAAGATAGGATGTGCAGGGATTTCCTTGCTTATCTTGTCAACTGCAGGCACTTTTGGACTACAGGAGCTTGATTGTTGAATGCCTGTAGTTCCACTCCCACCCCCTAATAAGTCATTTTTTAAATGGGTTGTTAGTCTTTTTATTTTCAAGGTATAGGAGTTCTTTATACATGCAGGTTATAATTCTCCTCTCAGATATATGGTTACCAAATATTTTCTCCCATTGTGTAGGCTCTCTTTTCACTTTCCTGAAAAACTCCTTTGAGATGCAGAAGGCTTTAATTTTGAGGAAGTCCCATTTATCTATTTGTTCTTTTGCTTCTCGTGCTTTTGGTGTGAAGTTCATAAAGCACTTTCCTATTACAAGGTCCTGTAGATGCTTTCCAATTGCAGAGAGTTTTTTTTTGTTTTGTTTTGTTTTTTTTTGCACAGAGTAGTTTTATTTTATTTTATTTTTTTATTGACTTTGTAAAAATATATATATATGAGGTACCATTCAACCCCACCACCCCCACCCCACCTCTCTCCCCCCAGCAACACTCATTCCCATCATCATGACACATCCATTGCATTTGGTAAGTACATCTTTGGGCACCTCTGCACCTCATGGTCAATGGTCCACATCATGGCCCATACTCTCCCCCATTCCATCCAGTGGGCCCTGTGAGGATTTACAATGTCCACTGATTGCCCCTCAAGCACCATCCAGGGCAGCTCCATGTCCCAGAGACGCCTCCACCTCTCATCTCTTCCTGCCTTTCCCCATACCCATCAGCCACCATGTCCACTTTTCCCAATCCAATGCCACCTTTTCTATGTGTACATTGGATTGGTTGTGTCCATTGCACCTCTATGTCAAGAGGAGGCTCAGATTCCATATGGATGCTGGATGCAATCCTCCCACTTTCAGTTGTAATCACTCTAGGCTCCATGGTGTGGTGGTTGTCCTTCTTCAACTCCATCTTAGCTGAGTGTGGTGAGTCCAATAAATCAGATTGTAGGTGCTGGAGTCTGTTGAGGCTCAGGACCTGGCTATCACATTGTCAGTCCAGAGATTCAAATCCCCTAAATATATCTTAAACCCCAACACTAACTGCAACTCCAGCACATTAGCATGAAAGTCTTATGAAGAGAGATCCATTCTGAGTCCAGATTCATCACACATAAACACCGGTTCCAAAGAGGGGCCATTTGACCTGGTAGTCAACCCCATCTGCCATAACCATAACTCCCATGGGTCTCTTTAGCCCTCAAAGGAACCAATACCTGGGGGTTGTATCTGCTTTATCTGTCTCTCAGACTCCGCTCAGTTGTGCATAAGGGCAATCCTTCTGCCAGCCTCCAGACTCTTTTTTAGAGACTCGTAGCCATATAAACTCATTTCTCCTTTCCATTTCCCCCTTACATTAGGTCAAACAGCATTTTAAAGTCATGTTATTTTATGTAGACAGGGATATTCTGCTGATCCGCATTGAACCTTCCGTATAAGGTCATTTTCCAGTTGCATCAACAGTTGGTAGTTGATAGTGGTCCCTCGGTGCCAGGGAGGCTCATCCCCGGGTGTCATGTCCCACGCTGGGGGGAAGGCATTGCATTTACATGCTGAGTTTGGCTTCGAGACTGGCCACATTTGAGTAACATGAACACTGACAGGAGGAAATTCCCAGGCACAGTGCTGCTCTAGGCCTTGTTCTTATTTTAGGCTTATCAGCTCACAAGCATAGCCATTAGCATCAGGGGCTCACTGTTGAACCCTCACTCCCTCCCAGTCCCTGCCGCTGCACCTGGGAGACTGTTGCTGCTCCCCTAGGGACCACGACCGAGCACCACTGGCCAGGAACCCAGTACACCCTCTGCTGTGGTTTTTAATTGTTGCCACTATGAGTATATCCAAACATTACCATGCACCCTGGACATATGTTCTGTACAGCTCCCTGTCAGCCATATATCACCTGTCAATGGTATCCTATACCAGTATTCCTCCATTGCCATTGTTGAACCACTCTGTGATCCAGAACTCCCTGAAATTTGAAGCCCAATATAATGTCAGGGTCCCTTACTAGGAAATGGCATATAGCGATGGGTTTAAAGGTTAGATAAAGAATATGTGTTGACTTGGAAAAAATTCTACATCCTTTTTCTTTTTTTTTTCTTTTTTTCCCCCTAATTATTGAACTTCTCTTCACAGGAGCCCTAGACCACAGCAATGCATATATATAATATACAGCACTCCCATACATCCACCACAAAACCTTTTCCCTTCCACAGCGATACTCTTACACCCTATTGACATCATATTCACTCAACGTGATGTACAGAGTCTGAGACAATAGCTTTCAAACAAGGTGACATCTGTGCTTACATTGTGGTGCATACTTTAGGATACACAGTTTTTTAAATTCTTAGTTATCCTATGTTTTACATTATGGTTTACATTATCAGTCTGTCATCTCCTATATGTTATGGTGTAATATTACATGTTTTATATCCATCCTTGTGTACTCTCACGAAACTCCTCTCTTACCCCCCATTTACCTTGGTTCCACACATTTAACGTCCATTTTTCCTTCCACCTTGGTGCCCACAGTGACAGCCAACCTCTGTTTCCTGAGGAGCCACTTCCAGAGATAGATGGAATAGTGTTCAGGGCCTAACTTGTTCAACTGCCCCAATGCCCTGGGAGCCACCCTTTCTCTCAAGGGATACAGATCCCTCTATTTGATGGCATTAGTCCTCCCCAGGATGTGGGTCCACCCCCACTCTCACTACTTGGGTTTCTACCCCATGGTGTCACCCACTCTGGCAGAATGAGCATTTAGACATTCCCCAGGAGCCCACCCTGCATCAGACCCTCCCCTCCGAGCATTCTAAACAGGTAACCCTCTTTTTTATATTTTGATAGGATTTTCTCGGCATTTTACTCTCCACCAACACCTGACACTCTCCTGTGTTCGTATGCTACCCCTCCCTCCCCCCACTTTTGGGCAATGTTACCCATCTGCCCATCCCCAGCCACCCTCAAACCCACAAAGCCCCAACCAAAGGCAACCCCTTGCCCCCATTTTATCTCTTCTTTGTGTTCATACTTACCACCATCTCATCTTAAGTTCCACCCCTGCAGACATTGGCTCACATCCTTCCTCCACCCTCTAATTTCCTGTAAGCCTATCGTTCAGTCTCTTGCTATCTAGGGCAGCTTGGTTATTTCATATCATTGAGGTCATGTAGTATTTGTCCTTCAATGTCTGGGTTGCTTCACTCAACACAAGGTTCTCAAGATTCATCCATGTTATCACATGTGTTTGTAGTGTGTTTGTTCTTACAGCCGAGTAGTATTCCATTGTGTGTATATACCACATTTTATTGATCCACTCATCTGTTGATGGGCATTTGGGTTGATTCCAACTTTTGGCGATAGTGAACGATGCTGCTATGAACATTGGTGTACATATATCAGTTTGTGTCCTTGTTTTCAGTTCTGCTGGGTATATACCCAGCAGTGGTATTGCTGGGTCATATGCCAAATCTATGGCTAGTTTTTTGAGAAACCGCCATACTGTCCTCCAGAATGGTTGGATCCTTCTGCATTCCCACCAGCAGTGGATGAGTGTTCCCCTTTCTTCACATCCTCTCCAGCACTTGTATTCTTCTGTTTTTTTCATAGCTGCCAATCTTATGGGTGTAAGATGGTATCTCATTGTGGTTTTGATTTGCATTTCCCTGATAGCTAGAGATTTGGAACATTTTTTTCATGTGCTTTTTTGCCATTTGTATTTCTTCTTCGGAGAAGTGTCTGTTTAAGTCTTTTTCCCATTTTTTAAATGGGTTGTTTATCTTTTTATTTTCAAGATATAGGAGTTCTTTATATATGCAAGTTATAAGTTTCTTATCAGATATATGGTTGCCAAATATTTTCTCCCACTGTGTGGGCTCCCTTTTTACTTTCTTGACAAACTCCTTTGAGGTGCAGAAGGCTTTAATTTTGAGGAAGTCCCATTTATCTATTAGTTCTTTTGCTGCTCGTGCTTTTGGTGAGATATTCATAAATCCATTTCCTATTACAAGGTCCTGTAGATGTTTCCTACACTGCTTTCTAAGGTTTTTATGGTCTTGGCTCTTATATTTAGGTCTTTGATCCATCTTGAGTTGATCTTTGTATAAGGTGTGAGATGGTAATTCTCTTTCATTCTTCTACATATGGCTATCCAGTTCTCCAGACACCATTTGTTGAATAGGTCACTCTCTCCCAGTTGAGAGGGTTTGGTGGCTTTATCGAATATTATGTGGCTATATATGTGAGGTTCTATATCAGAGCTTTCAATTCGATTCCATTGGTCTGTGTGTCTCTCCTTATGCCAATACCATGCTGTTTTCACCACTGTAGCTTTGTAGTATGTTTTGAAGTCAGGTAGTGTGATTCCTCCAATTTCGTTTTTCTTTTTCAGTATGTCTTTGGCTATTCGGGGTCTCTTTCCTTTCCAAATAAATTTCACAGTTAGTTTTTCTAGTTCCTTAAAGAAGGCTGTGTTGATTTTTATTGGGATTGCATTGAATGTGTAGATCAGTTTTGGTAGGATAGACATCTTAATAATGTTCAGTCTTCCTATCCATGAACAAGGAATAGTCTTCCATTTAGTTAGGTCTTCTTTGATTTGCTTGAACAATCTTGTATAGTTCTTGGTGTATAAGTTCTTTACCTCTTTAGTTAAATTTATTCCTAAGTATTTGGTTTTTTAATTTACTATTGTGAATGGTATTTGTTTCTTGATTTCCTCCTGATCTTGCTCATTATTGGTATACAGAAATGCTACTGATTTTTGTGCATTGATCTTATAACCTGCAACTTTACTAAACTTATTTATGAGTTCTAGAAGCTTTGTTGTAGATCTCTCAGGGTTTTCTATGTATAGGATCATGTCATCTGCAAATAATGAAATTTTGACTTCTTCCTTCCCAATTTGAATGCCTTTTATTTCTGGTTCTTGCCTCAGTGCTCGAGCAAGTACTTCTAAGACAATGTTAAATAGGAGTGGAGACAGTGGGCATCCTTGTCTTGTTCCTGAGTTTAGAGGGAAGGAGTCTAGGATTTCTCCATTGTGAACAATATTGGCTTTAGGTTTTTCATATATACTCTTTATCGTGTTCAAAAAATTTCCTTGTATTCCAATCTTTTGGAGTGTTTTTATCAAGAAAGGGTGCTGTATTTTGTCAAATGCTTTTTCTGCATCTATAGATATAATCATGAGATTTTTTTCCTTCAATCTGTTTATATGGTGTATTACGTTGATTGATTTTCTTATGTTGAACCATCCTTGCATACCTGGGATGAATCCCACTTGGTTGTGGTGTATAATTCGTTTAATGTGTTGTTGAATACGATTAGCAAGTATTTTGTTAAGTATTTTTGCGTCTAGGTTCATTAGAGAAATTGGTCTGTAATTTTCCTTTCTTGTGATGTCTTTGTTTGGCTTTGGTACTAGGGTAATGTTGGCATCATAGAAGGAGTTGGGTAATGTTCTTTCCATTTCGATGTTTTGGAATAGTTTCAGCAGGATTGGTGTCAGTTCTTTCCGGAATGTTTTGTAGAATTCACCTGTGAAGCCATCTGGCCCTGGGCTCTTCTTAGTTGGGAGATTTTTAATAACTGATTCTATCTCTCTGCTTGTGATTGGTTTGTTAAGATCATCAATTTCTTCTTTTGTCAATATGGGCTGCTTATGTGTTTCTAGGAATTTGTCCATTTCCTCTAGATTGTCATTTTTGTTGGAATATAGTTTTTCAACATATCCTCTTATGATAGTCTTTATTTCTGTGGGGTCAGTGGTGATATCGCCTTTCTCATTTCTCATTTTGTGTATTTGCATCTTCTCTCTTTTTTTCTTTGTTAGTCACACTAAAGGTTTGTCAATTTTGTTGATCTTCTCAAAAAACCAGCTCTTTGTCTTGTTCATCTTTTCAAGTGCTTTCTTATTTTCTATTTCATTTAGTTCTGCTCTTATCTTTGTTATTTCCTTCCTTCTTCTTCCTGTTGGGTTACTTTGTTGTTGTTTTTCTAATTCCTTCAAATGTGCAGTTAGTTCTTCAATTTTTGCCCTTCTTTTTTGATATATGAATTTATGGCTATAATTTTTCCTCTCAGTACTGCTTTTGCTGCATCCCATAAATTTTGGTATGTTGTGTTATCATTATCATTTGATTCAAGGTAGTCATTGATTTCTTTTGAGATTTCCTCTTTGACCCACTGTTTTTCTAAGAGTGTGCTGTTTAATTTCCAAATCGTGGTGTGAAATCTGGGCTTCTGTCCCTTGCAAATTTCCTGCTTGACTCCACTGTGGTCAGAGATATTGTTTTGTATTATTTCAATCTTTCTGAATTCATTCGGCCTTTCTTTGTGGCCTAGCATATGGTCTATCTTGGAGAATGATCCATGTGCGCTTGAGAAGAATGTATATCCTGCTGTGTTTGGGTGTAGCGATCTATATATGTCTATTAGATCCAGCTCCTCTAATATACTGTTCAGATGTTTTGCTTCTTTGGTGATTCTCTTTTGAGATGTTCTGTCCAGACTTGATAGTGGTGTATTAAATTCCCCCACTATAATTGTAGATGTATCTGTTGTTTCACTTAGTTTTTCCAGCGTTTGCCTCACGTATTTAGAGGCACTCTTGTTAGGGGCATAAATATTTATGATTGTTCAATCTTCTTGACAGATTTTCCCTTTCACTAAAATGTAGTATCCTTCTTTGTCTCTCACAATTGTTTCACATTTAAAGTCTATTTTGTCTGATATTAATATAGCTACTCCTGCCTTTTTTTGGTTATTGTTAGCTTGTATGATTGTTTTCCAGCCATTCACTTTCAATCTCCATGCATCTCTGGGTCTAAGATGTGTCTCTTGTAGACAGCATATGGATGGGTCATATTTCCTTATCCAATGTCCCAGTCTGAATCTTTTGATAGGTGAGTTTAATCCGTTGACATTCAGTGTTATTACTTTCAAGGAATTATTTGTGTTAGCCATATTTTGATTGGATTTGGGTTTGTCATATTTTGTTTGCATTTTTTTTGTCTTTTTTGTTGTTGTTGTTGCTCTTATACTCTCCTCCAACTCTGCCTGTCCTGTTTTTTCCTTTCTTCCTGCAGAACTCCCTTTAGAATTTCTTGAAGGGGAGGTTTCTTGTTGGTATACTCTTTCAGTTTCTGTTTGTCTGCAAATATTTTGAACTCTCATTCATGTTTGAATGCTAGTTTAGCTGGATAGAGTATTCTTGGTTGGAAATTTTTTTCCTTTAGTACCTTGACTATATCATACCACTGCCTTCTTGCCTCCATGGTTTCAGATGAGAAATCAGCACTTAATCTAATTGAGCTTCCCTTGTATGTGATGGTTTTCTTTTCTCTTGCTGCTTTTAGGATTTTCTCTTTGTTTTGAGCATTGGATAATTTGACAAGTATATGTCTTGGGGTGGGCCTGTTGGGGTTTATGACTAGTGGAGTGCACTGTGCTTCTTGGATATGTACGTCTGTCTCTTTCAGTAGATTTGGGAAGTTTTCAGCCATTGTTTCCTGCAACACTCCTTCTGACCCCTTTCCCTTCTCTTCACCTTCTGGAATGCCTATAATACCTATGTTTGAGCGTTTTGCATTGTCATTCTAGTCCCTAAGTCCTAACTGGATTTTTTCTATCTTCTTATTGACCCCTTCTACTATCTGTTTGATTTCTGATGTACTGTCTTCCACATCACTAATTCTCTGCTCTGTCTCTTCTAGTCTGCTGATATTTGCTGCAAGTGTATTTTTGATTTCTTGAACTGTGGTGTTCATTCCCATCATATCTGTTATGTTTTTGCATATGTCTGCAATTTCCCCTCCAAGTGATGTCTTCATGTTGTTAACCTCTTTCATTACTTCGTCAAATTTGTCAGTGATAAATGTTCTGAGATCTTTCATTGCTTGTGCAAAGTTTTGCTCCCCTTCGTGATTTTTGGTTTGTTGATTGGATTCAGCTATGTTTTCCTGATTACTGGTTTGGTTTGTAGACTTTTGTTGCTTTCTGGTCATCTCTTTATCTTGACGGATTTAATCAGTTCCTTAGCTTCTTTGTCTACTCTTGGAGGTTAATTAGCTGTTATTTTTGCATAGGTGTTATATCTTCTCTTTGTCACTTTTTTCTTCTTATTCTAATTTCTTGTTGTTGGTTAAGTTCACTTTAAAGGAAAGTATTAGTGTTGGGGAAAGGCAATTGTATAAGCAAGGGAAAAGTGTAAAGTAGTATTGGTGATATATGTTAACAAAGCAAGAATATGAGATCTGGGAGGATGGAGGTTAGATTCATGTAAATTGTGTAGAGTTATAGCAGTAGGTAGAGTACCTATTATGAGGTAGATGATTGAATATGGGAGGAATATGGTATGAGCTAAAAAGCTATTGTTTTCATGAGAGAGGGAAAGAGAAAAGAAATGTAATAGTTTCAAGAGTGTATAACAGACAGAAAACAAAACAAACGTATTAGAAATTAAGACTTAGACCCTTCGTGGATCGAAGAAAGGGAGGTGGGAGGTGGAATATAGGAGAGACAGTAGATGGTGGTGGATATCAAGATGTAGGGGAAAGAGGATAGTGTAGGTAGCCTAAATCAGTTCACACAGAAATGAGGCAGTGGAGGATGAGAAAACCCAGCGAATGTGAGGTGTTTCCTGCCCACCTATTGTATAATTGAGTTAAAATAAACTAAGTAGAATATGAGGGACAAGAGGGAGAGAGACAACAGAAAAAAAGAAAAAAAGGGGGGGAAGGGACGAGAGGAAGAAAGGAAAAGGGGGTAGGCAAAGGGTGGGGAACAGGTAGGGGAAAGAAAAAAAAAAACAGATATACACGAACCAGAATTGAAACACCCACTACACAACACCTACCACAAAAAAAAAAACCTTAAATAACTGAGTAAAAAAAGGCTTTGGGGGATATGCTGTGAGAAAAGGCTAGGGGATAATGTGGTGTTAGCAATCAGGAAATTGAAAAAAGTAAAGAATAAGTCAAAATGAAAATAAAAACAAAACAAAATGAAACGATAAAGAAAAAACGCCAATGTTGAAGGCTAGGGCATTTAAGGACCTCAGAGGGATTCAGGGATGGAAAGTCTGAGATATTGAGGACTCAAGAGGTGTGAGTCTCTGTAGTGTGGGCCACCAGAGTTTAGGGAATTCAGACCTGGCAACCTCCAATCTGGTCAACAGGAAGCCTGGGAGCCCCGCAGTGTAACACAGCCCTCAGGGATCCCCACAGCTGGGTGCCAACCCTATGGGGGAAGTCAGATCCGCAAACTCTATATTATGACTGAACCCTGCAATTCACTTACTTAGCAGGGCTCATTAGTGTGGGTATCTCTCACTTCAGCTTTTGGACAGCTCCCGTCCTGTGATTCCAAAACACTGCCACTAGAGGGCGCCTCTACACTGCAGCCACTTCACTGGTACCGATCCGAAGCCAGGCCTGTGACGCCGAAAACAAATTCCAAAACCGGAATTCCCAAGCTTCGAAAAATACTCCCCAATCAGCTTCCAGACGTGCCCCCCTCCCTTGCCGTAGCCCAAAACAACCTTCCAATTACGTCCCTTTATTGCCTACAGCCTATTTGGGTTGGAGATCGGCTGCTGGGCTTTTGGGGGCAGGGCTTCAGGCGGAAGCTCTACTGTTTGTGTTCGCAATCAAAAGTTTCTCCCGCTTCACAACAAAACACCGTCTATCTTCCCAAATCGATCCGCAAAGGTGACCCATCGCATCAACCCAACAGTCGGCCCAGAACTCGCGAACTCCTTAGCACCTCAGAGCCATCTAAAAGCGGAGCTGCGGGGCAGGACCGCGGCTCCCCCCACCCCCAAGAGGGAGGAACCCGTGTACGGGTCTCACCTGGGGCAATAGAACCCAAATTATATCTTCTAGACCAATCCTCTCCGTTACCTTTCCACCCAATCGATGTCCAGGCACTTCCGCCTTGCAAAAATCCCGAAAAAGCCCCGCCTTGGAGAACCTGCAGCCGCGCCCAGCCGTCTCTTCCCGGGACAGACCGCAAAGGTGAGTTCACTCAGCGACCATCTTGCCTCCTCCTCTATTAGATTTAATAACTCATTACAAATTGGCTGAAAGGTCAATAGCAAATCATTTTTATCTCCATATTCTAAAAACAAATAAAAGATACAATTTGAAGAAGGTACCATTTACAACATCAGTGAAGCTATCAAATAACAGTCATAAAATGTTTTTAAAACCCTTATTGGCAACTACAAAGTATTATTTAAAGAAGTTAAAGAAACCTTAATAAATGGTGACATATATCATAAAGAAAGCAATTGTTAAAATTCCATTAACTCCAAAGTTTTCCATATATTAAATTAAATATAATTCCTCTTAAGATTGTACCATTTATTAATGTGAGTAATTCACAAACAAATTCTAAGTTTGTAAGCAATGGTCCAAAAAGGGTGAAAATCAGCTTAAATTAGAAAAACTAAGTGGAAAGACTTAAGTCACACCGAATATGAAGAACTCTTGTGGGATCTATTTATTACAGAGTATGTTAGTGGCACAAGAGTAAATGAATTGATTAGCATAACAGGTTAAGGAGTTTGAAAGCATTCCCACAATGATGGACCCATCTGATTTATTTAAAAAGCAGACAGTGTGGTGCAGCGGTCAAATGCCAGCCTTTTTAATAAATGGTAATTTGTGAAGTGGTTGCCTGTAATGAAAAAAATCAGGTTCCAATCTCACACAATTAACCAAAATCAATTCCAAATAGATTGAAGGCATAAAACTTGTAGGTAAAAAAATAAATAGATGAATTAATTAAAAATGTATATTTTAGAAAAAAGTTATAAAACTACATTGTGATTTAGAATGGTAAGAATTTTGTAAACAAGCCAGATTAAACTTTATTACTAAAAATTAATAAATGGAACTATATCAAAATTAAGAATTCCTTTTCTTCATAAGACATCAGTAAGATGGAAAGTGGTAATCCAGAATGTGGAAGAATGTATAAAATCTCTTACTAAAAAAATGAGAACATGATAGGTGACCAAAATGAAAATTATCCAAAAGCTTGAACACATAATTCACAAAAGAGGATATACATGAGGCTAATAAACATACAAAAGTGTGCTCTATTTTTCCAGGCATCTGAGAAATGCGAACAAGTCCATTATGAGACATTATCACCACTTACAAAACTGGCTAATGTTTACATGACCTATGACATCACTTGTTGGCTAAGATGTAAAGCCATAACAAATAAATACCTTGCAGAGCAAAGTGTTTGGATACATTCTGCAAGCACCTTGGAAATGTGGGGGCAGTTCCAACGAAGATTGAACATATTCTCAGTTTATAACCCAGCAATACCCCCACACCAACAGTTTATATTCCTCAAATTTAGGTATTCATTACCAAAAGATACATAACGTTCACAGGATGAAATAAAGTGCAGGAATTAGCATAAATTAAATAAAATTATGGTCGATAAAATAGATAAATAGCACAAACATAACATTCTGCGATAGGAGAGACAAAAAGAAGCAACACAGATAATTTCATTTATATGAATTACAAAAGTGTGAAAATACTATGTTCTGATGGAAGTCAGGAAAATGGTTACCTTTTAATGTGGTATAAACGAGAATGGGACCTGAGGGCACCTCTGAGGTTCTAGCACATTTCTTAATCTGGATGCCAGGTACACAAGTGTTCTTGAATTGCAAAAATTCATGAAGCTATCCTTTCTAATGAGAACATATTTTAGAATTTTATTAAACTCAATACAAATTATAAAATCATCAATCATAAAAGGAAAAAAATGGAGGTGTTTAAAATTCAAGAGTAAAATGACAGTGAAATAAGACTTTCACTGGGAGGACTTAGAGATATAGATTTTAAAATAGCAATAAGTAGATAATTCCATTGATCCATCCTGCAACAACACTCATTGATGACATTATAATTGAAATATGCCAAAAGATTTAATAAATCTCTTCTCTTCTCTTTCCTCTCTCCTTTCCCTTTCCCTTCCATCTTCTCCCCTCCTCCTCTCCTCTGCCCTCCTCTCATCTCTTCTCCTCTAATCTAGATAAAGAAATAATTTTGCTGATGTGAGACAACCAAAGTAGATACAATCCCAGGTAATGGTGCTCCTGAGGGCTACAGAGACACCGAGGTCCTATGATCATGAAAGAAGGCTCTGGAGTACAGTGTTGTGCCAGTGGGCCCTACTTTGGAATTTGTGCTCCTTAGTGTGATGGAGTGGGACTCAGATGTGACCTCTCTACACATGCCTCTTCTGTCACTTTTACTGAACATGTGTTTGGCACTGGGGTTGGTGTAAGCTTGGGAGACTTTAATCTCTGGACTATGTGCCAGCTGGGCCCTGAGCCTCACTGGAGTTGCAGCACCTACTCCTGTTTGTTAGACATGCACATGTCAGCTAACAGGGAAGTGGTGATGGTCAACCACCATACCAGGGAACTGAGAGTCTACAACTGCAAGCAAGGGAATTCCATCCATCAGCCCTGTGGAATCTAAGCTCCCTCTTGATTTAGAGGTAGAATGAATATCACCATCTGAGGGTGTACAGGATGAAGGAATAAAATATGGGTTAGAGTCGACTTACTGGTATTCTACTGTAGAACTATTGTGAATATTCTTTTTGTTGTTGTACCATTGTATATATTTTAATAATTACACATTTATTAACTGAAATTTGAGGGGAAAAAGTGAATTAAGCTATGGCTTTCAAAGTTGTGTCATTGCACTTCACACCATTAGAAAATATCATTTTTATTCTGATAATATAGAGGCAAGTGGTGTCAAATGTGTATATATTGGACAGACATTCTACTATATCTCTGATATGAAATATTTAGTATAAACAAATTCAGCACAGGATTTTGAGAATCTAAAGTGCTGTATTTTAGGTTTAGGGACTATGGGTAAAGTAATCAGAACAATCAGCAAACTCATGAGTGTTACACTCTCAGCCACAAATAAATCTCATAAATGCATTATCATCATTATAATACCATAGTATGGTAAGTCCTACAAAATAAAATAAGGCAGAATAAAATAAAGAATAACCAAAAATACCAATATTGATAAAATAGTCAAGGAAAGTTTCTCTGAGATAAAAAAAATAGTTGAGTGGAAACTTAGAGAAAATGAGAATGCAGGTAATTAGGGGAGAATTTTTTCAAGCAGAAAGGGAG